>NW_006399754.1:26386520-26449129 GCF_000299155.1 Elephantulus edwardii
AATAAAAATTAAAAGAAAAAAATGTGGAATGTTAAAAACTATTAATATGTTTGCCTGATAAAAAGATTGGAAATTATTGCCAAAGTCACTTCAGAAGAAAGACTCTGTGATCAAACTCCGAAAACACCCAATCACTGAAAGCACTATGGAGTATAGTTCTATTCTGACATGAACAGTCACCTTGGGTGAGAATTTTACCATGAGGGGTTTTTTTTAATCAGCCTAACTTATTGCAGTTGAGTTGAAAGCACTTTATAACTGACCAGTCAGTGAGGTTTTGGAGACCGCAAACCACAAAGGTGGAAACAACCCATCTCCCTCCTGTACAATCACTGATGGTTTCCAAAAACCAGAGAGGTGCTTTCTGTCAGGTAGGAGTGTGACTCCCCACAGACCACTCGGCAGAGCCCGGTTAGTTTAGTAGTGAGAGTAAAATCTCCTGATTTTCTGATTGAAAGAGTAGCAACATGAATGAAAATGAGAGAAGGCCTTGATGACAACCCAAGGAGGAAGAAATAGAAAAATACCAGTGATTTGCCACTCATTGCAGTGGATTCGATCCTGGGTCGTAATGTCCCCATTAGAACATCCAATTAGAATGATGTTCTCTTGGGGTTTTGGACAGTCAACTATCAGACTTTTCTTCCAAAGTGCTTCTGAGTGAACCCAAGCCTCTGTCTTTTTGGCTAGCAATTAATCACATAAACCTTTTATGTCACCCAGTATTGTTAACCAATAGATTGTTACTGTTGTTGTTATGAGATGCTGTTGAGTCAAATAAGACGTATAGTGACCCTTTGCATAACCAACCTGCGCCCTGCCCTATCCGGTGCGGTCCGCATCATCTCGGACATGCCCAAGCCTGTTCAATCACCATGTCAGTCCATCTTGTCGGAGTCTTCCTCTCCTTTGCTGACCCTCCGTCTTTCCAAGAATGATGTCTCTTTCCAACGTGATCCAACAGAATGAGGAAACTATAGAAAAGTAACATTAATATCTTTGGAAGCAAAATATTGTTGAAGATCATTAAAAAATGGCTAGAACAATTCATTGACAGGAAACTACCAATGGATTAGAGCCATTTAATGATCTCTCTATAGAATTTCAAAGCACAAAAATTCTCTTATTTCAGGACCATTAAGGTCAATCAAATAGCATGTAAATTTTAATACATCTAAGCTTTAGCACTTGAATTTTGTTTTATTTTTAAATTATGTACATGTTCTATTTTCTATTTTAGATGCTAGGAATGCAGTTAACAGCATACACTTAAATGTCTTCACAGAACGGATTTAAAAATATAAATTGCATAAAAATTACCAGTAATCTTATTAAATTACTAATGCTTTGGCCATAGCAAAAAGAATCTATGAGTTTGTTGGAGAGCATTTTTTGGAGTTTGTTGGAGAGTATTTTTAACTATCACTCATGGTGGTTATTGTTCGATTATACAGGAAATAATTGGTTTCTCATTAAAGAACATCACTAAATTATTAACTGTTTAGAAATATGTAATTAGATTAATTGTTTGATGCAAAGTTTAGGATACCCTATGAAAAAAGTGACTGGAAAATTTAATCCATTATGCAGTAATTAGAAAGTAGCTTTGGGATATGAACAATGTGCAGCATTTAGATTAAAATATAGGTGTGAAGAGTCCTGTAACTAGGAGGAGTTCAACACATGCATATAACAGAGGAAGCGTTAGTGTGACTAAAATCTAGAAGGAGATTATTTAAATACATACAAAAGTCTTTGTTTTAAAACCACCTCATACTCCTAGATTTATCATAAATCCCTTTTTCTCCTTTCCAAGATCAACTAGTAGAGAATTAATGCCTGACTTGGAGCAGAAGACGAGTGAGTCTCCAGTAATTCTTGTCTACCAGCTCTATGCCTATTTTCTGCAGGGAATAAATACTTTCAGTATGATCACTGTGTGTGTGTAGAGATGCAATTGATAATTTAAATGGGAATTAAGGACTCAAGACTTTGTGGATAATGTATAGGATTTTGTACTTCATCCTAGAGCAAGATACAAGTATCAATAGTAAGTATATGCAGGAATGGAGGCAGAAATATTCTTCCCTCCTCTTTAGAATGGGGTAGGGGAAATTTACAGAAGGCTATTACACCATCTATGTTGAATATTAATTCTCAGAATATGAGAATCAAATTTAGAGTTCTCATCTGGTCACCTAATATTGAAATAGTGTCTAGACTTGCTGATTGGCATCTGAGCGCCTGTTTCTCATTAAAGCGCAGTGCTCTAGCTAAACATGAGCGTAGACGAATCTTCAAATGAAATTTTTTTTTCTATTCAGAGCCTGTATAATTCGGCTCTCTCTTCAGTGAAGTCTATTATCACTTTTTCAAATTGAACTACCCTGTAGCATAAAATCTAGCTACAGAGACTTGAAATCTAGATTTTGGCAGCATTTAGCACATTTTTATCTTGCAACTTTTTTTTTTAAATACAATAAGCTCAGACTTTTCAGCCTATCACATCCAGACAACTAGTTGAATACACAACTGCTTCAGCGTACGGTCATGCAGTTAGTACCTTTATGCACTTAGATCATATATATCATGAATTTTCTCTTAGCTTCTTTTCTTCAAAGATGTTGCACTCGCTTCTGATTTTAATATCAAAATATTTTCAGATCTGCCACAATCTGCTAGTATACTCAATCCTATGAATAATGAAATCTCTTAAAAATCAAAACGTTCTCAGAATTAGTAGTGTCTGCTGTATCCAATTAATGCTAGTTGTGCTTCAGTTTCTTTTTTTATGCTTCTGGTAATTACTCAAGCAAAGTGCGTACTGTAAGCGAAGTCAGTGAATCACATTTTGTACACTGTAAATTAATGAATATACACTTAAAATATTTTTATATCCAGTGGTATTTATTTATTGACAGAATGAGTTATTGCAAGGTTACTGCTTGTATTTACAAGCAATGCTTAAAATTATTATGAAATTGAATACCTTAATTTAATAATAAAGTAGATTGATGTGACTAGGCATCAAACCAGCATCTTTTCCTGGATTTTGATTTTGGCCTATTTTTTTAAAAAATGTCTTCTTTGTTGATATGACTTCCAGAAAATTAATTCTTCACACATTTTATTTGTTCTATCAGCATAACACAAACAGAAACTTTTAGCCATAAATTGTACTTGAAGTTAGAGCTCAATGATAGTTTTTTGGTCTCAACTACTTCAGAAGATAAAATGTTATTAACGCTAAATTCTTAATTTACCACTCTAGGCCCAGTGAATGACATTAATTGTTTTATAAGCTTGCACCAACTCATTCTGTCTGATTCATAAAACAGTTATGCATCATTTGAAACATTTCTCAGTAATTTCCATTTCTTCCCCTAAAACAAATACTTTGACTTCATTAAATGGTTTTCTTTTTTTCTCAAAATGCAGCATGACTTGACATATACCCTAAAATTTGACAATCCTCAAAGTCTTTGCAATAATGAGGAATAGTCATGAGATTTCACAACATATATTTATGTGAATTTATTAAAATCCAAAAATATTTATTTTTAAGAAATATTATGTGAATTTTCATAACCTAAAATATTTGTGAATTTTTTGTTATTAAGCTTCTAAGAACAAAATTGCCACAAATAGACATATTTGCACCAATATGAAAGAATAATATAAACATTTGGTAGGAATTAACTAGGTTCAATCTGAGTAGGTTATGGTGGTGTGTCGATGAGTTGAAATTAACCCATTGCTAAGCCTTCGATGGGTTTTCAGTGGCAGTAAATCTGGATGGTTAATCTGAATATTTCAAATCACATAATCTAGTAATCCATAAAAGCAAGGTAGCAAGAAGTGAAAAATTCTTATAGAAATCTGAAACTTTTTTGGCACTAAATGGAAATGGATATATAGTGGACCCTCCAGTTGATTTTGCTGGGAAATATAGATCATCATTAAAAGACAGAAAGACTCTAAACTGTATGGATTAATAGAATGACTACAAAAATGGGCTCAAGTGTGTCAGAAGTGAGTATGGCACTGAGAAGGCAGGGCTCAAATCTCTTGTTCACAGAGTCACTATGAGTAGTACTCAACTTGCAGACATAGAACCACCCACACTACCACCAAATCTCCCTGGAAGAGATTACTCATCTTTTCCCCATGAAGCTGCTGGCAGATTGTTTTACCACAGGGCTCCATCCCTGGGTTACCAGCACAATTCCTTTGGACTGTACCTTTAGAATTCCCTAAAGAGTATTGATATGTCACCACAAAATAGATAATTTTGATGTTAGATTACAAGTTTGGGGGATTTTTGTTTGTTTTTGTTTTTGTTTTTGTTTTAAGCCATTTGTTAGCCTCTGATCTCCAGCTGCCTTAACTACAGGCATGGTTTTGCAAATCAACTAATGCAGCAATACAAAGAGTGCTTCTAAACAAGGTGGCAAGACTGGAGGTGGGAAAGACTTGAGGCAAGACTTGTGGGGAGCTTGGCTTGGGGTAGCAAGACACTGGTGAGAATGGGATCCTGATGGTGGAGGGACTGGAATTGCTGGGGAGAAAAAATCAAGGTGAGACGTAAGGCTTCCTGTGTTTGGATTGTCTGCAGTTAGACTTTGCTGTCCTTACCTTTGATGATGGATAGAAAAGCTGCTGGCAAATGGAAGCTGGAGCCTAAACGTACTGAGCTGTGCAATGGAACTTATTGGGCTAAAACCTTGACTTATTGATATTGTTATATTCTTTGCCTCCCCAAATCTCCAACTTCCTTTTCTGATAAACCTCATAACTGTGAGTCTCTGCCTCATCAATGAATGAAAGAGCCTCTTCTTGTTAGTTGGGCTCTACAGGCACCATGGGTCTGTACTATGGGCTCCTGATTTGTTTTCTGCTCTTGGGGTAGTGAGGGGCTATTACTGTTGCTTCTTCTCATGCTCTCAAAGACATATTCACAGCCTTGTGTCTCCATGTCTTGTTTCCTCCTCTAAACAATAATTAATAGTAAACTTAATATATTTTAGTTGATGTACTTTTCAAAAATGATGCATTCGTTATTGATTTTATTAGCGTTTAAGATGGCAGAAGGAAATGCTGATTCATATTACATACTACTCTTTGTTTTACTATGCAGGTTAAATATGATAAGCAAATAATAATTACATTCCTGCTTTGTTAAAAGATTAAAAAAAAAATTTAACACATCAAGTAAAAGGAGACTCTCAGAGAAACAGAAACAACTGAAACAATATTTAAAATGAGTAGAAGTATGACTGCTAGAGAGAACAGGGACGATGGTTACAAGGAGAGGCTACTGAAGAGGACATTTAGTTTTATTATTCAGACAACATCATTAGAAAACAAACACTTAGCCCATATTTTGTTCCGGTATTAAACAAGTAGGATAATAAGATCACTTCAAATCTTTTTGGACTAAAATGGGCCATTACATCATATCAACGTCCAGAGATATCTCAGACGAGAGAGTAGTTAAGTACACTTTTAACATTCAATAAATAGGTCGCACTTCCTTTAGTAGTAATCACTGTAAAGATTTGTTATATGTCTTTCAATCATCTTTTACTTCTAGCTGCCCCGTAGACAACAGTACAAAATCCTGTACTGCCTTCTCAATCTCTGCGGTGTTTAGTAAACCCAATGTTTCAATCGCTATTTCAGTACATCTCCCGAGGGTTGTACTCTCTTTTGTTCACCCCTTATTTTCCAAATACTGCACTTTTCCTGATAAAATATTCAAAGTACATGAGAATTTTTACCATTTGGTGTTTTAAGGAACATTCTGGTAGCAAATCTTCTTATATTTATTTGTTTGCTCTTTCATCAGTCCATAGGCAGTTATTAGGCAGTTTTACTATTTAAAGATATAAATTCTACCAGCAATTTCCTTATTCACTTACATATGAAGCAAATTAAAACAATAGAAAGAAGTACTTTTATAAGGATATATATTTATTTTTATATTGCTTTGTATTCAAAATTCATATATATTGTTTCATTCATATATACTTTGTTTCACACATGCCTCCATTCACATTGTGTTTCATGTGATCATTCTCATACATTCAGTTTAATAAAAGCAATCACCACTGGTTGTATGTCACTATCACGCTATATTTTCAGATCTTCCCTTGATCTTTGATAACTCCTTAAACATTTCTCTCTATACTTTTAGTTTTCAAAGTAACATCTTTTTTCTTTAGCACTTTAAAGAGAGTTCCTTGACAGCATTCCAATGCAGTATGGTCATTTGAATTCTTGACTCCTACTTCTATGGTTATTGTTTGTAAATATAAGCAAACTGAAATAATTGGAGACTTCAGTATTTTCTCTGTACAACATTATATTGCATGTAAGTTCAGTTGTGAGAATTCTATATTTTTTTATAACTGAATGTTGTTATCTTTTATCTTCTTCAGTAAGTGCTACGTGTCCTTTTCACTTTCAGCAAGCAAAGTTTGTCATCCATGCACACATGATGTTAATAATCCTTCCTCCAAACAAAGTAATTGGTCCATGTCAGAGCCCTGGAATGTTGATTTTAGGTGTCATTGAATCTAGTAGAACATGTAGCAACCCTATGAAAAACAGATCTAGAACCTGGTTATTATTACTCTTTGAAGGCAAAGATGATGAAGTCTTGCCTTACATACTTTGCACATGTTGCTAAGAGAGGCTATTTCCTGGAGCAGGACATGATGTAAGAATGGAACAGAATACGTTGGGATTCAGCACTATAATAGGCAGCCTTTAATTATAGATATACATTCAATTGTCCTATGAAAGTTAAGCACTTTAGAATTATTTCAATTCACAGGAAGAAAGTTGTTATGTGCTGTCATGTCACATGTGACTCATAGCAACCCTATTTACAACAGCCCTAAACCCTGCTCTGTTCTGTGCCAATCTCACCGTCTCTGACACACCTATCCCAACTATCCCACTCACTGAATCAATCCACCTCATAGAGGGTCTTCCTTTCCTGTGCTGTCCCTCTACCCTCCCAAGCTTGACGTCCTTCTCCAAGGATTGATTCCTCCTTGCAACATGTCCAAAATATGTCAGAAAAAGCTTCAGAATCCTTGCCTCCAAGGAACAGCCTGGTTTAACTCTTTCTAGGATGAACCTAGTCATGTTCTTAATAGTACATGGTATAATCAAGACTGTTTTCCAACACAACAGCTCAAAGGCATCAATTCTCTTTCTATCATCCCTAGTCATTGCCCAGCTCTCTTCTTATGCATAGCAAGTGATTGAAAAGATCATGGGCTGTATCACGTGCACCTTAGTCTCTATCATTTCTCTTCAGTACTTTGGAGAGATCTCTAAGAGCAGACTTACCCATTGCAATACATCTTTTTATTTCCTGGCTGCTGGTGCCAAGAGTGTTGACTGTGGAGCCAAGCAAACTAAATCTGTTAACAGTCTCAATCCCTTCACCATCCATCTTTTTTTTTTTACCATCCATCTTGATGCTGCCAAATAGCCCAGTTGATATTGAGTCTCAAGCCATATTGAAGACTGTAATCCTTGACCTTCTCCAAAGAGCGCTTCAGGACCTCCTCAGTTTCAGCAAACAGGACAATCAAACATGCAATCAAGATGCATTAATAATAATGGGTGACTGGAATGCAAAAGTTGGGAACAGAGAAAAAGGATCAGTAGTCAAAAAACATAGGCTTGATGACAGAAATGAAGTAGGAGATAGAATGATTTAATTTTGCACAATCAAGGATTTATTCATTGCACGTACATTTTATAAGAAACATAAATGCAGGTTATACACATGAATTTCACCTGATGGCATGCATAGAAATCAGATTGATTACATCTGTGGAAAGAACTGCTGGAGAAGCTCACTGTAAGCTGTGAAAACTAGGCCAGGTGTTGATTGTGGAACAGACCACCAACTACTCATATGCAAATTCAAGCTGAAGCTGAGGAAAATTAAATGGAATCAATGGGAGCCAAAATATGACCTTGAGTCTATGCCAAGTGAATTTCAGAACCATCTCAGTAACAAGTTTGAGCCCTTGAACACCAATGAGTGAAGGCCAGATGAGATGTGGGAGGACATCAAAAATATCACCCAGGAAGAGTGAAAAAGGTCATTACAAAGACAAAGGAGGGAAAAAAAGACCAAAATGAATATAAAAAAACCCTCTCAATGTTGCACTAGAGCACAGAGAAGCCAAAGCAGAGGGAAGAATTCAAGATACAAAGAGCTGAACAGAAGATTTCAAAAGGCAGCGTGGGAAGACAAAATATTGCAATGGAATGTGCAAGGAGCTGGAGTCAGAAAATCAAGAGGGCTGAACTCACTCATTTGTTAAGCTCAAGGAACTGAAGAACAAATTCAAACCTTGAGTTGCAATACTTAAGGATGCTTTGTGTGGAATATTAAATGATCCAGGAAGTATTAAAAGAAAATGAAAAGAGTATACAGAGTCATTGTACGGGAAGAATATTTCGAGGAAAAATATTTTCAAGAATATAATGGATGGAACAATTACAGAGTCATTGTACAGGAAGAATATTTCGAGGAAAAATATTTTCAAGAATATAATGGATGGAACAATTACTTTGCATTTAGGATTATTTAAGGACTAAAATAGTAACAATAATTTTTGTGTAAGCAATTCAGGTGGCATAGATGTAGGAAGCTGCCTTGCAATCCCAAAGAGATGCAGATCAAATCCACTACTTCGTCAGGGAAAAAGATAGGTAATCTCCTCTCATGTGATTTACTAGATCTGAAAACCTGCTGGAGGGTAAACTATGAATTGCTCCAAATCAGTGACACACAAAAAAGTATAATAAGATAGTTGAAGTTAATGTATATACTCTGACTGAGCAGTCTGGGCTGAAAAACTAAAATTATTTTAAATTTAAAATTATGCAATTGAAATTATATTTAATAGGACCATTCTGATAAGTATGTTATAAAAACCCTTTTGGAGGCAAAGATTGGAAAAATAGGTAGGAAGCTATTGCAAAAATCCTCATTAAAAAAAAAAAGTCCTTGTATATTTTTGGATAAATTGGCAATTATAGAAGTGGGAAGAAGTAATATGCCCTAAAAATATTAAAGATTAAGTTAACAATACTCCATAATGTTGTAAAATAAGAAGTTAAGAATAATCTGAATTATTTGATGTGAGTGAAATGTATGGTATCAAACATTTATTGTTCAAAATGTCTTGACTAAGGAGTTAGGATAGGCATTGGATACATGCTTCACCTACTATAGTTTTCTATAAGCCCAAGAGTTCTAAATGCTGAGTTCTCTTTTGAGACTTTGGGTTTTCTCTTGCCCTACAATCGACAGTCTACAGTACTCACCAATTTCTGCAAACCTACCTACATATCTACAGTGTCGTGAGTCATTTTCCTGACTTGTCTGAGGCTCTGTGAGGCCTTCTAGCAAACAACCAAACACAAGGGTCATAAAAGAGTGGGGAACTGAACAACGGAGGAACTGTTGATATCATAAATTATGGAATTACACAGTAGATGAAACATTTGGAACACTATTGACATTCCATTTATTGTAACTGGTCTGCTATTAATCTTAGAAGAATGAATCATGAATACAATTGGTATCATAGTGGTGGTGCTCACTACAAAGCTGCAGAATCCCTGTGACATGCAATTTTGAAGAAAAAGTAATAAGAGAATACTTGCAAATACTTTTTCCTCTATTTCAATATCAGAGAAGAGTCAACTACAGTTTACTTTCACGTGGAACAGATCTCAGATTACATTTACAGTCTGACCACAGAGTTATTTTAATTCACCAGCCTACTGCCTACTGGTTAGAAAGGATTTCTATTTGGTCCAGATGGCCAGTGTAATTATACACAACATTAGCAATACTGTTAATATCTAACACTGAAAAAATAGGTTAGGAATGATTTGAAAACAATGGTTTCCCATGTGGCCAATAGAAGTTGATTGATAAATCCAGCAAAAATCTAGAGCTCTGTCCAAATAGTAAAATTCTTTGGACTAAGTTGGGAAGGAGCTAGTCATGACATTCCACAGACAACCAAGGACAAGCTGTTGTCACTACCTGCTCTTAGTCTAAACATGAGGCCCTACTTTTGATTGGTCTATTCAGATTTTAGAGGACTGATATCCGACATCTTGGAATATTGTTATCTCCTATCCATAAAAATTACTAAAAAATGATTTGAATATGGTCTGAGCAACAACAGGCTACGGTTGAAATACAGAAAGAAGTCTCATTCTCCTTGATTCTAAATCCTGATGATATACATTCAGACATGGTTCTCAAGGTACCTGCCACCTGTGCTCATGAAGATTAGAACTTATGGCAAAAACCTGAGAAAGCTGTCTTGAAGTAGCCACTGGGATTCTAGACAAGGAAATCTCTTAATTTTTCTGCAGAACGCACACCAGTTGAGAGACAATTACTTGTCTGCTATTCAGCATTAGCTGAGGTTCTCAATGACAGGTTGCAAGATTATTGTGAGACTTGAAATATCAATCAAGTCATGGGTGTTGGAGAAACAATCTAATAAAGTGGTGACTAAAACAATTTTGTGATAAAATGGAAAGGGTTCATACAGAAACAAGCTACATTGATAATATAGGGCACCACACAACATATTCACCAGCAAGTAGCCTCTTTACCCAGTAGTGTTGTGTACACTATCTTCCTAGGAGTGGCTAAGGAATTAGCCAATGGTGACAGTTCATGTATGTGGATTTTTACTGATTCTTGGTCAGTGGCTAATGGCTTAATCATATTGTCAGGCAAATAGGCCATGGAAAACTAGACTATTAAAGGAACACTGGTGTGGAGCATGGACCTAAGGAAAACACTCTAGGAATGTAAGAGGTACAACAGGATTGGACATGTCAATGCTGATCAAAATAGCCCTGTCAATATCAAAGTATGATTATAATCAGCAAGTGGACATGTTTGTGCACTTCCTTGAGGTAACCAATGGGGCCCATGAAATGAGTGGCATTGAGGGGCTGCAATAACTGGGAGGAAAAAAAGACCCTTTAATTTATATGCAAGAATTCCCAATTATCTGTACTTTCAATGCAATGATACCTTCAGGCCATCTTCCAAAAGTAAGATTAACGGTTAATACTACTATCCTGCCCAGGGGTCAAAATAGCTGATTGGTGGTGTACCTCTATAACTCAACCCAATATGAATAGGACTTCACTAATGTGGAAACATTAAGCAGAGTAGGCTGGCTACTCTACAATTTAGATTGGAACAGTAGCTGAACCTGGTATCCCTTCCTAAGGTAGAAAATTATGGCAAATAGAAGGAAGGAGAAATAGTCTAAGGTAAAGGAATGAATAAATGGGCCATGTAACAAGTGAGGGATATCTAACATGTTAATACCTCAAGCTAAATATTAAATATGAAATATGTTAAGTATTACTTATTTATGTTCATGTACTTGCTTAACACTGATGTTTTATAGGTTTTCATTGCTAACATATTGTGAAAATGACTATTTGATGTTATAATGATAGATACATTGTATTTAGAGGAAGCATGCCAGCCCACTCACTAGTGCAAGGAAAAGATTTTCCCTAGGGAAATGCTTTTTTGAAAGCAATAGGATGAGTGGGAATCCTGCAGGAAGATTAAGCCCACCCAATACTATGAGATCTTCCTTTGAATGGATTTGTAGATTCACCTTATACTTTTGGATGTTGTTTGTTTTGTGGTTTTGTTGTTGTTGGGTTTTGTCCCACCTCAGACTTTTGACTGAAGAGATTTTTATATGGAGCTTTGTAGAAGAGGAAAAAATAGGCTGTGTTTGGATATGTTCCATCAGCACTGTTGATCTAGCATAGAGAGATGCATAAGCCCAAAAAAAATTGCTGCCTTGAGGCGAAGAGAGTGAGGAGAGAATACCTGTCTTAAGAATGAATGCTGACATGGCCCCGGTGGGCCAAGGAACCAGTGAGTCTGGAGCGCAGGAAGAAGTATGAGCTACTGATTTTGAAGCTGATATTCATTTGATCCTAACCACTGATGGCTGGAGATGTTCTGACCAGAACTCAAGTCAATGAAGATAAGATGTTTCATGCCCTGTGCTAGTGTTGATTGCTACAACTTGATGACTTGCTTTAGAGTGTACTTCTGTTACAGATACAGATGCTAAATGTTCTAACTAGAACAGATGATTCTTCAGAGAACAAAGCATGCTTAGTTCTTCAGAGAATTGGTTTGCTGTGGATAACATTAAGGCATACGGCATAAAGTTGTTGGCTTGTCAGCTCTCATAAACAGAATCTTCATTATGATTGCAAGGGAAAAGTTAATTCTTCAAATATGAAGGTTAATAACTAGAAAAGACAGAGTGTGGTCTCTGATGTCAAAGATTTATTGCTCAAAATAACCATTAATTGTGTATTTCATGCTGAGGTTTTTTGTTTTGGCTTTTTGTCTCAAGGAGATAGGATTAGAGTGGAATAAAAGCCTCACCCTACTAGAAGACTATATTAAACCAAGAGAGCTAAATGTTAGGTCCCTTTCTGGAACTCTGACTTCCCAGCTGTGCTACAATGAACTCCTCAGTCTCTACCACACCTACTTGTGTCACCTACAGTTTGTGAGTCATTCCCTTAACAGGCATGAGTCTCAGGGAAATCTTCCAGTAAACCACTGTATTCAAGAAATGTAGAGTGGGGGAACTGGACCAAAGGAGCATTTGTTGATGTCAGAAATCATGGCATTATACAGCAGAGCAAACGTTTAGAAATTGTTGACTTCTCACTTCTTGTAACTGGTTTGCTTCTAATCTTGGCAGAACCAAGTATGAATGGCTAAAGTAAGAAGTAAATGTCATTTAATGAGACAGTAAAACTATACGAGGAAAGGGAAGTTGTGACATAAAGGACTTATTGTTCAAAATGGCTTTACTATCCACTGATTGGAGAATTCTGCTGGCCTAGTGGTAAGAAGCTGCACTGAAATCCCAAAGGCACTTGGTTCAAATTTACAGGATGCAACTCCCAAAAAGGATGGGCAGTCTCCTTCCATATTATTTACTGCCTCTGAAAACCTGCTGGCGGGTCAGTTCTGTGTAGAATCTGACATGAAGGCCCACAACAATATCCATTGATGGACTTTGCCTTTGCCATGTGGATAAGCAAATGTACGTTAGCCTATCAACAAAGGGAATTGGCTAGCCTCATCACTAAATTTAGCAGATTTAACAGCAAATTTGGAGAATATCATCACCAACAAATTTTGCATTAAATTAATTTTAAGAACAATTAATTTACCAAAATTTGAGACATTTTTCAAAGAAGTTTCCATAAAACACGTATTTACTTTTTCCTTATTATTGTTGTTGTTATGTGCCGTTGAGTCGCCTGCGACTCATAGCGACCCTATGTACAACAGCCCTAAACTCCGCTCTGTCCTGTGCCAATCGCACTGTCTCTGACACTCCCATCCCAATTATCCCAGTCACTGAATCAATCCACCTCATAGAGGGCCTTCCTCTCCTGCACCGTCCCTCCACCCTCCAAAGCATGATGTCCCTATCTAAGGACCGGTCTCTCCTCACAACATGTCCAAAGTAAGTTAGACGGAGCCTCAGAATCCTTGCCTCCAAGGAGCCACCCGGTTTAACCCTTTCCAGGACAAATCTGTTTGTTGTCCTAGCAGTCCATGGTATTCTCAATACTCTTCTCCAGCACCACAACTCAAAGGCATAAATGCACTGTTGATTACACAAGCAAAATATTCCCTATTTTTTGTATCTATATGTTAAAAATATTCAGCTCTAGATAATACTCATTTTGCCTCTTTTGGGCATAGTGTACTACTCTGTAACTCATGCAATTAACTTGCACAATTAACTAACAAATGTATATACTTTCTTTGAAAAGTAAGAATAAGAGATGAAGAATTTTTTTTAAAAAATCCATAAAACTATGTTGTTTCTGTTGTTGTTATGTGCCATTGAGTTACCTGTGACTCATGGCAATCCTATATACAATAGCTCTGAAACCTGCTCTATTCTGTGCCAACTTTACTGTCTCTGACACTCCTACTCTCATTATATTTGATCCAACTATGACAGATACAGCCCTGGGCATGCTCACCAGACTATGCCAGGAAAATTGAAGGACAAATGCCTGGCTGACAAACTAAAAGAGATCCACATTTTTTCCCATTCCCAAGAAAGGTGATAAAGCAGAATGTGGAAATTATTGAACAATATCCTTAATACCATCTGCAAGCAAAATCCTGCTAATGGTCATTAAAAAATGGCTAGAATAGTACATAGACAAAGAAGTGTCAGTAATTCAAGCTGGATTTAGAAGAGGTCCGGCACCAGGGATACCATTTGCTAATGAGAGATACTAGGGATATTGTTGCTGATGTTAGATGGATCTTGGCTAAAAGCAGAGAATACCAGAAGAATGTCTATCTGTGCTTCATTGATTATGCAATGGCATTTGACTGTGTGGATCATAACAAACTGTGGCTGACTCTGAGAAGAATGGGAATCCCAGAACATTTAATTGTGCTAATGTGAAACCTATACTTGGACCAAGAGGCAGTAGTCAGAACATAGCAGGGTAACACTGCATGGTTCAAAATTGGGAAGGGTGTACGCCAGGGATGCATCCTGTCCCCATACCTTTTCAACATGTATGCAGAGCAGATTATCCAAGAGGCCGGGCTCTATGAGGAGAATTGTGGCATCAGGATTGGTGGAAGATCTATTAACAATCTGCGTTATGCAGATGACACAACCCTGCTTGCTGAAACTGAGGAGGACCTCATGCACTTGCTGCGAAGGGTCAAGGACTGCAGCCTTCAGTATGGACTGAGGCTCAATGTAAAGAAGACAAAGATTCTCACCACTGGACCAATTGGCAGCGTCAGGATGGATGACGACGAGATTGAGATTGTTCACAGCTTCAGTTTGCTCTGCTCCACTGTCAACACTCTTGGCACCAGCAGTCAGGAAATCAAAAAGCGTATCACGATGGAAAAGTCTGCTGTTAGGGACCTCTCTAAAGTACTCAGGAGCAACAGTGTCTCTCTGGAGACTAAGGTGCGCCTGATACAGGCCATGGTATTTGCAATTGCTTGTTATGCATCAAAGAGTTGGACAATGACTAGGGAGGACAGAAGGAGAGTGGATGCTTTTGAGCTGTGGTGCTGGAGAAGAGTACTGAATGTACCATGGACTGCCAGGAAAACAAACAGATTCATCTTGGAGAGGATTAAACCAAGCTACTCCTTGGAGGCAAGGATTCTGGGGCTTCGTCTGACATACTTTGGACATGTTGCCAGGAGGTACGTGTCCTTGGAGAGGGACATCATGCTTGGGAGGGTGGAGGGACAGCGCAGGAGGGGAAGACCCTCTATGAGATGGATTGATTCGGTGACTGGGGTAATCGGGATGGGTGTGTCAGAGGCAGTGCGATTGGCGCAGGATAGAGCAGGGTTTAGGGCTGTTGTGCATAGGGTCGCTATGAGTCACAAACGACTAGACGGCACATAACAACAACAACAACAACAATGAGAGATGGATCTTGGCTGAAAACAAAGAATACCAGAAGAATGTTTATTTATGCTTTATGACTATGCAAAGGCTTTTAACTGTGCAGATCATAACAAATTTTGACTAACATTGAGAAGAATGGGAATCCCAGAGCACTTAATTGTGTTCATGTGAAAACTATACCTAGACCAATAGGATGATGTGGGAACAGAGCAAGGAAACACTACGTGGTTTACCATTAAGAAAAACATGCATCAGAGCTTTATCCTTTCCCCATAGCTTTTTTTTTTAAATCTGTACACTGAGCAAATTATTCAAGAAGGTGAACTCTGTGAAGAAGAATGTGGCATCAGGATCAGAGGACTACACATCAATAAACTTTGGTATGCAGATAACACAACCTTCTCTGCTGAAAGGAAAAAGGACTTCAAATATTTGCTATAGAAGATCAAACACTGAAGCCTTCATTCATTGGATTACATATGTCAAGAAAAAAATTTCTCACAACTGGACCAAGAGGCAACATCATGATAGATGAAGATGAAAACTTTCAACATCATCACCTTACATGGATCCACAATCAGTGCCCTTGATGCCAGTAGTCAAGAAATGAGATGTATTAAACTGGAAAAGTCTACAGTCAGGGATCTCTCCAAATTATTGAGGAACAATTATGTTAGTTTGAAGGCTAAGGTACACCTGATTTAGACTATGGTCTTTTCAGTTGCTTGCTATACTGCTGAGAGCTGTACAATGAATAAGGAAGACAGAAGAATAATTGAAGTCTTTGAGTTGTGGTGTTTAAGGAGAATACAGAACATTCCATAGACTTCCAAAAGAACAAATAGATATTTCTTGGAGAAGATGAAGCCAGAGTGCTCTTAGGAGGCAAAGATGGTGAAATCTTATGTACTTTGGGCATGTTGCTAGAAAGGCTATTTTTGGAGAAGGACATAATGTTTGGAAAGGTGGGGGACAGGGCTGCAGAGGAGAAGAAGTACCCTCAAGCAGGTGGATTGACAGTGACTGCGTCAATGGATTCAAGTGTATCAAAGATTGTTAAGATTGGCACAAATTAAGACAGGGTTCAGATATGTTGTTCATAGGGGTTCTGAGTCATACTTCACTTAAAAGCACCTAACAACAACTACAGTGTATTTGATCCAAAGGGAAGGAAGACGTTAAGGTAGTCACGAGAGTCCTCACTTATGGAATTGGTGCTAAAACTCTCAGCGAAATGACCTCCTTCCTTTTCAATATATGACTGTTTATTTCCCAGTGCAGCAACCTCAAGCTTCATTCCTGAAAATTGTGAATCTTTGATGGACCTACCTGAACTATTTTATGAATTTGTATTTTTTGCTTTAAGAAGACTAGGATATCCATTGGTTTTCTAGACCAATTCTTTTCCGCCTACATGGTAAAAACTAACACATCACACTTTGTTACGTATGTTCAATCTAATCAGAAAATTTACTGACTTTTTTACAGTCGTATAAAGAAGACAGCCATAGCATAAAGATTAAGGAGTTCTAGTGGCTTAGTCCATGGGAGGTTGCACTGCTGACTCAAATATAGCACGACTTTGGAGGTTCAGGTGCACCAGCAGTTCACAAGAGAAAGGCAGAAAGTCTCCTCCTCTGATTTATAGCACTGGAACTCATGGTAGGCCACTAGGAGTCAGAAGAGCTGGATGAAAATGAGTTTGAATGACTATAAAGTTTAGGTCATGAGAAGTATTTGCTTTCTGTTTAATGTAGCCATTTTTGTTGACTTTGGAGGAAACGTTTTTCCCCCCTCACATTAAATAACTTTAATAGCTGAGCCCCAAATTTTTCTGGTAACTTACATAAATTTTAAAAACGAATATCAGTAGATTTAACTATAAGAGGTACTACTTCCTCCTCCATGCTATACATTCAGGTAACGTGGGAAAGAACCTGACAATTACACCATTGGTTAAAGTCACATCATCTAGGCTAGCATTTCAAAGTCCAGTTCACATCACAACTGAGTTTTGTTGGTTTGGGGATTATTGTTTTTAAACAAGTTTATTCACCATCATAAAAAAATACTGTATCTGAGGGAAGATATACATGAAAAAAACCATTGCTTTCTTTTGTGGTACAATTCCAGCACTGTATAGAACAATGATGTGTGGAATGTAGTAAGTCCATGGATCCATTTGTCGGCCTCAAAGAAGCAGTGAGTAGAAAAGTCCTGTTGTGTGTGTTTGTTTTTTTTTTGTTTTGCCTTGGGTTTTTGTTTTTGTTTGTTTGTTTTTGTTGTTGTTGTTTTTTGATGTGTTTGGGGTGGGGGAGAGGAGTTATTCAGAGATTTCTAGTGGTAGAACCGCCAACCCAAAGGCACATGTTTCAAATCTACCAGCTGTTCCATTGAAGAACAATTTGCAAGCTCCAGCTATGTAATTTATAGCCTTTGAAAACGTGCTGAACTATCATTTGAATTAATTCTGGCTGGATGACAACACATGACATGAGTGACTTTTCAGTTATACAAGACCTCAAGATCCTGGGGGGCTACTATAAGCTTGACACATTAGAAAGCCATTTGGATTTGGTTCATTGGAGTAATAGTTGACAAAGGGAAGGAGAGCAGATCGTGTCTACTCTATGGATGATTGAACAAATACAGGGCAAAATTTGAGTGGTAAGGATTAGCAAGGTTGTTAAACTAATTCAGATAAAAGGACTTTGAAAGCAAAATGAAAATGATGGCATTGTAACCACAAGAAGGCAAACTAAGAAACAATTATATGGATGTAGATAGGAAGCTCTGTGGCCTAGTGGTAAGAAGCTGTGCTGCAATCCCATAGACACTTGGTTCAAGGTCACCAGCTTCTCCACGGGAGAGAGATGGGCAATCTCCTCCCATGTGATTAACTACCTCTGAAAACCTGCAGGAGGGTCAGCTCTGGGTTGGTTCTGGCTCTATGGTTCCCAACAGCAACAACATATGAGCATATAAGCGACTTGGGTGAGAGAAGATTATGCAGTTGGCTGCCAACCAAAATATTAATGCTGTAACACACCCCCAACTTCAGAGGAGAAACAGTACGATTCCTTTGTTCTACAGAGCTCCTGAGAGCCACACCGCATATGTACATATATGCATACATATTAAAATTTATTAAATTTTTTATGAGGAAAGAATGTAAGGAAATTCCAATTAGAATCGTTAAAATAGTGGGTTTTTTTTACAATGAACAGACATAATTTCACATAGATTCTACCACAATATAATACTTCATATTTATTAAATCTAAATATCAAAGACACTTGATTCAAAAGATTTATATGAAAGAATCTGTCTCAGTTTATGTCTATCACCAAATGTATATAATAATGTTAAATTGACTTATCTTCACTGAACTTTTAAGTTGAATGACTAAGCAATGACTTTCTGCCAGTGGTATTATCATAAATTGCCTCCAATGTTTGCATTTTTAAAGTTTAGTATAAATGTCAAACCAAGAGATAGTATAGCACTTGACAGTAGAGTCTTTAAAACTAGGGTATTTCTCATCAAATTTTATCTTTACTGTTTTCTTAAAAGACATTTTTCTCTGATCTTTGCTGTAGAAAATCTTTCTTGATATTACTTATAAAAAAAGATAGTACAAATTTATCATCTTTAATTTAATTGTTGAAAAATTCAATTAACTTGAAATAAAAGACAGGTAAATAGGTCTGTCTATACTCCTCAAATAAGCAATTAATAGAAAGTAAATGTTTCTTTTTTATTATTATTTATATAAGAAGCTCTGGTGGTCTAATGGGGTAAGAAGTTATGCTGAAAACCCAAAGGCATGCAGTTCAAATCCTCTATTTGCTCCCCGAACAATAAGCAGTCTCCTATGCAATTCACTGCCTCTGAAAACCCACTACAGTGTAATCTGTGAGTTGGTCTACCTCAATGGCACGTAACAACAAGCACCTCCATATATTACAAACTAAAAGATGGTTAATCGCTCATTATATGAATATATTTACCAATTACAACATAGTCTAAAGTCAGTGTTAATGCACATTATGTAATTTGTTTAAATGTTGAGTATTTTTATAATGGTATTCTGTTCTGAACTATTATGTGTTTTGTTTGAAAAGATCCTTGCTTTTATTAATTGTAGAATTGTAATCTTCATCTTCATATAAAGCAAACTTAACTTGAGTCATTCTTAGGTATAATGTAAAGACTGCTGGATTTAGAAATATTCATGTATTGGAGGAGAAATTCAAGTAAATATCCATTTTGTAATTTCTTTAAGATAATATTTAAAAGTGGCTTGGAGTATTGAAATAGATCATGCCCTTTTAATACTGGCAACAACAGTAAGAAATACTTGAAGCACATGATAAATATTTTCCTTCAATTTTAACAAAATAATTTCAAAAGGCTTAATAAGATTAGGAAAAGATGTAAATCATAGGCAAAATATAAATGTATATATTATTATATTTATCTTAATTTACATTGAGCAACTGAGGTATGAATATCCAATTTATAATCAACCTATATTTAGGAACCACCACCTCCTGGGAATTTCATTAAGTTAAAAAACTGGAGGTACATACTATAGATATGGCTTTATAAACATTTACATAAATATTGTTGACACTATATTATTACGTTAAAGATGCAGTAATATGTCTGGAAGTTGTTATCTTTTTTATATATAAAAAGGTACAACTATATGCTATATAAATTTTAATGGCAGAGTATAATGTGTGTTGCATGTTAACTTACAGCCCAGCTATTCACAACTACCAGCCACTTTGTAAGAAGAAAGTGGACAATCTCCTCCTATCAAGACGTCCAGCCTCAGAAACCCTATAGATTAGCTCTGAGCAGGACTCCAGTAGATAGCAGAAGACATTCACAAAGATACACACCTTTCTAACATGAGATGTACCTGGCTCCTCCTGTTTATGTTAGATTTCAAAAGAGATATAGGAGTGAGACTCATTCATAATCTCGTGATTGACTGCTTTTTATAATATTTTTAAATTAGTTATTTTTCTTTTCGTGTACCGTCGAATCAGATCCGACTGGCACAGGAGGAGATTGCCCCTCCTTTTCCAGCAGAGCATCTGGTGGATTTGAACCGTGCTTTTTATAATGTATGTGTGGATTTTCAACTCTATCTTTTCAACACTACATTTCCAACTTTAAATGTAGATTCGTGTGCTTTTTGCCTTTGTAGAAATGATTCACTGACCTTGTAAATTGTGTCTAGAGTCAAATTATTTCCTTAAAGCGTGAGAGATGAAAGAGCTAAATCTTAGTATATAATATTTATTAAAAGTAATTCTGGTCTATTTACTGCCCGAGTCTATTTCTGGATCAAGATCTAAAAATGTAGCATCCATTCTTTTTTTTTTTCATTCATTCATAACTAGTTTCCATCTAAGCTCTAAATATATCTAAGCAAGTCAAATAAGCTCCCTGATATTTTAATGAAAACTGTTAGAGTTGTTGCTGCTTTGTCCCTTCTAGTCAATTGAGGTGTATAGCAGCCCAGTGAACAAAAGATTGAGATTTTCTCCATCCAGTGTCACACTTCCGATCTCCTGCATGCTCATCCCATAGATACAAGAACTGTGTCAGTTCATTTTGTTGATGATCTTCGTCTCTGTCTCGAACCTCTGCTTTTCTCAGCACAAAGTCCTTTTCTAAAACCTGGCTTCCCCTGACAATGTGTCCAAAGTTATGTGAGATGAAGTTCCACCATCCTTGCTTCTAAGGAGCACCTTGCTTGTACTCTCTCCAATACAAACTCGTTTATTTTTCTGTCAGTCCATGGGATATTCGGTATTGGTATTCAATATCACAATTCAAATGCATCCTTTCTTCTTGTGTCATCATTATTCATGTCCAACTTTCAGATGAATAGAAAATAATTGAGAACATCATGGCTTGGACCAAGTGCACGTTGGCCGTTAAACTGCTGTGCTTGTTCCTTCGAATTTTATGGAAGCCCTTGACAGCAGATTTTCCCAATGTAACAACTGGTCTTTGGATTTATTGACTTCTGCTATCATGCATGTTGATTGTGGATCTAAGTAAAATGAAATCATGGTATTTTCTCTATGTATCATGGTGTTGCCTCTTGGTGCAGTGTTGAAGATTTTTACTTTATTGGTGTTGAGATGCAATCCATATTTAAAGGTATAGTTTTTTATTTTCTGCAATGAGTGTCTCAAGATTTCTTTAAATTCTACAAACTGGGTTGTATCATCTGCATGACTTAGATTATTGATGAGTTGTTTCAGAACAAAAGACGAATTGCTTTGGGAAAGTCTGCTATCAGGAACCACTGCTAAAGAGCAGTGATATCAATCTAGAGATGAAGGTGTGCCTGATCCAGTCCATGGTCTTCTCAATTGCTTGCTATGCATCAGAGAGCTGGGCAATGAGTAAGGATGACAGAAGCAGCATTGATGGTTTTGAATCATGGTGCTAGAGAAGAGTATTGAATATACCACAGACTGACAAGAGAACAATCATGTCTGTCCTGGAGAGAGTAAAACCAGGATATTCCGTGGAGGCAAATATTTTGAAGTTCTGTCTCACATACTTTGGGCATGTTACCAAGAGAGGCGAGTCCTTGGAGAGGACATCATGATCGATGGGGTCAATACAGAAGAAGATCATCCCAGGTGAGAAGGATCAACACAGTGACTGTGGCAATGGGGGCATATGTGTCAGGGACCGTGAGATTGACTCAGGATAGTGCAGGGCTCAGGGCTAGTGTTCATAGTGTCACATTAGATAATGGTTGACTTGACAGCACACTATAAGAGATGGTTATTAGAGAGTCTTTCTCCAATCCCAGTATCACATTCTTCTTCATATTATCTAGCATCCAGAATATTTGCTTAGCTTTCAGATTGACTAGACGGGGAGAAAGGACATAACCCTGAGAGACACCTTCCCTGATTATAAACCATGTTGCTTATTCTTGATCAGCTTGAACAACTAATTCTTGGACTATGCAAAGATTTTGTATGGGCATAATTAAGTGTTTTGGGATTTCCATTTTTCTCAATATTACCCATATTTTATTATAGTTCACACAGTTAAATCTCTTTCCACAGTCAATAAGATACAAGGAAACATTTTTCTGGTATAATCCACATTCATCCAAGACTCATCAGACATCGCATCAGTAATGATATTTCTTGTGTAACAGTTTCTGTGAATACGACTTGAATTCCTAGAAGTTCCCTGTTGATTTGCCATTCTGGTCATTTTTAAAGAATCTTCAACATTTTGCTTGCATATAATATTAATGATATTGTTCAATAATTTCAACAATTTGTTTAATCACCTTTATTTGGAATGGAAACAAATATAAAAACCTAGAAGAGTCAGATTTCAACTGGACTGACTTGTTTTATTGGGTCTTGCAATTTTTTTTATCTTTGATACCATTTTTTTAAATTGTTTTAGTGAGAATATTTGTGTTTTCCTATTAGGCATCATTTCTACCTTACGCAGATTCTAGATTTTAGTGGTTTTACAGTAAAATACCGTAAATTCTTGACAGAATAAGGGCTAGAAACCAAACTTTCGAAAAATAACGTTTTGAAGACTGCCTGATTTTTTCCTTGTAGCAAAACTTGAGGAGCGACTAGAACTATTTCTTAAGATTTCCGAGGCTGTAAATCATTACAGAAGCAGATTACTACATTTCCTTCTGAAATGAGCCAGTTGGGTTCCAACCACCTGCTCTTTTGTTCTGGTCTCTTAAGTGTTCAACCGTTTTGTCTCCAAGATCCCTTTACAGACTCTAAAGTAAGTTGCAACTATATATTGTTGTTGTTGTTGTTGTTATGTGCCATCGAGTCGTTTGTGACTCATAGCGAACCTATGTACAACAGCCCTAAGCCCTGCTCTATCCTGCGCCAATCACATTGCCTCTGACACACCCATCCTGATTACCCCAGTCACAGAATCAATCCACCTCACAGAGGGCCTTCCCCTCCTGCACCGTCCCTCCACCCTCCCAAGCATGATGTCCTTATCCAAGGACCGGTCTCTCCTCACAAGATGTCCAAAGTATGTTGGACGAGGCCCCAGAATCCTTGCAACCATGGAGCCACCCGGTTTAACCCTCTCCAGGACAAATCTGTCTGTTTTCCTAGCAGTCCATGGTGTTCTCAATCCTCTTCTCCAGCACCACAGCCCAAAGGCATCAATTTTCCTTCTATCCTCCTTGGTCATTGTCCAACTCTCTGATGCATAACAAGTATTACAAACTCTAAAAATGATAATTATGAAAATGGGGTGATATGAGAAAATATTTGTTTTATATTAAAATAATCAAAATGTTTAGAATGTCATGATGTTCCAATAAGAATGGAGTTGTTGTAGTGTTAAGTTCATTGAACTTCCTTTCTTAGCTAATATAATTAGCTGAAACGTAATTTTGCTTGATGTTGAATTAAATGTTTCATGATCATTATGGAAGGAGAGAAAAGCCTACCCAGCATGAGTATGTAAATAAGGCAGTGATCTCTCCCATTCCATGCTTTCCTATAGATCAAAGTCCAAAGCTTCCAGCTCCCTCCACCCACTGATCAAAATATTAATGATAACAGGACTTGAATAGTCAGTAGCCAGACACAAAATTAGTTTCTAGGTTATCTTACCAAAATTTGCTTTGTCAACCTACACAATTCAAAAAGAAAAAGTTCTTGCGATGGTAAATAATGCTGTTATGAACATTAGTGTACAAATCATCATTTGTGCCTCAGTTCTCATTTTCTCAGGGTATATTCCAAGTAGTGGAAAACCTATGATATTTCCATGTTCAGCTTTTTGAGGAAGCGCCAAACTGCTTTCCAGAATGGTTGTACCATTTTACAATCCCACCAAGAATGTGTAAGAGTTAGAACATGGAAACAGCCCAGATGTCCAATGACAAATGAATGGATTGACAAATCATGACACATTCACACAATGGAATATTATGTAGCATACAGAAGAAATGATTTTGTAAGTTATTACTTAACTTGAAAGGGACTGGAGAGCAGTATGCTGAGTGAACTAACTCAGTCCCATAACAATTAATATTGTATGAAACCATTATTGTAGAATGATTGTAAGAATCCAAGAGGGGTTGGAGAGGTTGGAAGCAGAGGGATGAAGACGTGCAGGGGAAAGGGGTATTAATCATAGGGTTGTACAATGTGATGGGGGGGGGCTGAGGGAAATGGAAAGAATTTGTTCTTGAAAACAATGTATTTGAATTTTGTAAATAGTAGAAAATTTTTTAAAATGTTAAATTAAGAAGATATATCCATGAATTGATAGGACAATTTTTGCAACTATCTCTTTCTTCATAAGCCTACCACTCCTTTTCTCTATAATGTATATATGACTGATAATTCCACAATTCTCTCCCTGTTCTCACAATACAAATTCCAAAGATCCAGACATCTATGTCTGGGGGCTAAATAAAGCTGGTGACAGATAAGATTTTAGTGAGCCATTCTGGTCCACGACTTGACTCTTCTGCTCTAAGGTTTTCCCTAGGCTTCTTCTGAGAAAATTGAAAGTGTCTGTTTGAGACAAAGAGTATTGTTGAGACAGATAACCTTTCCTGCCTGCCTCAGGCTCCCACTGTTAGAGTAATTCCTCTCTATTAATTTCTACTCATGAACTGTACATCTATTTTTGAGTAGACTTTTATTTCAAAGACATTTACACCATAGGTACTTGACCATTTCTCAAAAGAAAAAAGAGAGAAGTGTAATTTTCTCTTTATGTGTAATTATATTTCAAAAAGTCATATATAATAATTAAGTAATGAAATGTAAGTTCTGACTTAACAAATATTCCTAAGCAAAAAAAAATTACTCAAATATAATCTGAAGTAAAAATAATATCATCTGGACAGTGGACTCAGAGAGTATTGTTCTGGTATAAGATAATCTATTTTTCTAATATAAGATAATCATAAGAAGAAAAGTCTATAGGCCTTAACTGCCTTAGTGCTTAAGTTATTTAGCTGCCAAGCCAAAGCCATGCCATTTGAATCCACCATCCAAAGGGAGAACGATGGGCAGATATCTCCTGTGTGATTTACTGGTTTATAGCTTCTGCAAACGCCTGGAAGGGTCATCTATGAGTTGGTTCTGATTTGATATTACATAACAACAAACAACATTTTATAGGTATAATACATGCTCCTGTGCTAACTTATATATTTATAATTGCTGACATGAAAGAGACCCTGTTTGAAAAAGCAAAGAGAGAATTACTTGATTTATTGACTATGCAAACATTAAGCAAGGTGGTGTTGTCAGCTGCATAATGCAGGTTGTTAATGAGTTCAGTTACCTGGCCAACTGACTGGAAAAAAAAATCTATATTTGTTTTCATTACCAATAGGTGATAGCCAAAAAACTGTGGAAATAATAAACAAAATATTAGTAATATCACATGCAAGTAAAATCTGGTGGTTGTTGTTAGTGCTGTCAAGTCAAGAACGACTCATAGTGAACCTATGCACAATAGCTCAGAACCCTGCTCTATCCTGATCCAGTCTCATTGTCACTGACACATGTATCCTCATTACCCCAGTTATTGTGTCAATACCTCTCATCTTTGGAAGGAGGAATGGCATCCACTTCCTAAACAACATGCCTCTGGAAACCTTACGAACTTTGATAAATGTCGATGGTTGTAGAGAGGCTTCAGGCCTTTAGTTCATAGGGTCACTATGAGTTGTGCTCTACTCGAAGGCAATCAACAATAACAGCAACACGTCTTATCTCATGTTTTTCTCTTCTGTGCTGTCCCTCGGCCCTTCCAAGCATGAAATCCATCGCCCAAAGACTGGACCCTCCTGTGCACATGTCCAAAGTATGTTAGAGACTCAAATCCTTGCCTCTAAAGAGCAGCTTAGTTTCACCCTTTCTAGGTCAGACCGGCTTAATTTCTTGATAGTTCATGGTATAGTCAACACTCTTCTCCAGCACCACAATTCAAAGGCTTCAATTCTCCTTCTATCATCCTTAGTCATTGTCCAGCTCTCTGATACATAGCAAGTAATTGGGAAGACCATGGCCTGGATCACATACACCTTAGTCTCCAGACTGATATTGCTGCTCTTCTAACATTGTTGCACTCTGGAGAGGTCCCTGACAGCAGATTTTTCCAAAGGCAATCTATCTTTTGATTTCCTTACTGCTGGTGCCAAGAGTATTGATTGTGGAACTGAGCAAGCTGAAATTGTTAATAATCTCAATCTCTTTTCCCTCTATTATGGTGCTGACAATTGGCCCAGTGGTGAAAATCTTCATTTTCTTGATCTTGAGCTTCAATCCATACTGAAGACCACAGTCCTTGACCTTCTTTAGCAAATGCTTTAGGCTCTCCTCAGTTACAGCAAGTAAGGTTGTGTTATCTGCCTAACGCAGGTTGACTATGAATCCTCTCCCAAGTCTGATATTACATTCCTCCTCATTTCAGCCTCTTGGATGGTCTGTTACTGAAGCATATTAGAAGAATGTCTGAAACAGTATACTGACAAGAGCTGACAGAGATTTAAGATGGTTTCAGAAGAAGACATTGTATGAAAAATATTATTGCTGATGTCAGATGCATTTTGGCTGAGAGCAGAGAACCAAGAATGCTGTTTAGTTGTGTTTTATTGGTTAGACAAAGATGTTTAACTATGTAGAGCATAATAATTTATGGATAATAGTAAGAAGAATGGGCATCTCTGAATGTAATTGAGCTCATTTCAAACCTATACATAGACCAAGAAGCAGTTGGTCAGAAAATAGAAGTCTGAAAAAACAAGACTATAAAATTAGGAAAGACACATCAGTGTTCTCTCCTTCCTCCATACCTATCTAATCTGTATGTTGAACAAATAACTTGAGATATAGGACTCCATGAAGAAGGATATGGATTCAGGCTTTGCAGAAGATAGATTAAATAGCTATGGTGAAAGAATGTAAGTGTTTATATAGGAAACTCTGGTGGTGGTTTAGTGGTAAGGAGTGTATTGTACTTCCAACCCAAAGGTACATGGTCTGAACCTGGAAATTTCTCTACCAAAGATGGGCAATCTCCTTCTGTGCAATCCATTGCCTCTGCAAACCCTCTAAAGAGTCAGCAATGAGTTGATTCTGACTCAATGATTCACAACAAGAAATACATACATTTTTCAAGTCAGAACTGATTCATAGCTGACCCTTCAATGGATTTTCAAAGGCAGTTAATAGGTTGGGAGAAGACTGCTTATCTTTCTCCCAAGGAGCAGCTGATAGATTCAAACTGTACCTTTGGGATTGCGGTAGTTTCAGTTTCTAAACACTATGCTACCATGTACATTGTTGTTACTATGTGTTGTTGAGTCACCTGTGACCCATAGCGACCCTATGTACAGGAAACCTGCCCTGTTCTGAGCCAGGCTCATTAATTCTGACACACCAACCCCCATTGCCCCAATTACTGTGTCTATACATCTCATCTAGGGTATTCCTCTCCTGCGCTTTCCCTCTACTCTTCCAAGCATGAAATTCTCCAAGGATTTGTCTCTCCTGGCCATGTGCCCATAGCAGCGTTCCATGAGGAGGAATGTGACATCAGGATGGGAGGAAGACTCATAACAACCTACGTTATGCAGATGACACAACCTTACTTGCTGAAACTGAAGAAGATCTGAAGCGCTTGCGGCAAAAGGTCAAGGACTTTAGTCTTCAATATGGATTGAAGCTCAACATCAAGAAGACAAAGATTTTCACCACTGAGCCAATTGGCAGCACCAAAATAGTTGGAGAAGAGATGAAGGTTGTTAACAATTACAGCTTCACAATTAGCAGTCTTAATACCTGCAGTCAGGAAATCAAAGATTAATTGCATTGGGAAAATCTACTGTCAGAGATCTCTCCAGAGTACTGACAAGCAATGATGTCAGTCTAGAGACTAAGGTACACATAATCCAGGCCGTGATCTTTGCAATTACTTTCTATGCATCAGAGAGTTGGACAATGACTAAGAATGATAGAAGAAGAGATGCCTTCGAATTGTGGTGCTGAAGAAAAGTCTTGAATATACCATGGACTGCCAAGAAGGAAAAAAAGAAAAAATGGGTCTGTCTTGGAGATAGTGAGACCAACTTTGTTCTTGGAGGCTAGGATTTTGGAGCTCTGTCTCACATACTTGTGCACGTGGTCAGAAAAGACCATGTATGTACATACATATAAATTCCTCCAGTGTGATTTACAGCCTCTGAAAACTCACTGGAGATTAGCTATGAATCAATTTTGACTCAATAACACACAAGAAAAATATACTCATTATTTTTGTTGTTGTTATGTTCTGTTGAGTAGCCTGTGACTCATAGGGTTCCTATGTACAACACCTCTGAAGCCTGCCCTGTCCTGAGCCAGTCCCTTTGACCCTGACACACCTACCCTCATCGCCCTAGTTACTGTATCAGTCCATCTCATCAGGGGTCCACCCTCTCTAAGACAGACCTATTTGTTTTCCAGCAGTTGATGGTATACATGTTCAAGACTCTTCTCTAGCACCACTACTCAAAGGCATTAATTCTTCTTCTGTCATCCTTAGTCATTGTCCAGTTCTCTCATGCATAGGATATAATTGGGAAAACCATTATCTAGTATTTCCCCTTTTTAAAAAAAAATTCTACTTCTTTATTTAAAAAGTTTGAATACACTGGTTTTTATACAAGATCCTTTCCATTTCCTTCAACCCCACCCACCCATCCAGTAGTGCAGCCCTATGATTAACCCCACTCCCTCTCTTATCTGCATCCCTCTCCCCCCACTTAGATCCTTATACGTTTTCTACAATAATAGTTTTATATATTTTTGTCCTTGTGGGACTGAGCTAGTTCACTCAAGATAATGCTCTCCAATCCCTCCCAAGTTAGGCAGTAATTTACATAATAATTGTTCTTGTGGGCTGTGTAGTATTCCATTGTATAAATGTACCACAACTTCTCAATCCATTCATTCGTGTTTGGACATCTGAGCTATTTCCATGTTCTTGCAATGGTGAATAGTGACTTTTTTTATTTAATACTTTTAATGAACATTTACAGAGATGTTGGATTTCCATTCATTCATTGTTGCACTTTTCTCCCTGCCCACCCCTCCTCCCCCATTTAGCTCTTCTCTTTGAAAAGTCAATAGCGACTTAAAGAAAAGAACTCTACTCTACTCTTCTTTTGCACTCCTATTTGAACAAGGCTAAAGATCACTTGAGATCCTTAACAAAACAATCTCCACTTTCACCGCCTTGTGACTCAGATTCATAAGAATGTGGATGAGATATCACTTTATTAAGTCCATACTGTTCTATATCTTTCATATCAATCACCAGAAGATTCCTCAAACTAACCTCAGTCTTACTCCTTTCTGTGTACTGGATTCCACGTCTACTCACACCTTTTTATCAACTATATCTATTATTTCCACTGTGATCTTTCTACTCACACTCCATCAACGTTATAACCCTTAACCTTTATTTTTTCTCTAATATTTATATCACATATTTTTACACTATTTTTACATTTACACTGGCTATGTATATCTGCCCACTCCACTTCAGAGAATTATTTTCTTAAAGGCTTCTCAAGTAATTATAGTATGTTGTCACACATTTCCTATATATTTTTTCTCTGAAAGTTATAAATATTCTGTGTTGGGTTTGGTTATATTTTTCCAAACAATTTATTTATTTATTAAGAATTTTTTAAATCACAGTTTCATTTAGCTTAAAAAGCAAATAGATTTTTACAATAACCATTCAACATAATTTTTCTAATCTCAGCTTTATTATACAGTGTTTAGAGAGTTCTTTAATATTCTTTATTGTTACACAGTAAGTACTTCATTGCATATTTGCCAGACTCAAACTTTTCAACTATTGTTGAACATGGAGGAGTTTGTCTTTTTGCTACTGTAAATAATGCTACAATGAACATGAATTTGTCTGTATCTGTTTGTTATGGCCTTTATTTTTTATATCTATCTATCCATCCATATCTAACTGTATCTCTATAATTTCTCTCTCTCCTCTCTCTCTCTCTGTCTCTCTCTCTGTCTCTCTCTCTCTCTATCTCTCTCTATATATCTCTATCTCCATCTTCATCTTTATATCTATCTATCTCTCTGCAGGAGTGGCATCCACTTCCTAAACAACATGCCTCAGGAAAATCTATGAACTTTGATAAATGTTGCTAGTTGTAGAGGGGTTTCAGACCTTTGATTCATAGGGTTGTTATGAGTCATGCTTGACTAGAAGGCAATCAACAAACCAACATACCACTACTACTATAACTATCCGCGTTCCTCCACTGTTGCTAGGTTTTTCAGAGGTTTTTAATTTAAGAAGTGGATGACCAATCCCGCTTCCTAGTTTGTCTTAAACTGGAAGCTCTACTAAAACCTGTCCACCAAGGGTAATCCTTGTGATAATGACTCACCAGTGGCATAGCTTTCATTATCACCCAACCCACAAGTTATCTCAGTATAGTTAACTGATAGACAGGTGCTGTACTGATTAAAACAGTGTCCTCCCCAAGCACAACAAACTGGAAATTTAATTTATAACTTTAACAGCAGACCAAGAAGACAAAAGTTCTCACCATTGGGCCAACGGGAAGCTTCATGATGCATGGAGAAGAGATTGAAGTTTTTAATTCATCTTGCTCTCCTTCACAATCAAGACTGTTGGCACCAGCAGTAAGAAAATGAAAAGAAAAATTGCACTTGGCAAGGCTGCTGTCAGGGACCTCCCCAGAGTGCTGACAAACAATGATGTCAGTCCATAGATTAAGGTGCACCTGATCCAGGCCATAGTCTTTACAATTACAGGCTATGCTTTAGAGTTCTGGACAGTGACTAAGGATGACAGAAGAAGAATTGATGCCTTTGAGTTGCTTTGTTGGGGAAGAGTATTAAACATACTATGGATAGACAGAAGAATAAATAATTTTGTCTTAGAGTGAAACCAAGTTTCTCCTCAGAGTCAAATATTTTGAAGGTTCATTTCACTTGTTTTGCATACCTGCCTAGCAGGCACCAGTTCTTGGAGAAGGATGTCATGCTTAGAAGGGTGGAGGGACAGCAAAGGAAAGGAAGACCCTCTATGAGATGGATTGATTCATTGACTGTGGTAATGGGGATAGGTATGTTAGAGAGAATGAGATTGGCAAAGAATCGAGTAGAGTTTAGGGCCATTGTATATAGGGTCACTATGAGTCATCGATGACTTAATGGCACAACAACAACAACTATTGATTCTACTCTTTAAAACTACCTATGTCTGTCCTTGTTCCCTGCTGTATTCCTTACAAAAGTGTGTATTCCACTAATGTTATCACTTTCTAGCATATATATTCAAATTCCTCACACTTTGCTTTAATATACAAAGTAGAATGATTGCCAATGTAGTCAAAGTCAATAACTTCTCTATATAGTTTAGTCTAGATATTCTTCCCTTATGATTATGGTATTGTTGTCATTGTTATGTATTGTCGAGTTCCTGTGACTCAAAGCAACCCTATGTACGACATCTCTGAAGCGTGACCTATCCTGAGCCAGTCTCACTGATTCTGACCCACCAACCCCCACTGCCCCAGTTGCTGTATCAATTCATCTCCTCTGGGATTTTCCTCTCTTGAGCTGTCTGTCCACTCTTCCGAGCATGATGTCCTTCTCCAAGGATCAGTCCCTCCTGGCTACGTGCCCAAAGTATATGAATAGAGCTTCAAATTCATAGCCTCTGGAGCTCTGGTGGACTAGTGGCAAGAAGCTGCGCTGCAATCTCAAAGGTGTGCGGTTCAAATCCACCAGATGCTCTGCTGGAGAAGGAGGTGCAATCTTCTCCTGTGGCAGTCAGATCCAATTCGACAGTACACACACAAAAATACTTAAATAAAAAATAAATAAAAATAATTTTTATAAAAAAATATCATAGCCTCTAAGGAGAAACTTGGTTTCACCCTCTATAAGATAGACCTATTTCTTTTCTTGGCGGTCCAGGGTATATTTAACAACGGGTAAGGCCAAAGTTGTTACTGGTAGCCTCCTCATATCTTACAGTTTCAGTCCTCTACACATTTGTAAACACTATTCTTCTGTTGTTCTTTTAGCCCTGCTGGTATGAATGGTTTCCTACTGTTACAATGTCTCTCTCCATCCTTTGTTGATTCCTTCTAACTGTACACATATTAAACATTCTCCAATTACCCCATATAAATTTGCCATCTGTTTCCTGTTAGGAACAAAACAGATTTATCCATATAGATTTATCTTGCCTGTAAGTAGCCCGCTAAAGATTACTAGTTAAAATATATAATAATGCTAATTAATTCCTTCATGATTACTCTGTTCAAGTATGTTCTCCAACTTTTCCTCTTCCTTTTTTCTGCCTGGTAATCTACTTCATATTTGATCATAATATATTCAGCCCACTTGTTCTTCATTCTTTTTTCAATAATCCCTTTAGAAATCCCTCACCCCAAATTTTCACTCAAAGCTAATGACATTACTTGTGATTTCTCCAACATAAAAGAAATCCAGAAGTTTCCTAGCACTGTCATATCTAACATTTTACCTCAATTGTCCTATTTTCCTTCATGTTATCATTGTTGTTGTTGTTGATAAGTGCCTTTGAGTCGTAGGCGACTCATAGTGACCCTATGAAGGAGAGTCCTCAACGCTTTGGTGCCTTTCATCCTCTCTCCAGAGGAAACCATAGGGTTTCCGGAGACAAGCTATTATGGAAGTGGATGCCACTCCTCCTTCCAAGCTTGTTTTAATTGGGGAGCTCCACCCCACTCTCTGTCTGCATTGGGTAGACAATTATTAACGCATTTGACACATCAGTGTCATAGTGTTCAGCCTCACAGCAACGAAAAGTGAACGCAGTACGGGAACTTGTACACCAGGGTTATATGTCCTAGAGGAAAGTCTGAACAATAACAAAGACAGGCCCGAGGGCCGCGGATTAAAAGTCAACCACCTTTGGCTTGGTAGCATCGCTTTCTGTCCACTGGGCATGTTATCATATTTTCATAAAAATTAAAGCTTTGACTAATGTTAAGGATCATTTCTTCTCAGGAAAGAATACCTCCTCTCCCTCCGCAAAACATTTTTTTTTCTCTTTAATCATTCATTTTAACTGGCACACATACTTCCTGTTACTCTTCTTTCATTATTTAAAAAAACAAATCTCCCTTTTCTCTGTACAATGTTCTACTATTGTCTGGATTTTCTATTAACTTTACTTAGAGCCCTGTTAATATATTATCTCACCTTTTCTTCTTATGTTTTCTTTTTAATATACTTCCTTGGACTTTTATCAATAACTGAAATAGGTCGTCTCTTAGTTACCGAATTGGTTGACAAAAACAAACATCTATTTCCATGCTTACCTTAATTAGTCTATTATTAAGACAAACATCATATTACTTGGGACACTTTCTTCCCTCAGTTTCTGAGAAAATTACCTCTCTTCATACTCCTCCTTCATCCCATCTTTTCAGTAAACAGTAATCCCTTAATTATTATTTCATTCTTTGGTATCATATCTTGTGTGTGTGTGTGTGTGTGTGTGTGTGTGTGTGTGTGTGTGTGTGAATCTATTCTCATGACCGGAACATCTCTCTAAAACAATAAGGAAGCTGCCGTGGGTTAGTAGTAAGAAACGGTGCTGCTGACATAAAGGAATTGTTTCTCCAGAGAGAAAGATGGGCAATCTCCTCCCATGAGATGTACTGTCTCTGAAAACCCACTTTTTCATTGTTGCCGTTAGGTTCTGTAGAGTACGATTCATGTGAACAACTGTCCTCATACTTGCCCCACCCTGTGCCTTCCCTATCAACTCTGAGACACTAGAGCCCTTTGTTGAATCCCCCTTGTTCGGTAACTTCCTCTCCTTTGCTGACCCTACATCTTTGAATAGCCTGACATAGCTACATGTCCAAAGAATGAAAGACAAATCTCTGTCATCCTTGCCTCCAGGGTGCACTCTGTCCGCACTCTTTCCAGACCTCTCTGGTGGGTTTTTGGCTTTTGGGTGTTTTTGTTTTTTGTTTTTGTTTGTTTGTTTGTTTTATTGGAGGCAGGGTGATGTTGGTTTTTTTGGTTTTGTCTTTTTTCCCCTCTATTTTGGCAGTTCATGGGGTATTCAGTATTCTTCTCCAGCACTATAACTCAAGGGTATAATTTCTTCTTCTGTCATCCTCATTTATTGTCCAGCTCTCTGAAATGTAGCAGGTGATTGAGAAGCTCACAGGCTGGATCAGGCATTTTAGTCTTTAAACTGATATCATTGCTTTTCGGCATTTTGGACGGTCCTGACAACAGACTTTGTCATTGCAATGTGTCTGCTCATTTCTTGACTGCTAGTGCAAAGGGCGTTGCTTGTTTATCCAAGCAAGATGAAGTCACCGACAACTTCAACCTTTTCTTCCTCTGTCCTAATGTAGACTGTTGGACCTCTTGTTAGGATCTTTGTCTTCTTGATACTGAGATATAATCCACCTGAAGACTGCAGTCCTTGCTCTAGTACAAGAGGTGCTTCATACCTTCCTCACTTTCAGCAAATAAAGTTGTGTCATCACCATGACGCAAGCTGTTGATGAGTCTTCCTCCAGTCTGGATGCCACACTCCTCTAGTTTGGCATATGATTCACTGAGCACACAGATTGAATATGTGTGCAGAAAGGGTATAAGCCTGACTCACGTTCTTTCTGTTGTTAAACCATGTCATGTTCTCTTGCTCTGTTTGCATAAGAGCTTCTTGGTCTAGGGATAGATTCCATATAAGTATAATTAAATTTCCATTCTTCTCAATGTGAGCCATAATTTTTCATGATATGCCCAATAAAACGTCTGTGCATAGTCAATAAAACACAAATATACATTCTTCCGATATCCTCTACTTTACGTAAAGACCATCTGACATTAACAATGATATCTCCACTGTCATAGCCTCTTCTAAAATCAACTTTTACTTCTGGTAATTCACTGTAAATGTACTATGATAGTCACTTAGGAATTATCTTCAACAATAGTTTCTTGCATGTCTTTGAGCTGCGGTACTGGAGAAGAGTATTGAATATACCATAGACTTGCTAAGAGAAAGAATAGTTTCGTCCTGGAGAGTGTTAAACCAGGCTGTTCCTTGAAGGCAAGGATTCTGAAGGTTCATCTCACTTATTTTGGGTACATACCTAGAAGGGACATCAGGCTTGGAAGTGTAGAGGGACAGCGCAGGAGAATAAGACCCTCAATGATATGAATTGATTCAGTGACTGGGGTAATGAGAATAGGTGTGTCAGAGACAATAAGATTGGCACATGATAGAGCATGGTTTAGGGCTGTTGTACATAGGGTCATTAAGAGTCGCTGGTGACTCAACGGCACATAACAACACCAAACAACACCAAGATACTAATGATATTTTTTGATAGTTCCCTCATTCTATTGGATCATCTATCTTGAAATGAGGACAAATATGGATTTCTTCCACTCGGGTGGCCAGGTAGCTGTACTCCACATTTCCCGGCCTGAACTGATGAGCAAGTACAGGGATGTATCTGCTAGTTCAATCGGTATTCCATTGATTCTGGGCTCTTGTTCATGTGGTACTTCCTGAATTTTTCCATGTCAATCAATTATATTTCATACAGTGATTCTGTGTATTTCTTCCATCTTCTTTTATGCTTCCTGGATCATTCAAGATTGTGCCCATGTTGTTGTTGTTGTTATGTGCCATCAAGTCACTTGTGACTCATAGTGACCCTATGTACAAGAGTCCTAAACGCTATTCTATCCTGTGCCAACCTAGCCATCTCAAACACACTCATTTCCACCACTCCACTCACAGAGTCGATCCATCTCATCGAGGGTCTTCCTCTCCTGCACCATCCCTGCACTCTCCCAAACATGATGTCCCTCTCCGAGGACCAGTCCCTCCTTGCAACATGCCCAAAGTATGTCAGATGAAGCTTAAGTATCCTTGACTACAAGGAGCATTCTGGCTTCATCCTCTCCAGGACAAACCTGTTTGCCTAGCAGTCCATGGGATATTCAACACTCTTCACCACCACTACAGCTCAAAGGCATCAATTCTCCTTCTATCATCCTTATTCACCATCCAACTCTCCAATGCATAGCACATAATTGCAAAGACTATAGCCTGGATCAGGCGCACATTAGTCTCCAGCCTGACATTGTTGCTCTTCAGGACTGTCGAGAGGTCCCTCACAGCTGACTTTCCCAATGCAATTTGTCTCCTGATTTCCTGGCTGCTGTTACCAAGAGTGTTGACTGTGAACCAAGCAAACTAAAACTGCTAACTATCTCAATCACTTCACCATCCATACTTATGTTGCCAATTGTCCCAGTGGTGAGAATCTTTTTTTCTTGATGTTGAGCTTCAATCCATATTGAAGGCTGCAGTCCTTGACCTTCTGAATCAAGTACTTTAGGTCCTCCTCAGTTTTAGCAAGCAGCCTTGTGTCATCTACATAACACAAGTTGTTGATGATTCTTCCACCAATCTTCATGCCACATTTCTCTTCATACTCTCACGTCTCAGATGATCTGTTCTGCATACAGATTGAAAAGGTTTGGAGACAAAATGCATCCCTGACAGACCCCTTTCTTGATTTTGAACCATCCAGTGTCTCCCAGCTCTGTTCTGACGACTGCTTCTTGGTCCAAGTATAGGTTTCACATTATTGTGCCCATAGCATCTTTCAATATTGCAACTCATGGCTTGAATTTGCTTTTCAGTTCTTCAGCTTCAGAAATGCTGGATAAGGTCTTCTCTTTTAATTTTTTATTTCAACTTTTTGCATATTTACTATAATATTTTGCTTTATCCTCTCAGGCTGCCCTTTGAAATCTTCTGTTCTTTTACATCAGCATCTCTTTTTGACACTCTGAGGAAATTTTTATAGTCTGTACTGTCATGAATGTTGGGGGTTTTTGGTGTTTTCCCCCCTTTTCTTCCTCCTTCTTTGTAATGATGTTTTGCTCTTCTCATGGAAAATATTTTGATATCCATAGTAACATGACTGCACCATTAAGCTACCAGAGTTCCCTTCTCCATCATAAGTCCTTTCTCTATAAACGACAGTTTCATCCATAAAGTTGCTTAGGCCAGTTGACTCACTCTCTTCCTTTTTTGTCCCTCTGTATTTAAACCTCAATAGTGTCCTTACACGTTCCACACTTTATCTATGGCATTGAGTTTATTTCAACCCGTGTTGATTCTAACTATGCAGAACAGAGTAGAAATACCCCATAGCATTTCCAAGACTATATTCTATATAGAAGTAGACTGTACCATTTCTGCAAAGAAGCTGATAGGTTTGAACTGATGACTCCTGATTAAAATTTGTTCTCCTAGGCACTGCTCCACTAAAACTCCTTTTCATCTAATGAATGTGATACTCTTCCAGGGATTTGAACTTGTGGTGCCCTATTCTAGAATGACCATTTTCTAGGTACCAGTAACTTACTCTCATATTCAAGTTTTGTAATAAAATTTATCTGAATTTCTTCAACCTTTCGCATATAATAATAGCATTCTACTAAGATAAGTACTTTTTCTTATCAATCATATATCTACTTCTCATATACTTTTTTTTTCTCTCCAATTTTGTTCACTATTACGTTTAATATATAAAATAGTGCCAAAATATAATATATGATTCAGAAATATTTCCTAAAACAAGGAAAAATGATTAATAGAACATATTCATGTTGTTGTAATTTGCTGTAGTATTCTAACTAACTCATAGCTGACCCCTGGCAGATTTTCAGATGTTATAAATAGCACAGGAGGAGATTACCCCTCCTTCTCCTGCACATCAACTACTGGATTTGAACTTCCTGTTTTCGAGTTGGCAGTAAAACTCCTTAAACATTAGGCCTACAGAGCTAAACAAAGATAGTCATATATGTTGTTGATATTGTTATGTGCTGTCGAGTTGCTTGTGCCCTGAAACCTGCTGTATCCTGTGCCAACTTTACTGCTTCTGACACACCTACCCTCATTACATCAGTTTCTGTATCAATCCATCTCATTGATAGTCTCCCTCTCTTTCTCTGTCCCTCCACCCGTCTAAGCATGATGCCCCCTCCAAGGACTGGTTCCTCCTTGCAACATGCCGAATGTATGTTAGACAAAGCCTCAGAATCCTTGCCTCCAAGGAGCAAGCTGAATTCACGCACTCTGGGATAAACCTGTTTGTTCTCCTGGCAGTCCATGGTATATTCAAAATTATTCTCCAGCACCACAGCTCAGAAGCATCAATTCTTCTATCATCCCTAGTCATTGTCCAGCTCTATGATGCATAGCAAGCAATTGCATAGACAATGCAAAGGATCAGGTGCACCTTAGTCTCCAGACCAACATTGCTGCTCTTCAGTACTCTGGAGAGGTCTCTGACAGTCAACTTACCGAGTGCAGTTTGTCTCTTGATTTCCTGGCTGCTGGTATCAAGAGTGTTGAGTGTGGAGCCAAGCAAACTGAAGCTGTTAACAATCTCAATCTCTTCACCATCTATCATGATGCTGCCAATTGGCACAGTATATGTACTAATAATCTATATAAGGAACTAGTTGGCCTTGTGGCCAAATTTTTCTCTGTATTAAAAATATAGACAAAAATAAAAGGTATTTTTTAAATCTAAAAGCCAAATATTAGGTATGAGGTTTGATTTTGCTCTGTTATATAAATATCCTGACAATATATCCATTTGATTTTTTCAGTCATATGATAGATGATTGTAGCTACATAGAGTTAGATTGTTTTTTACTTTAGGCTGTTGCTGTAAAAAACTGAAACAAAGCTAACTGCAAACAAGTGAATTCTAACTCCTCGAGACTCTGTAGTGTAGACTGGAACGTCTCCATAGGCTTTCCAAAGTTGTAAATCTTTCCGTGTCTTATCTTTCTCCTGAGGAGCAGCTGATTGATCTGAATCAACAGCTTATTGACGAGCAGCTGCCACTAGTTATTCTGATTCAGCCCTATGTTTGCATTGTGTTCCGTGGGATTTCTAACATTCTAGCTGATTTCAAACCATCAACCTTTGGGTTAGTAAACAAGAAATTGAGTACTTACCAATTTATACCAACCAAAAACGCCTGTGCTGCAGTTGTTGTTAAGTATATTCAAGACAGAATCAATTAATATCTGACCCTCCAGTGGATTTTCACTGACAATAAATTGCACTGGAAGTGATTGTCCATCTTTCTTCCATGGAGCTACTGTTGAATTTGAGCCAAGTGCTTTTAGGTTATCAATAGAGTTCCCTATCATTAAATCACCAGAGATCTCTGTTGTTGTTGTTATGTGCCATCAAGTCGCTTGCGACTCATAGCGACCCTATGTACAACAGCCCTAAACTCCACTCTGTCCTGTGCCAATCGCACGGTCTCTGACACTCCCATCCCAATTATCCCAGTCACTGAATCAATCCACCTCATAGAGGGCCTTCCTCTCCTGCGTTGTCCCTCCACCCTCCCAAGCATGATGTCCCTCTCCAAGGACCTGTCCCTCCTCACAACATGTCCAAAGTATGTTAGATGGAGCCTCAGAATCCTTGCCTCCAAGGAGCCACCTGGTTTAACCCTTTCCAGGACAAATCTGTTTGTTTTCTTGGCAGTCCATTGTATTCTCAATACTCTTCTCCAGCACCACAGCTCAAAGGTATCAATTCTCCTTCTATCCTCCTTGGTCATTGTCCAACTCTCTGATGCATAACAAGTGATTGCGAAGACCATAGCCTGTATCAGATGCACCTTAGTCTCTAGAGAGACACCACTGCTCTTCAGCACTTTGGAGAGGTCCCTAACAGCAGACTTTCCCATGGCAATGCGGCTTTTAATTTCCTGACTGCTGGTGCCAAGACTGTTGACTGTGGAGCCAAGCAAACCAAAGCTGTGTACAATCTCAATCTCTTCACCATCCATCCTGATGCTGCCAATTGGTCCAGTGGTAAGAATCTTTGTCTTCTTGACATTGAACCTCAGTCCATTTTGGAGGCTGCAGTCCTTGATACTCTGCAGCAGGTGCTTCAGGTCTTCTTCAGTTTCAGCAAGCAGGGTTGTGTCATCCGCATAATGCAGATTGTTGATAAATGGCCCACCAATCTTGACCCCACATTTCTCCTCATAGAGAAGGAGCATAGAAATGATAATTTCTCAAATTACAGATATCAAAGCTATTTGTAGAACAAATATTTTAGTAATAAAGAAAGAATCATTTCTCAAGTATTCTTCCAGTTTTGTGCTTGATTCCTTTTATTATTTTATACATATCTCTTAGCAGTCCATGGTACATTCAATATTCTTCTCCAGCACCACAACTCAAAGGCATCAATTCTTCTTCTGTCATCTTTGGTTATTGCCCAGCTTTCTGACGCATAACTTAGTCTCTAGATTACATCTTTGTTTCTCAGTACTCTGGAGAGGTCCCTGACAGCAGATTTCCCCAGTGCCTGAATTTAAAAACCAACTGAGGAACAGGTTTCAGGCCTTCAACACTAATGAACAAAGACCAGATGAGCTGTGGGAGGAAATCAAGAATCAAGATATCCATGATGAATGCAGAAGATCATTACAAAGACTGAGGAAAAAGAAAAGACTAATATGGATGTAAGAAGAGACTCTGAATATTGCACTAGAGCACCAAGAAACCAAAGCAAAGCAAAGCAACCAAGAAGGGAAGGAGCAGAATGGAAGATTTCAAAGTGCATCTCAGGAAGAAAAAGCAAAGTATTATAATGAAATGTACAAGGAGCTGAAGTAGAAAAATAACAAGGGCCAAACTCGCTGGAAATTCTTAAGCTATAGGAACTAAAGAACAAATTTGAGACACAAATTATAATACTTAAAGATGCTATGGGCAAAAGCTTGAATTATCCAGGAAGCTTTAAAAGAAGATGAAAAGAGTATGCAAAATTGTTGTCCCAGTTCATGAAAGATATTGATATTAATTAACCAAATATTTATGTCAGCTATAAGTTATACCTACTATTTAAATGCTTGTCAGGAAACAATCGCTCTGTATTAGTGAATACAGAAAGTGTCTTCATTTTCTAGTGTGACTGTAGCACTAATATAAAAAAATTAAATGCTTTAGCAAATAAAAATTTATTTACTCATAATTTAAGAGAGCAGAATTCCAAATCAGGGTAGGCCCATTCAAAGTAGATTTTTTTTTTTCTGTGTTGGCCATAGAGAAAGTTCCTTATCTCATTTGAGCTTGGTCTCCTGAGTGTTAATCACATGTCCTGGTATATTTACACCTCAGGCTCCTCACCTTATGCTGTTATGTGCCACCAAGCTGGGACTCAATCAGGGGTGACCCTCTGGAAAGTTTTCAGAGACAGTAAATTGTAAAGGAGGAGATAACTCACTTTTCTCTCACTTAGCAACTGGTGGGTTTGCACTGCCTGCATTAGTGTTGGCCTCACAACTTCTTACCTACTCGGTCACCAGAGAATCCTACTCCCTTACTTAGTCCCTTTTATATCTCAAAACAGATTGACTGAACACACACTAATAAACTAACAATGTTGTTGTTGTTATTATGTGCCATCGAGTCGTTTGCGACTCATAGCGACCCTATGTACAACAGCCCTAAACTCTGCTCTGTCCTGTGCCAATCTCACTGCCTCTGACACACCCATCCTGATTACTCCAGTCACTGAATCAATTCACCTCATAGAGGGTCTTCCCCTCCTGCGCTGTCCCTCCACTCTGCCCGGCATGATGTCACTCTCTAAAGACTTGTCTCTCCTTACAACATGTCCAAAGTATGTCAGATGAAGCCCCAGAATCCTTGCCTCCAAGGAGCAGCCTGGTTTAATCCTCTCTACGATGAATCTGTTTGTTTTCTTGGCAGTCCATGGTACATTCAGCACTGTTCTCCAGCACCACAGCTCAAAGGTGTCAATTCTCCTTTTATCCTCCCTAGTCATTGTACCTCATTAAAATAGCAAAGACATTCAATTCCAGAGTGAGATTATAACCATAGACATTTCAAATACGTATTTTAGGTGAAACAAATATATGTGTTGAGCAAACCATAAAATAATATCTAAAGCTAGTTTTAAATATAATTTCAATCAAAAGATCTCCCAAGTATTTATCAATTTTGTTAATTTCTGATTTAAAAATATATAAACTTAAAAAACATTTTAACATGACTTTTGTATGTAGGTTTAATTTTACGTATGATGTAATTTATCATAAATCTCTTCAACAAAGTTTTCCATTATTCTCCTGACTCAGTCAGCCAGTTGCTTCCTCAATATCTTGACATTTTTTAAAAAAATCATATCCTTAAAAACGGAAAAGGTAAGGCTGTAATTAATTGCAGTTGCCTCACATGGCATATTCTTTTTGGAAGTATATACCTGAAAGAGTTAATTTACCCTTTTTTATTATTTACTTGGTTGCCTGCAACCATGTCAAAAAATATTAAATCAAACAATCTATTGATGAATCAAAAATAACAAGAAATGTTGGGTTCACCTTTTCAGATTATATTTTTTTCTATTACAGAACATATTTTAGAGTCAAAGAAGGGTATATCACAAAAAATTCTGGTAATCAATATACTAAAAAAGCACAATGAAACCCTGTAATATTGACAGAATTAAAATGTATTATCACCCTATTATTGTAGGATAAATCACATGAGTTTTCCATATGCAATGACACTGTATTTTGTAATATCAGTGAATACTTTCTATGTCAGACTAAAGATATTTCAGCTTCAGAAATTCAGTTTTCCACCCATTTTCTATTTCTGACAGTCTATAGATTGTTTTCAACTGCAAAACATATCAAAAAATATTGTATTAAAAGAAAATAATACCAGCAGAGTTAAAGGAGTATTACTTCTTTGATCAATGTTTCAGGTTACTACTTCAATATTGCACTGTGGTTCACCAAAGGAACAAATGTAAAGTCTGCTCAGAGATATAAGGATTGATAACTCATCATGTTTTACCTACTTTGAACTAAAAGAGACATGTCTTTTTTTTAATAAAACTTCAATTCCATTTAGTCCAAAAGAGCAAAAAAGACTTCTCAAAAATTCAGTTATTTCCACTCACTAATGAATCAAATTCATTCATTATCTTTCTCCTCAGAGGAGAACTTAATGAAATTACTTACATTTTTATATTTCTACCCTCCTAAAATATGTTCTAGTATCTTCAAACATGTCCATTCACTATATGCCAGGAAGTAGAGTGGTAAGTTAAGCTAAGGGGACGTTTAAAAGTAATACCATAACAACTCTTCTTTGGGAAATACTAATTTTATGCAACTGTTAACATTATGTGTCACTGAGTCAGAACCAACCCATAGCTGGCTTTTCTAGTGGGTTTTCTGAGGCAGTAATTATAGAAGAATTGATTTATCCTCTTTCTCCTGTTGAACATCTGGTGGATTCAAACCATGTACCTTCTAGTTGGTAGTGCAGCTTCTAATCACCAGGCCAGTAGAGTTCCCTGATTAAAACTAGGTCTGTTGGTCTTTTTTTCGTTTTTTTAAGTGCATGTTTACGCGTATGTATGCACATGTATGTACATTTGTATACAAATACACAGTATAAAACATACCCAGCCCTTATGTGATAAAAATGTAACAGCATACACTTTCTTTGTACCAATAAAGAAATGCAAATAAAATCTTAGAAAAATGTGTTTCCTTGCACCTGCTTGAGACATATTTTTATCACTCTTCATGTTAAAAAAGGTCAAGGATTGCTGAAGCTACTAAAAGCTCTAAGATATCTGGGAGTTGTTATCCTGAATTTCCACTTCTAACATCTGGAATTTGAACTAGATTCAGATCTATTTTTCGTAGGATGTTAGGATTTATAGGATTTTCTGACACTGAGTCATAAATGACTGTATGGCACCTAATAGCAACAATAAAAATCCCTTGACAATCTGAATTTTAAAATCTTCTTCTAGAATAACAAAATAAATTGTTCTCTAAAGCAAAAACCCTTGACTAACTTGTGGCATTGGAACTAGCATATTCTGACTTTAAAAAAATCATCATAACACAAACCCCTAATTTTAATATATTAATAATTATAGTATTCTTGCATTTTACACTTTTGAACAGATTTTATAATTTGAGGTTTTGAATAGAAATAAGAGTTATCTGAACTTGTTTTATGAGAAATATCAATAAACCAGGAATTGAATAAGACTTATCTCCTTTTTTTATCCTTTTGGTATAAGTGCCTGTGAAAAAAAATGAATAATATGTCTTCTTTCCTTACCAAATACTGATGGGTTTCTCTGAAAAGTGATTCAATGTTTGGTCCCAGCGCCCACATCATTCCCTAACCATCTCCTGGTGAAGAATGAGAGGTGTCTGCTCTCAGCTCACTCTACTATCTAAACCCACTGCCTTCAAGTTGACTCTCACTCACAGCCACCTTCCACTGAGTATCTGATGCTAAAAATCATGAACCTACTGACAGATTCAAACTGACAACCTTTCTGTTAATGTCCCAATACATTACACACTGCCACAACCAGGTTCCAAGAATCAGTTTGTATGCTAAGAAAAAAAAATAAAATTCAAGAATCCAAGTTATATGAAGAAGAATGTGGCATCAGATTGGATGAAGATCAATAACCACCTGTGTTATGCTGATGATACAACCTTATTTATGGAAACTGGAGATGATTTGAAGCATTTATTGAGGAATTTCAAAGATTATCATCTCTAGCATGGATTACATCTCACCTTAAAGAAAACAGACGTGTTCACAACTGGATCAATCAACAGCATGATGATAACTGGAGTAGTGATGGAATTGTCAAGGATTTTATTTTACCAAGATCCACAATCAACACCCATGGAAGTCAAGAAATCAAAAGGTGTTTTATACTGGAGAAAAATACTACTAAGGACCTCTTTAAATTGCTGAATAGTAAGAATATTACTTTAAAGCTTAAGATATATCTGAGTCAGGTAATAATATTTTCAATTACTTTATATCCTTATGAAAATTGGACAAGATAAAAGACTGAAAGGAAAGAACTGGTATCTTTGAATTGTGGTATAGATTAAAAATACTGAATATACAAAAAAAAATTTAAAAAAATACTGAATATATCGTTGACTTCCAAAAAAACATTGGAACATGTGTAGCCAGCATGGTCCTTGAAAACATGTGTGTGGACCTTTCAACCTACATATTTTAGACCTGTTATCAGGAGGTCCCAGTCACTGCATAAGAATATCATGCTTAAAATGGTGAGAGACCAGAGAAAAAGAAGACCTTCACAGAAAGGAATTGACAGAGTGAGTGAAACAGTTTAAGTACACCAGAGATTGTTTAGATGCTCAGGGTTGGGTCTGATTCTGATTTCTTTCTACTCTTCATAAGGTTGCTATGAGTCACAGTCACATTATTGTTGTTAAGGTAGCAACGTCATCTTGGCATAAACATTAACAACAACAACATGACCTACAGGCTTCACTCACAGCCTGGATAATCGGTTGAGAACAGTCTCAGTCTAGATCTTTCTTCTTCTTCCTTTCTTACTTTAAGACATCCTAGAATTTCTTTGCAAAACACAAGTGTCTGAATTTATTTCTCTCTGAAATAAAAATGAAACTAATTCCATAAGGCTGTCTAACAAAGAATTATAAAGCAGATGACAGAGAAATTTATTCTCTCACAATTCAGCAGGCTATCACAAAGAAGGGAGCTGCCGTCAAATCAATTCCCACTTATAGCGATCTTCCAGGACAGAACGGAACTGCCCCATGGTTTCCAAGTTGGCCATGTTTTATGGGAGCAGACTACCTCATCTCCTCATCTTTTCTGCTTTGGAGCAACTGGTGAATGAACCTTCAGCCTTTCAGTTAACAAACAGCCTGATGCTTAAACTATGGGATCTGTTGTTGTTGTTGCTGTGTACCATAGAATCAGAATCCACCCACAGCTGGCCCTCGGTGGGTTTTCAGAGGCAATTCATTGCACAGGAGAAGATTGCCTATCCTTCTAGCCAACTAACATGAAGACAGTAGCCAGGTTGGTCCCTGGAGGTTCAGCTAGGCAATTTTTTCCATTGTTTCCTCTTCACTGGTGGTTGCCTGTAGTCCTTGGCTTTCCTTATCTTCATTTCAGCTTTCACAAAACATTCTCATCTCTCTCTGTCTCCAAATAGTCTTCTTAAAAGCACACCAAGCATTGCATTTATGGCCTATTCTAAGCCAAAAATGATCTCATTTCAATTAATTCATTAGCAAAAACACTATTTCTATACAAGGTCATGAATTTTGGAGTGACACTTTTTAACCTCATACAGTTACTAGGATATATATTTTAGATTTGAAAATAATTATAACCCATGTGATTAATTGTATTTTTAAATCCATTGATATAATTCCACTTTTTAATATAAAATTTCCAGTAAGTATTTTGACTTAACTGCAATTTACAGTCTCTGAAATCCCACTGGAGTATCAATTGTGAGTCTGTTCTTACTCTATAGGACATTAAAATGGCAACATGGAACTTATTAATAAAAGGAATCAAGAACATTCACTTTTGTCATAAGTAGCTATGGTATATTTAAATATTTGCATTTGGAAACCAAAACTTTCAAAAGTTGAATGTTTACTTACATGCAGATTAAATTGCAAATACCCTCAGATGATTTTAAAGATATTTGTCCAATATTTTTGACACGTCAAAAAGTGAAAATTAATTTTATGAATTAAATAGGTAAGTTCAAAGAATTTATTCCATTATAAAAATCTGAAGACATCACTTACCAGATATAGCCACTCAACCTAACAAAATACCTATTAATTTCTATACAGAATTCATGAGCTTATAAACCAATGTTATCTGTTACAACACTGAACTTTAAAGTAAACAGGGCAAATGAAGAATCATTAAGCTCTCAGATTTTGTTATACTGGATTCAACCATGCCAAAGTGGGGAAATAAGATCAGAATATTTGACATAATATTAAAACAAATATAACAATATTTTAATTTTATATTTTTATGTTATGTAATAAAAATGAAAGAAAAATTTAAACAGGATTGTGAGAAATAGCATTAAATGCATGAATGTTAAACAATTCTATACAAGTGCTGAGGTATTTGAGTAGAGCGAATTTCTGTGCCTCAGCTCAAGATTGACATGTTTCTATCTAGCTTATCTTCAAAATGTAGGAAGAAAGACCTTTCAATCATGCAAAATGTAATAAATTAAAATGATGAGGCACCTTAAGGATATTTAATCAAGAGTTCATTAATTGAGACTGTAGCATCTCCAACTCAATCAAATGTAAATGGACATTTCCTTAAAAAAATATACTTACAAGTTATAATCAGAGTTGACAGGGAGAACTTTAATGATCATTTTTGTTCATTTTTCAGATGAATAGACTAAAACTAATACAATGAAGTGCTTTCAAAAAAAATGTTATCAAGTAATTAGGAGAAAGTTTGAATATGTTCCTAAGTGCTGAGATTCCAAGGTCAATATATTGTCTAATTAGTCACTGATAAAATGTTTATTAAGCATTCATTATGTGTTGGACATCAAGATTAGTGGAGAAATAATGATACTCTTCATCATGGTTGTTTATCTAATAGGTAGATAAAGAGGTCAACTAGAATAGAGAATATTCTACTGTGAATTGCAACTTGTTCTTTAGACAATTAAAAAGTACATTTGACCTAATGTCAAAGTAGAAATCATCCAGTAAGATTTTCCTCAGAGCATTTTTCTCAGTTATAAGTCAGATTCTCCTTTTATCATCTAGCAAGTACAGCAAAACCTTTAACTATGCCCTTTATCTCAGGGCTTCTCTGCTTACACCTTGCCGCAGTTTCTCAACCACAAAGTCACAGCTTCTTTACTATCACCAGAGTCTTGCCACCAGGGTCTCACTCTCACCCAGGTCTTGCTTCATCTCACTCTCACCAAGATCTCATTCCAGTGTTCCTCAAGTCTTGTTGGCCAGTGTAGGAAGAACTCTTTCTTCTATCCTAGTCCCACAGCTGTTGATGATTTGCAAGACTGTGTGTCTACAGTTAAGGTACCTGGAGAGCAGAGGGGGCTAACTTAATGGCTAGAAAAGCTAATTTTTAGGCTAAAACCACATAATTATAAGCAAAATTTCTGGATAAAGTGATTGTAAAAACAGGCAACATGGAGGCAACTGAATCTGATGTACACTAACTGCAAATAGGGCCAAAGTTCTTATCCATAGCCAAAATCTGTTCTCAAGAGGTCATACACACTCCTGTGCTCCTAGAATAGATTTCTATCTTAACACCATCTATTCTTGCCAGGGTTCCCACTATTGGGTTCACTAATTCGTTGTGATAATCACACAGAGTTGAAAGACAAAAATTAAGATTTTGAGATGATCAAAGAGAAATACTTTTCAAATCAGGTAGGGTATTGGATAAAACCTTTAATTAGGATAGTTTGTCAGGCATGCTTACAAGCCTTGCACCTTCTGTCTTGAGGCTTTAGGCTAGTATTTCAAAATCTTGTTGGTCCTGGTGATCATGGTGCCTTCCTCTCGCCCAGAAGTGAGCCTGGGCAAACAACCTTGACTTTCACTCCATGAGAAGGTAGCTGTAAGGCCTGCGGAGCTGTTCTCCCTTTCTTTTTCCAGAACAGCCACAGTAATGATCAAAGTAGCAGCTGCAACTCTGTTCATCACTGTTAGAACCGCAAAACTATTTCAGTTCCCAACCTGCTCTCTTATCTGGTACCAAGCAGCTGCGAACATCCTAACTCCCCAATTTTCTTGTAAAACAATATGTAATTCTACTGAAACTTTAAAGCTAGTTTCTGCTTTAGAGCCAGCCTGTCAGTTTCTCCTCAATAAACTGTCTTTCTTGGCTTGAACGGGGTTCTGTCCCTCCTTGGTGACCTTACAGTAGTTCCATGTCCACTCTCAGTAGTTCTCTTCTATTGATCCTGATTTTGGTCTTCTCAGCACAGGAATCTCTGACCTCAAAGGATGTCTCAAAGTGATGTCAAGGGTCTATGACTCAAAATTACTTTTCTATACATTAATTGAACTTTATTTTGCCACATGGATGGGTGAGGACATGTGAATGGGGTATATAGTATTTATTTATAAGGAGATTAGCTATTTTTTCCCATTATCATGAGTAGATACAGCAGCAGAAATTTGGAATCTCACCATCAACAAAGAAGAAGAAGCCAAGAATTCAGAGAGCATGCCTTTCGGGACCCAAGATTGCTGCATCACTCAGACTGAGGTCTCCAGTAGAAGCAGCAGCTACTACAGCAGAGAACCAGAAATCTGATGTGAGACAGCTGACCTTAGGATAGCTACCCTACCCAAGACTGCTCAAGAACTGGGTGGGGGTAGAGGATGGATATGTCATAATTGACAGGCCTAAGAGAGCTTTGGTCAACTGGTCTCAAGTTACAAGGCTGAAGGCTAAGGGACTTGCAAACACACTTTGGAAGCTATCCTGACTGAATGATTACATTGTGTGACCAACACAAAATTGTACCCTGTTCACTTTCCTAATAAAGCCCATATTTGTGAATATGTTTCTGTGAGGTCTATGAGCTATTGGAATGGATTTGGGACCCAGTATAGCAGTGTGAATGGTTTTGGAATTAGAAGGAGGTGCGGGAGTGTGGGGGACATGTCTGACTTCATGGGACTTGGTTTTGTGATGTGGATGTTGTTGATGATGACAGTTCCACTTTGTGGAGTTAGGAGAGGTCAGACTTGGCCATCTCCACATTGCCATTGCTCTTTTTACAACGCCCTTCACCTTCTGCTTCTTCTTTCTTGATGATTGAGAGAGTTCCAGTTTCTATTAATAAGCCTACGGACTGACATAAGTGACGATTCATCTCATTTTATTCACTAATTTTATTTTTATGTCCCCACTTAAAAGATGCTATTTACCTCTTTCACATTATTAACAAAGTCCTACCCAATCATGTGGCAAAAGTCATAGCAAATAATTAGGCAAGCCATTTTTGAACAGTCTACCAAACCACCAGCCACTTCCTAGGTTTTCTAGACCTCAATCTCCATATTTGGAGAAAGGAGTATAAATCAGCTCCTTCATGCCTCTCAGTTTCTCTCTACTATTTTGAATAGCCAATTTCTAATTTATCCATCCCTGTAAAATCTTCTTCACTCAATACTTTGCAGAGACAAGTGTGTTTTTTTCACTAAACATCTTATACTACAGTTGAAACTTTGAGCATCTGCTCAAAGGAAGTCCAGATTTAAACCATTGGATGCAGTAATTTGTTATAGTTCACAGTGTCGATCATCTTTTCTTCATCCAGTTGGGTTCTGGTCAAATCATTCCTAGCCATTTGAGATTAGGTCTGATAGGAAACAGTTGCATACTCAGGCACCATAATTCCTGCATTTCAGACTTGATAATTCTGTTACCTTCTTTTTCATTTTCATATATCCAATCAAATATTGAAAAGTCCTAGTGGCGTAGTGGGAAGAATTTGTGCTGCCAACCCAAGGCAGGTGGTGTGAATCTAGAAAAATGTTCACTCTCTTCCCATACAACTTACAGCCTCTGAAAACCCACTGAATGAGTCAGCTTTAACTCAGTAGCACATAAAACAGCTGTAAAATCAGAAAACGTTGATGTTATAGACCATAGGAAGTGTGCTGGCAACCTACAGTCTGCACCTCTCTGGTAGTTTGAATCCACCAAATGCTTTGTAGGAGAAAGATGGGCAATCTCCTCCTGTACAACCTTAAAAAACCCATAGAGGCTCAGCTATGAATCAGTTCTGGCTTCAAGGCAATGAGATCAAAACTGGCCATTGGCCAATATTTGATTATATACTTTCTATAATCTACAATACTCAACAAACTTTTATACCATACATCTTAACACCACTACATAGAATAAAAATTCCATAGTAGGAATGGCATCCACTTCTGATAGAAATTACCTCGGGACACTCTAGGAACTTGGAGAAATGATGAAAGTTATACAACTGTTCAAGTCTTTCATTCATAGGGTCACTATGAGTTGTCGAGGACTCAATGGCACTTAACAACAACAACATCCATCATATACATTCATATGAACATACACACCTCAACAATTAAATCCTTTTGAAAATATCCCAGTTTTATCTTTACTTCTCCTTCCTTAATTACTTCACTTGTATATGTGCATATGGCCTTGGTCTTTAGCTTTGGTCTTGGGTCACTCCAGAAGCCCTTTCTCCCCTTATTTCAGTCGTAAAGGTAAAAATTTTAGCTGTACTTCTCATGACCCTAGTTCTAATTCTTACAAAATGCCACACTTGCATGAGTCTCACACTATTGTATTCAATTCTTTCTTCACGTCAGTTACATAAACAATTTATTTTAAAAAGGTCAGTGCAAAACTCTTTCTTGATCCAGGCCATGATCTTGACAATCACTTACTATGCATCAGAGAGCTGGACAATAACTAAGGATGACAGAGAACCAGTGCCTTTGAATTCTTCTGTGCATATCTTGGATTGCCAAGAGAACAAAACGGTCTGTCTTGGAGAGGGTGAAACCAAGTTGTTCCTTGGAAGTAAGGAGTTTGCACCTCTGTCTCATATACTTTGGGTACTTGGAGAGGGCTATCATACTTGGAAAACTGGATGTACAATGCAGGAAAGAAAGATTCCAGATGGGATGGATTGACACAGTAACTGGGGTAAGAGGGATAGGTGTGCCAGAGTCAGTAAGACTGGCTCAGGATAAGGCAGAGTCCAGAGCTATTGTATACAGTATGGCTCTGAGTTACAGGCAACTCAATGGAACATAACAACAATAAGATGCAAAAGTGAAAACATCCTGAAAGTTCAACTTTTCCAAACTGCTACACCACTCCTTCATCTCTAGCATCAACCATCCCACCTTCTTTCAGCCCATTCCCTCCCATCTACGTCTTTGTGTTCTGTCATTTAGAAGAATGTCTCACAGAATCTGAACCACCACCAGAGAAACAGCTTACATGCTTGTGGGCTTGGCAAGCTTCACATGAGTGAATTAGGCTCATTTATGGGATAGATGAGGCTTGTTCATGGGGCAGCACTAGCTTCAAACTGGAATAGGCCGAGGCACAGAATTGCAGAGACCAGGATTCTGCAGGCTATGCCTCTCAGACCAGCTAGAACTGGTTAGTTACAGTGTCGGGAGCAGAAAACTAAAATCATTCTACAGAGGATCTCAGGGCTATAAACCACACCCTGAAAAGAGCTACTGGTGAAGACTTGAGTCCTCCTAGTAAATGTGAGATTCATGGCATATCCCACTTCAGTCTTACTGCAATAACACAATGTATCACTCATTCAAGAATGAAGTTTTAACCACAAACAAAATCCAATAAAACAAGCCTTATTGCAGACATCAGAACTGATTCTTAGCTGATAGATATTACACCAGGTTTTCAGAGGCTGAAAACAGCATGAGAGGAGATTGCTGACTTTCCTCACATGCCATTTATTTAGCACTTTAACTCCTTACCCACAAGGCTTCAGAGCACATCCAGTAAGGTTAGGATTTAGACTGTTGTTGAATATAACACAAAATGGACCCAATAGAGTATAGAAATTATCAAATAATATCATTAATATCACACACTAGCAAAAGCCTGCTGAAGATTATCCAGAAACAACTGGAACAGTACATTGATAGAGAACTACCAGAAAGACAAGCCGGGTTTAGAAGAGGTCTTAGCCCTAAAGACATTATTGCCAATGTTAGATGGAGCTTGGCAGAAAGCAAAGAGTAACAGAGAAATGTCTATCTGTATTTCCTTCACTATGCAAAGGTATTTGACAGTGTGGATCACAACACTTTGTGGCTAATCGTGAGAAAAATGGGAATCCCAAAACACTTGATTGTGCTTATGTGAAACCTACATTTGGACCAGGAAGCAGTCCTCCGAATAGAGCAGGAAAACACTGCATTGCTCAAAATCAGAAAATGAGTGCATCAGGCAGGATGTGTCCTGTCTCCATACCTTTTCAATATAGCTACGGAACAGATCATTCAGGAAGCAAAGCTTTATGAGGAGTAATGTGGTGTCAGGAATTTAGGAAGACTCAATGAATAACCTATGTTATGCAGATTATACAACATTGCTTGCTGAAACTGAAGATGGCCTGAAGCACTTGCTTCAGAAGGTCAAGGACTATAGTCTTCAATAGGGGTTGAAGCTCAGCATCAAGAACACAAAGATTCTCACCACTGGGCCAATTGGCAGCACCGTGCTAGACGGATAAGAATGGAGGTAGTTAGCAACTACAGCTTGTTCAGTTCGCTCCACAATCAGCATTCTTAGCATCCGCAGTCAGAAAATCAGAAGAGGAATTACGTTGGGAAAATCTGCTGTCAGAGACCTCTCCAGAGTGCTGAAAAGAATTGTATCACTCTAGAGACTAAGGTGGCCTAAGCCAGGCCATGGTCTGTGCAATTACTTGCTATTATGCATCAGACAGCCGGACAATGACTAAGGATGACAGAAGAACAATCAATTCCTTAGAATTGTGCTGGAGTAGAGCCTTGAACATACCATGGACTGCCAAGAAAACAAATAGGCCTGTCTTGGAGAGGGTGAAACTAAGTCTCTCCTTGGAGCCTAGGATTTCGAAGCACAGTCTCACTTACACGCACAAGTGGCCAGGAGAGACTGGTCCTTGGAGAAGGACCTCATGCTCGGAAGGATTGGAGTGGCAACACAAGAGAGGAAGACCCCAGACAAGATGGATTGACACAGTAACTGGGGCAATGGGGGTTGGTGTGTCAGAATTAGTGATACTGGCTGAGGACAGGGCAAGGTTCAGAGTTGCTATACATAGGGTCGCTATGGGTCATCCGGTAATTGACGGCACATAACAACAACATGGCAGAAAGGGAAACATGCCTCAGTTGATTGCACCACAGGGTTGCAAAACCAGCAAATTGAAAGTTAGCCACAGGAAGAACTTGTGAGAAATCCCACACACATCTTAAAGAATTTAATACAGCTCAGTTTAAAAGCACTATCATTGTTTCCTTCTCTTCTTTATAGGTAGGCTTTACAAATCTAACACTGTGATAAGATGTGATAATAAGAAATAGAAGGAAATAGAAGATAAGACATTGATGCAGCAATCCTTTGGGTCTGGTTTTGTCTGGGAGATGGCCCCACTACTGCTTTCTGGTCAGCTGGGTCACTACTGTGGAGAGATCTTGAATCATAGGGCCCTTCCTCAGGTTTCTCAGGAGAAATGTCTTTAGGAGAGGATACGGTCTGTGATTCTCTCTTGGAACAACATTTCTGTCAGTCTTTCAGTCAGCAGTGCAATAAGTAATGAGAAATCATAGATTCCTTGAAAGTTGTTTTAGGAGTGTTCTTAGACACCAAAGCAACAGAAAAATACCACCAGTGAAGTTATTTGCTATGCTAGCTATTTCCAAAGTTAAGACACACCCAATTTCATAAAGTGCAGAAAATGTTTAAATTTCCCTTGTTTTGCTGCTTCTTCTTTTCAAAGTAGAGAACTGATAAATTCATTAAAGAGTATAATACTTCTCTACAAGTTGGATACCAATTAACATCAAAACAGTAAATATTATAGGAAAAATAAAAATTTGGAGTTGGTCAATATGGAGACATATCAGGTATTAGTGAAATGAGATGGAGAATATACTTTGTAGGAGTATTCTGGTGGCACTTGGTTATGGCATTTACTTGCTGACCAAAACATTGAACCCTCCAGCTCCATCTCCATGGGAGAAAGATGAGACAGTCGGCCTCCTTAAATAAGACCAGGTGAGCCTCTCTAGCCTATAGTTTCACCAAGAATGGACCTTCTTAATGGCAGAAGAAGAATAATAACAATCCATGACACTGGATAAAATTGTCACCCTGTAGTCCATTGAGGTCCATAGAGATAAAATAATGAAGTTGTAGTGTTTCCATTGCTGATGCTCTAGCTCAAGCATTATTTTAGATATAAATTCATTGGGATGAAAGAATTATCACAAACAGACTTTGATAGTGAGGAAATAAAAAAAAATCATACTTGAATTCTCTTAGAAGAATATTTTTCATGTTATTCTGTTTGGGCAGATCTCTTTGCATGGCTAGTTAATGAAATAGAATTCATAACTTATCAAATGAAAAGAAAAAGCAATAAAAGAGCTCCAAACTCATTGTCTTCAAGTCGACCTAGCTCATAGCTGGCCATCCAGCGGGTCTTCAGAGATTGCGAAGAGCACAGAAGACTTCCCATTTTCTACAGCGGTGAAACTGAAGAGTTCTAGACACACGGCTTTGGTTGTCAATCCACTCCTTACCCACTGATGTTGTGATGTGCCGTCAAATCAGAAGTGATTCTGAGCGGAGCCTCCAGCAGTTTTTCCGAGGTTGCAGATCTCATGGGAGGAGATTGTTCAGTTTTCTCCTCTGGAGCAGGTGGGAGATTCCGACTGTGTATCTTCGATTTGGCAGTACAATTACTACGAGTCTACCAGTAATCTCTCCTCGTTCATTGCTGCTATTGTTGTGTATCATCGAGTTGGAACTGACCCACAGCTGACTCGGCTTCCGTAAATCACAAGGGAGGAGACTGTCCATCCTTCTCCTGCAGAACAGCTGATGGGTTCTACTCTTGTGCCTTCCTTACATAGGCTTCCAGACATCCTAAATATGTCAGTGGGGATCAACATAAAACTAATGTTACATTCAAACTGAGAAATATGTGGAAAGTCTGTGTCATTTAAAAGTAATGACAATCAATAATATCTAAGAGTTCAATATAAACATCTATGAATAATCATATTTATTTGGAAGCAGGAGTAGCATCCGCTTCCTAAATAATATGCCTGTGGAAACTCTATGAACTCTGACAAATGTTAAAAGCTGTAGAGGGCCTTTTGTCCATAGCGTCAACTAAGAGTCATGCTCGACTTGAAGGCAATCAATAGCAATAACAACAACTTAGTATTTATATATTTTCTTTAAAGTAAATTATTCATTGAAGCTGGAAAATATAAAGTAGGATATTAATAGAAAGATTGTGCCATGTAGTTTTTCATCAATTATTTTTCTATGATATTTTAATATTTATATATTTACATAGTTCTTGGGCAAATAAAATTTGTTCTTTTTTATTTACATTTCCTGACACCGCGTCTTACCTTGGGACCTAAAAAAAAGTCAATATAAACCATATATAGCTACATGATTTGCAGCTAAGGAATTGCTTAAATACCAAGTGAATATCTTTCTGTAAGTCTGCATTGAACAGATTTTGGAACAAAATGGCTGCACCTGGCAAATGATACAGTGGATGCCAAGGTAATTTTTAGGGAGTAAGTCATGACAAGCCAGACTTCTCAGCCACCTCCTGTTTCTGTGGTGCCTTTATCTAATGTGATATAAAGATGCATTCAGCTCCTATTCCACATCTAACTGTACCTTGTTCTGATTAATGGCATATTTAGAAAAGCTACTGACACAGAAAAGTAGGAGGAAATGACATTTGGTATAAAGTATGCAATCATTTTTGTACAAGTAAGAACATTTTACTATCCTCACCATGGGTTTTAAGGGTATGAATACTGAAGACATTTCTATAATATATGTGTTTCTGAACAACATCTATCTCTAGGCACGGTGAACAATTTTCCTTCACTGACGGAGGGAGATTAGTTTATGAAAGATGTGAATGTATTCTTGCACAAAGCAAGAAAGACTGAGAGGAGGTAACTGGAGTCTGTAAAAGAAAGTGAAGTACGAAGGAGAGATTATTAGTGATTACCCCAAAAATGGCAACTTCCCACTTCCTTAACAAAAATTTAAAAGGTCACTGTTCGCATTCTGCATTAGGGATTCTCTTAGAGTATTTAAAATATTTATGAGGAACTCTGGTGGTCGAGTGGTGAAAAGCTGCCCTGCAATCTCAAAGGCAAGTGGTTTGAATCCACCAGCTGCTCTGCAGGAAAAAGGTGCGCAATTTCCTCCTGTGGGATTTACTTCCTCCAAAAACTCCTGGAGGATCAGCTTTGGGCCCTGTTCCCACTTAATGATGAACAACAACATGGCAATTTAGTTTTCGTTTTAAAGCACACAGTTCTCATAATCATGGTAAGTATGCCCACTTTTGTAAATAAAGTTGTTTATAGTTTCTATATGAATAGTTACAAAGCATCTTCCATACTTTCTACAGTGTTACTTTTGTTTACCCTTAAGTATACTCAGTGGAAACTAGATGTGAATCACAGTGTCAACCCCTGAGTAGAATAACCTTTCAAAAATATCTTTGTTCCCATTTATAACAAATCAGAATTAATGAGCATGAAAATAAAATGCCTGAGGTTGAGCCTTCACAAAAAAAGGAACATGGGCCTTAAATGCCTGATTTGGTAAAGATTCTCCTGATTCTGTCTCCAGCTCCTGCCAGCCTTGTGGACAACAGGAAAAAGTGTGTTCCTTAGCCATCTTCATCTCCATCATGGCTGCTGGGTTTGAGAACCTATTTATTTGAGATTTTCCTTCGTTTTTGTTAACCCCTCCTTTATTTAAAAAAAAAAAAACAAAACACAAAAGAACTCGTTTTAAATTTTATTTTATGTAGGTTTACAAACAAAAGTGGTATACATTGTGCTTCATTTATATACATTATGTTTCATTTCTTCCTCCATTCAACTGTTTCACATTATTATTCCTATACATTGTGTTTTATAAAGTTAATCAGCATTGATCCATGCCCATCATTACTCCACCTTTTCAGGTTCCCACTGGATCTTTCTTAATTCCTTCACTCCGTCACTCTGTTCACCAAACTTTGCTACCTCGAGATTTTCTCCTCATCCTCACCACCCCCGCCCCGAGACACTTCTTACTAGTAATCTTTCTATTTCCACATTAATGGTCTTATGCAGTATTTGGCCTTAGGAGACTGGGTTAGTTCACTTTGCATAATAATCTCCAGTCATTCTCCTGTGATTGTCATGTTTTTGTTTTACAAACCTGATGTCTTTTTCCCCCTCATGTTCATAAGGCATAAATAAGACAAACTCTCACTCCCTCACTCCTAAAAAATACTCTAGCAATATTTTATCAAATATTAATTTATTCTTGCTTCTGGCAGGGCAATGCATATTCAGTATTACTCAAGATTTATCAAAAATACTCATTGGCACTGAGTCAGCACCAATTCACAGCTTACCATCCAGAGAGTTTCAGAAGATGTCAGTTACACCAGAGAAGAGGAGCCTATCTTTCCCCTGCGAAGTTTCTGTTGAATGAATATTCAGATGCACCACAACTTCTTGTAGACCATCCACCAGAACTCCACAAGTCAAACACATCCAGGCTTTTGGCTTCCTTTTGTCATGGCTCGTTTTCACATGCACTTAAACACAATGGGACGATAAAAAGAGAAAAAAGCAACAACAACAAACACAAAGACCCAACCAAAAAAAACCCACCCAAACAACCACAATTGGGTGTTTCACATACTGATGATCAAAATTATTTCTTTTTAAAACTATAAAGAGATATTTGCAGCATATTTGCCCAATGAAATATGCTGTTTGATTTCTTAACTGCTACTTTCATGAATCATTGTTGTTGTTGTTGTTATGTGCCGTCGAGTCGTTTGCGACTCATAGCGACCCTATGTACAACAGCCCTAAACCCCGCACTATCCTGTGCCAATCGCACTGCCTCTGACACACCCATCCCGATCACCCCAGTCACTGAATCAATCCACCTCATATTACGATGGGAAAAAAAAACTTTCATGAATATTGATGGTTAAACCAAGTGCCATGAAATATTGACAACTTCGATCTCTTCCTCATTTATCACGATGTTGTTTACTCATTCAGTTGCAAGAGTTTTTGTTCCGTTTATGTTGAAGGGTGATCCATGCTGAAAGCTGTAGTCTTTGATATTCATCAGGGAAGAACTACAATTCATTTTTGGTTTTAGCAAGCAAGGTTTTATCATCTTCATACAACGGATTTTTAATGGATCTTCCTCTAATTCTAATGTCACATTTTTCTTCATATAAGGTGGCTCTGAATTATCTGTCGATGCTTCTGGCAGGGCAATGGATATTTATTTGCTTCCTCAGCATACAAATTTGGTATGATGAAAGGACACAGTCTTTTTTTCTACTTCTGAACAAGGCGTTATTTCTTTGTTCTGTTTGAATCACATTTTCTTGATCTATGTACAAGTTCTGAATGAGCGAGGTGTTCTGAAAGCCTTATGCTTTGTAATGTCATCCATAATTTATTCTGATCTACACAATTTAATGCCTTCAGGTATTTAGTAAAACACACGTAAACTTTCCCGGTGGTCTTTGTTTTCAGACAAGTTCCATCTGATGTCAAAATGCTTTCCCTTATCCCTCACCCTCTTCTGTAGTCATGTTTAATTCCTTGAAGTTCCCTGTCTCTGTTTGGTTGAAGCAGTATTTTGTTTTGCTTTATTTTTAATTATCTTCAGTGAACCTTCATTAATGTGATATTATTATTTTGATAATTTCTACACTCTATTTGATCCCCTTCATTTGAGATCTCTCCCATTCAAGTAGATCTTGTTTTAGCATTTGGTGTGCTCTCAAAGAGAAAGCTCTTTTTCTCCAAAGGATAAGGTATCATTGCTGAAACAATGCACTGCTATGGGGGCAGGGGAGGGGGGGAACTGTATATCTGCAAATATATAAAAAAATAATAGTTCTATATAATGCATTTCTTTGATTTTTAAAGTATGTATAATTATTTACTTTATTTAGATATTTCTCTCTTTTTATTTTATTAAGTATTTAATGGTTTTGGACAGTGTTAGTTACTGTAATGTCTTGACAAATTGTTTACATTTACACATTAAGCCTCAAACTCCCATGGCCCTAATGTTCACATCTCTGACTATCTTTCTCAGAAAGGATTTTTGCAGAGGTTAAAACAATGAGTCCAGACACAGTACCGATTGTGAGGATGTCATGAGATCTGGGGCCAAACTGTTCTGTTGTTTGTAGCATCACTTTAAGTCAAAGTTCACTGGATGATACTCAATACAGACAATTGACTTAAATAGACAAAATGTACATAGAAGTAATTAAAAAATATAATGTGTGCTTAACTCTAGACTTCTTTTCCATATTCTTTTTTAAAAAATTTTTATTATTTTTGTGTGAGTATACCATCAAATCAGATCTGACTGGTACAGGGAGATTGTCCCTCCTTCCCTGGCAGAGCATCTGGTGGATTCGAAACGTGCGCCTCTGGGATTGTAGTTGCAGCTCCTTGCCACTAGGCCACCAGAGCTCCCCCTTTTCCATATTCTTAATATGTTTCTATGTTGTCAATGGATGGTGAAAATTCTCTTAAATAGCATTCCCAAAAGAGCAAAACCTGAATACACATAGTGAGACTCACAAAAGTATTATTGTTGTTGCTATGTGCTGTCAAGTCATCTGCAACGCATAGCAACCCTATGTACAACAACCCTAAACCCTGCTCTATCCCTTGCCAATCTTATTGTTTCTGACACACCTACCCCCATTACCCCAGTCAGTGAATCAATTCATCTCATCAAGGGTCTTCCTCTCCTGCGCTGTCCCTCCACTCTCCAAGCATGACGTCCCTCATCAAAGTATGGTTTCCTTCCTGCAACATGTCTAAAGTATGTCAGATGAAGCTTCAGAGTCCTTGTGCCAAGGATCATTCTGGTTTAACCCTCTCCTGGATAAACCTCTTTGTTCTCTTAGCAGTCCATGGTATATTCAACACTCTTTTCCAACACCACAGTACAAAGAAATTCATTCTCCTTTTATCATCTCTAGTCCAGCTCTTTGATGCACAGTATGTGATTGCAAAGACCATGGCCTGTATCAGTTGCATCTTAGTCTCCAGACTGAGATTACTGTTCTTTCATACTCTGGAGAGGTCTCTGACAGCAGACTTTCCCAACACAATACATCTTTTAATTTCCTGGCTGCTGGTACCAAGAATGTTGATTGTAGAGCCAAGCCAAATAAAGCTGTTTGCAATCTCAATCTCTTCACCATCAATCAATATGCTGCCAATGTGCCCAGTGGAGAGAATTTTTTCTTGATATTGAGCTTTAATCCATATTGAAGACTACAGTCTTTGAATTATACAGCAATCACTCAGTTCAGCAAGCAGCATTGTGTCATCTGCATAACACAGCTTATTGATGAGTCTACCTCCAATCCTAATGCCACACTTCTCAAAGAGCCCAATCTCCCAGATAATGTGTTCCCCATATTGATTGAAAAGCTATGGGGATAGGACACATCCCTGGTGTACACCTTTCCCAATTTTGAACCATGCAGTTTCCTTACTCTGTTCTGATGACTGCCTCCTGGTCCAAGTATAGTTTTCGCATGAACACAAACAAGTGTTCTGGGATTTCCGTTCTTCACAGAGTTAGACACAATTTGTTGTCCACACAGTCAAACATCTTTGCATAGTCAATGAAACACAGATAGACATTCCTCTGATATTCCCTACTTTCAACCAAGATCTATCTGACTGTAGCTACAATATCCCAAGTACTATGGCCTCTTTGAAACCCAGCCTGCACTTCTGGAAGTTCTCTGTTGTGCTGTTACAGACGTTTTTGGACAGTCTTCAGCAGAATCTTGCTTATTATTTTATCTCAATGATCTTGTTTGAGAATTTCCACACTCTGTCAGATAGACAGATTCCTCTACATTTTTGACACTGTACTTTGATATTATGTTATTTTATTTTCTATTCCCTTTTATATTTACATTTTAGGAATATTCTATGAATTTTGATAAATGACAATAATGTGCAAGGAGTTAGAGTCAGAAAATCAAAAGGGCCCAACTCCCTCAGCATTTCTTAAGCTCAAGGAACTGAAGAACAAATTCAAACCTCGAGTTGCTATAATCAAGGATGCTTTTGGCAGAATGTTAAATGATCCA
>NW_006399754.1:26453792-26484314 GCF_000299155.1 Elephantulus edwardii
TCTGCCAATTCCTTTCAGTATATTCCTTCCATCTTCTTTTGATTCCTCCTCAGTCATTTAACATTCTGCATAAAGCATCCTTGATTATAGCAACTGGAGGTTTGAATTTGTTCTTCACTTCCTTGAGCTTAAGAAATGCTGAACGAGTTCTGCTGTTTTGATTTTCCGACTCTAGATCCTCGCACATTTCATTGTAATATTTTGCTTTGTCATTCCGTGCTGCCTTTTGGAATCTTCTGTTCAGCTCTTTAGTGTCTTGGATTCTTCCTTGTGCTTTGGCTTCTCTACGTTCCAGTGCAATCTTCAGAGTTTCTTCTGACATCTGTGTTGGTCTTTTCTTCCTCTTCTGTCTTTGTAATGACCTTTTTCACTCTTCCTGGATGATACCTTTGACATCCTCCCACAACTCATCTGGTCTTCGCTCATTAGTGTTCAAGGCCTCAAACCTGTTCCTGAGATGGTTCTTAAATTCATGTGGGATGAAGACTCATCAACAATGTGCATTATGAAGATGACACATCCCTGATTGCTGAAGGAGGACCTGAGGAGGACCTGAAATGCTTGCTGCAAATAGTTCAAGGACTGCAGCCTTTAATATGGATTGAAGCTCAACTTCAAGAAAACAACGGTTCTCACCACTGGGCTGATTGGCAACATCATGATAGATGCTGAAGAGAATGAGATTTTTGACAGCTTTATTTTTCTTGGCTCTACTGTCAACACTCTTGATACCAACAGCCAAGAAATTAAAAGACCAATTTTTGGGGAAAGTCTACTGCCAGAGACCTCTCCAAAGTACTGTAGAGCAATGATGTCAGTCTAGAGACTAAAGTGTGTCTGATACAGGCCATGGTCTTTGTAATTACTTGGTATTAATTAGAGAACTGGACAATGACTAGGTATAATAGAAGGAGAGTTGATGCCTTTGAGCTGTGGTTCTGGAGTAGAGTATTAAATATACCATGGTCTGCTAGAATAACAAACAAGTTCGTGCTCCTTAGGAGCAAGGATTTTGAAGCTCCATCTGACATACTGACATCTGACATGTTGTAAGATGAGATGAGTTCTTGGAGAGGTACATCATGCTTGGGAGGGTGGAGCGATAGCACAGGAGTGGATAACGCTTGATGAATTGGATTTATTCATTCACTGAGGTAATGGGAATAAGTTTGTCAGAGACAACAAAGTTGGCAAGGGATAGAGCGGGGTTTGGGACTGTTGTACATAGGCTCGCTATGAGTCATAGGTGACTTGACAGCACATACCTACTACAACTTTTTTCCTCTTCATTAGTGTATTTAAACCATTCACTTTCAGGTTCATTATTGAGAGGCAAGGTTTTATTGCTATCATTTTGTTAATTTCTTATTGGTGTTGTTACTGGTTACTTTGGCCCATCCTGCTTTCTGTGGCATCTCTGTAAGAAAGATTTCCCTCAGTATTTCCTGCAATGTTGACCTTGTTTTTACAATCTCCCTTAGGTTCTGCTTTTCTAAGAATATCTTGATCTCTGTATCATATTTGAAGGACAGTTTTGCTGGCTATAGTATTCTTGGTTGGCAGTTGTATTCTTTGAGGTTGGCATATGTCATTCCATTGTCTCCTTTCTTGCATGGTTTTTGATGAGAAATTGATGCTTATTTGCTTTCCCTTATAGATTACGCTTTGTTTCTACCTAGCCATTTTTAGAATTCTCTCGTCTTTGGTTCTCGAAAATTTGACTATGATATGCCTTGATATTTTTCTTTTGGGGTCTATTCTATATGGAGTTCACTTAGCTTCTTGTATATACGTTTTCTCATTCATTAGGTCTGAAAAGTTTTCTTCTAATAATTCTTCCACAGCTTTTTTAGTTCCTTTACTTGCTTCTTCCTGTTCTAGGATTCTAATTATGCATTATTACTCTTCATGGTGTTTCATGCTATTGTTAGGTTGTCTTTTTGGTTTTTGGGTTTTTTTAATCCTTCTTTCTTTTCTGCTTTTTGTTCTAGCAAATCAGTGCTGAGAATTCTATCTTCTGTTTCACTGATTCTGTGTTCCATCTTCTCATCTCAGCTCGTTTGTCCCTCAACATGTTGACAGCACCTGAAACCTTGGTCCTCATGTTCTGAATTGCAGTTTCTTCTTTTTCTGGAGCCTCTAATACTTCAATTTTAAATCTGCATTGTCTTGAATTGCCTTTTAAAGTTACTCTTGCTTGCTGAGTTCTGTAATTCATCAAGTTTATCTTTCACTCAATCATTGTTGCTTTGAATTTTGTGCTAGAATATTTCATCATATTTTCTGTCTTTATGAAATCCATTAATTCTGTGTTTTGACCACTTTTCTTGGTGGGGTGACATCATGTTTTACTTCTGTGTAGGTTGTGAGGTAGTTTGTTTCTTCCATGCAATTTCATTGGTAGAGTTTTTTGTTTTGGCTCAGGCACTCACTGCTCCAGAGGAGGGAAGTGCAACTCACCCTGCCTGAATGTCTTTCTAATCCTTTTACTCAAGGGAAAATTTGCTTGATGACCTGTGAATTAGTAGCCTTATATGCCAGGCAACTGCAATGGTTATTTGAGGTCCAAAGCAACCACAGCTCAAGTACTGGCTCTGGGAGGGGCCACGGGTAAAGGGGTGATATTCAGGAAGGAAATGGCTTAACCTGTGATATTGATGCTTTTGGCACAGAATAGCTAGGTAGTCTCTACATGGTGGTCCCCAAACAGCTGGTAAGTCTAGTGCTGTATCCTGTGAGAGCATGGTTTGTGTAGGAGCCACTTTTTTATTCATTCATAGCAACAATTTAATGGAGAATTTCCCCCTTTCTTTTGTATTATGATTTATCTGAAAGTTTATAAAGCATGGGTGTGGCTTCCCCCCCCAAATGACCACGTATACATTTTGCTTTATAAGGTTAGCTACAATATCCACAGTAATTGATCCTCCATTTTTATTACCTCCACATTACCTTTTATTTCATCTAAAGAATTACTTTAGCTTTTCATAACAGTGGCCTTCTATAATGTGTATGCTTTTGTGACTGTCATTTCACTGCATTATGTCCTCTAGATTTATACATATTGTGTAGTCAATTATAAGTTCTTAGCGATTTTTTCAGTGTTGCATAATACTCCATTCTGGGAATGTTACTAAATTTTCTTATTCATTCATCTATTAATGGATACAAGGATTGTTTTCATCTCTTTGTTATTAGGAATAATGCTGCAATAAACATGGCTATGCCATGGGAAAGTCTGCTGTTAGGGACCTCTCCAAAGTGCTGAAGAGCAGTGATGTCTCTCTGGAGACTAAGGTGCGTCTGATACATGCCATGGTCTTCGCAATCACCTGTTATGCATCAAAGAGTTGGACAATGACCAAGGAGGATAGAAGGAGAATTGTTGCCTTTGAGCTGTGGTGCTGGAGAAGAGTCTTGAGAATACCATGGACTGCTAGGAAAACAAACAGATTTGTCCTGGAAAGGGTTAAACCGGGTGGCTCCTTGGAGGCAAGGATTCTAAGGCTCCCTCTAACTTACTTTGGACATGTTGTGAGGAGAGACCGGTCCTTAGAGAAGGACATCATGCTTGGGAGGGTGGAGGGACGGCACAGGAGAGGAAGGCCCTCTATGAGGTGGATTGATTGAGTGACTGGGATAATTGGGATGGGAGTGTCAGAGACAGTGCGATTGGCACAGGACAGACCAGTTTAGGGCTGTTGTACGTAGGGTCGCTATGAGTCGCAGGCGACTCGACGGCACATAACAACAACAACATGCTTATATCTGTATATATTACAGCACTTCTCTAGAATATATGCCTAGTAGTAGAATTGCTTGATTAAACTGTATTTATATTTTCAAATTTTTAAGTAAATGTCAAACTGCTTGCTAAAATGGTTGAACTATTTTACATATGTAAGAACCATGTATGACATCTCTAATTTTATGCACATCATCATGAAAATTTGTTATTTAATGCCTTGTGTTGCTTTTATACGGTCACTGGAGAAGCTCTGATGGCATAGGACATATGATGTAGCTCTCCCTACTAAAAGACAGTCTTTCCCTGGTGGTTTAAATCTGCCAGTAGCTCCATGGGAGAAAGATAAATAATCTCCTTCACTGGATTTACAGCCTCCCAAAAACTCACTGTAGGATCATCTATGAGTGGATTCAAACTCAATGACAATACATTTGAGTTTCTTGATAGCTAATGATCTTGAGCGTTTTTTCCTTGTCCCCTTTGGTAAAGAGTGTTTTCAAATCTATCATAATAGCAATTTGGATACATACAACATTTGGTTTTGCTTTTATATTTTATTGCTTGAATCAGTACCCGATTTTAGAACAAAAGCAATTGAATTAGTCAAGTGATAAGAGATAAAATTATTGATCTACGTATTTTCTAAGTACATTAACCTACATCTGAGAAGAATACTGATGACTGCTTCATGAATATTGTAGCAACTTGAAATTTAATTTTACTTCTTAGTAGCATTAAATAGCAAAATGTTTAATGTTTTTCCAGTCTGGTAATGAAATATAAAAAAAAAAAAACACATTGAAGTTTAATTGTATTTTTATATCATTTTTTTGCAGTTGTAGTTGGGCATTTTATGACCTTTTAGAATGGCAATTATTAATACTTACATTAAATAAAATGTTTCAATGCAGTGCTTTTTAACTTCTATTACATTTTTGTCCTATTTATAATTCTAACCATTCTAAATAGGAAAATGTCATGTGCTACGCAGTCACAATTTTCGAGACTACATCTATTTCAAACTAAGACTATGATTTTATTTCTCAATTTTCTTCTCAATAGTGTGTATGTAAGGTCATTAAAAGTAAGAAAATAATTAAAATAAGTCATCTGGAACCTTAACATTATTTAGAGCCATTTTAAATGTGGCTATAATTAAACATTTCGGTTGCGATGGGAAAGTCTGCAGTTAGGGACCTCTCCAAAATACTCAAGAGCAACAGTGTCTCTCTGGAGACTAAGGTCTGCCTGATACAGGCCATGGTTTTTGCAATCACTTGTTATGTATCAGAGAGTTGGACAATGACTAGGGAGGATAGTAGGAGAATTGACACCTTTGAGCTGTGGTGCTGGAGAAGAGTGTTGAATGTACCATGGACTGCCAAGAAAACAAACAGATTCATCCTAGAGAGGATTAAACCAGGCTGCTCCTTGGAGGCAAGGATTCTGGGGCTTTGTCTGACATACTTTGGACATGTTGTAAGGAGAGACAAGTCTTTAGAGAGAGACATCATGCTGGGTAGAGTAGAGGGACAGTGCAGGAGGGGAAGACCCTCTATGAGGTGGATTGATTTAGTGACTGGGGTAATCGGGATGAGTGTGTCAGAGGCAATGAGACTGGCACAGGATAGAGCACGGTTTAGGACTGTTGTACATAGGGTCGCTATGAGTCGCAAACGACTCGATGGCACATAACAACATAATTAAACATATAAGGGACAGAGATTCTGTTATTTTTTGTGATAATTTGAAGATGAAAATGATTGCATGTCAATATTTACATCTGTTTTGTTGAGCTTTTTTCATCCTTTCAATTCCAATAGTATTGATCTCCATTTTCAATTTTTGAGTTAACACAGCTTTGATGCCTGTGTGATGGTCTAATTGCTACTTAACTGAAACCTTGAAAAAAGTGCTGCTGTGATCACTCAACCACCTGTTCTCTTTGTTTCTAATTTTTGGTAACAGACATGCTTTGGTTATTCCTGTTTCCCAGTCTGAGAGAGGCAAATGCTTCTCTATACAGACAAACTTGTATTTCTGGAAAATTATATATCATATTGATATTTACTGATATAAGAAACAATATTTCTCCAGAATTCTTTCATTTATTATAGAAAGATAGTATAATGGAGCATGTACATCTTGAATTGGATATTTCTTCACATTATAAATTATATGTTATTTATGTAAATATGCTTACTATAAATTTACATGTCTTTTATAATTTATATTTTTTGCAAGTTGGTTATGGATAAGAAATATGAAGCACAAAGGTTAGCAAAGCTAAAAAGAATTCCAATAGATATACTAAGATCTGAAAACTGCAATTTTTAAAAATACTGTCACAGCTTTCTGATACACAGCAAAGAATTGTGAATATCAAATCCTGAATCTGCCACATCTTAGTATCTAGGCTGATTTGTTGTTTTTCAGCTTTCTGGAGAGATTCCGGACATCATATTTTCCTAATACAATTCACCCTCTGATTTCCTGATTGCTGTTTCAAAGAGTGTTGATTGTGGAACCAAGCAAGCTGAAATTGTTAATTGTCTCAATCTCTTCTCCTCTATCATGGTGATTCCAATTGGCCCAGTGGTAAGAATATTTGTTTATTTGATGTTGAACTTGCATCTATATTGAAGACTACAGTCCTTGACCTTCTGCAGCTTAGAACCTCCATAGTTTCAGCAAGCAAGGTTATGTCATCTGCATAATACAGGTTGTTAATATTTCTTCCTCTAATCCTGATGCCACATTTCTCCTCACAAAGTCCAGCCTCCCAGATGATCTTTTCCATATATATATTAAAAAGGTATGGAGACAGGAAACAACCTTGATATACCTCTTTCCTGATTTTGAACTATGCAATATTTTCTTGCTGTGTTCTGACAACTGCTTCCTGGTCAAATTACAGGTTTCATATGAGTGGTAGCACATTGAAGAGAAAAGAATGTTGGAACTAAGGTAGCTGATATCAACACTGAACCAAGTCATACTTCTTGTTGTTGTTGTTTGTGTTATGTGCGGTCGAGTTGCTTGTGACTCATAGTGACCCTATGTACAACAGCCCTAAACTCTGCTCTATCCTGTACCAACCTCACTGTCACTGATACACCCATCCCGATTACCCCAGTCACTGAATCAATCCAGCTCATAGAGGGCCTTCCCCTCCTGTGCTGTCCCTCCTCCCTACCAAGCATGATGTCCCTCTCCAAGGACCAGTCCCTCCTTACAACATGCCCAAAGTATGTTAGATAGAGTCTCAGAATCCTTGCCTCCAAGGAGCCACCCGGTTTAGCCCTCTCCAGGACAAATCTGTTTGTTTTCCTAGCAGTCCCTGGTATCCTCAATACTCTTCACCAGCACCACAGCTCAAAGGCATCAATTCTCCTTCTATCCTACTTAGTCATTTTCCAACTCTCTGATGCATAACAAGTGATAGCAAAGACCATGGCCTGTATGAGGCACACCTTAGTCTCCAGAGAGACACCATTGCTCTTGAGTACTTTGTAGAGGTACAAGTCATACTAGTATAAAGTAATCATTCCTTAACCTCAGGTCTACCTAGAAGAAAAAAAGAATGTAAGAGTAACTGCAAATGGCATTCTGACCTGTGGTCACCAAAATGGTTGTCCAGCAGACTGATCGGCAGGATGAAGAGATTAGGGTAACTGGGGGATATACGAAATGCTTAAATTTGTAGATTGTTCTTGGCAGCTTCCTGAGGAACTACTACTAAAATGAATTTCAAGAGTAACAAATTTAGGGGAAGCATCTGTGTTTCTGAACGGATGTTACAGAATGGATGAACTTGTTTGAGTTAATGCAATACCCAACTATCTATTCAACAGTTACGAATGACAGTGCAAGATGCAGTTACACAACAGATTAACCCAGAAGGGACAATTAGCTTAGAGTATATAGGATATGTGAATAGATTTGTTTAATCTTCCAAGGAAAACAGCCTTTCTCTTCACCTAAATAACAAATGGATCACTCTAAAGAAATAGTTTATGTTCTGCATATGCAAGCTATGTTGGAATGACTTTATGGCACTGAGAATACTCCTCCAATGAGTGTGTCCCATACAGAGACCATGACAGAAATAGTAATCATAGAAGCACTTTCAGCATTGGCGCTTAATAAAATTGTGTGTCAGCCCTATTGAGACAACCTCCCCTTAAGGGTTTTAGAGATACAAGAAACATCAGGGTAATTTGTAGGCAAATGGGAGGAGACTATGGGGAAATATTTAACCTAACAGGGTGGAGATTTTTAGATGATTCCTCAGAAACAGGGTGAATACAATCAACATTGATGGAGATGAGACAAAGGTTCTAAGGAAACACTAAAGGAGTTTAGGTGGACCAACGCAGGTTCCTTCTGTTCCCCACCAATCAATAAGGCCTAACAAGTCTGTTTTACTCATCTCAATCATGTTATTTAAAACAGGGAACAAATAAGAATATGAAGGTCTGGCATTCATACCCTCAAGAGTGTATGCCCACCCTCAAAATGACAGGAGCTAAAAGGCGTTCACCACTAGAAAGATACTTACATTTCTCAGGGATACCTGAAGAAGAAGGAGGAGATGATACTGGTACAACTATACAATTTTTTGCATATCACTTGAAAGTTTTCTTCTTGCCAGAGTAATCACAGATCCAGGAAACCAGCTACGAGTACAAGAAGCAGGAGTGATTCCTAGTCAAATAACTGTAACAATACCCTAAATTTGTATTCAAGAATTCCAAAAGGATATATTGTACTTTCACTCTTTCTTGCAAAAGTAATGTTAACGGTGAATAATACTGTCCTGCCTAGCGGCTGAGATAGTCTATTGGTGCTGTACCTATATAGTGCTACTTGAACGGGGATGTACTGAATGGGAAGAACTTGCCAGACCGCTGTTGGATTTGGACTGGCACAGTAACTGAACCAGATATCCTTTCCCAAGCTGGAAAAGAGTGGATAAAAATTAATGACAAGTGAGAGGAAGGATAAATAATATCTGATGATAAAGGAATGAATAAATATTTCATGCAGGGAGGAAAATCTACCATGTTAATACCTAAAAAGAAATTCAAAGCAAGCAAATAACTTTCTCCAGATAAACATAAAACAATACAACTGTTAGGTGGAAAAAAGAGTTAAGAGCAAGAGAGAGAAAGAAAGAAGCTTGTCCCAAGAAATAAACAAGCCTTTATTGTGTCCTCTGAGAGGAACATCAAGTGACCACATGTCAAAGTGGTGGTGCAAAAGCTGTCAAAGACATTTCCTTTTTATAGGGAGTTTTAGGGAGGACTGTTGGATTTAGCTAACAATGAGCTGTTGTCTGGAAGCCTCTTGTTTAGGGTCAATCAGGAGCTTGTGGGCAGGCCTTTGTATTTAGAAATTGGTTGGGCCCTTAAAGCTGGTGTTAATTGTGTTTGGGATGAAGATTCTTCTAAATGGCACAGCACTGACTTGTCATTTGCTATCCTGAGGTAACTTGGAGTTGCTGTGATGCTGAACACTGTGCCACTGGTGTGTCAAATGTAATAATGGTTATCCATATTGGACAGTGTTTGGTGGAGCTCTCAGATTAAGATAGCCTGGGAGGCAGGAGTGTCATTCACATCCTAATGAACATGCCTCTGCAAACTGTGTGAACTTAGAGAAACTAAAATAGTTATAGGACAGGTTTCCGATCTTTTGTTCATAAGGTTGCTGTGAGTTATGCAGGACTTGACAGCACTTAACAAAAACAACAGGGAAGATTTTATTTTGCTTGAAATTTTAGGTGTTGTTCCTGTTAATTAACATAAGTGTGGGTTTTTGTGAATAGGCACAGACCATTTGGTCTCTTGTCTGGTCACCTTAGATACTGTCATGTTTCTTAAGAAATGATCAGGGTTGGGGACAACTGTGACATTCTTCCTCCAACAATGAAGCCAAGACATATTTACTGGTTTAAGATGCAATGTGTCACATTTTACATGTTTATTTGGATGTACTTGATGTATACTGATATTTCTTCTATGTTGTAATGTCAAGATGTATTGTCAAAATGATTAAGGTTTTTGTTGATTTAACTACTGGCTGGAGTAAGATACATTGTACAAGTGAATGCTGGTTATTATAATAGTAGGATATATTGTAGTTAGAGGAAGAATGTGAGTACACCTTCAGCGAGTTATTAAGTAGATACTCAAAAAATGAAAATTAGCCCTAAAAGACATGCTTGTTGGAAGCAGTAGAACGACAGAGCATAGAACTTAGTCTGGAGGAAGATTAATCCCCACCCAGTAGTCTAAGGAGATTTGCATTTGAATGGATTTGTAGACACAGCTTGCATTTTTTTCTTTTTACTGAAGAAATTCACATTTGAAAAAATAGATATGCTCCTAGCCTTTGATTAACTATTTATTTTGTGCTGAAGTAGTTCTTTTTATTAGGGAGGTAGGATTAAAATGAGATAAAAGCCCACCCTACTTGAACCTTAGAAAAGCTCATAGAAGCTCAGTCTTTTCTCTCTTTGGGGAACCTCTCTTGTCTTTGGACAGTGGAATACAGTATCCAGCTATATCACCACTGACAGTCTACAATGCTCACCAGTCTCTGTAACTTCAGCCTGTGTTATCACAGTCCTGTGAGCCATTCCCCTGATGGGGCTGAGACTCTGTGAGATCTTCTGGCAAACTACCAAACTCAGGAAACAGACCAATGAGGGAACTGAAAGATAAAGGAACACTTGTTGTGGGAAGTCATGGAATAGTACAGCAGATGAAACATTTGGGACACTGTTAATTTTCACGTGCTTGTAAACTGTAATGCTTCTAATCTTAGCAGACTGAATTATGAATGATAAGGGTCAGCTATGTTGTAATTGTTAGGTATCCTCGAGTTTAGCATGACTCAGTGACCATAAGGATAACAGTTCTGAACCCTGTTCTATCTTGAGCCAACTTTATCATCTCTGACACAGTTGTGTTCATTGCTGCATTCACTGTGTCAATCTACCTAGTGGAAGATCTTGGTCTTTTTTAGTAGTCTTCCAGCTTTCCAAACATGATGTCCCTCTTCAAGGAATATCTCTCCTAATGCCCCTTTGTCTTTAAACTGACATCATTGCTCTTCAGTAATTTGGATGTTTCTGATGGTACATCACAATAATTTATCTGTAAACTCCTCCGCTTGTGGTCAGAAAGAATTTAAATATAATCAAAGAAATGTACTGATTATTTCATTCTTTTTTTACTAATCCTTAGCATTTGTTGGTTTTAAACATTTATTTGAAAAGATTTTTAGGCACTTCACATTGCATTGTGAAGGTTCTGACAAGAAAAAGAGATAACTATGGTACATTATTTTATTCTGCATAACACAATGAAACTTGTGGTGTTTTAGACATAATAATTTTCTTTTTCTTCACAGGAAAATATAGTAAACATTATGTTATTGCAGTAATACTATAAGGCATAATTTGAAATTAACATTTTTTATCAATTTGTACACAGGATTGCTATCTCTATTTTATTATATTGTTGTTATTTAAAATAAAATATGAACTTACGTTTTGAAAGTATACATTTTTCAAAACACTTCATTAGGTAAAACGGAACACTCAAATCACACAGCATGAAGCCTTGTAAACAGCTGCCTTTTAAAGGTAATCAAGGAACTAGAATTGTTTCATGGTGTTAGTAAGCAATGTTTAGCTGAACACTTACTGTTTTAGTAAACAATTACTTTTTATTTGGCTAATAATTACTCAAATAATTATTAACTATTGCAGTCTTGCTGGTAGAAATAGATTCATAATCATTATCACTAAGTATCACTAAGTAGCTAAATTCTGATTTTTCTATGAAAATATAACTGCAGTGATCCTGTACAATTTACTTTTTATAATATTGGAAAGAGTTGTTCTTTGATTATGAATAAAATATTTAATTTATCCATTGTTGTTGTTGGTATGTGCCATTAAGCCACTTTATTTTTTTTTATTATTTTTTTTTATTTTTATTTTTATTTTGTGTGTGTGTGTGTACCGTCAAATCACATCTGACTGGTACAGGAGGAGATTGTCCCTCCTTCCCCGGCAGAGCATCTGGTGGGTTCGAACTGTGTGCCTCTGGGATTGTAGTTGCAGTTCCTTGCCACTAGGCCACCAGAGCTCCCCCCATTAAGCCACTTTAGACACACAACATCTTTATGTACAACAGCTCTGACTCCTGCCCTATCTTGAGCCAGTTTCACTGACTCCAACACACCTATCCCTAATTACGCCAGTCCCTGAGTCAATCTATTTCTAGAAACACCACACAATATATCTTCTCATATGATCTTTTAAAATATGAGCATGCCACTTTCCTGTCAAGAACTAGATTCTTTTTATTCATCAACTTGCAACTGAGTAATAAAATATTGTAGAAGTAATGCTGGGTAAGTCATGAAAATAGACTTATGTGGACTGGAATGTCCCCTTTCCTGACTCTTGAAATCTAGATAATCTATAGGAAGTACAGTGTTTCCTGGGTCTTAAAACAAGCATGTCCAAGAAAGTCCAAATCACAGAAAATTAAGACAATAACAGAATTAAGAAACTAAAAGTATAGAAACTAAAACTATGAAGGTTCCATGCTGCAAATAACATTTCCACTCCCATCCAAGCAGCACTTTGCACTACTGTCCTTCCATTTCAGCTCATAATACATGAAACAGACATAAATCACATACATGCTTCACCCCAATTAATAGAAAATTGAAATCCCAGAATACTTGATTGTGCTTATGCAAAACCTATACTTGGACCAGGTGGCAGTGATCTGAACAAAGCAAGGAAACACTGCATGGCTCAAAATTGCAAAGAGGGTGTGCCAAGGATGTACCCTTTCTCTATATCTTTTCAGTCTATATGCAGAACAGATTAACTGGGAGCCTGGGCTCTATGAGGAGAAATGTGGCATCAGGATTGGAGGTAGGCTCATCAACAATGTGCTTTATGCAAATGACACAACCCTCTTGCTGAAACTGAGGAGGACCTGAAGCACTAGCTGCAGAGGGTCAAAAACAGCAGCCTTTAATATGGATTGAAGCTCAACATCAAGAAAACAAAGATTCTCACCACCGGGCCAACTGGCAACATCATGATGGATGGTGAAGAGACTGAGATTATTCACAACTTCAGTTTGCTTGACTCTCCAATCAACACTCTTGGTACCAGCAACCAGGAAATTAAAAGACAAATTGCATTGGGAAAGTCCGCTGTCAGAGATCTCTCCAAAGTACTGAAGAACAGTGATGCCAGTCTGGAGACTAAGGTGTGCCTGATACAGGCCATGGTTTTTATAATTACTTGTTATGCATCTGAAAACTGGACAATGACTGGGGATGATAGAAGAATTAATGCTTTTGTACTGTGGTGCTGGAGAAGAGTATTAAATATACCATGGGCTGCTAAGGATTCTGAACCTTCGTTTGACATACTTTGAACTTGTTACAAGATGGTATCAGTCCTTGGAGAGGGACATCATGTTTGGAGGGTGGAGGGACAGCACAGGAGAGGAAGACCCTCAATGAGGTGGATTGATTCAGTGACTGGGGTAATGGGAATAGATGAGTCGGAGACAATGAGATTGGTGCAGGATAGAACAGGTTTAGGACTGCTGTACATAGGGTTGCTTTGAGTTGCAGGTGACTCAACGACACACAACAACTTATATAATATTATTGTCATTATATATTATGTGTGTTGTAGTTGTTTTTGTTGTGTACCATAGAGTTGGAACTGACCCAAAGCTGACCCTCTGGGTGGGTTTTCAAAGGAGATTGCCCATCTTTCTCCTGCGGATGAGCTGAAGGCCTCAAACCAGGTGCCTTCAGGATTGCAGTGCAGTTTTTTGTCACAAGACCACCAGAGCTCCCTGATAATGTATATAGTTATATATTATATGGTATATAGTATATGTTATATGTTACATATTATATAATAAATATATAGTTGTTGTTGGGTACCATAACATCAGAATCAACCCATAGCTGACATTCCAGCAGGTTTTAAGAGCATGGGAGGCGATGGGTCATCCATCTCCCATGGGGCAGCTGGTGGCCTTGAATCACATGCCATCAGGATTGCAGCACAGCTTCTTGCCACTATGCCGCCAGTTTTTGTTTTTGTTTTTTTAAAATATTTTTTAACAGAGGTTGTGAATTTCCATTCATTCATTGCTGCAATTTAATCCCTTCCCACCCCTCCCACCAGCTCGCTTCCCCCTCTGAAGAGAGAAAAGAAAAAAAGAAAAAGAAAAAAAATTCCTTCATTAGTATACAATTCCCACATCCCTTCCCCCCACCCCCCACCCCTAGTACACTTCTCTATGCAACCTTAATTCTGGATTCCTGTGCTAACCATAATACTTAATCATATATCACTTCTAATCTGTTCTTTCCCTCATCTGTTTCAATATACATAATTTATCCAGTTTTTTTCTGTCATACCCCCACCCTGATGTCAGACCCATTCTACAACAGTGGCACCATGCAGTATTTGTCCCTTTGTGACTGAGATATTTCACTCAGCATAATGTCCTCCAGGGTCACCCACTTTGAATAATATTGCATGAGTTCCTTGTTTTTCAATGCTGCGTAGTATTCCATTGTGTGGATATACTACAGCTTCTCTATCCATTCGTTTGTTGATGGGCCCTTAGGCTGCTTCCAACTCTTTGCTATTGTAAACAAAGCTTCAATAAACATGGGTGTGCATATATCTGTTTGGATGGCAGACATGGTCTCTCTGGGGTATATTCCCAGTAATGGGATTGCTGGGTCAAATGGTATCTCTGTTTGCAATTTTTTGAGAAAGCGCCATACCACCTTCCGCAGTGGTTGCACCATCTTACATTCCCACCAACAGTGAATAAGAGTTCCAATTTCTCCACATCCTCGCCAGCATTTGTTGCTTGCTGTTCTGTTATGTTTTGCTATTCTTACTGGGGTGAGATGATATCTCATAGTTGTTTTGATTTGCATCTCTCTTAGAGCTAGGGACTTTGAACATTTCTTCATGTGCTTGTTGGCCATCTGAATGTCTTCTTCGGTGAAGTGTCTGTTCATATCCTGTGCCCATTTTTCTATTGGATTATTTACCTTTATCTTATTGTGGTGTTCAAGTATTTTATAAATTCTGGATATAAGTCCCTTATCTGACACGTCATTGCCAAATATTTTTTCCCAGTCTGTGGCTTCCCTTATTACTCTATTGGAGAAGTTTTTGGATGTGCATCGGGATTTGATTCTTAGAAGGTCCCATTCATCTATTTTATCTTCTCCTGGTTGTAGATTTTCCAGGATTCTTGGAAGACATTTTATGTTGTGGATTATGCCACCAGTTTTATGTATATAATTACAAAATAAACTACTATCATGTGCTTTTATTATTTCTTGACTGCTTTGTATCATTTTCCTTTCAGCAAGTGCTATCTGTGCAATTAATTGTATAAACACTATCATTGTTCTGCATCGTTTATGCAGGTGAATGGCTCACTATGTCAAACGCACCAGCTGTGTCAATGGAGAAGGATGAGGAATGTCCTTTTATGATTTTACTGCCTCTGAAAAACTGTAGTAGGGTCAATTACGAGTCATTCCATAATCTATGGTACACAGAAACTTCATATGGATAGTGATCGAGTTAATAGTTGTTGTTGATATGTCACTGAGTCACCAGCAATTTATAGCAACTCTATGTACAACAGTTCTGAAGGCTGCTCTGTCATGGGCCAGTCTCATTGATTCTGACACACCTACCCTTAATGTCCCAGTTACTGTATCAATCCGTCTCATCCAGGGTCTTCCTCTCCTGCACCGTCCCTCCATCCTTCCAAGTATGTCCCTTCTGGCCATGTGCAAAAGTATGTGAGATGGAGCTTCAAAATCCTATCTCCAAGGAGAAACTTGGTTTCACCATCTCCAAGACAGAACAATTTGTTAGCTTTGTGGTCCATGGTAAGTTCAAGATTTCTCCAGCACGACAATTCAAACGAATCAATTTTTCTGTCATCCTTAGTCACTGCCTAACTTTCTGATGCATAGTAAGTGATTGTGAAGACATGGCCTGTATCAGATGCACTTTAATCTCTAAACTGGCATCGTTGTTTCTTAGTACTTTGGAGAAATACCTCACAACAGATTTCCCCAGTGTAATTCGTCTTTAGATTTCCTCATCGCTGGTGCCAAAAGTGTTGATCATGGGCTGAACAACCTATAATTTTTAACACCCTCAATCTCTTTCTCCATCTATCACGGTGCTGTCAGGTAGTACAGTGGTCAGAATCTTTGTTTTCTTGATGTTGAGCTTCAGTCCATATTGAAGACTATAGTCCTTGAACTTCTGTAGCAAGTGCTTCAGGTTCTTCTTAGTTTCAGCAAAGTTATCTGCTTGATGAGTCTTCCTCCAATCCTCATGCCATATTTTCCCTCATAAAGCCCCACCTCACAAATGATATGTTCTACCTATAGATTGAAAACGTATGGAGTCAGGACGCATCCCTGACACACTACTTTCCTGATTTTGAATACATAATAAGTCTTTTTCTTAGCACATTACTGATTCTAGGAAAGAGAGAATTATTTTTCTTGAAATGAGTTATGACTACAAACCAGGTGATCCTTGTATTTCCAGTGGATGTGAAGGCCAAAATGTTAAGAAAGGCTCACTGAGAATTAAGTTTAAAAAAATATAAAATGGATCAAAAGGAACAAGAGACAAGCATCTAAAGACATCTTTTGAACTCCAGGACCCAGTCATGCCTAAAGCAAGAACTCTCCCTTTGATTTCACAGATGTGTGAGCTGTCAAATATCTTTTTCTTCTTCTTCCTTTTTACCCCCCTTTACACTAGTCTGAATTGATTCTCTGCTTCTAAAACTCAAAATCTGATAAATATAAATTCTATGGAAAGTTGCTTAACCTAAAGAGCTGTAAAGTAATCTTAAGAAAGCTATTGTCCACTAGGACATTATTATTAATTCACATAATTTAAACAGTGTATTATACCAATATTATAAGCATTTCATGTGATGTAGTAAAAAAATCACTGTGCACATAGAATAATATTTGCATGTTGTGGCGTATATTGTATATTTTGTTGAACTCTTTGTTATTAGATAGTAGTAAAGTTAAGAGACATAAGATTATGAAAATTTTGAGTGATCATAGGACCAGTTACTACCATAAGTTTCCATGAGCATATAAAGTTCTAAGATGCAAGACCTATCCTTGGAATACGAAGCATTTGTCCGAACAGGGCAAAGGAGCACTGATTGGAGGGGTATGGAGAAATGGTGCAATCCTCATGGACTCTCACCTGATTTTAGTGTTATTATTTTAAGGTATCCACTTCCTAAAATAACATGCCTCTGGAAACTCTATGAACTTTGATAAATATTAATGGTTGTGTAGAGGGGCTTCAGGCCTTTTGTTCATAGGGTCACTATGAGTCGTACTTAACTCAAAGGCAATCAACAGCAACAACAACATTTTAAGTGCAGTCAAATGAACCACAACACATAGTAACCCTATGAAAAGTAGACTTGAACACTGCTCTATCTGTGTTATCTTTACATCCTGATACATTCCAGCCCATTATTCCGGCCACTGTGTCAATTCATCTCATTCAGGATATTCCTGTCTTTCGTTTATCTTTTGCCTTTCCAAACATTATGTCCTTTTCCCCCAAAGGAGTACATTTGTTCACTTTTTCTGAAATGTATTTGTTTGTTATTTTGGAAGTTTCTAAAATATTCTATACTCTTCTCTAATAACAACATTCTAAGGCATATATTCTTCTACTGTCCTCCTTAGTCAATGTCCAGCTTTCTGATGAATAGGAAGTAATTTAAAAAAAAAAAAGGCTTAGAAAGACTTTTCACCGAGGAAAACATTCAGATGGCCAACAAATACATGAAGAAATATTCAAGATCACTGGCCATAAAAGAGATGTAAATAAAAACTATAAGAGATAGCATCTCACCACAGTAGCAGTGGCAAAGTTCAGCAGAGCAAGAAGCAATAAATGTTGGTGAGGATGTGGAGCGGTGGGAACTCTCATACACTGTTGGTGGAACTAGAAAATGGTATAATAATTTTAGAGAGCAGTTTGGCATTGCTTCAAAGAGCTGAACATAGACACTTTGTTTGACCCAGCTATTCCACTATTAGAAACATATCCCAAGGAAATTAGAACAGAGACACAAATGGGTATTTATACACAAATGTTTATAGCAGCATCATTCACCATCACAAGAACATAGAAACAGCCCAAATGTTTAGCCACAACTTAATGGATTGAGGAACTGTGGTACAGTCACACACTCAGGAGCAACTATTTTTTAAAATGCTATATAACTTGGGAAAGGGTGGAGAGCATTACACTGAGTATATGGACTCAGTCTCATGAGAACAAATACTACATAAGACCATTAGTGTAAAACTAGAAGCATAGCTAGTAACACATGTGTGCGGTTGGGAAGGGGTGGGAACAGAAGGATGAGGCTGGATAGCGGTGAAATCACAGGGTCGCCCAATTTTGATGGGTGGAGGGAGGTGGTAAATGGAATTGTAAAGATCCAGTGGGGATCTGAAAAGACAGGATAATTGTGGGTACAAATACAATGGTGATTAATTTTACAAAACATAATGAATGAGAATGTACAAAACACATGTAACTGAACAATAGTGTGAAATACAATGTATATGAACTTCGTAAGCAAATAAGTATAAGATAGAATACCCCTGCCAAAAAAAAAAAAGAGATGGTTTTATCAGGTGCACTTTATTTTTCAAACTGACAGCACTGCTCCTTAGTACCTTGGAGAGGTCCTTGACACCAGACTTCCTAAACACAATCCTTTTTTTAAAAAAATTCTTTAATAGTACCATTTTTTAAAATAAATCTTTTTATAAGGTCAATCATTAAACTTCTCATTTTATAATATAGAAAATTCAGGTTTTGTTTCATATTTTATGAGTTGAAATATATATATATATATATATATATATATATATGTAAATATGTATATTTTTTAATAATATACAGTTGTTGTTGTTGTTGTTAAGTGCCATCTAGTCATAGATGACTCATAGCAACCCTATGAGCGAAAGACCTGAACACTTGTATGACTTTCATTGCTTTTCCATGTACATAGAGTTTCTGGAGGAAAGCCATTTCAAATGTGGAAGCCACTCCTTCTTCCAAGCTTGTTTTAATCGGGAAGCTCCACCAAACACAATCCACCGTGGATAACAATTATCATATTTGACACAAGAGTGTCACATTGTTGAGCATCATAGCAACCACAAGTTGCCTCTGTACAGCAAATGGAGAGACCAGGGCTATACCACTTAGAAGAATGTTTTGACAAAAACAAAACCAGGCCTGAGGGTTGCAGATTAAAATCACCCACCTTTGGCTTGGTAGCAGATGACTGCCAAACTGGATTCCAGCCCCATACTCCCAGCAGATTTTTGAATAGGAGGCCAAGTCACGTTATCTTACACCCATTAGCAAAGCAACATTCTACCTTAATCCTCACCAACACAGGCAAACAAGCCTCTGTAGAATCTAGCTCATGCCGATGACTTCCAAACTCTGGATTCCAGTCAATGTATCCCCCCCCCCATCTCTCTCTCTCTCTTTCTCCCTCTCTCTCTCTCCTTTTTTCTTTTATTTTCTTGACTGCTATCCTCAAGGGTGTTGATTGTAGGTTCAAGCAAGACAAAATCCTTTTTAGCATAAAATAAGTGTATGTGCTCACTTTGTCAGTATATATACTAAGATTGGAATTTTACAGAGAAGATTAGCATGGCTAAAGTATCATCCTTAGTCATTGTCCAGGTCTCGAATGCATAACAAGTAATTGTGAAGACCATGGCTTGGGTCAGGGGCACTTTGTGTGATTTCTAGGCTACTGAAAACCCAGTGGATATTCAATTATTAGTTGTACCAAATTCAACAGCAATGAGTTTGAGCTTTTCATTTGGTGTTTCTCAGGTTAAAAGAACTCAGGACAAGTCTCAAATCTCTACTTCAGTTCTGAAGGATTCTGAGGGTAAAATAATGAAGGCTACAGGCAGCATCAGAGAAGATCGAATAAATACAGAGTCACTCTATCAAAAATAACTGCATGATACATAATAGCACATGATCCACAATCAGAGGTACTGAAAGGGAGTCAAGCTTTGTTAAAGGCACAGATAAAATGCAAGACTCCAAGAACTGATAGAATATCAATTTTCATTCAAAACGGTTAGAATTTCCAACATGTCACAGATGCTAATTACATCAGATAACAAAGTGAACAACAACTTCCCTCTACCTGAAATCATGGCTGACCCAAGTTGGCGTAGAAGTCGGGAAACATAATTCAGTCCAAGATAGAGGGAATGTTCTTGCTTATTTCCAGCAAAGGGGCCTTCAGATAGAAAATTAATTCTTGTTTAAATAAAGGAATTATATCATATTAAACAGATTTTTATAAGAGTAACAGCCCTTGAAGCAATGTGTAAAAAGAAATCAGTAATTCTAAACTCTTTAAGTTTACTTTGATTTCTATTGATTTAGGAAAAACTGCACAGAGATAAATAACTTCTATCTTCTTTTAGACATATTTGAATAAATTTAATGCACATTTTGGGCATATTTGAATATATTTAATGCTAACATTTATTTTCTCTTAAGCTTTCTATCCCTTATATGTGAAACAATGACAAAAGTTTAATCTAGCTATAGTTTAAAGGAAACTTTGGTGGCCGAGTCCATAGGTAATTATGCTGCTTCTGAAAGAGCAAGGACTATATTGGGAGAGCCATGTCTGACCTGTACCAACTTTACAAAGAGGAACTGTCCCTGTCAACAGCATCATTAACGCAAAACCAATTACCATAAAGTCAGATATGTAACCTATTGTTCACAGCTTCAGTTTGCTTGGCTCCACAGTCAACACTCTCGGCGCCAGCAGTCAGGAAATCAAAAAGTGTATCGCGATGGGAAAGTCTGCTGTTAGGGACCTCTCTAAAGTACTCAGGAGCAATGGTGTCTCTCTGGAGACTAAGGTGTGCCTGATACAGGCCATGGTCTTTGCAATCGCTTGTTATGCATCAGAGAGTTGGACAATGACTAAGGAGGACAGAAGGAGAGTGGATGCTTTTGAGCTGTGGTGCTGGAGAAGGGTACTGAATGTACCCTGGACTGTCAGGAAAACAAACAGATCCATCTTGGAGAGGATTAAACCAAGCTACTCCTTGGAGGCAAGGATTCTGGGGCTTCGTCTGACATACTTTGGACATGTTGCCAGGAGGGACGGGTCCTTGGAGAGGGACATCATGCTTGGGAGGGTGGAGGGACGGTGCAGGAGGGGAAGACCCTCTATGAGGTGGATTGATTCAGTGACTGGGGTAATCGAGATGGGAGTGTCAGAGACAGTGCGATTGGCACAGGACAGAGCAGAGTTTAGGGCTGTTGTGCATAGGGTCGCTATGAGTCACAAACGACTCGACGGCACATAACAACAACAACAACCTGTACATCTTTTTATTCACCTCCACACCAATGTTAATTGCTTTACTGAGTCCAAAATCTGATGTGATACCTCACAGACCTCACAGAACCATGTTATGGAAGTCAAAAGGCTATAATCCAGTAGAGTAGCAGAATATGGCCAAGATGGCTACTGAAATGTGCTAGTAGGCACTTCAGCCTTGAGGCTCATGACTTTATATGAGTATTGCAAAATATCGGTCCTGCCAGTATTGGTCTCCCACCGCTAGTTGTTTAACAAACTTGGGCAGAGGTTCCCAGCTCCAGTTCCAATGCTGTAGCAGTCCCAAAGTCCCATTTATGTTCTCTGCTGTACCTCCTAAGGCCATTGGTCCTGTAGGTCCTCATGCTTGCACTTTTCACAGCAGTGAGGTTTTTTCTCTTCTTTGCTAGTGGTGAGGAGGACGCATTGTCTTGCTGTTAGATTTTTCAGTTTAATGATGAGACTAACCAGTCCTTTGTGGATCTTAGAGACTAGCCAATCACCTTGTAGAATGGTAGATAGCCAGTCCCCTTGAGGGTAGGCTAGTGTACCCCTTATACATATTCTCTCCCATTTATATGGCAAAGGCAAACTATGGCTAAGAAAGTCCTCTTGAAATATAAACTCCACAGCTGCTAATTATACCATATTAATGATTGAAATCTACCAGTAGAAGAAAGATGGACATTTACTTCCCATGTGATTTACAGCCTCAGAAATACAATAGAAAGTAAGGTATAAGTTATTTGTGACTCAATATCAATGAGTTTTAATTTAATACTCTGTAAACTATACAGAATTTTATATATAAATTTTGTGACAAATTTAATATATAATCATTGCTGAAATTTCAAAAATCATTTCTACACCTTGAGAAGTAAAAATATAAAATTTAAATTAAAAAATTATCTTCTGTATTTGTTATGCTTAGTTTAAACAATTATATAACACTCTAAAAATTATTAAATTTCTTTATATTTAATCTATTTACAACTTCCTCTTCTCTTATTTCTTTTCTTAAAGCCATTTGATTAAAATTTCAAGTCACATTAAAAACCTCTTCTTCCTTTTAAATTATTCTCACAAAACTTTAAGAGATCCTACAGTACTTCATTCAATTAAAAATATTACATAAGATATAGAAATTTAAAGGGAATACTCAGAATGTTTCTCCCTCATCATCAGAAAATATTATCTCAAAAATACAGTTTTGCTTGTCATAAAAATTTGTGTTGAGGACAAATTTGCATGGACTATTCTATATGCATTTTAAAGAGAGTTGTATAAACATTTAAAATGGGTTTTTCACATTCACTTTAAGATATATAACTCTCATAGGACTGAATTAGAGTCGGGCTGCATATTAGAGGAAAAAAATGCATGAAAGAATACAATCTGATGTGAAAAATAATTATTAGTACCATGCCTTGGGCAGCAACTTATTAAAATTATGACCTTGAAATCTAGTAGTAAGTTAAAAGTTTAAAATATTTTAACTGGTGAGTATATCAAGCTGAAATAATTAGCTGAAATAGCATTCAAGAAGCAAAGAGTTTTTCCTTTAAATTTGAGGAAGAAATGCGTCACCATAAAATATTTATAAAGTCTATTCTATGCTGACCCTGAGGGCTCTCCTGTGAGTGATTAATTGTGGTCTTTCTCTCTAATTGAGATTTAGTTTGACTTTATTCTAATAAATTAATCTATTCTGCATCTTTTTAAATGCTCCAGTGAACACACTTGATGCATTGCTATGAATATACCTCATATCTGATTCAATATTTTATAAAGAGATTGGACGATATTCAAAACATGAGTGTGGAGGTGTTTCCCATTGAGAGTAGAGGAGACATCAATAGCACAGACTAATTGAGGCATTCAAGATTTGGTAATGTGACATGCATGACTCAAAATGAGAAGAAACAGTTGTAAATAACAATTAATAATGTGATTAAAGAATGTAAGAAACTTGGAAGCTATGAAGAATGAAAGAAAAAGCCTAAATTCCTATATTCCACCCATAAGTGAGCTGAAATAGGCAGGCTGTGATCATTTGAAACAAGCTAATATATGATCTACTGTGCCAAAAGTGACAAAATTAAAAGGAATAGTATTGTGTTTATTATAAAATAGAATTTTTAAAAAATCAAGATCTGTTCTAAATTATAACCCAGTCTGTAATAGGATAAAATCCATATGCCTATAAAGATTAATGCTACTAGTATTTAAATTTATGCACTATTACAACCAAATGTGAAGAAATTAAAATTTTCTATCAACTCCCACATTTTTACATTGATCAAACATGCAATAAAAATACATGCTACTGTTGATTCCAGTGCAAAGATTGACAAGAATTGGGGCTGGAAAATATTCACTTCTTGTTAGAAATAATCTGAGAATTGCATGATAGAATTTTTCACGGCTTGTTACAAATGTCTGTCTACAACATGAATGGTGATTGTTGATTGCCATCAAGTTGAGCAGACTCATGGCAACCCTATCAACAAAAGACTTTCTATAACTATTATTGTTGCTCAAAGTTCACAGAGTTTCCAAAGGCATGTTGTTTAGGAAGTGGATGCCACACCTGCTTCCAAATCTGTCTTAAACTGGGAGCTCCACCAAACTCTGTCCACCGTGGTTAACAGTTATGGTATCTGACACTGCAAGTTCACATCACAGCAACCCAAGGTTACCTCAGTAGAGCAAATTGATAGAAGAGTGCTGTAGCACTTAGAAGAGTGTTCCTCCAAATGAGATGAATGTATATGAATCCTATCTACCACATCTAGGGTGAAAACTAATGGGCAGTCCTAATATCAGCTCTCAGAACAAGGCTATCAGCCACCGCAAAACAGATGATTGGTTGATCATTTTCAGGCTCAAGGTGAAGCTGAAGAAACTTGAAACAAGTTCACAAAATCCAAAGCCTGACTATAACTATATAGTATCTGAATTTGAACTCTATCTCAAAAACAAATTTGACATACTGAATGTTACTGACCAAAGACCAAAAGAGTTGTGATATGACATTGGGAGTATGATACATGAACAAAACAAAAGGTCATTTTAAAAAAAATTAACAAAGAAGAAACCAAAACTTACTATATAGAGATCGAGCATTTATTCTTGAACATGTTGTTGTTATATGCTGTCGAGTCGCCTGTGAGTCATAGTGACCCTGTGTGCAATACCCCTAAACCCTGCTCTATTCTGTGCCGATCTTATTGTCTCTGACACACCTGTGCCAATTACCCCAGTTTCTGAATCAATCCATTTCATTAAGGGTCTTTCTCTCCTGCACTGTACCTCCACCCTCCCAAGCATGATGTCCCTCTCCAAGGACTGGTCCCTCCTTGCAACATGTCCAAAGTATGTCAGACAAAGCTTCAGAATCCTTGCCTCCAAGGAGCAGCCCAGCTTTACCCTCCCCAGGACAAACTTGCTTGTTTTTCTAGCAGTCCATGGTATATTCAATACTCTTCTCCAACACCACAGCTCATATGCATCAATTCTCCTTGTGTCATCCCTAGTCATTGTCCAGCTTTATGATGCATAAAACGTAATTGCAAAGACTATGGCCTGAATCAGGTGCACATTAGTCTCCAGACTGACATTGTTGCTCTTCAGAACTTTGGAGAGAGAGCTGACTTTCTCAATACTATTCATCTTGACTACTAGTACCAAGAGTGTTGATTGTTGAGCCAAGAAAGCTAAGACTGTTAACAATATCATTCTCTTCAGTGCCTATCATTACGCTGCCAGTTGATACAGTGGTGAGAATCTTTGTTTTCTTGATGTTGAGCTTCAATCCATATTAAAGGCTGCTGTCCTTCTGTCCTTGACCTTCAGGTCCTCCTCAGTTTCAGCAAGAAGGGTTGTGTCATTTGTATAGCACAGATTGTTGATTGATCTTCCTCCAATCCTGATGCTACATTTCTCCTCATAGAGCCCAGCTCCCACCCGCCCCCGCCCCAGGTAATCTGTTCTGCATATGAATATTGCATGAGAGCACCAAGAAGCCAAAGCTAAGGGGAAAAAAATCAATATTTTAAGGAGCTGAATAGAAGATTTCAAAGGGCAGCATGGGAGGATAAAGTATTTTAATGAAATGTGTAAAGAGTTGGAGTCAGAAAATCAAAGGGGTCAAAATTGCTTGACATTTCTTAAGCTGAAGGAACTGAAGAACATATTCATACCTTGACTTGTATACTTACGGATGCTTTGGGCAGAATATTAAATAATCTAGGAAACATTAGCTACTGCATCAAAAGGATTTGAAGTGCACAATTTCATGAAATGTTTGAGCAAGAGCCTTTTATAATGAAGGAAGAAGTTCAAGCTGCTCTGAAAGAATTGACAAAAAACAAGAGCCCAAGAATTGATGGCAAATCAATTGACATATTTCAACAGAAGCTGCCTTGGATGTGCCCACCAAGTTACGCCAAAAAGTCTGTAGGACAACCCCCTGCCCAACTCCCTGGAAGATATCTATTTTTGTTCTCATTCAAAAGAAAGTGACCTGAGATAGTGTGGAAATTATCAAAAACTGTCATTGATATCTCATGCAAACCAGATTCTGCTGACGATTATCCCAAAACGACTGGAACAGCACATCAACAGAGAAGTGCCTGAAGTCCAGGCTGGGTTTAGATGAGGCCATGGTACTAAGGATATTCTAGCTAATGTCAGATGGGTCTTAGCGGAAAGCAGAGAACATTCAAGGAATGTCTATTTGTGTTACATTGATGATGCATAGGTGTTTGACTGTGTGGATCACAACAAACTGTGGCTGACTCTGAGAAGAATGAGAATCCCAGAACACTTGATTGTGCTTATGTGAAACCTGTACTTGGACCAAAGGCAGTCATCAGATCAGAGCAGGGAAACATTGCATGGTTCAAAATTGGGAAGGGTGTTTGCCAGGGATGTGTCCTATCTCTATACCTTTTCAATCTTTAATCTGAAGAAGTTAAAAAAAAATAGAATGAACGATGAAGTGAAAGAACTTAACAAAATATGGTTCTAAAAGAAAAGGAAAATGTTTTATTGAAATGTTCAAAAACAAGAACTTAGAGAAACAAAAGGGAAGAACCCCCTCAGGCAAAGTTAAGCTGAAAGAGCTGAAAAAAATATTTGGGCCTTGTGTTATATTATGTAAATATTCTCTGGTAAAAATATAAAGAGATACAAGTATCAAAATGTAATATATCAAAATATAAGAATAACTGACAAATAATTGCCTACATTCAGTTATTACAAGTAGTGTCACGTAACCAATGATAAAGGATATACTATGAAGAACTACTCTGCACCAAGTTTGACAATTTAGAGGAAATGGCAAATCCTTAGAAATATACTGTCTACCTAAAGTAGCACAAATGGGTGGTGGTGGTGGTTGTTGTTATTTGTTAGCAATTCATCTGCAACCATAGTTACCTGATGTCTATCAGCTTTGAAGCCTGCCCTATTCTGAGCCATTCTCATTGATTCTAACACTTCCATGGCATTGCCTCCATTCCTGTATATTAATCTATCTCATCCAGGGTTTTCCTCTGTTATGCTATCCCTCTACCTTTCTGAGCACGATATTCCTCTCCAAGGACCAGTCTCTATTGGCCATGTGGCCACAGTATGTGAGACAGATCTTCAAAATCCTAGCCTCAAAGGAGAAACTTGATTTCACCCTCTCCAAGACAGACTTATTTCTTTTCTTGACAGTCCATAGCAGGTCCAAAACTCTTCACCAACACCACAGCCCAAAGGCATTGATTCTTCTTCTCTCATCCTTTGTCATTGTCCAGCTTTCTGATGCATATAGCAAGTAATTGTGAAGATCATCAATTGTATGTAAGTTCAAACCTAAACTAAAGAACATCGAATCAAACCTGCAAGAACAAAACAAAGTGTGACCTTGGGTCTTTACCTCCTGAATGTAAAGATCATCTCAGGCTTGAAGGCTTGAATGATCAAAGACCAGATGAGCTGTGGGAGGAGATCAAGAATATCATCCACAACAAACACAAAAGTTCATTACAAAAACAGAGGAAGAAGAAAAGGCCAAAATGGGTATCAGAAGAGACTCTGAATATTGCACTGGAACACCGAGAAGCCAAAGCAAAGAGATGAAATCGTAATTTTAAGGACAGGGGGAGCTCTTGTGGCCTAGTGGCAAGAAACTGCACTGCAATCCCAGAGGTATGTGGTTCAAATCCACTGGATACTCTGCTGAAGAAGGAGGGACGATCTCCTGTACCAGTCAGATCTGATTTGATGGTATATACACACACAGACACAGACACACACAGACACGCGCTCACACACACACACAAAGAAGAGGTTAAGGAGCTGAATAGAAGGTTTCAAAAAACAATGCAGGAAGATAAAGTATTATAATGAAATGTTCAAAGAACTGGAATTGGAAGATCAAAAGGATCAACTTGTCCATCAGTGCTTACTTAAGATGAAGGAAATGAAGAATAAATTTAAGCCTTGAGTTGCAATACTTAAGGACGCTTTGAGCAGAATGTTAAATGACTAAAAAGTGTCCAAAGAAGATGGAAGGAGTCATTGTACCAAAAGGAATTGGCTGACACAGAAGAATATCATGAAACAACATACCGAAAAGAGCCTGTGGTGATGAAGAAAAAAGTTCAGGCCGCTCTGAACGAATTGGTAAAAAACAAGGCCCTGGGAATTGATGGCCTATCAATTGACATTTCAACAAACAAAAGCTGCCCTGGATATGCTCACCAATTTGTGCCAAGAAATCTGGAAGGTAATCACTTGGCCAATCTCCTTGAAGAGATTCATATTTATTCCCATTCCAATTAAAGGTGACCCGATAAAGTGTGGAAATTATAAAACAATATCATTATTTTCACATGCCAGCAAGATCTCACTGAAAGCTATCTACAAATGTCTGGAACAGTACATAAACAAAGAACTGCAAGATACACAGCCTGGGTTTAGAAGAAAGAAGTCTTCGCACGAGGGATATTATAGCCAATGTTAGATGAATCATGGCTAAAAACTTAGAGTAATAGAGCTATGTCTATCTATGATTCATTGACTGTGCAAAGGCATTTGACTGTGTGGATCACAAAAAAAAAAAAAAAATGTGCCTAATTCTGAGAAGAATGAGAATACCAGAACACTTGATTGTGCTTATGTGAAACTTGTACTTGGAACAAGAGGCAGTCATCAGAACAGAGCAAGGAAATACTTTCTGGTTCAAAATCAGGGAAAAGTATACACAAGGGATGCATCCTACCTCCATACCCTTTCAATCTATATGTAGAACAAACCACAGCTCTAAGGCATCAATTCTTCTTCTGCCGTCTTTAGTCATTGTCCAGCTCTCAGGTCATCTTTCTAAAAGCAGAAAAATTAAGCATGTGTCATACATATTTGTGGTCATTAGAAATTTGAATGAACTAGTAGAATAGTTTTCTTGGACAGTGGTTAGTAAAAAAGAAGATTGCCCATGAACTTTCCGAATCAGTAAAGGAAAGGGACTCTTCCTTTAGCCTCACCACCTAGTTGTTTCATTTGGCAAAGTTTACTCTCAAGCTAATGATATATAGGTAGAATTTTCTTCAAAAATTCTTGTTCTTTTCCAAGAATTCAAACTGGAGAATGGAATTTGTATATGTATCTATAATTCATAAAGCATACGTTGCTATAAGTAATTTCACTCACAACTATTAAAACCTATCTATTCCTCTTACTATTAAATCTAGCTGTAGTTTAGAATTTATTTCCAGGTAAGATAGATTTTGTTGTTGCTGGTTTTCCCCCTTAAAAATTCCCAAGGCAAAATACATAATACATATAATGAGTTAGAAATGATCGTTATTCATTTACAGCTTCTCCGGTTAGAGTGAAATACTGTCGTTTTCAGGTCATTGTATAATGGTGTTTCTGGCATACGTGAATTGAATAAAGCAACTTTGAGTGCCAAGGTTAATGTATCAACTTCAGGTAGTTGCTTTGTTGAATTTTGTTAAATATTCTTGAGCTTCTCTAACCCTCTGAGACAGACTGAAATGAAAAGGAATTTAATTAGAGTGTGCTGGGAATGTAATGTGATACATTAAGTTTTTATTAAGAAAACTGGTAGTGAACCACAATGTTATTGGTTCTGAAATTCTTTTTCTGGATAAATAAAACACATAAATGAGCAGAGTAGATATAAAAGGAACTTACCAAAAAGCACTAATTCAGTGAAAGTTTACACTATGAACTGTTTATAAAAAAAGAGAACTTTCTTGTACCATATAAAATTTTAAAAAAAGCTCCTGTTTCATTTTGAGCTACTGTACAAGAGTAGTTGTGCTGGACCAGTTTCAGTCATCAGAATTCAGCACGCTGGTGATTAATTTCAAAGGCACATCGGTTCAGGGTTATTATTAGGTTAGTCTGTTAATGTAAAATCTGTCAAGGAGGCCTTGAAGTGGAAATCAAACAGATGCATACCAACTTCTAGTTTAAAATACCTTTAACCTACAGATTTGACTATTTTTGCTTTATTTAATGAAGAAAGCTTCACACCCCCCCCAAAAAAAACCCCAACAATAACACAAAACAACACCCCAATCTAAAACTAGAAAACTATTAAGACAATAAATTCAATCAAGTTTTATTTGGTAGGAGTTTAAAAAAGCATTAATACATCTCCAGGGAAATAATTTTAATAAATGTCTAATGATTATAATGAGCTAAAAAATTAAAATTACTGTTGTTGTTGTTGTTGTTGTTAAGTGTCATCGAGTCATAGGTGACACATAGCAACCCTATGAACAAAAGACCGGGACACTTGTATAACTTTCATCCTTTCTCCATGTTCATAGAGTTTCTGGAGGTGAACTATTTCGGAAGTAGATGCCATTCCTGGTTTCAAGCTTGTTTTAATAGGGAAGCTCCAGCAAACAGTCTCCACTATGGGTAACCATTATCACATTTGACACATCAATGTCACAGTGTTTAGCATCATAGCAACCACAAGTTACCTCTGTAAGTAGACAGACCAGGGTTACACGACCTAGAAGAAAGTTTGATTAAAAACAGGCCTGAAGGCTGGAGATTAATGAATAAGTGTATATGATGGATAACATTAAAAAAATAGAACTAAGTCAGTGCAACAATGAATGAATGGAAATCCAAAGTCTCTGTAAATTTTTACTGAAATTAATAATAAATTTT
>NW_006399754.1:26485939-26498311 GCF_000299155.1 Elephantulus edwardii
AGGGCAGCATCTGTGAGTGGAAATATGTCAATTGGTATACCATCTATTCCTGGGGCCTTATTTTTTGCTATTTTCTTCAAAGCAGCCTGAACTTCTTCCTTCATCACCATAGGCTCTTTCTCATATGTTGTTTCATGAAATTCTTCTGTGTCTGCCAATTCCTTTCAATACAGTGACTCAGTATATTCTTTCCATCTTCTTTTGATGTTTCCTGGATCATTTAATACTCTGCCCAAATCATCCTAGATTATAGCAACTCAACGTTTGAATTTGTTCTTCAGTTCCTTGAGCTTAAGAAATGCTGAGCGAGTTCGACCCTTTTGGTTTTATACCTTTATCCTCTAGGCCACCAGAGCTTCCTTTATTTTAAAATAAGTACCTTTATCTTTTTTCCTAGTGTCTCACTCTCAGAGATAACATTGCCATTATTTTGATACGAAATGTTTGTAAACTTTCATCTTTTAAATAACAGTTCAAAATTAAAGAAAATTCTAATCCTATTTAGCTACATACCATATATTATTTTACATAATATAATGTGGTGCATTCCATTATTAAAGTTTAATCGAGTAATCACTTAATCTTATTCTTGGTCTGATTCTATGTAAATATGTCATCAGTCTCATTGACCTATAGTGAGAACTGACTCATTATTGAACCACCACTATGTTTTCTGAGACTGTAAACTACATAGAAGGAAACTGCCCATCTCTCTCCTTAGGAGTCAGCTATGGATTTGAACCACTGAAGAGGCTCTAGCCCCAGGTTAGAACTCTATGGCCAATGCCATCAGAGATTATGTAAGTACAAACAGGTTAATAAAGAAGCAATAATTATAATTCATCACTGCTTAGATTCTCTTCATCTTCTATTGTTGGACATTGATAACTTAACCAATTTTTATACAAATAGTCCAGTGTCTATTGTGGTGACTTAAATATCATAAATATCATGTTAGAAGTTAGTCAGATATGAGTTGTTTCCAAATCAATGTCAACGAATTGAGTGTGGCACTTGATTTGCTTTGTCAAAACAAAGCATACAAGAGAACATTTGATATAAACCTTTGCAATTATTCAAGCACACTACCTTTTAATACTTAGGGCTCTGTTTTAATTTTATTCACCTTCTATGGTCTGCTCCGTAGTTAGGCCCTGGCCTGGTTTTTGAAGCCAAAACTGAGATTCACCCATGTCTCTTTCTGCACATATAGTCAATATGTGATCAATATATGATGTTATGTAGGTTGCTGTTGTTGTTCTATGCTGTTGAGTCTCCTGGAAGTTGAGTATATCCTAACTGACTTTAAAAAACATTTTAAGAATCGATTTGACACATTGAACAACAACGACTGAAGATTATACAAGTTGCAGAATGCCATGCAAGAATGTCATCTGACCTACAATCAAGAATCTCCATGAAGAAAGCAAAAAGGTCATTACAAAGATAAGAAAGAAAAAATCAAAACAGATGTAAGAAGAGACTATGGAACTTGCCTTGAAATAAAAAGGAGTTTAATAAAGGGAAAGAAGGTCGAGGTAAGAGAGCTAAACAGAAAATTACAAAGGGCAGTTCCAGAAGACAAGCAAAACATTGGAATGAAATGAATATATACTAATACAATGAAATGTGTGTGAGACTGGAGCTAGAAAATCCAAACTAGAAGAACTGAAAACCTAATCCAAGTCTTGAGTTGCAATACTGAAGGATTCTAAGAACAAAGTTTTAAATGATGCATGTAGCATTAAAAAAAAAAAAAAGAATACAGAGTCACTGAACCAAAAGGAATTGATCAACATTAAACTGTCTCAGAAAGAAGCATATGATCAAAAACAAGTAGTAGACAAAGAAGAAGTTTAAATTACACAAAAGGTATTGGCACGAAAGAAGACTCAGGAATTGACAGAATACCAATTGAAGTGTTTCAACAAATTAATAGAACTCTGGGCATGCTAAACAGTCTCTTTCAACAAATATGGAAAACAGTTACCTGGCCAACTGACTGGAAGAGTTTCATATATGTTCCCATTCTCAAAAAGTAGGATCCAACACCAATGTATATGTTGTTGTTGTTATGTGCCATTGAGCGTCCTGCAACTCATAGCGACCCTATGTACAATAGCCCTAAAGCATGCTCTATCCTCGTCAGTTCCTTCATCACTGACACATCTATCCCCATTACCCCAGTCACAGAATCAATCCACCTCATCGAGGATCTTCCTCTCCTGCCCTGTCCCTCCACACTCCCAAGCATAACGTCACTCTCCATGGATTGATCCCACCTTGCAACATATCCAAAGTCTGTCAGATAAAGCTTCAGAATCCTTGCCTCCAAGGAGCAGCCTGGCTTTACTCTCTCCAGGACGAACTTGTTTGTTCTCCTAGCAGTCCATGGTATACTCAATACTCTTCTCCAGCACCACAGCTCAAAGGAATCAATTCTACTATCATCCGTAGTCATTGTCCAGCTCTCTGATGCATAGCAAGTAATTGCAAAGACCATGGTCTGTATCAGGTGCATCTTAGTCTCCAGACTGAGATTGTTGCTCTTCAGTACTTTGGAGAGGTCTCTGAAAACAAACTTTCCCAATAAAATTTGTCTTTTAATGTAGAGCCAAGCAAACTGAAACTGTGAACAATCTCAGTCTCTTCATCATCCATCATGATGCTGCTAATCAGCCCAATGGTGAGAATCTTTGTTTTCTTGATGTTGAGCTTCAATCCATATTGAAGGCTGTAGTCCTTGACATTCTGCACTAAGCACTTCAAGTCCTCCTCAGTTTCAGCCAGCAGGGTTGTGTCATGTGCATATTGCAGATTGTTGATGAGTCTACCTCCAATCCTGATGCCACAATTCTCCTCATACAGCCCAGCCTCGCAGATAATCTGTTCTGTATATAGATTTAAAAGATATGGAGATAGAAAACATCCTTGACACACATCCTTCCCAGTTTTGAACCATGAAGTGTTTCTTTGCTCTGTTCTGACAACTGCCTCTTGGTCTAAGTATAGGTTTCACATAAGTACAATCAAGTGTTCTGGGATTCCCATTCGCTCAGAGTAAGCACAGTTTGTTGTGATCCATACAGTCAATGCCTTTGCATAAGCAATGAAACACAGATAGACATTCCTCTGGTAATCTCTGCTTTTAGCCAAGATCCATCTATAATTAACTATAATATCCCTAGTGTCATGACCTCTTCTAAATCCAGCCTGTACTTCAGGCAGTTCTCTGTTGATGCGCTGTTCTAGTCATTTTTGGATAATCTTCAGCAGAATTTTGCTTGCATGTGATATCAATGATACTGTTAGATAATTTCCACACTTTGTTGGGTCACCTTTCTTTGGAATTGAAACAAATAGAGATCTCTCCCAGTCAGTTGACCAGGTGGTTGTCCTCTATATTTCTTGGAACAACATGGTGAGCACATGCAGGGTAGTGTCTGTTTGTTGAAATATGTCAGTTGGTATGCCATCAATTCCTGGGGCCTTGTTTTTTTGCCAATTCTTCTATCACTAATCATCATAATTATAATATTATGTGAACGTAAAATTTAATAAAGATTATTTTAAAATGACTGTAGTAGTACATTGGCAGGGAATTGCCAGAAATTCAAGTTGGATTAAAAAGAAAGGTATGGCACAAGGGATATCATTGTTGATATCAGATGGCTCTTGGCTAAAAGCAGAGAAACATAACAATGTTTTCTTGGTTATAAAAATGCATTTGATAGTGTGGATCATGACAAATTATGGATAACATTGAGATGATTTGGAAATTCTTGGACACTTACACGTGCTTTTGTGAAGCCAAGAAGCAGTTACTATGACAGATGACAGGAAAGGTTTTTTGTTTTGTTTTTATTTTTTTTAACTTTTTATACTTTTTGTGTGTGTACCTTCAAATCAAATCTGACTGGTACAGGAGGAGATTGTACGTCCTTCTCCAGCAGAGCATCTGGTGGATTTGAACTGTGCGCCTCTGGGATTACAGTGCAGCTACTTGGCAATAGGCCACTAGAGCTCCCTTAAAAGATATTTGACACAGTTTTATCTTTTGTCTATACCTATTCAATGTATATACTGGGAAAATAATTGGAGAAGCTGAACTCTTTGAAGAAATACATAAAAATATGAAACAAGTTTGGTGTTTTTTGGTTTTTGGCTTTTTTACTTGCCATAAGATTCAGATTGTATTTTTCTTAGAAAGTGTGTCAAGAAGAATGTGACATCAGGCTTGGAGAAAGATTCATCAACAACCTGAGTTATGCAGATAAAACAACCTTGTTTTCAGAAAGTAAAAAAAAGACTTCAAAACTCGCTTCATACTGGATAAATTATGTTTACTGCATTGAAGCCGATGAGGGAGAGAATAGTTTAAAAGCAATACATTTTAGGGCATTATGATTATCCTAAGAGTCCAGAATGACGGTTGTAAAGTGGAGTATAACTGGGGTGGGGTGTGTTTTGGGGGGGATTGTGTACCAAAGATGGAGTTTTTCTTTTGCTTTTCAAGGAGAGGAGTGAACTGGGGCTGGGGTTGGGGGTGGGGTGGGCAGGGAGAAAAATGCAACAATGAATGAATGGAATGCCAAAATCTCTGTAGATGTCCATTGAAATTAATAATAAAAAAGAAAAAAAAACTTGCTTCATAAGATCGGACTATGGATTACATTTTTTATTGAATTTTGTATGTTCAATGATTTATTCATTCCAAATACCATTTTTTGTTTGCTTTTTAAATAAAGTTTTTTTTTAATTTTAATTGTCATTTTAACAGACGTTTACGGAAAAGTTAGATTTTCATTCATTCAGTGTTGCACATTTTACCTCCTCTCCCTCCCTTTCTCCTTCCCAAGATGACTTATTTTTCTTTTCAGTGGTTTATTATGGAATATATTTTAACATCAAGAAAACAAAAATTAAAAAAAAGAAAACAAAAATCCCCACCCTGGACCAATAAGCAATGTCTTGATAGAATGAGAAAAGTGTGAAATTATCAAAGATTTAATTTTAATTGGATCCACAATTAGTACTGATCCAAGCAATGATACTTTCAATTGCTTTAACACATCTGAAAGTTGTACAATGATCCTGTATAAGAGTGTCTATTTATATTTTATTGGCAATGCAAAGGCATTTGACTTTGTCGGTCATAATAAGTTATAGTTAACACTGAGAAGAATGGGAATTTCAGAATACTTAATTATGCTTTAATGAAACCTATATCTAGACCAAGATGCTATTGTACAAACGGAACAAGGGAACACTGCATGGTTTAAAACAGGAAAGGTATGTATCAGAGTTGTAGCCTTTTTCTATCCTCCTAATTCTGCATGCTGATAAAATTATTTGAGAAGCTGAGCTGAACCCAAGGATAAAGAATATAGTATCAGGATTTGAGGAGGATTCCTCAATAACCTTCATTATGCAGATGACATAACCTTGCTTGTTGAACATTTGGAGTACTTGAAGCATTTGCTACAGAAAGTTAAACAGTCTTCAATATGGGTTGCATCTCAGTGTCAAGAAAACAAAAAATCCTCCCTACTGGATCAACAGGCAACACTTCTCCATCGTAGGCGGAGAAAGGTGTGAGACTTTCAATGACTTCATTTTACTTGGTACCAGCAGTCATCAAAAGTATTGCATCAAATGTGTTGGGAAAGTCTGTAGAAAGGGACTTCAAATAATTGAGGAACAATGATATCAAAGACTAAGGTGTATCTGATTCAGGTCATTTTCTTTCTGTTCACTCGTTATGCATTTGATACCTGGACAATGACTAATGACGACAGAAGACAAATTGATGCCTTTGAATTGTGGTGTTGAAAAACAGTGCTAAGGACCCCATGGGCTGCCAAAAGGACATACAGATATGTGTTAGAGAAGGTGCAGCCAAAGTGGTCCTTGGATACCAAGATGATGAATAGTTGCTTCACATACTTTGAGCATGTTGCTAGGACTGGTTATTTCTTGGAGACGGACATCATGCTTGGAAAGATGGAGGGATAGCAAAAGATAGAAGACCCTCAACCAAATGGATTGACACAATGACTGTGACCATGGCTTGAGATTATCAGAGAATGTGAGGCTAGCAGAGGACATGACAGTATCCAGATCCACAGTGTCACTATGGGTCACACTTGACTCGATGACATGAACGACAGTAACATTTTAATGTTGTTTTCTGTGTTAAAAAACAGAAGAATGACAATGCAAAAGCAAATTCTTGCTAGCTAATTAAAAGTAGGCTAAAACACATTTCCTCACATAAAAATGCAATAATTATGACTTAATGATCAAAATTTTAAAACCAGAGAGCAAGATACCATGAATGAAAGATCAGAAAAGGGAAGAGTAGAAAGCAAAATAGGAATATTGATATAATAAGCAATAACACATTTATTAGATTTAAAGAAATAAAGGTCATTTTGTATAAGTAAGACAGATCCATTTTTCTTTCAAATCGTTATTTTTAAATTTAAAAAAATGGAAATAGGGGGGCTCACCCCCCCCACCGCCGCGCCCCCCTCCCCCCAGAACCCCCACCGCAGACGCTACGCCGCGACGAGTAGGAGGGCCGCTGCGGTGAGCCTTGAAGCCTACCTAGGGCGCGGGCCCGGGTGGAGCCGCCGCAGGTGCAGATCTTGGTGGTAGGAAAAAAAAAAAAAAAATGGAAATGAATTCAATAAAATGTCAGTTATTAATAATAATGAAAACAAAAAGGAAAGAAAAGACATGGGAGGGGCCTAATAAAAGTAAATTAAAACAAAATGAATTTCTTAAATAGTTGAAAAAAGTCCATGAAATAAATGATAATTTAAGTATGTTCATACATTTAAGGAACACAAGACAGAAATATGAAAAAAGCATGAGAGATGATAGATAATAGAAATTAATATAGAAAATGTGTAATAGTTATTCAAAAGGTATTTTGAAGAGGAATGACAAAAATAATTAGATGAGGTAATGCTGAAAAATGAAATAGAGAATCTCCTGCGCAAAAAACATTCTCAATGATACACAGATTTTCAGACCAAGAAACCCAGCTGAGTAAAAGTAAGTCTACACCCTCTGAAAAAAGCATGCTTCAAAAAGAAATTTTTATTGTTACTGTTGTATACAATTGGGTAGCCTTTGACTCAGCTACCCTATGTACAATAGCTCTGAATCCTGCCCTATCTTGAGCCAGTCTCTCTGACTCCAATGCACCTGCCTTCATTACCCCAGTTATTGTGTGAATCCATCTCATCTGAAGACTTCATCTCCTTCACTGTCCTTCCATCCTTGCAAACATGATGTCCTTCAACAGGGGCTTATTCCTCTTGGCCATGTGAACAAAGTCTGCGAACTGAATCTTCAAAATCCTAGCCTCCAAGGAGAGGCTTAATTTCATCCTCTCTAATACAGACCTATTTGTTCCCTTGGCAGTCCATGGTATGTTAAATACTCTTCTCCAGCACCACAACTCAAAAGCATCAATTCTTTTTCTGTCATCCGCTAGTCCAGGTATCAAATGCATGGCAAATAATTGTGAAGACCATGGTCTGGATAAGGTGTACCTTAGTCCCTAAACTAACACCATTGCTCTTTCACACTTTGAAGAGGTCCCTGACAGCAGCTGCTCCACAGGAAAAAGATGAGCAATTTCCTTCCAAGCAGGTTAGTGCCTCTGGAAAATCACTGGATGATCAGCTATGAGTTGGTTTTGACACAAGGGCACAGAATAACAACAACCATGCCATAAAATGAGGAAAAGTCTGTACAAAACCAAGTAAAAATATAAAGAATTCATAAAGACAAAGTAGAGTAACATAAAAAAGTATTTTTAGATTGGTGATTGTTACTCATCAATAATAAAAGTACATATAAAAATCACTATACTAAAATAAAAATAACTTTCATTATAGAACTGATTGAGGAAAATAATGCTTCCAGAGTAATAGTAATGTAAAGAAAATTTCAAAATTAAAAAAGGAAGAAAACAGCACAACTTGTACTGATGAAAAGTGTATTCTGTCTTGTTAACCTGCTGCTAAATAAGTTGATTCCAACTAGTAATGACTCTCTTTTTGTTTTTAGGTACCATCTATTTGTAAATAACCCATAGTGGACCCTCTGTCTGGTTTTCAGAGGCAGTTAATTTCACAGGAGATTGTCCATTTCTCTCCCATAGAACAGCTCTTGGATTCAAACTGTGTGCCTTAAGGATTGAAGCACAGCTTTTTACTACTTGGCCATGTTGTTGTTGCTGTCATTGTTGTTAGGTGCCATCCAGTCTAGCACAATTCATAGAGACCCTATGAACAAAAGATCTAAACCCTGTTCTATCCTGCACCATCCTCACACTTCCTGATACACAAAAGCTAATAGCAGTAGTCACAGTGTCAATCCACCTCGTTGAGGGTCTTCCTCTCCTTCACTGACCCTCCAACCTTCCCAACATCATGTCCTTCTTCAAGAAGTAGCCCCTCCTAGCAACATGCCCAAAGTATGTGAAGTGAAAGCCTCATCATCCTTGACTTCAAAGAGCATTCTGGCTGCACCCTCTCCAAGACTTATCTGTTTGTTCTCTTGGTCGTTCATGGGATGTTCAGTGTTCTTTTCCAACACCACGGCTCAAAGGCATCAGTTCTTTTTCTGTCATCTCTATTCATTGTCCTGGTCTGGGATGCATAGCTAGTAATCAGAAAGACCATAGCCTGAATCAGATGCACCTTAGTCCTCAAACTGACATCACTACTCCTCAGAGCTTTGGTCCCTAACAGCAGATTTCCCCAGTGCAATGCATCTCCTTATTTCCTGATTGCTTGTACCAAGGGTGTTAATTGTGGATCTGAGCAAGATGAAGCTGTTGACAGTTTCAATTTCCTCTCCATCTACTTGGCCATGAGACCTTCCTATATATGGGATTAGAACTTCCCCATAGGATTTCCAGTCCTGCATAGAAACAGAATATCCCTGTTTTGTAGATTGATAGTACACTAGAATTTGTGAGAATAAAAAATTTATAAAACAAAAAAAAACTCAAGTTGCAGACAACATACAGCTTCTCGAAATTTTAAAACCATTAAATAAATTTTTTTAAATTATAAGCACACAAAAATATATTTTCTAGTCTCTTCTGAGACTGCTTGACAAACGAAGCAATCTTATCATACTGTGTTCCATTTGGGCTGGTGGCTGGAAGGTCATTATTGTTGTTCAGTGCCAATGATGTGACTACAACCTACAGGGATGACATGTGATTGAAACTGTCCTGATCAGCATGGTCCTGTCCACTCCATCTCCTACATGCGTGAGTCCATAATTACCGTCACTGTGTCCATCCATATTGTGGAGAAATGGTCTTCCTTTGTCCTGACCCTTTGGCTTAGCCTCTATGTCTTTTTCCAAGGACTGGGCCCTCCTTATAACGTGCCCTCCATATGTGAGCTAAAATTTCATCCTAGTTGCCTCCAAAGAACACCTTGGCTGCACTGGCTTCAAGGCAGATTTGGTTAGAAGTTCATGATTTATTCAATATTCTTTGACAAAGCAGTAATTCAAGGTGTCCATTTTTTTTTTCTGAATTCATTATTCAACTTTTATATGTGACTTCCTTGGAGGCAAGGATTCTGAGGCTCCGTCTGACATACTTTGGACATATTGTGAGGAGAGACAGGTCCTTGGAGAGGGACATCATGCTTGGTAGGGTGGAGGGTCAGTGCAAGAGAGGAAGGCCCTCTATGAGGTGGATTGATTCAGTGACTGGGGTGATCATGGGTGTATTGGAGATGGTGTGATTGGCACAGGACAGAGCATGGCTTAGGGCTGTTGTAGATGGGGTCACTATGAGTCGCAAGTGACTTGATGGCACATAACAACAACACAATAACATGAAGCAATTGCAAATATCACGTCCAGGGTCAGGTATACCCTTAACAGCAAGTTATTTCTTTCTCTCTGAATGTGTGGCAAGTTTAGGCAAATTAGTGCTAGAGACAGTCTCTGTTTAAAATATATTACCATAGTGCAAATAGATGAACATGCTACATATCATTCCAAGCATAGAATCTATTTCGTTCAGCATTGTATTGCTTGGATTCCATTTCAAATACAGTAGGGAATAAAATTGGCCAATATCATATTATTACCTCAAAACTGAGCTACTATTAAAAAAGAAATATTAAGTAAAAATTGTGGCCCTAAAGAAAGTTCTCTCTTCTGATTGGAGTAGTAGAAATCTCTATGACTAGCGAGCTCTTGTATGGATTTAACTTTGCTTTTCTTTCATCATAACACAAACAGCTGTGTTTTTCTCTTACTGAAAGATCTTAGAAATGAAGGCAGGTGTTCTTGGAGATTAATGCAAATCATATCAAATTTCTCATTTTTTTAATTCACTGAGTATTTAATTATAGAATGCAATCTTTAGATTTTATTTATGTTAATAGCAATGTCTCACCAAATAGATTCAGAGCAAGAGTTAAAACTCCAGAAAAATTCATGAATTATTCTTATCATCAGTCTTATCACCGCTGACACACACTCCATATGCTCACAACTTCCCGATCATTGCCTGCTTCTCGTGTGACTTGAATACCTTGAATAAACCTATGTTTAAAGTTTAAAAGAAAGATACATAGATATTATATTATTTGAAGGGTTCTCTTACCTTACTATTTATTTATTATTAATTTATGTATTTAATTTACCCAACTACAATGTAAACAACTTAAGGTCAAGGATTTATAAGGTTAATACTTTTAATAACAGGCAAAAATAATATTCAGGGCAGTATTGTGAAGTAGGGTATAAACAATAAAATTTCACAAGAGTATTATACATAAAATATTCCATATCTTAGTCTCTTTGATCGGTAGTTAGGATTTTAAAGGCTTGGATTTCTTGTATGCTTCTGATTTTAAAAAAAAAGTACTTCAGGTCAACTATTTTTTTTCCTGTGCCTTCATCCTCTGATTTAAAATATATGTGTTAATGCATTTAACCTGATTTTTATTCCAAAGATTACTGAGTTAATATATGTGAACTGTTTAGTATAGTGTTAGACTTGAACATGGTATGTAAATATATCCCAATTATTATTAATAGTATTCTTAGCTATATTTTTCAATGATGAAATTCTGAATAGTAACTTCGCCAAATATTAACGAAGCAGAAAGGAATATAAAACTGATTCCAGATGAAATAATTTCAGTACAGAGACAGGACCATAATCCAATTCCACCATCAGCTTGCCCATTCCCATGTTGAGGATAGGAACCTTAGTTTGTGATCATTTTGGTTCATTCCTCTGGTTGCTGTCTGATCTGACTCTCAGGGGCTAATTTCTAGAAATATTATCACCTTTCTAAGCATTATGTCTCTCCTCAAAGAATAATCAAAGAGCAATGTGACCATAATGTTGTCTCTCGGTCCAGTGGTCAGAATTTTTGTTCTCTTAATGTAAAGATGCAATCCATAGTGATGTATTTGATCTTCTGCAGCAAGTGCTTCCACTCCTCCTCACTTTCAGCAAGTGTTTCAACTCCTCCTAACTTCCAGTAAGCAAAGTTGTGTCATCTACATAACCAAGGTTGTTGATAAGTCTTCCTCCAATCCTGATACCATATTCTTCTTTGCTGAGTCAAGCTTCTCATATAATTTTCTCCACATACAGATTGAATAGGTATGCAGAAAGGATATAACCCTGACACACATCTTTCCTAACTTTAAACTACACAGTGTTCCTTTGTTCTGTTTGCACAATTGTCTCTAGGTCTGGGCCTAGGTTTTACATGAGCGCAATTAAGTGTTCTGGAATTCCCATTTTTCTCAATGTTAGACATCATTTGTTATGATTCACACAGTAAAATGCCTTTGCACAGACAATAAAACACAAGTAAACCTTTTTTTTTTTTAAATATTCTTTTCTTTTAGCCAGGATCAATCTGACATCAACAATGATATCCCTGGTGTCAAGGCCTCTTTTAAACCCATCTTGAACTTCTGGCAGTGCCTTGTCCATGTACTGTTTGAGAAGTTTTAGAATGATCTTCAGCAGTATTCAGTTTGCATGTGATATTAACGATATTGTTTGATAATTTTCACATTCTCTTGGATATACTTTCTTGGATTTGAGAATATAGATTTCTTCCAGTTGATTTGCCTGTAGCTGTCCTCCAGATTTCCTGGAATAATCTAGTGAGCATGACCAAGGCGGCATTTGTCATATGAAACATGTTAATTAGTATCCCATTGATTCCTGGGACCTTATTTTTTTGCCAGTGTCTACTGAAGATATTGAAGAAAGCTTCCCCTTCTTTGATTACTCATCTCCAGCCATCAGTGGCTAGGTACAAGTGGGCATTAGCTTTTTTTTTTTTT
>NW_006399754.1:26498411-26500168 GCF_000299155.1 Elephantulus edwardii
TGAAGGCTGGAGATTAATGAATAAGTGTATATGATGGATAACATTAAAAAAATAGAACTAAGTCAGTGCAACAATGAATGAATGGAAATCCAAAGACTCTGTAAATTTTTACTGAAATTAATAATAAATTTAAATTAAAAAAAAAGAATAGAACTAAGTCAACGAGAAGAGGTGCTGTCTAGGTTTTTAAACTCTAACTGTAAAAAAAATAAAACAAAACAACCCCCAAAAACATAACTAAAGCATTGTCAATGGATCTCTAACAAATTTCCAAAGGCAGTAAATAGCATGCAAGGAAATTGCTCACCTTTCTCCCGTGAAGCAATTGGTAGGGTCAGATTGTTGTTATTGTTATGTGTCATCAGGTCGCTTGAGACTCATAGTGACCCTATGTACAATAGCTCTAAACTCTGCTCTGTCCTGTGCCAATCTCATTGTCTACGACACACTCATCCCAATTGCCCCAGTCACCAAATCAATCCACCTCCCAGATGGCCTTCCCCTCCTGCGCCTGCCCTCCACCCTCCCAAGCATGATGTCCCTCTCCAAGGACCAGTCTTTCCTTACAATATGACCAAAGTATGTCAGACAAAGTCTCAGAATCCTTGCCTCTGAGGAGCAGTCTGGTTTAACCCTCTCCAGGATGAATTTGTTTGTTTTCTTAGCAGTCCATGGTACCTTCAGCACTCTTCTCCAGCCCCAAAGCTCAAAAGCATCAATTCTCCTTCTATCCTCACTGGTCATTGTCCAGCTCTCTGACACATAACAAGTGATTGAAAAGACCATGGCCTGTACCAGATGCACTTTGGTCTCCAGAGACACATCGTTGCTCTTCAGTACTTTAGAGAGGTCTCTAACAGCAGACTTTCCCATTGCAATACATCTTTTAATTTCCTGGCTGCTGGTGCCAAGGGTGTTGATTGTGGGGCCAAGCAAACTAAAGCTATGAACAATCTCAATCTCTTCACCGTCCATCCTGATGCTGCCAATTGGTCCAGTGGAGAGAATCTTTGTCTTCTTGACATTGAGCCTCAATCCATATTGAAGGCTGCAGTCCTTGACACTCTGCAGCAAGTGTTTCAGGTCCTCCTCAGTTTTAGCAAGCAGCATTGTGTCACCTGTATAACGCAGATTGTTGATAGATCTTCCACCAACCCTGATGCCACACTTCTCCTCATAGAACCCAGCCTCCCAGATAATCTGTTCTGCATATAGGTTGAAAAGGTATGGAGAGAGGACACATCCCTGGCATACGCCCTTCCCAATTTTGAACCATGTAGTGTTTCCTTACTCTGTTCTGACGACAACCTCTTGGTCCAAGTATAAGTTTCACATTAGCACGATCAAGTGTTCTGGGATTCCCATCCTTCTCAGAGTCAGCCACAGTTTATTATGGTCCACACAGTCAAATGCTTTTGCATAATCAATGAAGCACAGATAGACATTCCTCTGGTACTCCCTGCTTTCAGCCAAGATCTATCTAACACGAGCTACAATATCCCTAGTACCACAACTCCTTCTAAACCCAGGCTGGACTTCTGGCAGTTCTCTGCTGGTGCACTGTTCCAGTCATTTTTGAATAATCTTCAGCAGAATCTTGCTTGCATGTGAAATCAACTATATTGTTCTACAGTTTCCACACTCTGTTGGGTTACCTGTCTCTGGAATGGGAACAAATATAGATCTCTTCCAGTCAGTTGGCCAAGTGGTTGTTCTCCAGATTTCTTGGCACAACTTGGTGAGCACGTCCAGGGCAG
>NW_006399754.1:26507650-26508514 GCF_000299155.1 Elephantulus edwardii
AAAAGTATTATATTTTAGGGCATTAACTTTTAAACTCAAGGGTCCATACATCTTCCTCTGTCCCAGAGAAACTTCACTCAGTCTTAGCCATTACAAGTGGACATTTCTGGTGTCCTTATGACTCTATACCTCAAATCAGCAGCCTTTTGTGCTTAACCATACATCCGTGCATGCTAAGTCAACAGTGATGAAAAGATACGCCCGACAGTCTCTTTATTGCTTCAGGCCTCCAGACTTAAATCTCTTCATTCAAATCTCTAAGGTGAATCTACAAATCCATTCAAATACAAAGCACCTCAGTATTTTGCGTGGTCTGAATCCTCCCCAAGGGTAAGTCCAATGCCTTCTGGTCCTACTGCTTCCAACAAGCATTTCTCCTGGCCACATCTTCCCCTTTTAGTATATCCACTTGGGCCTGTCTGGATTCTGGTTTTGAGCCAATGGCTGTGGTGCCAGAAACTACAGGGCTATGAAACTACCAGGAAAAGCATGCAGTGGTGAGTATCCTCTGCTCCCTCTTCTCTGGCTTCCCCTTGCTCTGCTTCCATCCCCACCTTTTAAGCCTCTGTGACTGACACTCATTCTTCTGCGCACTGGAGAATAACAGCATCTACAGCAGTGATGATTAGGACAATCAAAAACAGAGTGCCATGAAGTTTCAATGTGGTGTTCACACAATTCCCACATCACATAAAGGTCAATTTCATGAATATGACACAGATGTTAAGCAATGCATACTTCTAATGTGCTTCTTAGCAATCTTATATTTTAAATATTTAAGAATTAATTAAAAAGCGCCACAATGCTTTCCACAGTGCTTGCACCATTTTACACTCCCACCAACAGTGAATAAGGGTTCCAGTC
>NW_006399754.1:26509348-26510726 GCF_000299155.1 Elephantulus edwardii
ATGCAATGAGGGTTGCAGAGTGGATTTAGGGGTAGGGGGTGGGGTTTGGGGAGGTGCGGGGGGGGATTGTGTACCAATGAGGGAGTTTTTCTTTTGTTTTTCAAGGAGAGGAGCAAAAGTGGGGGGGAGGGTGCAACCATGAATGAATGGAATTCCAAAATCTCTGTAGATGTTCATTGAAATGAAAAATAAACAACCTAAATTTTAAAAAAAAAGAATTAATTAAAAAAATTATTCTGCAAAGTGATCTGTAGTCTTCACCAGACTGTCAAGTATTTACATTTAAGTACCTCTGTGTTAAGATATATGGGACCAAATGGAAGGTAATTTCCACGAATATATCCAAAACAAGGGGTGGTGACCAGAAATTTGGTCTTCAACTCATTCAATATTGAGATACTGTCTCTGAAACTATTTGTCATGAAAAAGAAGCATTTCAAAAATAGATACTAGACAAGTTCAGTGAACTGTATTAAGGAATGGAGCATTTCAGCATTACTTTCAGAGAAAATGTGCTTTGGCTCCATTAAGATATTCTGTCATTGACCTGCATTAAATATAAAATGTAATATTGATTTTTAAATGCATTTTTAAATGTGTTCTACACATGTTTCTCAGATGAGAAATCTTTTACAGTTAAGATTTAATACTTTGACTTTCTTACATGAAGATACACCATCAAGTAATGTTGAGTTAATTATTTAACAAGTCTTTGTGATTTGATTATTTAACTAACTACACACCATTAACAAATTCCAACAGTTTGTAATTGTTAAAGTTGCGTTTTTGCCAAGTAAACTCTTGTTCTACTTCCCTAACTTGATTTAAATATGAATACAATAATGTATAGAAAAATCACCATTGAAGAGACTATATGGGAACTGGCAAATGGAATCTTTCCAAATTTAGTGATCTTCTATGATTACATAATTGTGATTTTCATTAAGTTATGATAGAATTACTGAAACCTTTTGATTGTAAAATGTTTAGCTTTTAGAATGTGTCTTAGCTGTTGTTTTTACACTTAGTTTCTCCTTTTACTTTACTATCTTTTAAAAAAAATTACATAGCTCATGGGGTGAAGGCTGGGACTTAAAAAGGGAATTTTATCTTTTCCAATTAGTAAGAAAACTGTACTGAATTAGCCATTGAAACAGATCACATTATGCCATAACACTATGAAGCAATCTGTTAAAAAAAAAGATTATTCAGTCCCTCATCTGTGTCAGTGCAGTATACACAATTTATCCAGTTTTTCTCAGTCTTACCCCCACCCTGATATCAGTCCCATTTTACAGCAGTGGCACTATGTAGTATTTGTCCTTTTGTGACTGAGATATTTCACTCAGCATAATGTCCTCCAGGCTCACCCATTTTG
>NW_006399754.1:26514226-26523717 GCF_000299155.1 Elephantulus edwardii
TTTAAATTCCTCTGTATCTGCCAATTCCTTTCTATATAATGACTCCGTATATTCCTTCCATCTTCTTTTAATACTTCCTGGATCATTTAATATTCACTCTACTACCCATAAATTCCCAGTCATTAGAGATGGAATCAAAGCCAGGCTCATAAGTAAAATAAAACAGAAAACTAAACCAAAGAATATAGGAGAACAAAACACTTGGCACCAAAGTGCTCTTTACAAAGTACACCATTAAGACTCAGTTTCATATGTTTTGAGTACATATTCAGGAGGAACAAGATCTTGGAAAGGAACTTTATGATTGGAAGAGAAGATGATCAGTGAGAGAGGAAAACACTCAGTGATTTTGATTGACACAGTGACTATAAAAATGTGCTTATCTCGGAAGAGATTGTGAGAATTGTACAGGATCAGGCATGCTTTCATTCTCTTGTACACAAACAAGGTCTCTGAGTTGAAGCCACCAACAGCATCTAAGAACAATACATATTTAACGTCTCAAATTATTTATGATCAAAGTTCTTCTTAATAATACTAGAAAACTAAAACTCGTTGTCAAATGAAGCAGCAGGGAAAAAAAAGACATAAAATAGGAAAAAATTAATATCTAAAAGTCAACCAATGAAATCAAACCCTGGAAATCATCCACATATGAATTGGTAAATTCTTCCAAATAATCCCATAACCAAACAGTCAAATAACTATTCTTATATTTATTTTTAAAAATAACTTGTGTAATTATGGGTCCATTTGCAGGGTCGAGACCTCTGTTGGTGTTTGAGACAGCAGGACCTGTCTATCCAAAACTAACAGGGTCTGAAGGTCAAGTAAGGGGGAGTGTAGAGTGTTGGAAGGGTAAAACTCAGAACATGTATTTATATACTACAGACTGGGACAAAAGGATTCCCTGTAAGAGAGGAAAGCACGTGCTTAAGGCATCAACAGAGGGAGTAACAATTGTCTAAAGCAGAGACCCAGAGATGCCAAGTGGCAGAATGCAAAGAAGAGTAAGTGGAACCGTGGAAAGGAACTGATAGAGCCCTCAATGAAATGGATGGCAGTCCACTGGGTGAGAATCTGAGATGAAGTTCAGGCGGGGTCACTAGGGAATCCATGTCCGAGGGCTCTACTCCATGAGCGCCTTCACTGATTGAAATCTGTCTACGATAGTTCCCTCTCCTGTAATTGAAACTCCTTTTCTAGGGAGCTCTCTGGTCTGTGGAGAATTGCTCTGTGATCTGCTGGACCTCTCTGGCAGTTCAAATTGACCACGCTCCATGGTAAAGAGGTGCAATTTATTTCCTTGCTATTTAGAGTCTCAGAAACCCACTAAAGGGTCAACTATGAGTCAATTCTGACTTACCAGCAGTAAGCAAGTGAGGTAAGTCTCTCTAGAGTGTAGTAATTATTATTTTTCTAATTAATAAGTGTAGAGGTAGAGTTCCCTGTCTCATTCTTGCCACATCTTCCAATATGCAGCTGTGCTCTCTGACTTCCTCACTGGCAGATGGGAGAGATTTTGCCAAGTTCTTCAGTGTCTGAGGTCACCATTGTAGAGCATTAAACAGTGTACCTGCACTAAATTTTCACACAGGCAGTCGGTAGATTACAAACTCCTGACTTACTGGACACTCATACTTAGCCTTTGATTTGATGTCAATTTGCTCTCACTTTGAAAACAATGAACCAGATTTCAGGACAAAGTCTTAGTCAGAATCACCTGTGGCATATGAAACTTTTAAATACTTCACCAGTCTTCAAGCCTTCTTTTGCATTAAGCAAAAACTCTCCAGCAGTCTCTGAAGATCTCAGTGCTGTAAAGTGGGAAACAACTCTAAGCTGACCCCCAGCAGGTTTCTGAGACTGTGGACAGCATGGGAGGTGACAGCACATCGCTCTCCTGGGGAACCGCTGGTGGATTCCAACAGTCAGAGGGGCATGGCCTGTGGGTTAGCAGAGCAATGTCTTGTGGACTCTGCCAGTCAATTCTCATTCATAGGCAACTCACAGACAGAGTGGAGCTGCCTCATGGTGTTTCCAAGGCCATAATCTTTATGTAAGCAGACTACTGCTTATTTTTCCCATGGAGAGGCTGGAGGGGTCTGCGTAGCAGTCAATCACATTAACCATTACTCCACCAGGAATCCTTCTTACACTCAAGTGGACTCCAATCCATAGTGACATAGGATACATCAAAATGTAACCCTGTCCTTGGCCATCCTTCACAGTATCTATCTATTGTGTTTAAGCCCATTCTTGGAGCCACTGAGTTAATCTGTCACCTTGAGGATCTGCCTCTTCTTCACTAATTTGACACCTTTCCAAGCATGATGTCCCTTTCAAGGGGCATCATGTGCTCCTGGGAACACATCCCTAATATATAGGATGAAATCTTATCATCCTTTCTTCTAAGGAGCACTCTGGCTACACTTCAGTGAATTCATTGACAATATTTAAGAATTTAGAAAGTGAGGGTGTGGAGAAAGGAACTAGGAAGGAGAAGATTACAGAATAGCACCACCAGAAATCTTAGATGGCGATGTCATTGAAGGAAGTAGATATTAATGGATTGATCAAAATCCATTGGCAAAGATAAGATATATCTAAGTTCTACGATAACTGAGTTAGTGATGGTAGAGTAATATGATGTTTCCTTTCCCAACTTTCAAGTCTCCTTTCAAATTCATCTCACTGATGAAATCAAATGTTATGCTTACAAGTGTGATTTTAGGAATTACTATCTCCTACTATATAAGGTTGGAAGCAGGAGTGGCATCCACTTCCAAAATAGCTTGCTTCTGAAAACTCAATCAACATGCACAAATGATGAAAGTTCTACAAGTGTTTATGCCTTTCGTTCATAGGGTAGTTATGAACTGTCTACAACTTGATAGCACCTAGCAACAACAGCACTATATAAGGAAGATGAAATAATTCATACACAATGTGTCACTCAAAGTGTAATCCTCTGGAATAAGATTAGGGGAGAGTACAATACGGACTGAACTTCTGTTTCTGCTGTTAGATTCAAGGTACATTTTCCATCTTTCAGTAAGTATTATGTGCTATTTTATACCCATTAGTTTGTAATAAATCTCCTTTGTTTTAAGAATATAAAAAGAATACAAATATCCTCACCACTGGACCAATAGGCAACATTGTGATAAATACAGAAAATATTGAAGCTGCCAACAATTTAATTTTACATGGATTGGAAATCAGTGCCAGTAGTAGCAGCAGTCAAGAAATCAAAAACATGTTGCACTGAGGAACTCTACTGTCAAGGACCTCTCCAAAGTACAGAAGGACAAGAATAAATGTCAGTTTATAGACTAAGTTGAACCAAGCTATAGGCTTTTCAATTGCTTCCTATGCATAGACAATGAATAAAGAAGTCTAAAGAAGAATTGATGCCTTTAGATTGTGGGTTAGCAATGAGAATTGTCAAAAGAACAAACAAATCTATCTTGAAGGACGTACAGTTAAGAGTGTTCTTTAGAGGCAAGGATGGTGTAACTTCATCTCCCTTTGGGCATTTTTTCAGGATTTATTTTTAATTGTTTGAAAAGCATGCTGAACTGAAGAATTGTGTCTTGCTGTTAACCTGAATTATTTAGCCTGTTAGGGATTATATTTGAGAAGCTCCCTGAACTAAAGAATTGTGTCTGACTTTTAACCTTAATTGGGGTTTGTTGACTTCCTTAATAAATCCCATAATCATGAATACGGCTCCATCAGGTCTGTGTGATCACGGCACTTCAGTAAGTAGTTGTAGGAGCATGAAGGGATGTGCCTTTACACATGGAAACTATAGCTTTAGTTTTGCTTTTTGCGGGGTGGGAGGCATTCATTTTGCATTGTGGATGCTGTTGATGGAGGTACTTTCCCCTTATGTAGTTAATAGAGGTAGGTCGAGGCTGTCACTAAGCTACCTTTGTTCCTTGTACAATATCTAATTGAATTTTCCAAAGAATCTTAAAAAATAGAAATAAAAAGATGTGAGTTTGTTGGCATTAGCAACTGAATATGAGCTGTATGTACTTGCTCCAATTTAGCTACAAATTCTTAAGAGTACATATAAGGAAAAATTGAAGCTGCACTGCAAACCGAAAGACACACGGTTCAAATCCACCATCGGCTCTGCAAGAGAAGGATGGATTATCTCTTTCCAAGGGATTTACTGTTTCTGAGAACCCACTGGAGGATCAGCTTTGAATCTTTCAGACTTGAAAACACACAACAACATAAATATCACTTTGTTGTTTCTGTTGATTGCCATCGAGTTGAGCATGACTCAGTGATCCTATGAACAAAAGACCTGAAGCCTTTCTATAACTATCGTCATTTATCAAAGTTCATAGGGTTTTAAGAGGCATGTTGTTTTGGAAGTGGATGCTGCTCCTACTTCCTCGAGTAACACTGACAATGTAGCTCAACACCAAGAAAACAAAGATTCTCACCACTGGACCAATTGGCAGCATCATGATAGATGATGAAGAGGTTGAGCTTGTTGACAGCTTCAATATGTTTGGCTCTACAATCAAGACTCTTGGTACCAGCAGCCAGGAAATGAAAAGATTAATTGCATCAGGAAAGTCTGCTATCAGAGACCTCTCTAAACTACTGAAGAGCAACAATATCAGTCTGGAGACTAAGTTGCAAATGATACAGGCTATGGTCTTTGCAATGACCTGCTATGCATCAGAGAGCTGGACAATGACTAGGGAGGATAGAAGGAGAGTTGATGCCATTGAGCTGTGGTGCTGGAGAAGAGTATTGAATATACCATGGACTGCTAGGAGAACAAATGGGTTCATCCTGGAGAGGGTGAAGCCAGGCTGTGCCTTGGATGCAAGGATTCTGAAACTCTGTCTGACAAACTTTGAACATGCTGCAAGGTAGGATCAGTCCTTGGAGAGGGTCTTTATGCTTGGGAAGGTGGAGGGACAGCACACAAGAGGAAGACCCTCGATGATATGGATTGAATCAGTCACTAGGGTAATGGGGATAGGTGTGTCGGAGACAATAAGATTGGCAAGGCATAGAGCAGGCTTTAGGGCTGTTGTACATAGGGTCGCTATGAACAGGCGACTCAATGGCACATAACAACAACAACAACATACTAGATAGATAAAACGACCATTTTAAAAACACATTCAGATAAAGTGAAAACCACTTCAAATAAACTACATTTAAATGTTCCATTTCTTTTAAAATTTATTCTAATCTCACCAATTACTACATTTCCCTGTGTTCGTCATTAGCTTCTATGGACACTTTCTAATTCCTAGCAACCTGGGTGCCACAGAACAAAAGAGACTGGTCCTGCCCCACTGTCCTTTACAATTACTGCTGCTTGAGACTATTGCAGCCACTGTCCCCTTAGGACAATCGACCCTATTAGGTAACTGCCTCTTTCTCATTTACCTTCTACGTTACATAGTGTGATATCCTTCTCCAGTGACTGTTGCTGTTATGTGCCGTCAGATGAGATTCACAATGACACTTTGAACAACAGATCTGAGCTCTGCCCTATCTTTGCCATCCTAACCAACTCCTACACAGTTGACTTGATTGTTACAGGCACCATATCAATGCATCGCCTCCTCTCATTTTACCTCCTACCTTTCCAAGTATGATGTCTTTTTCCAAGGACCGGCCTGCCTGAGTATGTGAGGCAGAGTTTTATGTCTCTTGCCTTTAAAGAACACCAAACAGCTTGGTTCACTTTCTCCAAAACAGATCTGTTAGTTCTCTTGGCAGTCCTTGAGATATTGAGTACAATCCTCTAGTGACTAGTTCCTTCTAATCATATTCCCAAAGCATGTAAGACAAAACCTGGCTATCCTGGTCTCCAACGAGCATTTTGTCTTCTTCTAAAACATATTTATTCTTAATATGGAAGTCTACATTGTTATTATGTGCTGTCAAAGTGGAACAGACTCACTGCTGACCCTCCAACGGGTTTTTGGAGGCCACAGGTTGCACAGATGCAGATTTCCTCTATTTCTTTCATGGAAAGATGAGAAAAACAAGCCTTTGAGTTAGCATCACAACCCTTTACTCATCAGAATATTTAATATACTTTAAAACCATCATCATTTAAAAGTATTGACTCTTCCTCAGACTTCTTTTTTCACTACACAGATTTCACATTTAAATGAGACAACTTGAAATGATCATGAAGAGCTTAAGTCAAGTGCACCTCAGTTCTCAAAATTACTTGCAAGATCTGTCAGTTTTTTATCAACAGGATTTTTTTTTATCAACAGCATTTTAAGTCAGAGTGTATTGGGTTTGTTTCCTTGTCAAGGAGTCTGAGAAATGTTTCTTCTGAAGTTCTTGGTATCTTTATCTACATGAGTGCATAGTTGGACCTTTAGCTGGAAATATGGTGAAGAATCTGGGTGCTTTTATCAATCTTTATTCTGATTAATTTTCTGGACTTTCACTCCTGTCAATTTGAGGTCATATTTTTCAAATCATTTTTTACTTCTAGCTGTTAAATTTTTTTTAACCTAGGGTAAATAAAAGGCATAGTTTTAAGTTCTTTAGTTTGGTGGACACTTGGGAGCCTCCATCAATCTACCTAGTCTACAAGGGGCTGCAGTAAGATTTTGCTTTATCTCAGCGTTCCCTGAATATATGAATTTCATTTCTTAATAACTATTTAAATATGTCTACTCTGCTGAGATTAGGCCCTTGATTATCTTTCTTTTATTTTCCTATTCCCCTGTGAATTACTCTAATTTCTTATTATTTTAGAAGTCATGAGTGGTAGCAAAGAGACCCAGTTGGATACAGTCTTTCCACAATTGCTAGATTTAGCAAAAAATAAATTACCTGGATGCTCGTACAAAAATATTCCCCAGATCACAAAATATACAATGACCTGGATAAGGAGTATCTAAAGTCTGTGAAAATCTCTCATCATCATAAACACAACCCAATATAGATTCCATGTAGAGCACATTAGATACTTCATCTGGCAAGTGTTATTTGACATTTCAGAGAAGAAGAACTATTCCCATCTCCAAGAAAACAAACCCACACGAAATTTTGCTCAGTTCGCCAAGCTCACTGCCCATTTGGAAACAGTTTGCTTTATCCTTCCTTCAATCACACAACAAAATTCTATCAAACAAAATGTTAACCATTTCAGTGGTAATCTGTGGGCTCAGCTTAAGCACAAGCATGTCACTCTAGTCTGCATTCTTCAAAGTCAGTGTCATCCAAGTATTAAAGAGCAAACTAGGTGACAGGATTCTGTTTTCTTAACCTCATTCTCTTACTGAAGGAAACACTGCCTCCTGGATATATAGTGGATTCTATATAGTGGATTCTATATAGTGGATTGAGAATTAAAAGTATGAGATGAACCTATAACAATGTTTGTGCCAGATATCAAGGCATTTTCAAGGATACCAGTTGTTCCATGAGAGAAAATGGGCAATCTCCTCCCATGTGATTTACAGCCTCTGAAACACAGCTAAAGTAAAAAACAGGGACCAGTTTGAGGAGGTGGCCACTAGCTAAATGTTGGGTAATTTAACCATAAAATTCTTAATAACATTACTATAACTCATTGAATAATATAGATATTATCAATCCATAATAGCTGGAGGGTCAGCTATGAGTCTCTTCCAAATAGACTATATGCAACACTGACAACAATTAAGAAAATCTCAGAGAAAAATGTTATTGTTGTTATGCGACGTCAAGTTACCTGCAATCTGTAGTGACCCAATGTACAGCAGCTCTGAAACCCTGCACTGTCCTTAACCAGTCTCATTAATTCTGACACACCAACCCCCATTGCCACTGTATCAATTCATCTCATCGGGAGTCTTCCTTTCTTGCACTGTCCCTCCAACCTTCCAAGCATGATGTCCTTCTCCAAGGACAAGTGTCTCCTGGCCATGTGCCCAAAATATGTGATATGGAGCTTCAAAATCCTAGCCTCCGAGAAGTCACTTGGTTTCATCCTCTACAAGACAGAACTATTTGTTTTCTTGCCAGTCCATGGTATGTTCAAGACTCTTCTCCAGCACCACAAATTGAAGGCATTGATTCTTCTTCTCTCATCCTTAGTCATTGTCCAACTTTCTGAAGCATAACAAGTAATTGAGAAGTCCATGGCCTGGATTCGGTGTGCCTTTGTCTCTAGAGTGACATTGTTGCTTTTCAGCTCTCTGAAGAGGAGGTGACTGACTCCAGATATTCCTAATGCAATCCATCTTTTGATTTCCTGACTGTTGGTGTTAAGAGTGTTGATTGTGGACCCAAGCCAGCAGAGAATAGAAAATTAAAATAGATTCAAGGAGCCTTTGAATGGGAATTAAAAAGGGAAAAGAAGTGAATAAGCTTACGGCAAGAGAACTGACAATGCCCTGAAGGTAGGAATGTTTACTACAGTGTCAATGGCGATAAGAATTATAGGGAGAAAGTGGGTATTGTAGTTAATGTCATACAACAAACCGTGTATAAATAGTTGAATGAATGAAAAGAAAACCCCAAATTTGTAAAATTTTACCCAAATCACAACGTAAATAAATCAGTAAATAGATCAAACAAAAAATGATTAATATTCGACAAAATAATTCGGAAATAGTCTTAAACACTGTCAATGCCAAGAAAATCAAGGGTAGAATGTACGTAAAAAATCTCTTTAGTTTGGTGACTTAATTATTAAGCCCTTGACAACGTATTTATTGCAAAAGCCTATTAAAAGAAAGATAAAAGTCAACTATGCACATGGATTTCACCTGATGGCTGACACAGGAATCAGATTGATTTGTGGAGAGAATCGCTGGAGAAGGTCAATATCAGCTGCGAAAACTAGGCCAGGTGTTGATTGTGGAACAGACCACTAACTAGTCATATACAAGTTCCAATTGAAGCTAAAGTAAATTAAACTCAAAAAACCCAAAATTTAAACTTGAGTCTATCCTATCTAAATATAAAAAACTAAGGAACAAGTTTCAGGCCTCTAACACTAAGGGGTGAAGCTTAAATGAGCTCAGAAAATATCAAGAATATTATCCATGAAGACCGATAAAGATCATTAAAAAGACTGGGGATGAAGAAAAGACCAGGATGGGTGTCAGAAGAGACAGAATATAGCACTAAAATGCTGAGAAGCCAAAGCAATGTGAAGGTATCAGAACGTTAAGGAGCTCAACAGAAGATTTTAAAGAGCAACAGGAGAAGACAAAATAAAGTGTTATAATAAGATGTTCAAAGAGCTGGAATCAGAGAATCAAAAGGGACAAACTTGCTTAGCAGTTCTTAAGCTGAAAGAACTGAAGAACAAATTCAAGCCTTGAGTTGCAATACTTAGGATACTATGGGCACGATTATTGAATGATCCAGGAAGCATTCAAAGAAGATGGAAGTAGTACACAGAGCCACTGTTGTTGTTGTTTGTTGTTATGTGCCGTCGAGTCGTTTGTGACTCATAGCGACCCTATGTACAACAGCCCTAAACC
>NW_006399754.1:26524857-26530432 GCF_000299155.1 Elephantulus edwardii
AGTGTACCTGGGGCTGTGGGGATTATATACCAAAGAAAGAATTTATCTTTTACTTTTTCAAAGAGACGAGCAAACAGTGATGGAGGGGAGGCGGCAGGGAGGGCTGGGCAGGGAGAAAAGTGCAACAATGAATGAATGGAAATCCAAAATCTCTGTAAATGTTCATGAAAATTATTAAAGTAAAAAAAAACAAAAAAGAGGTCATGGCACTAGAGACATCATAGCTAATGTCAGATGGATCTTGACTGAAAGCAGACATTACCAGAAGAATGTCTATCTGTATTTCATTGACTATGCAAAGGCATTTGACAGTGAAGATCACACAAATTATGGCTAAGTCTGAGAAGAATGGGATCCCAGAACACTTAATTGGGCTCCTGTGAAAGACATACTTGGACCAGGAAGCAGTCATAAGACCAGAACAAGGAAACACCATATGGTTCAAAATTAGGACAAGTGTGTATAGGCGTGCATTGAGTCTCTATAGCTTTTCAATCTATATACAGAAAGATCATTCAGGAGGCTGGACCTCATGAGGAGGAATGAGCGCCAGGACGGAAGAAATATTCATCAACAACATGCGTTATGTAGATGACACAACCTTGCTTTATGAAAGTGAGGAGGACCTGACGTGTTTGTTGAATAAATTCAAGAACGGCAGTCTCCGATATTAATTGAAGCTAAAGGTCAAGAAAACAAATATTCTCACCACTGGGCCAATTGGCAGACCTATGATAGATGGAGAACAGATTGAGATTGTTAACAGCTTCAGCTTGCTCGGCTCCACAACCAACACTGTTGTTACCAGCAGTCAGGAAATAAAAAGTAGAATTGTGTTAGGAAAATCTGCTGTCAAAGACCTTTCCAGAGTGTTGAAGACAAATGGTGTCAATCTAGAGATTAAGGTTTACTTGATCCAGGCCACGGTCTTCACAATTACCTGCAATGCATCAGAGTGCTGGATAATGACCAAGGTTGATAGAAGAAGAATCTATGCCTTTGATTTGTGGTGCTGGAGAAGACCTTTGAACATGTCATGGACTGCCAAGAAAAACATATCTGTCCTGAAGAGGGTGGAATGAAGCTACTCCTTGGAGGTAAGGATTTTGAAGGTCTGCTTTACATACTTTGAGCCTGTTTCCAGGAGAGACCAGTCCTTGGAGAAGGACATGAGCTTGGAAGGGTGGAGGGACAGTGCAGGAGAAGAAGACCCCAGATGAGATGATTGGCACAGCACCTGGGTTAATGGGGGTAGATGTGTCAGAGACAGTGAGATTGGCTCAGGACATGGCAGGATTCAGCACTATTGTGGATAGGTTTGTTTTGAGTGGAGGGCAACTCAATAGCACATAACAACTAAGCAAAATTTTGATGATTCAAATCCAACATTAGTTGTGTGAGAGAAAGATAAAGCACTCTATTTCATAGAAATCCTTTTCAGCCTACGAAATTCTCTGAGCCAATTGTTTGTTTTCATTTATGGTCCTTAAGAGCTCCAGAGACTTTATGGTAAGAAACTCTGCTGTAAAGGCATGTGGTTTGGATCCACTCCATGCTACATGGGAGAAAGTTGAACAATCCACTCTAGTGTGACTTACTGAAATCCTGCTGGAGTATCGGCTATTGATTGGTTTCGACTGGATGGCATTCAACAACGTTAATCTGAATTGACTTGATGCCAATGCTTTTGTTTATTTTGTTTATGTTGTCTTTGAAAAAATTCTATACATCTTGAAGGCAACAAATTATAACAAACCAGATAATGTTACTTTAAAGATATTGAGAAAAAAATGTAAGCAATAAATAGATACTGAGGTTTAGATCTTGGCAGTGAATTGATGCTGATATTCTACTGTTAGTGGTTATTTTCATTTCTTACCAGAAGATAGTCTTGTTACTAGGGAACACACCCTAATATGTTATAGATTAAGGAATTTAACAGGGAGCTTTAATGGCCTAATGGTAAGAAGCTGGTCTGTAATACTAAAGGGTCATGGTTCAAATTCATCAGCTGCTTTTTGGGAGGATGGAAAATCTCTGTGATTTATTTGTTGCATCTAAAAATCTGCTGGAGGGTCAGTTAGGGGTTGGTTCCACCTCGATGGTACATGACAACAAAGGGACTTAATACTGGCCTCGCCTTTTCCCCAAATTGTTCATTGTACTTTGCTTGGAATTTTTCTGTGTGGTAGAGATTTTTTTAGAAGAACAAATAATAAAAACATGTTTTTCCTAAAAGTCTTTAACTTGAAGAGGAAATTGTAAAGGCAGTAACTTGAATGTCCTTGAAAGTCAAAGGATGGTGTTACTAACATAGAGATAAATTGAATTCATTTGTAAGCCTTTATTTGCATCGTCCAATAAAGAGAAGGAAAATAAAAACATGATAATATTTACTATATAATTGAGCTGAAAGGTGGCAGAGAGTGACAGAACTTATCAAAAGTATAACTCTTAGAGAATGAGCAGAGGTCAGCCCTAGCTCAGGAAGGGTGGGAAAGGTGGAAATGAAAAGTGAAAGTAAAGAAACGTCTTCTCATCCAGACATGATGAAAGCACTCACACTTGATGACCCCTATTTCCTCAGTGCAGCAGGAAGCAGTGCCAGAAGCACAGAACCCCCGGAACTCTAAATAAATATTTATTGAAATGAATAGATTAACAGACTCAGCGTATGAGGAAAGTGGGAACAACATGCATAATAGAGTCAACTAGAGATAAATACAAATAAAAGAAAAGCAGCCCTAAAGGTCTATCTGAGTGTAGAACTTATACAATTAATTACAGAGGACTGAAGTAGCATTTAATAAGATTATTTTTTTACCTATTCCTACCCACTTTGATGGAGCACTGGATGATAATGCCACCCTATACTGAACCTACAGTGGACTGCAGGAGAACAAACACTTTTGTTTCTCCTTGGAGGTTAGGATTTTGAACTTCTGTCTCACACATTTTGGGCATGTGGCCAGGAGAAACTGACCCTTGGAGAAGAACATGGAGCTTGGAAGGGTAGATGAATAGCACAGGAGAGGAAGATCTGGGATGAGATAGATTGATACAGTAACTGAGACAATGAGGGCAGGTGTTGGAATCAGTGAGACTGGCTCAGGATAGAGCAGGCTTCATTGCTGCTATACATAGGGTCGCTATAAGTCACAGGCAACTCGACGCTGCTAACCCAAAGACGTTTTGCTGTGATGCTAACAAAAGACTGTGTCTATAGTGGTTTGGGTCTGCCAGTGTCCCTGAGGGAGAAATACAGGGAGTCTCCTCCAATTCAGATTTATAGTCTCAGAAACCCAGGGAAGGGTTATTATGACTCAGAACTTACTGGGCAACAGTAACATTGAGTTTTTAAGGACAGAGAAGTGACAGAGTAAAAACATAGGCTAATGTCACTTGATTGCCATATCTAAAGACCAAATTACGGCACATTGGAGACTTTTGTTGTGAATATGCTGCTCAAAGGATTGAAAAAAATGGTACTGACAAGAAGGAACTCTGAAATATTTTTCTAAGCTGCCTGTGAGCTTGGAAGGAGGAGTGGCATCCACTTCGGTAACAGCTTGCCTCCGGAAACCCTATGAACCTGGAGAGAGGATGAAAGGCATCCAAGCGTCGAGGAATCTCCTTCATAGGGTCGCTATGAGTCGCCTGCGACTCGACGGCACTTAACAACAACAACAACAACAACAACAACAGTGTGCTGCCTGTACTGAACCACTAATGCACTGAATTCAGACAGACATTGGTCATCGAAAGAAATAGCACTTGGAGGTTCAGTAAGGAGACAGAGCAAGTATGGAAAAATGGAAGAAGTAGGATAATCGTGAAAAAAGAGGCATTTGGGCAAAGAGGTAACTTTTATATTTTACTCTTTATTTTTAAAACTTTAATACTAATAATTATTATTCATTAAACAAGAAACATTGCCTTTTATAAATTTTAATATTTTTTGCTTATCTGCTTTAGTAAAGGAGAAACTACCTCTGTACAAATCTATCAATAGTAAAACAAGAGCCGAAGTCCTCTGAAACATGTAAAATGCACGGTGGCAAAGGCTTCTATTTCATCTCTTGATGTAAATGTTCAAACTTTTCAGTGGTTTTACTGGCCCAATTGCTAAACTCCAGCAGAGTTAGCTTATCACTGAAGCCACACTTGTTTGCCAGGCCTAACTCAAAGAAAATGTAAAATGACTTCAGATGTTTTGATATTTCAACACACATTATGCCATATGGATTGAAGCGTAGAAAACGCTCAGCATCAAACTTAACAATATGCTTATATCCAGTCCATTTGATAATTCCCCAGTGCCTACTCTAAGCGAAGAAACAAGTCACCAAAAGTAATAGAATCATCAAATATATTTAAGACATAATTTGAGGAAGACATAAACAACATATTTTCCCCGGTGTTACTTTATTTTATGAATATTTTCCATCCTAATCAAATCTTTTCCTATAAGCAGAATAACATGGGAGCACTTAACTCTGCAGTTTCAAATTGGATGGAAGGTGAAAGTTCATTGACTTGAATTAAATGTGACATGTTCATCAGCTGGAGCTCAGTACCTGCATGTGTTTCTCGTTGTCTTCCAGATGTGTGCTCTACAGTCACAACATAAATGAAAGTGTTAAATATTTCATAGATGAAATAGTTAAAGTTGTTGTTAAGTGTCGTGGAATTGAGTACGACTCATACTGACTCTTTGGACGAAAGATCTGAACCTTTTTCTGTCCTACACCATCCTCACACTTCCTGACACACAAGAGCCCATTGCAGCAGGAACCATGACAATCCACCTGGTTGAAGGTCATCCTCTCCTTTGTCAACCCTTCACCCTTCATAGTATCATGTAAACCATGTTTGATACTGATTTTCCTCATTCCAGCTGACTTCCAATCTGGACTTTATCACTACGCTGCTATAACTATCGTTTCTTTAGAGTTCATAGGATTTTCAAAGGTCTTTTATTTAGATAAACTATCCTGCTTCCTAGTCTGTGTTAGTCAGGGAGCTCCCCCAAATCTGTCCACTGTAGGTAACCTAAATGTCATTTGACACATCAGTGGCACAAATGTCAGTCTCACAGCAACCTGAAGTTATCTTAATACAACAAACTGACAGACAAGTCAGTGCTGTACCACTTAGAACAATGTTCTTCTCAACCACAATTAACATCAGGCCCAACAAACTTTTAAATACAAAGGCCCCCCTTTCACCCCAGATCCTATTTTCTTAACAAGAGGCATTTAGCCCACAACTGATTGCCAACAAATACAATACAGCCAACCAGCTACGTGTGATTGTTAACACAATCAGAAATACTGAAACAGTTTACACCCAGCTTTCAAGTAAATCAAATAACTTACCCTCCAAAATCCAACTGCTCCTAGCTCAAGGTTCTTTTAAAGTTCACATAAACTCAGGAAAATTGCCTTGAAATCTAGCAGCACAAACAAGTTATTAAATTATTTTAATGGACATAACCAAATAGAAAATTTTACCTGTTTTTCCACACAGAATTTGCATAATGAACACAGAGATGTGAAACCACACTTAGAGGAAG
>NW_006399754.1:26533225-26544135 GCF_000299155.1 Elephantulus edwardii
CCAGGATAATCCTTAGAGACAAGGATGGTGAAACTTCATCTCACATACTTTCGACATGTTATCAAGAGAAGCCAATCTTTGGAAAAGAAATAATGCTGGGGAAATAGAGGCTCATTGAAAGAAAAGAAAATTCCCAAAGAGCTGGGATGACAGAGTAACTAAAACAACAAATTTGTGCATGACGGGCATCATAAGAGTGGTGAAGGATAGAAAAGTTTTGAGGTGTTGCTTATAGCTTAGCTTTGAGTACGAGTTGATTTCACAGCAAATAAAAGCATCTACAACACAGATTCCTTAAAAAGCAGAAATTTATGTCCTTTTTTGTGGAACAATTTTTTAATTATATAAACTTTTTATTGAAAGAAGGTCAAGGGATTGATAACATCAATTTCTGGATGGTTAACAAAGTTTTGTTATTGCTGGAACATATTTTTTTAAAGTGAACGCTATTTATGAAACATATAAGAGCTTAACTGTCAATTGTATGTATTGTTCTGCTTATAAACATTTAAATAGTAAATAATTTAAGTCCTCTCTGGTGACCTTGTGAGAAGAAGCGTGTTGCAATCCTAAAGGCACACGGTTCTAATCCACCAACTTCTCCATGAGAGAATGATTGGCACTCTCTTCCCATGCGATTAACTGCCTCTGAAAACCTTCTGGTGGTCAGCTATGGGTCGATTCCAACCCGACAATATACAACAAAAAAATGGCAACATTTGCTCTGGATAGTTTAGTGATTGGTACCACTCACCTATGATTGATGAACATGAAAAATTCCAGTTCACAGAAGACATCTGTTTATTTATGTAAAGAAAAAAAAACATGGTTTTGTCTTAACTCTGGAACCAGAAATATATTAAAAATGAATGTCAGTATTGTAACTATATTGCACATGCTATTTTAACAGTCAGTGAGTGTTGACCCTCTAGAAGAAGAAATGAAGTCTTTAAAGTCTCACATAATAGGTACTTTGTAGATTTACTTGCATATGTTTCTCCATTCGATCATTTGTTTTAGAATATCGTATTTCAAATTTGGTAACATCAGAAAGATCTACCCATAAGGGATGTATAAAACAACGAGGAATTAATAAACTTAATAAGAGGTTAAATTCAGCCACTATTTTCAATATAAAAACTGTAGTTAACTATTTAGGTTTTAAAATAATCTCACGCCTAATATTTCTGATACAAGTGAGTAATGCTGTTTGCAGATACATAACTCAATCAATAGAAAATTTTGTCAATAGATTTACTGCATTTACTGGTTTAAAATTATACCAGTGAAGAAATTGCAAATCAAATACATCACTATTTATGTGAGGTTTTTAAAATTGACTTTTCTAAGTGCTAATGCGAGTACTATGCCAATGTCAGCAATATGTCAGCACTATAACATAATACAAAGGAATACAACAGAAAATGTTAGAATATAATGAATTTGTCATTTTGTACTGTGCGCTATGCGTTCTCTTAATCCTGTAGGGTGTTGTACAGAGAGAGTTGGCTTTTTTTCACACTGTTTAGTTGTTACACACATTTTTTAGATGCCTTTACTCACTGACATAAGTGAAAGAAGGAAATCGTTATGTATCGACACTGTGACTGTGAAAAAGAGCTCGAGTGTCTTAGAGATGATGAGGAGGGCACAGCATCGGACACGGGTTCTGATGGATCTGAACCGCTATGAATAGAAGTCACCTTGGAGGCACAAACAAAACAACAACAAAAATGTATTCTCTATTATAGAAGTGTATTGTCGTTTCACTTATAGAGGTCTTTTGTATCTGTAGTTCGGATTATTCCTAATTATTTCATCTCATGGTTGGTTATAAATGGCTTTTCTTATTCCCTTTTCACTGTTTTTTTTTTGTTGTAAAAAATTCCATTTGATTTTTGCATGTAGATATTACATCTGGTCACTTCAATACTGAATTGTTCTACTACGTCTAGCAGATATTTTGGGTTTTGTTGTTTTTTTAAATTATTATTATTTTCTGAGTCTTTAGGGTGTTCTATATTGGTCTAATATGTCTAGCAGATATTTTGGTTTTTGTTGGGTTTTTGAAATTATTATTATTTTCTGAGTTTTTAGGGTGTTCTATGTACCCTATCACATCATCGTCATATAGAGATTGTGGTATTAAGTTTTGGGTGTTTTGTTTGTTTTTACTTTTCTACCCATTCCTTTGACCACAGGCCCAGGTGGGAAAATGTAAGTAAAATGAATCTTTGAGGTTCCACCCACTACCCTTAGCTACCCTGGAGACATGGTCTCCAGCTCCCTCACATGTACTTAATTCACTGTTGATCTACATCTTCAACATACTCAACAGCTGTGAGACCAACATAAGAGCGCTACCCAGACTGTAGAGAGACCATAGTAAGGCGTAGTAGGCTGATGGAGCCAGACAGAGCTAGACCAGAGTCCTTGAAGGGCAAACTTCGATACCAGGAAAGAAGAAGAAGCAGAGAAAATAGTGTACATCCTTTGGAATTGGAGTTTCTCTGCACCAGAAGTTCCTGCACCAGAGGTACCTGGCTACTGTTTGAGAAGCTGTCTTGGTTAATTGAGGGATTGTGTCTTGCTGTTAACCTGGCTTGGAACTGCTATTTTACTGAGTCTTGACTTTCACTGTGATTTAATTTGCCTTTCTCCCCTCACTTATTTCCCTAATAAACCCCACAAATACGAGTAAAAAGAAATTTTGTAAGTCTATGCAACAATAAGTTTAGGATCCAGTGATTAATAGAAGTAGGTGCTGCAGAGTGGGGAGCTATGTCTGACCTTATAGAGATCAATTTTATACTGTGAATGTTGTTGACAGGGACAGTTCACCTTTGTTGAAAGAGCAGAGTTCAGACTCAGCCTTCCCATGTTGTGGTTCCTCCTTTTACAAGGATAGTTTTATTTCCTCTTTGCAAATGCAGATAAATCTTATTTCATTGGCTTGTCTTAATGCTCTAGCTATCACTTTTAATATAATATTGGATAAGAGTAGTAATCTTAGGGGAGCTCTGGTGGCCTAGTGGCAAGGAGCTGCAACTACAATCCCAGAGGCGCACGGTTCAAATCCACCAGATGCTCTGCCGGGGAAGGAGGGACAATCTCCTCCTGTACCAGTCAGATCTGATTTGACGGTACACTCACACAAAAATAATAAATAAAAATTAAAAAAATATACTTTAAAGAGTAGTAATCGTGACCATCCTTATGAGTCCCTGTTTACAAGGAAAATTACTTCAGCCTCTATTGAGAATAATGCTGGCTTTCAGGTTTGTTTATATGAATGTCTTAGTAAGGGGTGCTCTAATCTCAAAACTTTTTTTATTCATCAACTGAAATGACCATGTGGGCTTCCCCCCGCCTTCTTTGTAAATGCAATGGATTAAATGGATTATTTTACTTATGCCAAACCATCCTTGTGTATTAATTTTGAATCACACTTCTTGTCGTCGTTGTTGTTACATGCTGTCGAGTCAAGAATGACCCACAGTGAGTGACCGTATGAACAACAGATCTGAACCCTATCCTGTGCCATTCTCACCCTTCCTGACACTTTACAACCCAGTGCAGTAGTCACCATGACAACCCACCTGGTCAAGAATCTTCCTTTCCTTCACCGACCCTCTACCTTTCCAAGCATCATGTATGTGAGGTGAAGCTTTAGCGTATTTGTCTCTAAAGAGCACTCTGATCACACCTTCTTCAAGATGTATTGTTCTTTTAACTGTCCATGAGATGTTCAATATTCTTCTCCAATAACACAGCTCAAAAGCATCAATTACGCTTCCGTCATTCTTCCTCATTGTCCTGCTGTCAGATGCATAGCAAGTGATGGGAAAGACCATGGCCTGAATCAAACTGACATCATTACTCTTCAATAGTGGGAAGTGATTCCTAACTGCAGACTTTCCCAGTATCTCCTGATTTCCTGACTGTTGGTACCAAGGATGTTAATTGTGGATTTGTTGACAATTTCAATCCTTTCTTCACCTTTCATGATGTTGCCCATTGATCTAGTGATAAGAATCTTTGTTTTCTTGACACTGAGATCCAATCCATATTGAAGATTATGTTTTATTTTCTCCAAGTACATCAAGTCCTCCTTACTTTCAGCAAGCAAGGTTGTGTCATTGGTATAGTGAAGTTTATTGATGAGGCTCCTCTGATCCTCATGCCACATTGCTCTTTATAGAGTCCAGCTTTTTAAATCATTTTCTCAACATATAGATTGAATAGATGTGGAGAGATAATACAACCTTGACACACTCACTTCCTGAATTTTAAACCATATGCTGTTCCAGAAACAATTGGAACAGTACACTGACAGAGAATTTGCAAAAATACAAGCTGGGTTTAGAAGAAGTTGCGGCATCAGAGAGATCATTGTCAATGTATGTCAGACGGATCTTGGTAGAAAGCAAAAAAATACCAGAGAAATGTCTATCTGTGTTTCATTCAATATGCAAAGGCATATTGACTAACAAAAAATTGTGCCCAGCGTTGAGGAAAATGGGAATCCCAGATCACTTGATTGTGCTTATATGAAAGCTGTACTTGGACCAGGAAGCAGTCTTAGAACAGAGCAGAGAAACACCGCATGGATCAAAATCAGGAAAGGAGTATGTCAGGGATGCATTCTGTCTCGATATCTTTTCAGTCTATTTGCAGAACAGATCATTCAGGAAGCAGGACTTTATAAGAAGGAATGTGGCATCAGGATTGGAGGAAGACTCATCAACAACTTTTGTTAGGCAAATGACACAACCTTGCTTGTTGAAATTGAAGAAGACCTGAAGTGCTTGCTGTAGAAGGTCGAGGACTGTAGTCTTTAATATGGATTGAAGCTCAACATCAAGAAGACAATGATTCTCACCACTGGGCCAATTTGCAGCATCATGATAGATGGAGAAGAGATTGAGGTTGTTAACAATTACAGCTTTCTCAGCTCCACAATCAACACTCTTAACACCAACAGTCAAGAAAGAAAAAGACAAATTGCATTGGGGAAATCTGTAGTCAGGGACATCTGCAGAGTGCTGAAAAGCAATGATGTCAGACTGGAGATCAAGGTGTGCCTAATCCACGCCGTGGTCTTTTGCGCCGTGGTCTTTTGCAATTACTTGTTATGATTCAGAGAGCTGGATAATGACAAAGGACGACAAGAGAAGAATCAGTGCCATTGAATTGTGGTATTGAAACAGCATCTTGAACATACCATAGATTGCCAGGAAAACAAATAATTCTGTCTCAGAGAGGGTGAAACCAAGTTTCTCCTTGGAGGCTAGAATTTTGAAGCTCTTTCTCACATACTTTGGGCACATGGCCAGGAGAGACTGGTTCTTGGAAAAGGACATCATACCTGGAAGTGTGGAGGTACAGCTCAGGAGAAGACCCCGGATGAGATGGATTTATACAGTAACTAGAGTACTGGGGGTTGGTGTGTCAGAATTAGTGAGATTGGATCAGGACAAGTTAGGGTTCAGAGCCTTTGTAAATAGGATCATTAAGGGTCACAGGCAACTTGGCAGCACAATAACAACAACAACAACAACTGTGTTCCCTTGCTCTATTCACACAAAGTAGGATCTTGAATCTTATTTCCGTTAATCAAGTAGGGTTCAAGAAAGATGGTATTTACTTTCCACATGAGTGGCTTTTTCTCCTGAATTGCTAATTTTCAAGTTTATGGAGTTGTGTTCTTAGAAGATACTTTTTATTATTTTGGTGCTTTTGAATTTATGAAGGCTAACTTTGTGCCCCAATATATAGTCAATTTGGGAAAATGTACTGCGTGCAATTTTTAAAAAAAAAAGCAAATTATTTTTTGTTTGGGCGGAGTAACATGAATATGTCTATGAAGCTGAGCTGACTAAATGTGTAGCTCAGCTTTTCTACATTTCTGTTGAGGTATTTTGTTTTGTTTCTATTCTGTGTTTCAGTGATAATAGTATGTTTGAATCTCTTACTACCATGTTATTGTCTAGTAAACTTGAAGAAAGAATTAATATTTGTTTTATACAGTTCACAGCATTATCATTTAGTACATAGATAATTAAGTTTGTATCTTCTTCTTCTGTTGTGCCTTTACTCTTTATATAGTGCCCTTCCTTGTCTCTTATGCTGGCTTAACCCTAAAGTATATTTTACCAAATTAGTATTGCCACTCCAGCTTTCATCCAGATAACATTTATTTTTGTATATTTTTTTTTACTTTTTAAATTTTAATCTTTTTCCTCATTAGGTTTGTCTCTTGTAGATAATGTATTACTGGGTTGTTCTTAAATCCACTTTGCCATTCTTTTCCTCTTAATTAGAGTTTAAGCCTTTCTCAATGTGATTATTTGGAGGCAAAGCTTTATTGTCATTTGGCTAAGTTCTCTTTCACGTTGTTGCTAGTTATTTTGGTCTAGCCACGGTTTTTGCTGTTTCCTAGTGAGGGACTTCTTTCAGAGTTGACCTTGTTGTCATGAATTTCTTTATTTTCTGCTTTTCTGTCTGTGACTGAATTTCTCCTTCATTTCTGATGGATGCTTTCACTGGATAGAAGAGTCTTGGTTGGCAATTGCTTTGCAACAATTACCTACAGTCATGAAACTGAAAGTTGACAGGCTTGCAAAGCATACTTGGGAAGTTGTCCTGATTGAAGAATTTTATCCTGTTATATAATCCTAAAATAAAATTATTTTTTCCAGTATTTGGAATTTATTACTTATATCTACTTTACTGATAGAAAATGGAGCTTGGGTGGCCTAGTGGTAAGAAGCTGTGCTGCACACCAAAGGCACATGGTTTGAATTCACTATATGCTCAGCTGAAGAATGGTGAGCAATCTCCGCTGTGCAATTAAATGCCTTTGAAAAACTGCTGGAGGGTTAGCTATGGGTCAGTTCTGACTCAAAGGTACACAACAACAACAACCACAACAACAACACATTTGCTTATATGAAGGCTGAGTGACATAGCTCATCTCACTTCGCACTCCAATAGCTTTTCTCTTTATTCTTCCTATTTCCAGCCTACATTTCCTTTTTAAAATGTATAAATGTATATTTAACATTTCAACGTGTATATAAGTTTAAAATGCCTCACTTATCATTTAAAAATATAATCTAATGATACATATAAAACCATGGAAATACAGACAATCCCACTGAGCTTGAGGAAAATGAAGAGAACTGTAAAAATTTACAGCATAATAGAAAACACAAAATCTCTGGTGGGTAAGGAGCTCACTGCTAATCCAAAGGTAGATGGTTCGAATACGCTTGATCCATTGTAGAAGATGGAAAATCCCCTTCTTTGCAATTCATAGTCTGAAAAGATGCTAGAGATTTCTTGTGGACATGAAGGCATTGAGTAGTATTAGTCTAATGAACAGTATTAGTCTAATCTTTCCATAGTGATTACACTTCAACATAAGTGACACAAAAATCCTCTCAAATGAACAAATAACCTATATCATGGTAGATGGAGAAAAGTTTGACTTTGCCAAGGATTTAATTTACTTGCACACAATCAACACTCAAAAACAGTAGTCAAGAAAACAAACAATATATTGTATTAGACAAATATGCTGCCAGTGACTTCCTTAAAGAGCCAAAGGATGTCAGTTTAAAGACTAAGGTGCAACTGATTGAAGCTGTGGTATTTTCAATGGCTTCCATTGGATGGGAACGTTAGAGAATTAATAAAGAAAATTGAATAATAATTCATGCCCTTGAAATGTGGTATTGACAAAGAATATCGACCGTCTGAACTATTAAATAAGCCCACATGTTTTGGAAAAAGTCTTGCTTAAAAGAAAGAATCATGAGACTTCATGTCAGCCTTTGGGCATGTTATTAGGAGAAGCATGTTTGTGGAAAATGATATCATACTTGGAAAAGGACATGGTCAGAAAAGGAAAGGAAGACAGTCAACCAGATTGGCCCAGTAATGCAATAACAGTATAGATGCAGCTCAGATTGGGAAGACAGTGCAAAATCAGGCAGGGTTCCATTCTGTTGTGCACGGAGTTTCTATGCATTCGACAGCTTGAGGACTTCCAACCATAATAACTATGTATGCCATTTTCAAGTCTCAAAATTACATATTTCTTACACACTATTTTTTTATCTTTGCCTCTTCCTTTTTTTTCATTGCTTTTGAGAACACACAATATAGGTTTTTGTATACATTTATCTTTCAAATTTCCCATCTATTCTGTCTCTTTAAAAATGAATGCATTTTTAGACCATTCCTTTATGTCTCCTGGCTAGACGGATGTTTTAGCTTCTGTTACACAAGCTGCTTATCAAGACTTTCTATTTCCCCCTTCAATATTATATTTTTGTATTTTGAAATTTTAAGTTTCCCTATATGCCGATTTTTATTTAACAGGTTTTATTCTATTGTTATTCTTAAACTTTGAATACTTTAACCATATATTTAAACCCTCTGCTGCCTAGTAGAACGAGACTCATAATAACTTTGTAGGATGAGATCGGCTTCCCAAGGATAAGCCCTGACATGAGCTGACTGCCATGTCTCTCTGCTGTGAGGTCATTGGACAAGTAAACCAAGCAATTTGCTAGCAGTTCAGTGCTCAACTGCTGCATCACCAGGTGACCTTTTAACTTCATAAGATATGGCATCAATTTGCTTTGCTGAAAATCGTACTAATCTCATTTATAACACCAAGCATCTTCTGAAAATTTGAAATATTTTTGTGTGAATTCTTATATTTTCTCAGTGAAAAGCTAGCCCTACAGATTCATATCCTCTCTCTCTCTCTCTCTCTCTCTCTCTCTCTCTCTCTCTCTGTCTCTCTGTCTCTCTCTCTTTCTCTTTCTCTCTCTTAATCCAAGCACACATAACTACCTTGGATCTCTATATTCCCAGAAACAGTGTAGTTCTGGTGCCAAGATTTTTTAAAAGCACACAAAAAACCCTCATTTCCCTGTCAAACAAGTGACTCCATTTCAAACTCCCATCCTTCATAAACTAATAAAATATACTCAAATACAAGCTTAAGGCAACAGAGAGTTGTGTAGTCTTATTTTAGAATAGATTTGAAGACTAGCTTAATTTATAGATACAGAATTTGGTTTTAGTGCATATTCAGCTGCCATTCTTAAGCAGACATTAAAGTATTAGACTATAATACCCACATGTCTAATATCTAGTATTCCCTAGACTCCACCATTTAAAGGTATAGATTTCCTCTTTATCAAATGAATAGTGTTTGTCTTTGTTTTCAATTATTACAGTTATACATTTAAGATTTATTTTTCTAAAAACTTCACTGATACTTTTCTACTTTTGAATCAGAGACAAAGGATTTTTCTCAATGTGCACTGATATTCAGTCATAATTTTTTATGTTTTTAGTGGCTTCTTAGATAAAATGCAAATTTGTATAAAGGATCAAGTTACTGTACAACAGCAATTATCTCTCCATTTAGAAAACAACGCAAAACGGTGACATCATTGTGACTCATCATCAGTAAAATGATTCATGTCACCTGTTGACTAAAAGGGGCAGTGAGAAGATGAATAGTTTCTGGTATCAAAAAGTTCTTTGCAGTAGTATTTCTAAAATGACCTGAAATGTAGAAAGATAAGGAGGAGTCTCTCTGTATTTCATTTTACTGATGAGTGGTGGCCGCATTTCTCTTTCTTTGCCAGACCTAGAAGCAAGGTCCAAACCTTTGGCCAAGAGAATTCTAAACAATCATGTGAAATGCTAAGTATTGACACAGAGGATGACAGTTTCCCATTATTTCTAGAAAATACCAAACAATCCTGATGCTCTCTACCCATACAAATCTGTAGGACAGAGAAGATCCAGGGTCACCTGTTAGAAAAAGCTCTATTAACCTGTCTCGAAGCAAACTCCTCACCCCCTCCAAAAGAAAAAGATTATTAAATATTTGTGAAACAAAGTTCTACTCTCAAATAGATGAGGCAACTTCAATAACAATGGATTGGTAAAGGACTTACTCCAGATGTGATACTTAACTTTAATATATATTTATATATATATAGTAACATGCTGTTGTTGTTGTTGTTGTTAGGTGCTGTCAAGTTGTAGATGACTCATAGTGACCCTATGATCGAAAGACCTGAATACTTGTATAACTTTCATCATTTCTCCAAGTTCATAGAATTTCCAGAAGCAAGCTGTTTCAGAAGTGGATGCCACTCCTGCTTCCAAGCTTATTTTAATCAGGGAGCTCCGTTAAACACTGTGCACCATCGGTAAGCGTTAATCACATTTGACACATCATTGTCATGCTGTTTGGCATCACAGCAACCACGAGTTACTTCTGTACAGCAAATGCACAGACCAGTGCTGTACCACCTAGAAGAATGTTTGACCAAAACCAATTAAAACCAGGCCTGAGAGCTATAGATTAAAATAGGAGGCCAAATACAATCAATTCACTCCCAATGGCTAAAAAACAAGATTAAACCTCAAACCTCTGTAAAATCAAGCTGCTACAAACTCCAAGCAGCTCATCCTGCTTGCCCCATGCCTTTTTAAATGGAAGACCAAATACAAACAATTCGCTCCCAATGGCTAATAAACATATGCAATGAATATATATTACACATATAATAGGTATTGCATATTTAAATTAGTGATAGTTCTGAATTAACATGAAAAACAAGAGAGAAGGAGATAGTGGATTGAAAAAGAACAGGAAGAAAAGAAAAAGTAGAGATAAAAAAGAGACTAAATGTTAAAAACATGTTTGTGATTTAAAATGCAGAAGAGGTTTATTTTCTCTAACATCTATTTACTCAAATTACTCACAGGGAAGGATCATGCTACCTTTGCCTGTAAGTCTTCACGGTGTGGCTGAGAGCCAGTCTCACAGTGTATTTTCATGAAGTATATGTTATATTTGTATTGGAATG
>NW_006399754.1:26544235-26544813 GCF_000299155.1 Elephantulus edwardii
AATTTCAAAACCATGGCCTGGAATAGGCACCTCTTAGGCTCTAGACTGATATCGTTGCTTTTCAGCACTCTAGAGAGGTCCCTGACTCCAGATTTTCCCAATGTAATTCCTCTTGATTTCCTGACTGCTGGTGTTAAGAGAATTTATTGAGGAGCTGAGCAAGCTACAATTGTTAACAACCTCAATCTCTTCTCCATCTATCATGGTGCTGCCAATTGGCACAGTGGTGAGTATCTTTATCTTCTTGATATTAAGCTTTAATACCTGTTGAAGACTGCAATCTTCAACCTTCTACAGCAAGCACTGCAGGTCTTCTTCAGTTTCACCAAGCAAGGTTGCGTCATCTGAATAACATAGGTTGTTGATGAGTCTACCTCTAATCCTTCATTGCTTCATAAGTATATGCAATGTGGATGACTGAAGAAGATACAATGCCTTTGGATTACAGTATTGGAGAAGAGTATTGACTATACTGTGGACTGCATAAAGAACAATAACAGGGAGATCCAAGATGGCGGCGGAGGCAGAGACAGCGTGGTGAGCTGCGGGAGCAGCGAACCACTTAAAGCAGGGCCATT
>NW_006399754.1:26548553-26552199 GCF_000299155.1 Elephantulus edwardii
ACAGGACAGAGCGGAGTTTAGGGCTGTTGTACATAGGGTCGCTATGAGTCGCAAGCGACTCGACGGCACATAACAACAACAACAACATATATTTATTTTTCAGTTGCTGGGAGAATCTATGTAACGAAAGTTTATTGCTAAAAAGATATTTAAGGTTTGTATTAATTAGAAAGATATTTTATAACTTTTAGCCATTTTAGCAAACTGTCTACGACTGGAGAGCAGGAGAAGAGCTTGGTACTTTCTAAGAAATAATGAACAACATTCCTGCTCAGTGTGAACCGTCGACAATTAGCATGGTTTTCTAGGCTTTATTGCTTTCTGGGTTTGGATTCTGCTTCTAGGTTCAGCAGAGAAAAAGACATGAGACAGACCATCACTCCAGGAATACAGTATTAGTAATTTAAATCACCTTATTGCCTGAATGTCCAAGGTTGTTTTGAGAAACTCTGACAGCAAAAGAACTTCTGATACCAAAAACTATTAACTTATTATTTATCTTACTTTTTAACTCAAATGGTTAACATATTTGCAGCAAAAAAAGTTACCAGATCCAGTTATTATCATGCCCACGGTAAAATGCCTACTACTACTTTGTTGTTTTAATTGATTTCTTTTCCCTCGAATCCCAAAAGTACCACCTTTAAGTTTTTTTCATCCCCTACTTTTATCATTTTCCTGTACTATGTAACCTTCACAAAATCTACTGGGACCACATTTCAGAGACTATTTTTCTGAAAAGTAGGTCAAATATCTTTTGTCTATAAATTTTCTTTGTCTCTTTCATAGGGAGTTCAATTAACACAAATCATAAAAACAGATGTAAAATCTATATTCTAAGAATATAGTATATATTTTATATTTAAAATTAGTAAGGTCATAGAAATAACAGTAAAATTACTTAACAAGTTCCATTTTTTTGTTCCCATAATAAATTATTCTGTTAAGATAATTTCTCCTTGTATTGCATCCAAAAGTTTAGTTACTGACAAAGCAAAATGAACCTAATTATAAAGTTATCTCACAGCCCATTGCGTCTTATGCTGGCACTGTAGTAAAACTCTAAACTCAAAAGTGTAATACAAAGTATATACAATTTAATAGCTGATTTTTTTTTTGGTAACTATGTACACAAAGAAGATTAAAAAAAAATTATCTGGTTGTTTTATCCTGTCTGCAAATTTTATTTTAAACCTAAATTTTTGGGGGAGGTAGATTATAAGATATGCAAACTCACCAATAACTAGTTATTGAAAAATTAATGTGTTAAATGCAATATATATTGTGTACATAATTACAGAGGTGGGTCTTTTAGAATGACAAGTATTATTCTCTTATTTAAAAAGTTATTAGATAACAGCAAGCACTTCCAAATTTAATTACTGCATTTTATTTTGCATATCTTAATTTTACTATTCAACATAAGAGTTAGTCTACCCAGCCAATATTCTAAATATTGTGCTTGTTCGCCATGAAAGAAGGCAATTGGCAAACATTCATAATTCAATTACTGCTTGACTTAAACACTCTATCTGCCAAGTACAAGAGAAGGTGGATGGGGGAAACAGTAGGAACAAGCTTCAAATGGATTTGTTGATCTGGTAGAAAAGTAAAATTAATCTCACCACATTAATTGGGGGCTTTTTATTTCCCATTTTTTAAGTCTTAAGAATTTTTAAATGATGGTTTTGTACAAAGTTATCATTTAAATCTTGTAGACATTTGCTGTTTTGATTTAGAAAAAAAGAAACCAACAAAACAACACATTTCAAATGGACAAAAGAAGGAAACAACAGCTCAATAGCTTCTCATTCACTTACGGTGAAAGGAAGTGTCTGATTCTACCTGAATATCCAGACATAGACACTCCTGCTAGGACGAGTGATCTGAGAAGCCAAGACGAAAGACATACTCTAATAAACGTTCCTTTCCTAGAAAATCCTAGAAGAAAGGCAAGAGGTACATGCTTCCTTCTCTTGTGCAAACTGTTAAAGATGCATTTGAATCTTTATCATTATATATGGCACAGAAAATGAAGACATTGAATATCCTGCCTTCCTTAGACAATCTCATTTCTTCCTGCATTCTCAAAGGGCAGAGACTGAACACCCATTGAATTGATGTGGCAACTGTAAGGAGGTCCTTAAAAGTGCTTTTCCTTAGTTATTAAAGAGATTGAAACCATTTGGTCTACTCAGGGAGAGGATAAACAACTTCTCCTTTTCAAGAGATTCAATTGACCCAGTCCACACACTTTTTAAATTGACGGCCATGCTTAGAAACACATTTGCCGTCATTGGCAGCTAAAAGCCATCTTAATACCTCGTTCTAACAAGATGCCCCTCACTTACTCATGCTAACACATGTTAGCTCTTCCTGTTTTACGACTGGATTGACTCTGTGGTCCCATTTAGTGACAAATATTTCAAATTGTGTTCTAAACATGGAACTTTATACCATTCAGAACTTTGAATGTAATTCTAGAATTTGCCATCTTATGTTGCGTAAAATTTACTAAAAATTTTTAAAAATTATTATTACTAGTTTTTGATGGCTTAGTCATAAGAAGTTGCCCTGCCAACCCAAAGGCTAATAGTTCAAATCTACTTGCTGCTCCTTTGGACAATCTCCTCCTTGAGATTTACGGCTTCTGAAAATCTGCTGTTACCCATTGGCTCTGACTCAATGGTACATAACAACAATATAGCTCCTCATTGATTACTTTTTCCACTTGTTTTAAAATCAGAGATTTATTTTTTTTTAAATATAGGTATCGTTCCATCCAAATAGAATTGGTATCTTTAAATGTGGGGTAGGAATATGTATTTTTAACAAGCCTCTAATTGAACCTCATATACACTAAAATTAAAAGCTGACTTTTTGTTGTAATTTGAGGAGTTGTTGAATCAGTGCTATTTTTTAAGATCACATATGTTGATCTTTAATAATCTAATCATCATATAACTATAAATGAAAAGTTAATTATGTTAAATAATGTACCAATACAAACAATAGAATGTAAAATAATGCTGAGAATGTTCATTTCTGACTCTGCACTCTGGACACCCACAGACCAAGCTACTTTTTCAATTTTGCTTTCAACTTTGGGCAAGTTACTGAAGTAACTCCTTTAACAGTGTGTTTATAGTCTTCATAAAAATTCTGCAGACAAAATGTTAAGAATATTTGGCAACAAAATAAAATCAGGCAATAACTAATACAAATACTATTTATTGAGTGTTGGTATGCACATCTCTGCCTCAGGGGCTATTTAAATCTTAAAGCAATGTGAAGATAGAGATAATTGATATGTCTTTATAAATGAGAAAATTGGAATAAACATAAGAGACTTTATCCCAAATTAGCAAGTTTCTAAGTGGAAAATGTCAAAACTAGCACATATATAATATATAATTTATTTATGTTGTTGATGTTGTGTACTGTTGAGTCAGAACCAAACCATAGGTGACACTCGAGCAGGTTTTCAGAGGCAGTTAATCACACAGGAGGAGTTTGCCCATCCTTCTTCCACAGAGCAGTTTAGTTGCCTCAAACTGCACTTTCAGTCTTTGGAGAGGGACACCATATTTGGGAGAGTGGAGGGGAAGTGCAGGAGAGGAAGACTCTTGATGAGATGGATCGATTC
>NW_006399754.1:26552306-26560293 GCF_000299155.1 Elephantulus edwardii
TATATATATATATACACACACACACACACTATATATGTCGAGTATGTGATTGTTGTTGGTATGTGTGTATATTTTGTTGTTGTTGTTGATTGTCATTGAGTCAAGCACAATTCATAGTGATCCTATGGACAAAAGACCTGAAAACTTTCTATAACCAATCATTTCTCTATGTTCATAGAATTTCCAAAGACACAGCTTTTAGGAAGTGGATGGCCCTCCAGCTCACTCCTGCTGCGAAACCTGTCTTAACTTGGGAGCTTCACCAAACACTGTCCACCATGTAGACATGCGACCATTATGCCACTTGACATCCCAGTGGCACAGGGTTCAGCATCACAGCAATTTCAGGTTACCTCAGTACAGCAAATTGATAGACCAGTTCTGTACCACTTGGAAGAATGTTCTTCCATAATATAACAACACTAAGCCTGAGGGCCCAACCAAATTTTAAATACAAAGTCCTCCATGAAGAAGTGTTGACTCTAAACAAGAGGTTTAAATGAATAATGTACACTATGTTGAAACAGATAAGGGAGAGAACTGTTTAAAAGGGATCTATGATTAGGTATTATTTGTGTGACAAGAGTCCAGAATAAGAACTGTATAGTGAAGTAGACTGGGTGAGAGACTGATGTATAACAATGAAAGAATTTTATTTTCTTTCCTGTTCAAAGAGAAACGCTAACTAGGGGGAGGTGGAGTGATGGGCAGGGAGGAAAATGTGCAACAATAAATGATTGGAAATCAAAGTTCTATATAAACTTGCATTGAAATCTCAATTAAAAAAAAATCCCAAAACCAAACTTTCCGTATCGACCCTCAACCAAAACAAAAGAGGCCACCTTTCAGAGTCCAGTTGTCTCACTCAGTCTCTGTGTGTGTATATAGGATAGAGTGTACAGTGTATAGTATATAGTAAACAGTGTGTGTGTATGTATATATATTGTTGTTGTTTAATGCCGTTGAGTCTTAGACGACTCATAGCGACCCTATGAATGAACAGCCTGAGCACTGTTTGTATATAGAGTGTCCGGAGGCAAGCCATTTTGGAAGTGGATGCTGCTCCTGCTTCCAGGCTTGATTTAGTCGGGAAGCTCCAGCCAACACTGTCCACCATGGGTGCCCATTACCACGATTGGCACATCACTGTCACAGGCTTCAGCATCACAGCAACCACGAGTTACCTCTGTACAGCAACGCACAGACCAGTGCTATACCACCTAGAAGAATCTCTGACAGGAAAACAATTTGAACCAGGCCGAGGGCCACAGATGACAATCACCCACCTTCGGCTTGGTAGCACAGCTTCCTTCCACTAGGCCAACATAGCTCTCTCTTGGTTTTTATATATATATATATATATATACACACACACACACACACACACATACACATACACACACACATATATTGTATACATGTATATTATCTGTAATATATATTACAGATAATATACATGTATACAATATATGTGTATTCTTGAAACATGTCATTTAAAGACCTCATGTGGGAAAGTGTGATTTCCAGGGATGGAAAGCATGGAAAAAAGAAGCGTGGGAAGCACAAATGCAGATAGCTGTAGTTGGAACAGCAGGAGGCACGAAGTTCCTAGGGATATGAGTAAGATTGAGAGAGCCTCTACTTTAGTAACACCACGAGAACTTCTATATCTAACTCCATAACTCTATGTCAAATGGACCTAACAACAATAATATCTCCAGAGCCCAGGATTTTACCTAAAACAACCTATTGATTTTATGTGTTTTGACATAATCTCTGCTCAAAAAAAGCAATAAGCATTTCAATTTAATATTGCCTAACTGGTTTTGCTGTTGTCCATCAGGTTTGTCTTGATGGGTAAAATTTAGTTACTTTACTTTTTATTAATTCATTTACTCATTTATTTCCAAGTACTGATCAAATAAAAATATAAAATAGGTTGGTCTTGAAATCAAGCAGTATATGATTTAGTAAGAAACAAAGATTAAAAACCCCATAGATCTGAAATATAGAACTGATCTAAAGTAAGACATTTTGTACAGAGTAAGAAAACATAACACTATGAATTGTAGATTTAAGTCAGATCTTAATGCATGTGACCTCCATAGAGGCCTAGAAAGGCTTTTAAGTGCCACAGTAAGTGCTATAGATTTTGTTTGTGTAATCAGTCCTAGGTACTGGAACTGAAATGCAAAACTCTCATCCTGATATTTATATTACATGGTTAAAACAGAAACAAATACACACATGTATACATATATAAATAAGAGATTACAAAGAGAGAAATGTTTTGAAAAATATAATTTTACAAGAGTAAATAGTATAGCTTGATAGATAAGAAAAGCCTTTAGAGTAATGAAATGAAGAAAGGGCTGAGGGGAAGCAAGCAACCATATGAAACTCTAGGGAAAACGTGTGTGTGTGTTTTCCAGATTCCTCTTTTGCACATATGTTGTTGTAGTTGTTATGTGCTGTCGAGTCATTTGCGACTCATAGCGACCCTATGTACATCAGCCCTAAACCCTGCTCTATCCTGTGCCAATCTCATTGCCTCTGACACACCCATCCCGATTACCCCAGTCACTGGATCAATCCACCTCATAGAGGGTCTTCCCCTCCTGTGCTGTCCCTCTACTCTACCCAGCATGATGTCCTTCTCCAAAGACCTGTCTCTCCTTACAGCATGTCCAAAGGATGTCAGGCGAAGCCCCAGAATCTTTGCCTCCAAGGAGCAGCCTGGTTTAACCCTCTCTACGATGAATCTGTTTGCTTTCTTGGCAGTCCATGGTACATTCAATACTCTTCTCCAGCACCACAGCTCAAAGGCGTCAATTCTCCTTCTATCCTCCCTAGTCATTGTCCAACTCTCTGATTCATAACAAGTGATTGCAAAGACCATGGAGTTCTGTAATTCACACTCATCATCTAAATGATGATAGCAGATCTTTAGATCAGCATGCAGGTTCAGATTTTAGGAAAGTAGTAAAAATCAAGAAATATGGACTAATGGAAACATTTGAATCCAGAAAGCAGGAAATAATTAGAAAAATTTAATAAAACATATTTCATTGAATAATTACTACTAATAATAGCACATCAATAGAGTTTTGGTGGTATAGGATGTTATGATGATAAACAAGAAGTTAGCAGTAAGAGTCTACCAGCTGATCTAAGAGAAAGTATGGAATATGCTTCCTTAAGAATTTACAACCACAGAAACCAAAGGAAGAGTGTCCATGTTTCTGTTTATTTGGGGGGATCTACTATGTGTCAGTGATGTGCCAATCGTGGTAATGGGTACCTATGGTGGACAGTGTTGTCTGGAGCTTCCCGACTAAATCAAGCCTGGAAGCAGGAGCGGCATCCACTTCCGAAATGGCTTGCCTCCGGAAACTCTATGTATGAACAGTGCTCAAGCTGTTCGTTCATAGGGTCACTATGAGTCATCTACGACTCGACGGCATCAGATAACAACAACAACTATGTGTCAAGCAATTTATATGCATCACTTAAAAATTCTTTTCAAATTCAAATGAAAGGAAAGGAGGATCATGACTGGTAATTTGTAGACATGTTATGTTATTGTTGTTAAGTGCCATTGAGTGTTAGGCAACGCATGAACTGAAGTACTCAACACTTACAAGACTTTCATCCTTTCTCCACGTTTCCAGAGACAAGCTATTTATGGAAGTGGATGCTACTCCTGCTTCCAAGCTTGTTTTAGTCAAGGAGCTCCACCAACCACTGTCCACCATGGGTAGCCATTCTTGCATTTGACACGCCAGTGTCACAGTGTTCAGCTTCACAGCAATGAAAAGTTACTTCTGGTCTCTAAGTTGTTAAGCATTCCCTACCTGCCTCTCTTCAAGATACAAGAGACCATGTCCATCCAGCCGACACTGAATTCATGAGACACTCGCCCTTATGTTATAAACATGTCATTTTTATTCCATCTTCGTATCAGTTCTACAACTTAATAATAAACATGGTTTTTAATGGACAAAGAAGGCGAGACTCATAAAATTTGAGCATAATGATAATAATAAGTGACAGATCCTGGCTTTTGACAATATAATGAAATAATACACAATTTCATAAAACTACCTTTTAACCTTTCTTATATTGTGACTGGGTTATCCGTTTTGTTTTTTTTCTTGTGAGACCCTGTGGCATTCTGTAAACTATCATTGTGAGACACTTGTTTGAGATATCATTGTCACCTTTTTACCTTAGTCAGTAGGTATTTCTTTCACTCTACTGGAAAAAGTTTTTGATGGACATGGGTACTCATTATTTATAGAGTCCATTCATCAATGTTTCATTTTTTGTGTGTGATTTCTGGATGTATTTACCAGCTTATTTATACCTTAGACAGACCAAAGAGTCTGTCATAAACTTCAAGAAAGGAGGCTACAATAGGGTGGGATTCCCACAGAGCTACACAGATGACCAAGAGGATCTGAAGAACTTTGGGAAAAGCAAAATTTCCTTCTCAATAGGCCCACGAAGTATTTCAAATAGAATAAGTTGCCCATACCCAGAGACCGAACATTTTAAACTTTCACCTAATTGGCAACATTATAAAGAACTGTCAACAAATAGTACAGACACAGTAGAAATGCCCTAACACCAAGAACAACTTTGCATGATGTCAAGAAAGCAGCAGGCAGCCTCAACCATTGTGGAAAATAAGACAAGCATTCTCCTTAAAAACAAAACAAAACAAAACATTGCAAACATAATGAATACCTCAAAGACAGGAAAGCAGAAAAAAATATATTGATGTAAAGTTATAAGAACAATTTCTGAAGAAGGAATTGGAATATGGAAGAAAAAAATCCCCAGACACAGGGAGTGAGAAGAAATGTATTGATATGAAATTATATGAACAGCTACAGAAGAGAGTGTAAATGATAGGGGAAAATATTGAAACTAAAGAGATACTGTAGCTAATGGTAGATAGCTCTTGACTGTAAGCAGGGAGTACCAGAGGTATGTGTATCTGTGTTTCATTGATTATGCAAAGGCATTTCACTGTATGTGGCTAACTCTATGAAGAATGGGAATCCCAGAACACTTGATCATCCTTATGTGAAACCTGTACTTGGACCAGGAGGCAGTCGTCAGAACAGAGGAAGGAAACACTGCATGGTTCAAAATTAGGAAGGGTATATACCAGGGATGCATTCTATCTCCATAACTTTTCAGTCTATATGCAGAACAAATTGGGAGGCTGGGCTATATGAAGAGAAGTGTGGCCTTAGGATTGGAGGTAGACTCATCAACAATCTGTGTTATGTAGATGACACAACCCTGCTTGCTGAAACTGAGGAGGACCTGAAGTGCTTGCTGCAGAAGGTCAACGATTGCAGCCTCCAATATGGATTGAGGCTAAATGTCAAGAAAACAAAGATTCTCACCACTGGGCCAATTGGCAGTATCATGATAGATGGTGAAGAGACAGAGATTATCAACAGGTCTAGTTTGCTTGGCTCCACAATCAACACTATTGGCACCAGCAGCCAGGAAATTAAAAGATGTATTGTGATGGGAAAGTCTGCTGTAAGAGACCTCTCCAAAGTACTGAAGAGCAATGATGTCACTCTGGAGACTAAGGTGCGTCTGATACAGGCCATGGTCTTTGCAGTCACTTGCTATGCATCAGAGAGCTTGTCAGTGATGAAGGATGATTGAAGGAGAATTGATGCCTTTGAACTGTGGTGTTGGAAAATAGTGTTGCAGATACCATGGACTGCTGAGAAAATGACCAGGTTCATTCTAGATAGGTTTAAACTAGGCTGTTCCTTGGAGACAAAGATCCTGACCCTTCGTCTAACACACTTTGGATATGTTGCAAGGAGGGATCAGTCCTTGGAAAACGATGTCATGCTTGGGAGGGTGGAAGGACAGAACAAGAGAGGAAGACCCCTGATGAGATTAATTGATTCAGTGACTGGGGTATTGGGGGTTGGTGTGTTGGAGACAGACTGACACAGGATAGAGTTGATTTAGAGCTGTTGTAAGTAGGGTCTCTTTGAGTCACAGGCATTTTTACGGCACATAACTACAACAACAACAACATAGATAAGAGATAAAATAACTTATAAAATCACCATGAGACAGAGTACAACACAGTACTGGAAATAACGGAAACACATGAAAATGCTGTCCAGAGTATCAAGACTGAAAGAGCAGAAGTTTCCAAACTGCTAGAGGGACACAAAAAAAAATCAGGACAGAAAATTTGGGACAGAGAGTTACGAGCTGGAAGAGCAAAATGAAAAAAAAAAAAAATAAAAACATAGTAGGAACAAAGAGGATATTGAAGAAAAATGAAAACAACATTATATTCATATGAGATATTACCAAAATCGTCCCTGGTATGATGAAGAATAAGGAAATCCACATTCAAGAAGCTGAGTGAATACAAAACAGACTTGACCCTATAAGCAAAATCCATACACAGCACTGTCAAATTCTCCAAAATCAAATACTAGACTAGAAAACTAAAAACAGGATGAGAAAACTAAGAGTCACCTACAATGGCAAACCAGTTAGATAAATATCTGATTTCTCAGCAGAAACTATGCAAGCAAAAATACAAATAGATGCCATAGGTAGAAGGCTGAAAGAAAACAATTGCCAGCCAAGAACTCTGAATCTAACAAAGCTGTCTATCAAATATGAAGGGGGGGAAATCAGATTATTTGAAGAAAAGCAGTATCATAAGGAATTTGTAAAAATAAGATCTAGTCTACAAAAAGTTCTAAGCGAAGGCCTACAAATAAAGACTCCATAGGAAAATGGAGTAACCATAGTAACCAGAGACAACAAAAAAACCAGTAGAATGGCAGTAATAAAGTTTGGTCTGTCAATATCACTCTTAATGTGAATGATTTGAATATACTAAGAGAAAAAAATGGTAGAATGAGTGAAAAAACAAAACTTATTAATATGTTGCCTACAAGTGACACATCTGAAAAATGAAGACGATAGAGTGAACAATCAAAGGCCGGAAAAAGTATACCAAGCAAAAGGTATCCACAAAAAAAGCAGGAATGGTGATCTTAATCTCTAAAAAAAATAAAATAAAAAATGGACTTCAGGATGAAAACCATCATAAAAGATCACCATAAAAGATGAGGAAAGACACAACATAGTGATTAAAGACATAAAAGAGCATGAAGAAATCTATGCACCAAATGATAAACCTGCAGAATACATAGAAAAATGGTTAACAGGTTTGAAGAAATAGACCAATATCCATTTTTATTAAGACATTTGTGAAAATTGTAAAATTTATAAATTTACTGGTATAAAGTTTTAATGTACTTGATAAAACATAGATATGCTCTTACCTGACCAAATCAATAATGTCTACAACATTCTACCTCTTTCGAGAAGAATAAATAACGTATACTATGTTTAAAAAACAAACCAACCAACAAATAAAAACGAACAAAACAACCCAAACTCGTTGCGTTGGAGTCAGAAATGACACCTAGATGGCCCTCCAGAAGGAGGTATGGGAGGAGATTGTTCACCTTGGAGGTGCTTTTGGACTTGAGCCTCAGAAGTGTTACCTTTGGGTTAGCAGCCATTTTCCCTAGAGATGGAGTCCCCCAGAGCTCCTTACAGCTGATCTTCCAAACAGGTTTTAAAGGCCATAAATTGCATGTGAAGATATTGCTCATCTTCTTCTTCCAGAGCAGCTGGAGGGTTGAATTGCAGGCCTTTAGGTTGGCAGCACCCCGCCTTACCACTAAGAAACCAAAGTTTCCTGCATAATATATGTTGTTGTGTACTGTTGAGTCACAACTGACTCATAGCTAGAATTGATTTGAATCAATCATCTTTAAAAGTCATTTTCATATATCTGTGTGGATGGCGCTTATGGTTTCTTTAGAGACCAGTAGTGGAATTGCTGGGTCAAATGGTACCGCTATTTGCGACTTTTTGAGAAAGTACCACACTGCCTTCCACAGTG
>NW_006399754.1:26561187-26589697 GCF_000299155.1 Elephantulus edwardii
TCTATCTTTATCTGTCTCTATCTCTATCTCTATCTCTATCATCTCTATCTCTATCTATCTCTATCACTATATATATGTGTGTGTATGTGTGTCATTCACCTTTTCTGCTGTCCAAGGGTAATGAAGACCTTGCTACTTCAGATAATCGTTGACTAAGTTATAACTCTTCAAATGACAAAATAATTAGGAAATTTTAAAGCATAAGGGAAAAGAAAGCAAATAAATTTCTTTGTTTAAAAATATTAGAGTGGTAATAAGTCAGCACAGAGTTGTTGTTCTTAGATGCCATTGAGTTGACTACAACTCATAGTGACCGTATGAATTACAAATCTTACAAATCTGCATCTTGTCTAATTTTGCAGTCTCTATTATGTTCCAACACATTGGTACAGTCAGAGTGTCAAATCATCTTGTTGTAGGTCTTTCTCTCTTTCACTGACTTTCCAACTTCCCAGTATGATGTTTTCCAGGGTTTATCCCTCCTATCAACGTGCACAAACTTTGTGAGATAAAGTTTCACCATCCTTGCCCTCAAGGAGCATGCTGGTTGCACTTTATCCAAGACAGTACTGTTTGTTCTTTTGATAGTATATGGACCATTCAGGACTTTTCTTCAACACCATAATTCAAAAGTGTCAACCCATCTATCATCCTTATCCTTTTTCCAACTTTCAGATGCATAGAACTCAGTTAAAGCTATTGTGGCTTAGTCTTTAAACTGACGTGACTGCTCTTTAGGATTTTGGAGAGGTCATTCACAGCAGATTTTCCCAACGCAACATGTTTTTAGGTTCTTGACTACTGATACTAACAGCGTTGCTGATGGTGGATCCAAGTAAAACAAAATTGTTGACAACCTTAATCTTTTCTCCATCTATCATGGTGTATAAAGTAATTTTTTTTTCAAAAGTTAGGGAAACAAAAAATTACCAAAGAACTGGATATTTTGCTTTCTCACCTGAGTCAATCATGAACTACCTTTATGATTAGAATACCTTTACGTAAAGATCTCCATGTTTGCTTTTGTGAGCCATAAGGTGTATGGCATATTTTTTAACTTGAAAAGCAAGTCACAAAATATATTTAAGTATATGGACATAGATGTATTGCAACACAACTTTATTTACAAAAGTTGTTATAAGGCTGAATTGCTTCTTATTTGAACTGGAATAAAATATATTTTGCATCCTTGTATTTTTTGCATTATTTTATTTTTTATCATTTTATTGTCGAGTCACCTCTACATGTTTTGACACCATGTATAACACAACAAACATCCTTCATTATTCTTACAATAAACCAAACCAAAACTTACTGACTCTGACTCAGTGACTCTTCAGAGTAGAGGAAAACTAACTAGAAAATTTCCAAAGCTATAAATCTTGGCAGAAACAAACTGACTACTGTTTCTCTTGTGAAGTCGCTTGATCTTTGGTTAACCTGCCACGGTGTCTCCAGGACTCCCAGCATCAAAAAAGTTATAGCCATATTTGTGCCATTTGTTGTAGGATCGTCACTGTGCCAGTCCATATCATTGAAGGACTTCAGCTTTTCTACTGACATTCTGCTTTATCAAGCATGATGGCTTTCTCCAAGAATTATCCCTCCAAGGAAGATGTACAAAGTAAGCAAGACCGAGAATCATCTCCTTGCCTCCAAGGATCATTCCGTTTATATTTCCTCCAAACAATTTTGCTCATTCTCCTGGACGTCCAAGTTATCCATGTTCAGTGTTCTCCAACACCGTCATTCAAATGTAGCTATTCTTTTTCAATGTTCCTCTCTTATTATCCATCTTCCAAAGGCACATGAAGCTGTCAGAACCACCATAGCTGGAGTTAATGTGTCTCTTAGTCTTCAGAGTGACACATTTTCTTTATTTTTTTGAAGAAGAATCATAAAGTGCAATGCATTATTTGCCTTTTTAAATGTTGCTGCAAAGACTATCAATTGTGGAAACAATAAATAAAATCTTTGAAAAGATTACTGTTTCCTCCATTCATCCTCATGTTTCTTACTGGTGCAGTTGCTTCCAAAAAACCAGTAACCAAGGATTTTAAGACCCATTCACAGCTGATCATGTGTCAAATCATCTTGATGGCAGCAACAATAACAACAAAAACAACCAAAGAGTTGGCATGGTTGGAATAACCTGGTAAAAAGACCTAGAATTTAAATGGAATTCTTTTTTTCTTCTTTTTTTTTTTAGGTTACAGACTAGTACCGATCAATATGGTACTTTTTTTTTTTAAGTTGAATTCTTAAAATGATAAATAGCAAATAATACGGCCTTCACTGAATCTGAAACCAGTTTTAAATTATACTCTTGAATAATTTTGCTAAATTGTCAGCAATATTGCTGAACTACTAACATTTTTCTGGATGAAATAAACACATAAATCAAGTATGTTACAAGATTCAAATATGCAAAGTTTTAAAGTACATATGTATTTTGCTGTGGTTTTGTGTATGTCTGTGGGGGAAGAGGGAGAGGTGTGCTTTTAGGGTTTGTGTTTTTTTTTAATCCAAGATGCCTGAAATTCAATAAAAAGTTACCAGGTATATTCAAGAAAAGTTCATATGATCAAAAAAAAAGATAGTAAGTTGACACAATGTTACTAAAAGCAAAATGTAAAATAATTCTATTTTTAATGTTTAAGGAAAAGAACACAGGCAATTTGAATATTTTAGTAGAAAAGAAAGCCAATTTTTACACATAAAAATAAAAGTCCATCACAAAAGGACATTAGTGGTATAAAACTCCTATTATAGAGAGCTAAAGTAAAGTTTACAAAGAGATAAAAGCAATCTTGGATGGTTAACAGGAATAAGAAGGGAGGCAGAGGGGAACAAAGCTAACAAGTTGATGGATTGGGTGAAGGGAAAGGTGATATACAAGAATCGTTTGAGCATTTTTCTTTTGTTCTGTGGAGTCAGAACTGACCCACAGCTGACCCTGCAGAGAGCTTTAAAAGGCAGGAGACTGACCACCTTTCTCCCATGGAGGAGTTGGTGGCTTCGAACCTCGGGCCTTTAGTCTTGCAGCACAAGTTCTCACCACTAGCCCACCAATGTTTCCTGTAACATCTGTGAATGAGTAAATGAAAACACAATATGATTTCTTAATCTCCACTCAAATATTTCTAAGTGGAATAGAAGATATTAAAAAATATATATCCCTTATTGTGCAGTTAACCAGTAGTATCAGTGTTGCCCCTGCCCTTGGCACACGTGTCTTTACCCACTTATTTCCCTGCTCCACCATCTGCCAGGATACCCATCCACTTCTACCCACTCTCTTCAACATCTATCTCCCATTGTCCCCCCCTTGATCTGATAGCTTATACCTGAAGCTTATAATTATTTTAATATTTTACATAACATTATAGCTATAGATATATAGCTATAGCTAATGTTAGATGGATCTTAGCTGAAAGCAGGGAATACCAGAGGAATATATATCTGTATTTCATTGACTATGCAAAGGCGTTTGACTGTGTGGATCATAACAAACTGTGGCTGACTCTGAGAAGAATGGGAATCCTAGAACATTTAATCGTGCTAAAGTGAAACCTATACTTGGAACAAAAGGCAGTCGTCAGAACAGGGCAGGGTAACACTGTATGATTCAAAATTGGGAAGGGCGTACGCCAGGGATGTGTCCTATCTCCATACCTTTTCAACCTGTATGCAGAACAGCTGGGAGGCTGGGCTCTATGAGGAGAAACGGGATCATGATTGGTGGAAGATCTATCAACAATCTGCGATATGCAGATTATACAACCCTGCTTGCTGAAACTGAGGAGGACCTGAAGCACTTGCTACAGAGGGTCAAGGACTGCAGCCTCCAATATGGATTGAGGCTCAATGTCAAGAAGACAAAGATTCTCACCACTGGACCAATTGGCTGCATCAGGATGGATGGTGAAGAGATTGAGATTGTACACAGCTTCAGTTTGCTTGGCTCAACAGTCAACACGCCTGGTACCAGCAGCCAGGAAATTAAAAGGTGTATTGCAATGGGAAAATCTGCTGTTAGGGACCTCTCCAAAGTACTGAAGAGCAATGGCATCTCTCTGGAAACTAAGGTGCATCTGATACAGGCCATGGTCTTTGCAATCACTTGTTATGCATCAGAGCGTTGGACAATGACCAAGGAGGATAGAAGGAGAATTGATGCCTTTGAGCTGTGGTGCTGGAGAAGAGTATTGAGGGTACCATGGACTGTTAGGAAAACAAACAGATTCATCCTGGAAAGGGTCAATCCGGGCGGTTCCTTGGAGGCAAGGATTCTGAGGCTCCGCCTAACATACTTTGGACGTGTTGTAAGGAGAGACCGGTCCTTGGAGAAGGACATCATGCTTGGGAGGGTGGAGGGACAGCGCAGGAGAGGAAGGCCCTCTATGAGGTGGATTGGTTCAGTGACTGGGGTAATCAGGATGGGAGTGTCAGAGACAGTGTGATTGGCACAGGACAGAGCAGAGTTTAGGGATGTTGTACATAGGTCGCTATGAGTCGCAAGTGATTCGATGGCACATAACAACAACAACAACAACAACAACAACAGCAACAGAAGATATGAGTAGAAATGAGTGAAATAGAAAATAGAAAAATAATGGAGGACATTAATGAAATCAAAAGTTGATTCTTTTAAGGATCAGTAATACTAAAATATCTTGAGGTAGACATAGGAAAAAAAATTCCAAGAAGTTAGATTTCTTGGCAAAGAAAAAAAGAAAATAAAATATAAGTAATATTAAGAGATGGAAGGGCATTGGTAGTTTGATGAAAATTTTGCAGGAGACCTGAAATACAAATAAAATTAAGCTCAAGAAGCATCTAATAGTAGATTAGAAGTAATAGGATATAAAAGTAAAAAGAAAAATGTCATTGTTCTGAATATTCAAAGCATTGTTTCAGGGTAAAACTGACTGAGACTATTGAAAGAGAGTAAGAACCGCGGAAAATAATCTAAGAGAAGACCTGTTAGATATGTAATTGGAGTTCTAGAAAGAAACAAAAGCGAATGGAATAGTTCAATTTTTATGACTAAAGAAAAACCTAGAATATAGTAAAGTGATGAAAGAAATGCAAAGTTTTAAAAAGTTCAGCACACGGTAGCAGTGAACATAAAAGGGAAAAGCAAACTTAGACATTTCAGAGTCACACTGCCGAATATGAGATACAAAGAGGCAATCACAGGAGGAGATAGAAATTCTGGGTTGTGGCAAGGGCAGCATATAGAACAGGTACAAACACTGCACAGAAGCACTGGCTGCCAGAGACAAAAAAGATTAAAAATGCTGAAAGAAGAAGAAAAAAAATCCTGTCACCTTAAAGTTTTTCATTTAAAGAAATATTCTTCACAACAGTGAAGGACAAATATTTTCAAGCAAACAAAAAGTATAAACTTGTTACACCAGGACTGCAGAAAACCTAAAATATACTCTTCAGAAAGAAGGGGGGAAACGTCCCATGCTGAAAATTCATTGGCGCATGATCAAGAGCATTATCCTGGGATTTCAAAATATCCCTTCTTCTCAAGCAGTCATCCAACTTTGCATTTGATCAAATGTTAGACTTTAAAATAAGCTTCCGCAAATTTCACAGAATTAAAATCTTTTTTAACATGAAATTAAACCTGCCAATGCCTTCTGCTAGGAAGTTCTAAGGGCCTCGTGGTAAGGAGTTGCACTGACAACCTAAAAACACTCTCAGAACCTCTGGCAGCTGGGCGGTCACCTCCCATGTGATTTACTGCTGCTGAAAACCACAGGAGGGCCAACTACGGGTCAATTCCAAGGTGGAGGTACAGTAACAAACAATAATGTCTTCAGCGAAGTCTTGACTCTTCACTACTGTTCTTGATCAAGTGTTCCTTCCTGGACTGTTTCATTGGCAACCAATTCCTTTTTGGCATATTTACTCTTAACAATTTTTTTTTAATTCGTCATGCTTCATTTAGTATTTTCCCACAGACCTTCTATTTTTCAACTAGAGGCTTAATTTTCTTTTTTCCTACAGTCTTTCCACTTGAGTGCTGCTAAGCTGCTCTTCCCTTTTGGTTTTCTCCTCGATCTCTGCACACAAAGTATGTGTCTCAGAGTTGCAGCCCCTCACCATATTTATTTAATGTCTGTTCTCACCCAATCATTCTTGGAACTGTACTGTATGAAACACCAGGATTAGAGAAAAATTTATCACCAACCTACATCATCAGGGTGGTACAGCCTTGCTTGATGAAAGTGAAAAGGACTTGAATTGCTTGCTATGACAATTAAAGCTTTCAATACGGATTACACCTCAATATGAAAAATTCTGAATAGCCTCACTACTGGAAAAAGCGATGGCATTGATAAAGGATGAAAACTGATAAATGATGAAAATTGACAAGTGAAAAATTGATGGCATTTAACAACTGATGGCATTAGTAATTATTAGAGAGAACATTAAAGTTTTAATTATTTCCTTTTACTTGGATCCTCAATCAGCACTGAAGGTAGTAGCAGTCAAGAAATCAAAAACCAAATTTTATTGGGAAAATCTGCTGTCAAGGTCCTCTTTAAAGAGAAAAGGTGTCAGTTTAAAGACTGTAGTATGCCTGATTCAAGCCAACGTTATGTGAAAGCTGAGCAACTAATGAAGACAAAAGAATAATTTATACTTTTACATTGTGATGTTGACAAAAAATATTGAACACACCATGTTGTTGTTGTTGTTGTTGTTATGTGCCTTCGAGTCGTTTGCGACTCATAGCGACCCTATGTACAACAGCCTTAAACCGTGCTCTATCCTGTGCCAATCTCATTGCTTCTGAGACACCCATCCCGACTGCCCCAGTCACTGAATCAATCCACCTCATAGAGGGTCTTCCCCTCCTGCGCTGTCCCTCTACTCTACCCAGCATGATGTCCCTCTCCAAAGACCTGTCTCTCCTCACAACATGTCCAAAGTATGTCAGACGAAGCCCCAGAATCCTTGCCTCCAAGGAGCAGCCTGGTTTAACCCTCTCTACAATGAATCTGTTTTCTTGGCAGTCCATGGTACATTCAATACTCTTCTCCAGCACCACAGCTCAAAGGCGTCGATTCTCCTTCTATCCTCCCTAGTCATTGTCCAACTCTCTGATGCATAACAACACACCATAGACAGACAAAAAGACAACAACAACAACAAATCTGTCTAGGAGTAGGGACAAGGGTGTTCCTTGGCGACAAGTGTGGTAAAACTTCATTTCACGTACTTTGACCATTTTTTCAGGAAGGCCTAGTTCTTGGAACTTCCACAAGGTGGTTTAACACAATGACTGTAACTTTGGATTTGTACATGCTGGAGATTGGAACAACTCAGGGCAAAGGTTTGATCTGAATTGAAGCTGAATTGAAGACAGTTAATGCAATATCACCATATCTTCCCAAATTGTTCTTCCTCTGTGACTTATCTGTTCATTTATTGTAAATAACATAAAAATGTTAGATTTAGAACAGATCTTATAATGATATGACTCATTAATATAACAAATATACTATTTCTAAGTGACATTACATCCACTGGCATATGGGCTATGATTCCACGCCTACATGTGAGTGCATAATTCAACGGATAGCATGCACACAGACTCATTAGACTGTCAACTTGAGTCTCACTTGTGGAGATCCTGTGTGTTTCAGAGTATAACCGTATCCTACAGACCTGTCTATGGTGGATCCTCAAGTCTTTATTTGCATGCGTTTCTGAACGGACTTGTGCTTCCAATTTTTAGGATACTAGGAGAACACATTTACATTTAGGATACTAGAAGAACACATTTACTACCTGTGCCACTCAACTTCTAAAATATAAACCTATGTATTAGCATAAATAGGAACTTATTTCACTTATTTAAATTTTTCAAGTATTTTAACCCTTGGAAATACATATTAGAAGGATAAATGTAAAAATTATATACTCAATTAAATAGCTGTAAAAGATTAATAAATTATATCTATAAATTAACTAGGGGAGCTGTACTGGCCTTGTGATAAGAAGTGATGCTGCAATCCCTAAGAGAGTTGGTTCAAATTCATCAGATGCTACATGAGAGAAGGATGGGCAATTTCCTTCCATGCAATTTATTGCCTGTGAAAACCCACTGGAGGGTTTACTGAGTTGGTTCTGATTTGATGGCAAATAACAATAACAACATCAATTAATTAAATTTAGTAGACTAGTATTAATAGTTAATATATTTAATTAAAAACATCATATAAAAATATCATACCATAAAAACCATAATTTATCAATATAAAAAACCTCTATCCAGCATTGTTATTAGTTGTCAATCCAACATGAAACTTTCTTGCAAAGACCTGATGAGTTCAAACAATTGACCTATTAGGTCTCCTAATGATATAGAAGACCCACTGTTGTTGAGTCAACTCTGAATCATAGAAATCTTCCTTCTAGTTTCTGAGATGTAAAATGTATGGAACGAGACTTCCCTTTTTTCTCTCCTGAAGTAGTTGATATATTCAAGTCTTCCAGGTCCCAGTTCAATATAGATTCTTAATGAGTAAGTAATTTCTCTCCTCTTTCCCATAGTAATTTAACAATGGCATATAATATTGTAGAATCACAATTTTTTTAAAAAAATGGGAATAAATATGAATCTCTTCCAGTCATTGGCCAGATGCTTGTCCCCTAGATTCCTTCGCACAACCTGATGGGCACATCCAGGGCATCATCTCTGTGTTGAAGTATGTAAATTGATATGCCGTCAATTCCTGGGACTTTGTTTCTGCCAGTTCCTTCAGAGAAGCTTCAACTTCCTCATTTGTTACCATTGTCCATTGAATATACTTTATTTCATGAAAGTTTTCTGTGTCAAACCAATTCTTTCTGGTACAGTGACTCTGTGAACTTCTTCCATCTTCTTTTGATGCTTCCTGTATCATTCAATATTATGCCCAAAGTATCCTTAAGTATTTCATTTGAAGGCTTGAATTTGTTCTTCAGTTCCTTTTGCTTAAGAAATGTAAAGCGAATCTGTCCCTTTTGATTTTCTGACTCCTGCTCTTTGCACATTTCATTATAATACTTTGTTTTCCAGAGCTGGCCTTTGAAATCTTCTGTTCAGCTCCTTAACTTCTAGATTTCTTCTCTTCTCTTTGGCTTCTCGGTGCTCTAGTGGAATATTTGGAGTCTCTTCCGACTATCTGGTATTTTCTTCCTCATGATCTTTTTACATTCTTCATGGATAATCTTCTTGATATTCTCCCCTAGATCAATCTCTGCATATTTTTAATGCATTATTTAATTTGATCATAAGAGTTTCCTATGACTTGACAGCACTTAATAACAACAACAGCATAGAGAGAGGTCAGTTGGCGTAGTGGACAGAAAGTCATGCTGCCAAGCCAAAGGTGGGTGACTCTACTCCGTGGCCCTCAGGCCTGCCTTTAATTAGTTTTGGTGAAGCATTCTTCTAGGTCGTGTAACCCTTGTATGTACACTTGCTGTACAGAGGCAACTTGTGGTTGCTGTAAATTTGAACACTGTGACACTGATGAGTCAAATGTGTAAATTGTTAACCATGGTGGACAGTATTTAGTGGAGCTTTCCAATTAAAACAAGCTTGGAAGCAGGAGTGGCATCCGCTTCCATAAAAGCTTGCTTCTGGAAGCCCTATGAATCTGGAAAAAGGACAAAAGTTATACAGCTGTCCAGGTCTTTCATTGATAAGTTTGCTATGAGTCCCTTACGACTTGATGGCACTTAACAACAAGAACAACATTTTTCTTTTAATAATGTTTCATTCAAGCCTGAACTCAGTGACTACTTTCTAAAGTAATCCAAACCCAATGACATTTTATCAATTCTGATTTAAAGCAGCCTTCCATTGGGATATCAATGCTGTATGTCATTATGGAAGGAAACTCTGTCTTCCACAGAATAGTATATGGATTCAAACCACAGACTTTTGTTTAGTAACATGTTATGTTACACACTTTGCCAGCAGGGCTTCCAACGTCTTTGTAACAAAAAACAACGACTCATGGCTGTTGAGTTGGAAAGGACTCATGATTGACCCTTCAGCAGATCTTCAGCAGCTGTGAAGCATATGGGAGAAGACTGACCATCTTTCTCCCACAAAGCATCTAGTGCATTCCACCTACCTGCTTTTGGTTGTTGTTGTTGTTATGTGCCGTCGAGTCGTTTCCGACTCATAGCGACCCTATGCACAACAGCCCTAAACCCTGCTCTATCCTGTGCCAACCGCACTGCCTCTGACACACCCATCCCGATTAGCCCAGTCACCGAATCAATCCATCTCATAGAGGGTCTTCCCCTCCTGCGCCGTCCCTCCACCCTCCCAAGCATGATGTCCCTCTCCAAGGACCCATCCCTCCTGGCAACATGTCCAAAATATGTCAGACGAAGCCCCAGAATCCTGGGCTCCAAGGAGTAGCTTGGTTTAATCCTCTCCAAGATGAATCTGTTTGTTTTCCTGGCAGTCCATGGTACATTCAGTACCCTTCTCTAGCACCACTGCTCAAAAGCATCCACTCTCCTTCTGTCCTCCCTAGTCATTGTCCAACTCTCTGATGCATAACAAGCGATTGCAAATACCATGGCCTGAGCAATTACTTGATAAAAATTTATAATGAGTACAATTAAGTTAATAAAAAATTTAAAATATTTATATGTAATTTCTCTTTTCTCCAAATATTTCAACATCTAATCAACTAAGAAAATTTAAAAAAGATTAAATAAAAACAAGTGAGGAAAGAAAAGCAGACAAAAATCAGCAATTTATCCTATGCTTTATTCAATTGCAAGTAATTTGAAGCTGTTTCTATGTCTTACCATGGCAATGAAGCAGACATTACTTTTATTACAGAATAGTTGTTCACTCTTTGGTCGAATTTTATGGAGTACTCAATTTTTTTGATGAATAGTAAACAGTCCAAGAAAATTGCAGAGCCATTTTCAGCTAAAACCATTCAGCTCTCAAGGGTTGGTTAGACAAAGCTTCAAGAAGGATTTGCTATAATTCTTATCTCTATTTGCTTCAATTCTAAATGAATCTCTGTCATTGTATGGTTTGCGTGAATTGCCATGATTATAAAGGGTTGAAATAAGGCAAGTGTTTGCTTTAGGGACATTATTGCTTCAATTTAAAAGGAATTGATTTCTAACAACTATGCTTCATTACATAAAAATATTCTAAGCACATCAGTTTGAATTTCGAAATCTGAAAATGAGGTAATTTTGCTTTCTTTGTCTTAAATAAGGGTGTGTAAGTACTCTTTTAGCCCAATTTGCTTTGCATTATTTTCTGAATTACAGGAATTTAATAGCTACTTATTTTAAATACACATGGTTTTTCTACTTTTATTTTATTATTACCATCCCATTTTTCAAAAACAAATCTGTCTTCCATCCATTGACCTGGTTGTTGTGTTGATATCATTTTTCTGTAAATTTGCAAAATTACAAAGGAAAATGGCACATATTTCAAAGCTGTTAACAGTTGCAATTCTACAGAAAGAACACCCTGGAATGCTTAACAAACAAGTAAACCAATCAATCTCTTAATTAATGTTGTGCTCATTTCTCTGTAATACAGGAAACAAATAATAATCTATTCAATATAACCTTCTATTCTGTTTTTGGTAGCAATCGATAAGTGCAGTACATACATCTCCCACATATGTATGTTTGTAATTTTTCTTTCTTAAGTACTCATTCTCTTTGTCTATCTTTTCCACATATATTTTACCAATCACAACTGCAATGCTGTTTTCCATTCCTTCCATTCAGCAGGTAGTAGCTGCAGAAAGAAATGAAGCTTGGAGTTAGTAATTTGAGAGTTTACTGCATCTTCCATTAGCTACAATTCACTGAACAAATTGGACACTTTGGTAGACTACTTAAGTAAATAAATACAAGTTTCTTTGGCTTGCCTGGGGTAGTTCTACTTTTCCAGCATTTATGATGCATTAGATTAACCAATTTTCTCAAGAGCATACATTTTAATTTGTAAAGATTATTTTAGAAATTCCAGATGTCCAGTCCCAGTTAAAGATGGAGCCTTGCAGATAATTTAGCAGAGAAGGTAATTGAAATTTGTGATTTATGAGAGATGATAGCTACATGAATATTTTGTGTGGATAGAAGAAAAATGTACAGACGACAGTGAAATAAAAGTTGATCAGTCTTCAGATTAGGCAAATTTTGCAACTATTTCACCTTTACTTCCACCTGACTTCTTCTCACCTACTTCAGAAGACAGCCCTGATAAGAGTTATGTGACTCAGGGCCCCGATGTGTAACTGTAGTGTGAAGTTTTCCAGTCTTTAAGAGAACACAAATTGTTGATCCTTCAATCCATTTCCTTTTGGAGGGATGTAGTAGATTCTATTTAATGTTTTTAGTACTTTTTCCTAGGATGAGTAGCTCTGAAGAAGTTGCAGTTAGAATATTCAGATAATTATAAAAAAGTTCGTATTTGAATCCAATAGCTTGTACACATCATAAAAGAGCAATGAGGCGTTCTGCTTTGTTAAAGGTTTATAAACTTGAAATCCTACCAACCAGTTCTACTCTATCGTACAGGGTTGCCATGAGTCAGAACTGATTTATTTACTTGTTGATGGTATTCTTTTGTTTGTTTGTTTTTAATAAAGCCATATACAAAGGATAGCTAACTTTGGACTCTAGGTTTGAATCAACTCAATGGCAATGGATTGACCCTTATGCTAGAAGACTTCACTCAGAACATAGCACATCCTAGGAGTTTATACCTATCCAGTATCTTGGTAGCACTGACACAGTTACCTAAAAATGAACTATAATGTGAGTAGGGTGCCATTTTCTCTTGTCTCAAGCATAGAAAAAAAAGATATATAATTTATAATCTAATGTGATAATGGTTACCCTTTGTGGGTAATGTTTGGTGGAGCCCATTTAAACAATCTGAGAAGCAGGAGTTGCACCCACTTTCAAAATAGCTTGCCTCCAGAAACTCCACGTACTTGGAGAAACGATACAAGGGATCAGGTCTTTCATTCATAGGGTTGCTATGAGTCGTCTATGACTCGACGGCACTTAACAACAACAACAACGTATTTCCATTGAAGGATCAGGTTGAGGCTTATTCTTCGCTGAAGTTGACCCCTGTTTGCCTGCCCTGATACCTTCTAAAAACTGTATCACTTATTACCAGTTTCCTTGAGATATTTTCCATAGTCAATTTATTGTAAATGACTCCTGGTCTTAGGATCTGTTTCTAGCTAACTTGAGTTAAAATGGGCAATACAGATGGCCAAGTCCCAGTTAAGTAAATCCTGAAGGATTAAGTGAATTTTGCAAAAGCTAGTAGACATTGGAAAATGGGTGATAAGGAAGGAGCTGTCTCTCAATGTAGAGTCCACCTTAACGATGTGTGTAGTGGGAACATTGCAGTCCATGAATGATCTTGACTTGCTCATTTAACATGACTGAAAATGAGGAGAAACAGTGGTAAATATCCATTAATGATTTCAATGTGGAAAGTATGAATTATGGAACTAAAAAATTAACATAAACACATACTCGCGTGGTGTTTTGGTAGTATAGTCCATAATGGGTCATGGAAAAGACAGGAAAGAAAGTAAAAGACTAAAATAGATATAAAAAGGGCCTCTGATGCTTGTTCTTGAATGGAGAGAAGCTAAAAACACATAATGAAGTAAAATAAATGAACAAAAGACTTCAAAGGGCAAAAAGGCAAAGCATTTTAATAAAATGTGCGAAGATCGGGAATTAGAAAACTAAAAGGGAAAACATGCTCAGAATTTCTCAACCTGAAAGTACTGGGAACAACCAAAAAAAATCAAATTTGAGTGGCAATACTGAAGTATTTTGTGGGCTAAATATTGTATGAAACATTAAAGTGTTAAATGACTACAGATCAATTATATAACTGTACTGGGGGGAAAAATGGTTGCCATATAACCAATTCAGGAAGTAGCATACGATCAAGAATAAACAGTGCTGAAGGAAGAAGTCAAAGTGACACTAAAGACATCAGCAAAAGCAAGGTTCCAAGTATTAATAGGATATCACGTGAGAAGATGTAGCCCTGGATGGGTTCATTGTCTATGTCATGAAATTAGGAAGATAGCTATCTACTTAGCCAACTTACTGGAAAAGGTCTATATTCATGCTCATTCTGAAACAAGATGGTTCAACATGATATGTAAATTATCTCAAACTATCAGTAATATAACACAAAAATAAAATCTTACTAAATATATTTTTTAAACTGCTGAACCAATATACTAATACAAACTACCAGAAATTCAAGTTTAATTCAGAAGAGATTGTGGAATGCACTAATATCAGATGGATCTTGACTGAAAACCCATGATAGCAGAAAGATGTATTCTTGTGTTTTGTTTACAATCTGTTTTTTAAATTTTAGACTGTATGCATCATAATAAATTATGGATAACTTTGAGGATAATCATTATTACAAAATATTTACCTATGCTCTTGTAAAATATGTACATAGGCCAAAAAGCAATCTATTGATTAGAACTAAAGAATATTGCACATGAATCAAGAAAGGTGTGTGTCAGAATTGTATCTTTTATTCACACCTATTCAATCTAAACTATGAACAAATAAGTCAAGAAAATATAATATCTGAAGAAAAAGAACATGGCGTAGGATTGGAGGAATACTCATTAACAGCCTGAGATATGCAGATAAAAAAGTCTTTTTTGGAAGATGTGAAGAACATACTGAGTCTTCAGTAGGTCTTATGCCTCAACATAAAGTAAAGAGCTCTTAACAGTGGGCCAACAAGCAACATCATGATAAATGAACAAAGACTGGAGTTTTCAAGGATTTACTTTGACCTACATTAAAATCAATGCTCAAGGAAGAAGTCATCAAGAAATCAAACTACATACTGCAACTGGCAAAATATTCTGCCCAGCACCCCTCTCGAGTATTAACGAACAAGGATGCCAGTTTAAAAACTAGCTAAGCATGACCCAAGTCATGGTATTTTCAATTACTTTATATCCTTGTGTATTTGAATTAAAGAAGAATGAAGGAAAATGAACACCTTGGAATTGTGGTGGTGAATATTGAGAACATGTTGTACAGTTAACAAAATGAGCAAATCTATCTTGGGCAAAGTCCAGCCACTGTGCCTCTGAGAGGGAAGGTTGGTAAAACTTCATCTCACTTGCCTTGGACATGTTATCAGCAGAGATCATTCCCTGAAAAAGGACGACTTGCTTGGAAAAGTCAGTGAAACAGAGGAATATGATCAATGAGGAGAATTATCACAGTGACTGTATCTATCAACTTAAGGAAGAGGAGATTGTGAAGATGTCGCAGGATCTAGCAGGAATTTGTGTCGTTCTGTTGGACACAGGGTTGCTGTGAATCAAAGTTGGCTCAACAACAGCTAACCACATCAAAGTGATGAGTAAGAATCACCAGGTGGTGCCAACTGGTGACAAGCTCTGCTGTTAATGGAAAGGTTGGTGATTTGAGTCCTTAGAAAGGACATTATGCCTGGAAAGTAGAACATCAGTAAAAGATAAGACGACCCTCAATGAAATCTAGTGACGCAGTGGCTGCAGCAATGGCATCAAGTGTGTCAGAGATGATACGGATGGAACAGGATAGGACGTGGTTCAGATCTGTTTTTCAAAGGGTTTCTATGAGTTGTGGTCAACTTGATAGCACTTTACCACAACAGAGATAACTTTGAAGTAACTCTTGATGATCTACTTCCAAATATCACTGCAAAACCCTAAGGAACACAGCTCTCTCAAATGGAAACACAATGAGTTAGAGTGGACTAAATGGAAACTTTTAGGGAAATTTTCAGATACCTTTCCAAATTATTGAGGAGTAATGATGTCAGTTTGAGGACTAACGTGCATCTATCTGATTAAGGCCATGGTCTTTTCAGTCACTTGCTATATATTTAAGAGCTGGAAAATAAGTAAGGATGACAGAAGAAGAATTGATGCCTTTGAGCTGTGGTGTTGGAGAAAAGTGCCAAAAATCTCATGGACTCACAAAAGAACAAACAGCTGTGTCTTGAAGAAGGTGCATCCAGAGTGCCACCTTGATAGCAAAGATGCGAGAATTTTGTCCTACATACTTTGAACATGTTGCAAGGAGAGTTTATTCATTGGAGAGGGTTATCGTGATTGGGAAGGGGAAGGGACAGTGAACGAGAGGAAGACCCTCAACGAGGTGAGTTGATATAGTGACTCAAGCTGCAGACTTGAGTATATCAGAGACTGTGAGAATGGCATGGGATAGCACAGAGTTAATATCGATTGTTCATAGGATTGCTATGAGTCATACTGGACTTTAAAGCACTTAACAGTAACGGATGGAAACTATTGGAACAAATCCTCCCTAGTTTTCTTGGCAGAAACTGCTGAACATGAATGGCATCTTAGATTGCTGTTTTTGTGTGTTGTTATTACTATTTACTTAAATCACTGTTAAAAGGAGTTCTACTGTTGTTAAGTGCCATTGAGTTGTAGACTACTCATAGCGATCCTATGAACGCAAGACCTGAGCACTTGTATAACTTTGGTCGTTTCTCCATGTTTATAGAGTTTCCTAATGCAAGCTATTTTGGAAGTGAATGTCACTGCAGATTCCAAGGTTGTTTTAATCAGGAAGCTCCACCAAACACTGTCTACCATTGCTAACCATTATCACATTTGATACATCAGTGTTACAGTGTTTAGCTTCACAGCAACCATGAGATACCTCTGTACAGCAATGGACAGACCAGTGCTATGCCATTTAGAAGAATGTTTGACAAAAAGGCAATTTAAGCCAGGTCTGAGGCCCACAGATTAAAATCACACTCTTCGGGCTTGGTAGCATAACTTTCTGTCCAAAGGGCCAGTGTAGCTCTCTCTATCTTGTCATTATTGTTGTTAAGTGCTGTTGAGTCGTAGATGACTTATAGCAACCCTATGAACAAAAGACATGAACACGTGTATAACTTTGGTCATTTATCCATGTTCATAGAATTTCCAGAGGCAACTACTATAAAAACCATTCAAGGATTTAAAGGAAGGAGTAACATACTTTGAAGATGTTTTTCTGGCTACTGTGTAAGAATAGACATTGAGGGGGAAAATGTCGAAGTAGTGAAGCCAGTTTGATTATGGAATAAATTGAGTCTCTTCTCATTGGGATTTAAGCCTCAGAACCCTGATGGCAGGGCCCTGTGGGTCAGATCAGATTCAGTGGAAAAGAATCTGACTAAGATGCTGAAGGTAGAGCTATTAAATACGTTTCTCTGAATGGATGAGATTTTAGGATGTCTCATAAATGAAATGCTGAGGTAGACTGCAATATGTTTAAGGACCACAAAAATGCCAATTCTGAGTGTGATATTGTTCAAACAGAGAAGATGACAAGGCTTAATATACAATGTTTAATATTTAACACTACAATTACATGGCAGGTAATAAATGAAGGAAAATGGTAAAAATAATCAGGTACAATTATGATGGTGCATGAGAAATGTGGTTTAATAAAAGATCACATCTTGCTGTAGAAATTTTAGGAGTATCATACTATTGTGTCATATTTATGTTTCAAAAACTGGGTTAGATTCTTTCCAGAAGCATTTTTCACGATTCAGTCTTGTTATTCAGAGATGCATTATCTTCATATTTCAGATAAAACGAGAAAAGTAGAGAGAGAAAGAAGCAAAAACAAAACTACAGAGGATAAATTTTAATTTGCTGGATCAAAGGAAGAGATTGTAGATCAGAGGTTCAAGATGATATGGGGATATTTTGCAGAGTTATGATGCGATTAGGCTCCATGCATATCTTTTTCATTTTATTGCTGCGTTGTAGAGGGGAAAATATTGTACTTGATACAGTAGAATGTTCACCCATTGCATCAAGTCAGTTCTGACTCACAGAGACCCTACAGGATGAAATAGAGCTGTAGCATTCCCATCTTGCAGGAAGCAGACCACCTCACCTTTCTCCCAGCGAGTGACTGGAGGCTTTGAACTGCCAATCTTTCTATTAGCAGTTTAATTTTTACTCCATCATGTCACCTGGGCTCATTATGATAGACATAATGATAGAACATCATTATTTTCTTACTGGACATAATGGAAGCATGATTTAAGTGATGGTTTAACGGTTTTAGTATCACCATGATATTTAAGCCTTTATCAATATTTACAGCCATACAATTCCTGGAGTAAATTTAATGTGTTATTAAATTACCATTTAAGTGAAAGATTATTTAACATCTCCCAGATAAAATCACCTGTTTATAGATATTTGTGAATTGGTTAAAGTCACAGACTTAGTAAGATGTACAAAGCCCAGGTTTGTCTGGTCCTGCATATTTCATATTTATTTTCCTCTGTCTCCTACCTACTATCTTCTTTTCTCTGTCTTTGTCTCTCTGTGTCTCTCTCTCTCTCTCTCTATATATATATATATATGCGCATACATATAATATATACATTAAAATAAATCTTTTTGTAAAAATTATATACATATATATCTCCATTTTTTAAAAAGAGCTGTTTTAATATTACTTAGAAGTCTAGCAGAGTTCAAATTAATGTGGAGAAATTTTCCAAAGGACTCTGAAACCCAAGTTAGTAGATTAGTGAGAGAGATGAGTCACTTGGAACTAAAACTACACTGAATCTAATCTAGTCTTTCTTTGATGATTCAGAAAGCATTTGGGGAGTTTCATTATCAACACAAATTATCATTATTCCAGTGATTCAAAAATACTAGATGATAGGATTTCAACAAGATCACATAACACAGGGGTGATTCAGTTCATGAATAGCTATTTTTATTAGATTACATGGTTAGGCTTAATCTTGAAATAAACTTATGAGAAATGGAGTAAAAATGTTCAAGCTATTTTTAAAAAGGAAGGAAATTAATTCTTGCCCAAGGTGACAAGAAAAGTTGAAGAACTAAAACCGAAATCTATGTTTTCTGATTTCAGTTTTATCCTCTAATATAAATAACCAAAATATAGTGACCAGTGTTAGTGTTGCTGTGTTTTGTGGAGTCAGACTCAATCCATAACTGATTCTCCAGCCGGTTTTCAGAAGCAGTAAATCACATGGGAGGAGACTGCAGATCTTTCTATAGAGCAGTTGGTGGTTTCAAAGCACACACCTTTGTGTTGGCCGTACAATTCCTACCACGAAGCCACCAGACCTCCTATGGTAACCAGAATAGGGCGATGTGTTAACAAGGGCTGTTTTATAACTCATACACTATCTACCTAGTTGTGTGAATTAGTGTTATTTTTATATACAACCAAGGTATTTGAAACCCTTTTGAGGAAAGTATGTATTTTTACTACGAAATAGAACTTAGGGAGCTCTGGTAGGTTGGCCCTCAGGAAAAGAATTCCAGTTTAGTTTATAGGTATGTGTTTCAAATACAGAACTGCCCAGCTGGATAAAGATGGGCACACACCTCCTGTGTCATTTCTGCCCCTGAAAACCTATTGGAGGGTTTGCATTAACAGCAAGAATTCTGACGCTCACTTATAACCAATTTTCAAATATACATGACTTGAATTTCTGAAAAAGTGACTTGAAATCAGTTATATTTTTTTTTAAATATCCTGTTCTTAATATGGTTTCAGTTGCTAAAGGTGAAGAAAAACTTATTTATCAAAACTGTATCAATTTCTGTGGAATTTGGCTTAACACTCAGTGAATCAGGGCTGTTCTTGACATGAGTAAAATTTGGGCTATGCTGGACTTTTGAGGCTTTTTATATTCTAGACTTCAAGTAGGAGTCATTTACATCTCCTATACCAATGTGTCTCATTTCTGTAGAGTCAGAACTGATTAATAGCTGGCATCGAATGGGAACTGTTGGACTTGTGAGGGTGTCAGTTGCTTAAGGAGAGGCTACTCTTCATTCTCTGGCCACTGATGGATTCACACTGTCAAAGAGGTGTGACCTAGGGTTTGGCAGCTGCTGAAATTCATCTACGAACTTTAGGAAAAGTCTCATAACATGTGTTGTCATTATCAATGAACTATTCGTGATTTTGCGTTACATAAATAATTTAGAGGTAGTAGCAGTGCTCTGCTGTTTATTTGTAAAGAGAAAATGAATCCGCTGCTTTCAAGTTGATTTTAACACACAATATTCTTTTGTGTGTCAGAATATAACTGTGCTCCACAGGACTGCCATTTTTTTCTTTTTTTGGGGGGGAATGACACCAATTTATTCGAAGGCTGATAGAGCTGGAATAGAGTGAGTTTATAGGATACAAGTTCTACTCTATGCTGTCAAACCCTAAGTGAGAAACTGTTAACACATGGCACCCTGGTCCTGGCACGTCTCCATTTATCCTGCACCACTGACACCAAGGGTTCATCGACTCAGGCTTTCCAATACTCAAACGGCTGCAGTCCATCCTTAGTATCCGACCCTGCCCAGCCATGCCATGTCTTCCTTAACAGCAAGGTCACAGCTCTTTTTTTCTTTCTTTCTTTTTTTTTTTTTTTTACCAAATTTGTCTTCAGGGATTTCTCCTGAGGGGATTTTACCTGTACTTGAACTTCTAACCTTTAGACTGGAGCAAGTGACAGCATTAACTGCACCACCCAATGACTTCAATTCAACATACTAATGACTTCATTCTTTTGTGAAAAGTTTAAACTCCTCTAACAGTATGCTGGATGAGAAAAACATAAAAAGAGAGGTGAGAAGGGGGGGATAATCATAGGGTCTGTTGGGTGTCTCTCATGCTCTCTCCAGGTTCATAGGGTTTCTGGAGGCAAGCTATTATAGAAGTGGATGCCACTCCTGCTTCCAAGCTTGTTTTAATCGGGGAGCTCCACCCTGCTCTGTCCGCAAATGGTAGCCAATCATTAACAGTGTTGTAGTGTTCAGCCTCACAGCAAACCCAAGTGACCGCTGTAAGGCAACTTGTACACCAGCGCTATACAACCTAGACGAATGTCTGAACAAAAACAATGAAAGACTGGCCCGAGGGCCCTTCAGAGTCTTACCAGTCCAGCATGCCCAAATGTTGGCAAACTCCTTGCCCCAGACCCTGTTCATCTGGCAAGTCTGCTCTGCCAACCCCCGCGTGGAGCCAAAAGTTTGCCACAAGTGCCCAGCGCCCTCAAATCTGCTGAGCCTCAAGAAGCCAGAGTCCAGATTCAGCTGACATGAAATTTAGGGTCGCACACTTTGGTGCGTGGGTGGCTGGGTGGGTAGGGTGAAGGAAATGGGAAAGATTAGGTGTGAAAAACAATGTATTCAAACTTTGTAAATAAACCAGTATAGCATTTTAAAAAAGAAATTTTTATATTAGAAAGTACAAAAAAAGTGTTGCTAAAATATATCAAATAAACTGACAAGAGTTTTTTAAATAGTTCTTGTACCTAACTAAGTACAAATATACTATGGGAAATAGATTAAGAAAAAACTGAAAAGCTGACTGCTTAGTAGAAAAAGGCGAGAAGAAATGATCATTTTTGAATGGAATTTGGGATTTAGTTATCACTCCGGAAAATAACATTTCATGAAAGGATTATATATACCAGATTGGAAAAAAAATCCAGACAGGTATAAAATGTCTTAGTGAATATGCTCTATTTTCCTTCATATTCTATATGCAAAAGAGAATTGAGATTAAAACTAAGCATTCCAAGAATCACCAAACTTATAAAAGGATGTAAGAGATACCAAAAGGTAGTCTGTTTCAGTTAGTCTGTAGGGAGTTGCACTCCTTGCACAAAGGCAGCACCTCTCCGGGAGTTTGAACCCAGAAATGGTGCTGACAGTGGGTAGATGGACAATCCCCTCTTGTACGATTTACAGTCTCCACCAACTTACTGCAGGATCTGTCTGGAGTCAGTCCTACTGGATAACGGTGAGGGTGTGAGTGAATTAAGAACCTCTTTCAGAATGGATTAGATATATTTTCATTTTGAAAGTATGTGAAAGATGGTTACAATAGAAAGCATTGCAATGGTTACCAAGAAAATTATTCACGTTAACATACTTATTGATAAAAAGTATCTATAAAGGGAGCTCTGGTGGCCTAGAGACAGGAAACAGCACTGTAATCTTCAAGGCCACTAGGCAAACTCCTCCCATTCTGGTTAACTGTTTCTGACAACCCATCAGAGGGTCAGCTATGGGTTGGGTGCGACTCAATCTTACACAACAGCAACAGCAACATATTGTAAAGAGACAAGGAGAGGAAGAGCCTCAACAAGATGGATCAGCCTGGTGACTCTAACAACGGACTAAAGCATATCCGGCATGGTGTCTGTTCTTGTTCTGTCATCCTTATTCACTGTCCAACCCTCAGATACATAGCAAGTGATTGGAAAGATTATGGCCTGAGTCAGACACGCCTTAGTCCTCAAACTGATATCGTTGCTCCTTCTTAATTTGCAGAGGTCCTTAATTGCAGGTTTTCCCAGTGCAATGCAACTCCTTATTTCCTGACTGCCAGTACCAAAGGTGTTAATTGTGGATGCAAGCAAGATTAAGTTGTTGACAGTTTCAGTCTCCTCTCTATCCATCATGACGGTACCTATTAGTCCAGTGGTGAATAAATCAATACTTTTTCCATATTCCTTTTCCCATAACCCAATTTTCCCGGCATATATTGTTATTACCGTCGACAGGTGCCATTGAGTCAGGTACGACTCATACAACCCTATTACAACACACTAACGCTGTTCCATACTCTGCCATTCTCACACTCAAGTACATGACTGCAGTTCCTATGTCAGTCTGCCTGGTTGACGATCTTCCTTTCTTTTGCCATCCCTCCACCTTCGAAACCATGATGTGCTTCTGCGATGAACAGCTTCTCCTAACACTATGCCCAAAGCATGTGAGATGAAGCTTCATCACCTTTGCTTCCAAGGATCCTTCTATCTGCACCCTCTTCAAGACATATCTGTTTGGTCTTTCGGAAATATGTGAGATACTGAATACTCTCCCTCAACACCACAGTTCAAAGACATAAATTCTTCTTCTCTCATACTTATTCACTGTCCAGCGGTCAGAAGCATAACAAGTGACTGAGAAGACTGTGGTCTGATTAAAACACATCTTTGTCCTCAAACTAGCCTGGTTGCTCCTCAATAATTTGCAGAGCTCCCTAACAGCAGACTTGCTCAATGCAATTGATTTCCTGCTCTCCTGACTGCTAGTACCAATTATATTGATTGTGAACACAAGTAATATGAAGTCATTGACAGCATCTTTTCTCCACATATCATCATGTTGGCCATCAGCCCAGTGGTGAGATATTTTTTGTTTTCTTTCCCTTGAGATACAACTCCTGTTGAAGGCTCTTTGATCCTCTGCAGCAAGCACTTCAAGTCCTCCTCATTTTCAGCAAGCACAGTTGTGTCTTCTGCTTATAAAAAAGTTACTGAGTCTTCCTCCAATCCTGGTAGCACATTTTTCTTTATAGAGTCCAACTTCTTCAATAATTTACTCAGCATCCAGATTGAATAAGTGTGGAGAAAGGATCCAACCTTAACACATACTTTCCCTAATTTTATATCAATCATTGCTTCCTTGTTCTGTTCACGCAACAGCTTTTTGATCTAGGTATAGATTTCACGCGAGCATGACATAGTATTCTGGGACTCCCATTCTTCTACACAAACACCTCTTCATAGTCAAGAAGGCACAAAATCACATGCCACTCAAGATCCATCTGACATCTGCAGTGATATCTTTAATGCCACAGACTCTTCTATTCTAGCTTGGGCCCCTGTCTATTGTTTTGTTTCTTTCATTTTTTTAAATGATCTTCAGCAATATTTGACTTGCAAATCACATTAATGCTATTTTTTTATAATTTCCATATTTTGTTGGATCACATTTTTGGGAATGGGAACAAATATAGATTGCTTCTAGTCAATCAGGCAGATAGCTGTCCTCCAAATTTCCTGTCCTAAACTGGTGAGTACATCCAGGGCTGTGTCTGTCAGTTGGAACATGCCAATTGGTATCATATTGATTCCTGGGACCTTATATTTTCCCAATGCCCTCAGTGCATCTTGAACTTCTTCCTTCATAATGATTGGTTTTTGGTCCCTTATGGTCACCTTATATGATCCAATGTATATAAAGTGATTCGAAATAAAATTATTTAGATAAGATGTAGCTTTATCATTAAAGTAATATTTTTGCTTTTGTAGTTTTTAAGGAAGGCTTTCCCCCCTGTTAGATCTACTCAATAAAATAGATTGTTGGCTACCTTGACTGGTGCTTCCATAAGTGTTGATTATTGATACAAGTAAAGCATGAACTTTGATGGCTTTAATGTGTTCTATTTGTAAGGATATTACTTGTTTATCAAGTCGTAATTATTTCTGTTTTCTTTATGGTCAGATGCAGTGTGTGCTGAAAGCACTCATCTTTAACTTCAAGTTATTTTCATTATCCTCTGATTTGTGCTATGTGGATTTGTGAGATCTGTAGAGATACAATTCACCTGCAACTAGTCAATCAACACAGTGTAAGGCCTTTGACTCAAGTCAGCATTCCTGGGAAGTGAAGTTCTCCCACATAGTGAAAACCTAAATCCTCAGTTTGCTGATTTTGTCCTGAAGTTTCTTTGCTCTGAGATCCCGGGATATTTTCTTATTTCTCAGAGAAAATAGGCTGCTTGCCATGGCTGGATAAAGTCTAACGAGCTCACCGATCTGTCTAATGGACCCCGAGTCTTGATAGGGTTTACCAACTAACTACCTGCCGTGAGTTTTTAGCAAGACATCCAGAACATTTGTCATCTTTTCCTCACCAGCTCTAATTAATGCCATCCCATCTAATAAACCAGCATAAAACTTTCTGGAATGCCTGGGGGCTCAACACAATCTTGTTTTTTCCCCTGCTATGATAGAGAACATAGGAATGCAGTCCGTGGGCAAGAAAATGTATGTGTACTGCTGCCTTATTAAGAAATAGATATAATGCATTCATTATTTCCATGGCTGCATAACCGGTGCCAGAGGCTGTTTCTCTCTTCTAGAGGATATGTTGCATTCCGCACAGCAGTAATTATTTGGGCTACTAGGTCAGCAGGATAGAATGATTGCAAGAAAAGGATATTATGTTTAACAACATGGAAAGTCAAAAAAATATGGTCAGAAAGAGTTAAGAAAATGCTTAATGAAATAGATTGGCACAATAGTCTCAATGGTAGACTTCAACACATGGAAGTTTAGAACTTAAGAATAGGAGTAGGGAACATTTAGTTTGGTTGTATACAAGGTGACCACAATTTGGAGCCGACTCTTTACCAACTATGAATAATAAGAACATAAAATAGTTTAATTTTATGGTAATCTGTTATCATATACAATTATCCATTTAGCTGCCCAAGCCTCTTACAATAGCATTATAACACCTTTTGAATCATTGAGTATGGTGTGGATTCTAATCATTCCACTTAGGTTACGGATATTGCTTCTGATTAAGTATCTTAACCAAAGGTCATAGTTTTTATACTATGAATTAAGAAATGAAGCTAACTGAGATTTCTACAAACTGATAAATATATTTATCCAGATTCTACAATTAAGGATAGAGCGAAGACCACGGGTTGAGACCACATATCTATTTGGAAACAAGGACGTTGTCTCACATTCTTTGGGCCTGTTATGAGGATGGTCCAGCACCTAGGGACGCCCTGGTAAGACAATCAACACAAAAGAGAAAGACTCTCAAGGACACATCGTTACTAAATCTTTTGGTCTTTTCTAGCAATTCTGCTATCCTGGACTAACAGTGGTTGTAAATAGCCATAATTATGAGACTGGTGTAGGATCAGTTCTGAATGAGAACACTGACTTTATCATTCCTATCATAAAAAGTTCACCCTAATTTCAACATGGTCTATTTCTAGACTTAAAAGATGATAATTTCTTTGCAGATTTCAATGGACTGTGTGGCTTTTGCAGTAATCTTGGAGTTGATAGTTACATGATCCAAGCCTATCATCTGTCATTTTTTTCAAGACTTCCATGAGGATAGTCTGAAGCTGGTCAATGACACAAGGTTGGTAATCATCACTAGTCCCATGTAGTTCGAGTACTAGTGAGCTTGTATGAATTACTACTTTACCTCATATGTACTTCACTTCAATTCGTAGAAAAATGTTCAACAACAATGCTATCTTACAAAGAATAGGTCATATTTCAGAACTCCATCATGAGGTCTTAGCTCCAATAGCTACTTCTGGTAACAACTTTTTAATACAGAATATTCAAAACAGTAAAACCTAAAACCAGATTTGGCCAAAAAGTACTGAAAAGCACTGTAAGGAAATAAAGTACAATTCCGACAAGAAAGAGACCAAAGCTAATTTATATCTTGAGTTCTTTATCACTGTAGGCAATCATGACCCAACCTTTCTAGTGCCCCTCTACTAGGTGAAAGATAGCATGCTCCAGATTTACTCCTACTTATATCCATTATAAGATGACATGACCATGCTTGGGGAAAGTGGAGAATTTGAATTGCTTGCTGCAGAAGATCAAAGACTACAGCCTTCAATATGGATGCCATATCAATGTTAAGAGAATAAAAATTCTCATCACTCCTATGCAACATTATGAGAGATGTAGAAAACATTAAAATGCCAATTTTATCTTGCTTGGATCCACAGTTAACACACTTAGCACCAGCAGTCAAGAGATGAAAGATGTATTGCATTGAGAAAGTCTGCTGTCAGGAACCTCTCCAAATGACTGAGAAGCAATGATGTTCATTTGAAGACCAATGTACATCTTATTCAAGCCATGGTCTTTTTAATCACTTGTTATTCATGTGAAAGTGGACAATGAGTAAGGGTGACAGAAGAATTGGTGTCTTCGAGTTGTGGTGTTGAAGAAAAGGACTGAATATCCGCATTTACTTCCCAAAGAACAAATGCATAGATTTTGGAGAAGGTAAAGTCAGAATGCTCTTCAAAGGCAATGATGGTGAAGCATCATCTCACATACTTTGGTCATGTTGTTAAGAAGAGTCATTTCTAGGAAAGGGACATTATGCTTGGAAAAGCGGAGGGTCAGCGAAAGAGAGGAAGACCCTCAATGAGATGAATTGGCACAGTGACTGCAGCAATGGTATCAAGTATGTCAGGTGATGAGGATGTCGCAGGATAGGACAGGGTTCAGATCTGGTTTTCATAGGGTTATTAGGAGTTCTACTCGACTCTGTACCACAAAACAGGAACAACATAGTTCGATAGCTTTTTAATTTTCATTTGTTTGTTTGCTTTTCTTTTAGTCTTCGGTAAGATAGCTCTTTCATACAGAAAGTGTTCTCGTGTAAAGGTAAAGAAAACTGTTTCCAGTTTCAGAAGATTCAACAAAGGAACTTTCATCAAGTATGGAGGATGTTTATGTGTCTATTGTTTATCTTCTGTAAAGCAGTTTTTCAGGAAGAAAAAGAGAAGTGTCTCTCTCTCTGGGTCATTAAATAAAATGTACTATGTGAATAAGTATTTTATTGGATTTTACATAGTTTAGCATTTCCAAGTGTTTACTGGATAAAATTGGTTCATACAGTAAAGAGAATTTACATAACCAAAATTTTTTACAATGTAGAGAAGTCATTAATCTGCTCAATAATCAACTTCATAGTTGGTGTCCTAATAGTTTCTATATAATGTCTCAAAAAGTAGTTAGCTTCAAAAGATGAATTGCATTGGGCAAATTTGCCATCTGAGGCATCTCCAGAGGACTGAAAAGCATTGATGGCAAGCTAGAGAGTCAAGTGAGCCTGATTCAGGCCATGGTGATCACAATTACTTGCTATGCATCAGAGAGCCGGACAATGACTATGCAGGACAGGAGAAGTATTAATGCCTTTAAGTTGTGGTGCTGGTAAAGAGTCTTGAACATACCATGAAACACAAAGAAAACAAATAAGTCTGCCTTGCAGAGGGTGAAACCTAGTTTCTCCTTGAGACTAGGGTTTTGAAGCTCCACCTCACATACTTTGGACATGTGGCCAGGAGAGACCAGTCCTCAGAGAAGAACATCATGCTCAGAAGGGTGGAAGGACAGCACAGGAGAGGAAGACCCCAGATGAGATGGATTGATATAGTAACTGGGGCAATGCAGGTTGGTGTGTCAGGACCAGTAAGACTGGCTCAGGACAGGGCAGGCTTCAGAGCTGCTGTACACAGGGGCGTTTTGGGTCACAAGTGACTCAATGGCACATAACAACAGCAACAGCTTCAGTATTTCTTGTATTAGTCCTATTCTGAATATTATGCATGTATATGTTAATTTTTTATCTTATATAAACATTGCATATTGTGCTGAACACTTAAGAGTATCATACATTATAGTTTACCACGCATGTATACAACAGTATGCAATTTAATTATAACTCAGCAAAATTAGAAGAACTTTAATAACATCTATTATATAAATGTTTTCTTTGAAATGCTGAAACATAATTTTTTT
>NW_006399754.1:26589797-26602973 GCF_000299155.1 Elephantulus edwardii
AAAAAATAAGGCCGTAAAATACCAAAGAACATAAATAAATAAAAGCATTACATGAACAATTGCGGTACATAATAATTTTACCGTTTCTATTCAAACAAGTACGATGTTGTGGTTGTCGGATGCCATAGAGTCAATTCAGATTCCTTGCAGTCCAGTTCTACATGATGGAAAACTGAACCGCAGTGTTGGGTCTAATCGTTACAGAAACAGAGAGGCTGAGTTGTATTTCACAAGTTACTGGTTTATCCCAATCATCAACCTTGTTTACAGAAAAGCATGCAGCTATCCACAAGACTGGATACCACCCACTGCATACAACCACCAGTGAATGGTAATATCATTGCTCAAATACATTTATTGAAAAAACTTTTAAGACTGAAATATGATCTGATTGGAATACTTCAGAATCCCATTAAAATATAAAATCATGATGACAAAAAATATAAGAGCTGTTGCATAGATAGATATGTATGTGTGTATAATATGTGTGTGTGTGTGTGTGTGTGTAGGAAGTTTTAGTGTACACAGGTGTATATATTGACATATCATCTATGTGCATTCCTGACCATATTACGTGTATATGCATAATAAAGTAGAGTGAGGTCAGTTATAAGTATTTCTTAGCTATTATCAAACACATCGTGGAACTAGCTTACTAGGTTTGAAACCTTAGGAGCACCAGAGTTTTGAGATCAACTAACTAAATTCCCACATTCATAGTTCTCACATTCCATGTTCCAACCACTAGTGTCTGCTTACAACTGTTCCTCCTTCTTTGTCTGACATGCTTTGGACACGTTGTAAGGAGGGACCAGTCCTTGGAGAGGGACATCATGCTTGGGAGGGTGGAGGGACAAAGCAGGAGAGGAAGAGCCTCGATGAGATGGATTGATTCAGTGATTCGGGTAATAGGGGGGAAGGTGTGTTGGAGATGGTGAGATTGGCACAGGATAGGGCAGAGTTTAGGGCTGTTGAGTCACAGGTGACACAAAGGCACATAACAGCAACAACTAATTAAATTAGTCTGAAGTGACTTATAAACTTTGAAAATAAATCCTAGATTGGTGAGAAGTGCATAGGGTCTTAAAAGCTTGTAAACAACAATATAAGATGTAAAGTTTGGTCTGTACTCACCAGGAGCTAGAGAAAAAATAAAAATCAAAGACTCCAAGTAAAAATTAATTTACAGGCTAATAACCTACCCAGTTCATCTCTCCTGAGACTAGAAAAACTAGATGTATTCTCGCTTCTATTAGCTGTTGCTCTCGCTCTAGCCATCCCATTTCCATGTCCTTTTATTTGCAAATGTCTTCAGTGCAGCTTGGACATTTTCATCACCATAGTTCTTGATTGTTTGCTACTTCCTGAAATGTTTCAGGGTCAACCAGTTCTCTTTGGTACAGTGACTTTATATATTCCTCTCATCTTTATTTATGCTTCTTGCATTTTTCAAGATTTTGCCCATAGAATTAGTCAGTACTGCCATGGTAGGGATAACAATGAGAAGACTCAGAATCACAGAATACTTCATTACATTCATGTGAAACCTATACATAGACCAAAAAGCAGCTGTCTGAACAGACAAGGGAACAGTTCATGGTTTAAAATCAGGAAGGTGTACATCAAGATTGTGTCCTTTCTCCAAATCTGTTCAATCTGTTGAGCAAATCTCTCCGTTGGGTTAGCAGTCCATATGCTAGGAGTTCTGACTCATAGCCTCTCTTCATCGGATTCTGCAAAGTGGAGACTGGCCGTCTCTTTCCCTCAGAGCAGCTGGTGATTCAAACTGTTGGTATATCAGTTAGCAGCCCAATATATTCCGCTTTATGCCGCCATAAACATCAGATAAATACATTTGTTATGTTCTCACACTTTGGTAATCTTGGAAATATTCATTCCTTTCTCTTGAAAAATAGTTGATAAGCAAAAGTTTTGCCAGATGGAGAAATGTTTGCTCTCTAGAATGTGTATGTTGTTGAGTTATCTTTAACAGGAAGGAGACTTTATAAAAGAAAATGTTAATTTACCAAGCAAATATTGTTAACATTTTAAAAAATTTAGTATTTTACAAATGTCTGTTTCATGGCATTCAACTCATTAACAGAGAAACATACTTTAGGTGCATTTTATATATATTTGTACAATAAAACTAGTATAAAATTTTTTGTTGTTGTTCAGTGCCATCGAGTCGTAGACGACTCATAGCAACCATATGAATGAAAGTTCTTGACACTTGAGTGACTTCCATAGTTTCTCCAGGTTCACAGGATTTCCGGAGGCAAGCTATTTATGGAAACGGATGCCACTCCTGCTTCCAAGCTTGTTTTAACAAGGGAGTGTCACCAAACACTGTCCACCATGGGTAACCATTATCACATTTGACACATCAGTGTCACAGCATTCAGCTTCACAGCAACCACATGTTACCTCTGTATGGCAAGGGGACACACCAGGGCTATACGACCTAGAAGAATGCTTGACCAACAACAATTTAAAACAGGCCTTAGGGCCATGGAATAGAGTCACCCACCTTTGGCTTGGTACCACTATTAAGATCAGTTCTAGAAAAAAAATAAAAATAATACAATAAATCATCAGAAAAAAATTGTATACTTGTAAACTAGTTTAGCTATAGTTTTTTATGACAAACATTCTTCAAGTATAAAGATTAGCATATCAGTGCCCCCATCACAACATTAGTCTTCTTTCTGCCTTGCAAAGGTCTCATTCTGTAGGGATTTGACTAATGAAGTTTCAGTGTTGAGACAATAATGGCTTCCTCAGAGCAGAGACTGCCAACTCAACCATATTGTGCTGAACTGTCGAGATCTGTGCCAAATTGTGTGTGTCTACTTCAGAAACAAGCTGTTCATTAAAAAGAAAGTGAAAAAGGTAAGCAACAAAACACTTCTTAAATAGCAACTGTGAAGTCCTGGCACACTTTACTTTAAACATTTGATTTCTTTTCCCACAGAATTAAAACAGTCAATGTAGCAGTTTCTACTTGAAGGTGAACCAGATTAATAAGCAAACTTTAGCATCAATTCCATTATCAAACTGGATGCAGGGAAATTAACATTCTGAAGGGCAATTGAAACTTACAGCAGTACGTAATGTCCAACCTGTTTCTATTCTTTGGAAATAAATTATATTTTTAGTGCAAAGTTGCATTAAGTACAGTGCTAGGCTCTTTGAATACCCTAATTACTTTTTTATTAAAATATAGTTTGTTGTATTTAAGGCTGACTTTCCAGATCAAAACTAATCAATTATGTATCAGAGTCCTGCCACACCTTTTAATTTTTTTTAAGTAATGACATTTTATTAAAAATTCTATTTATAATTTCAAAATACAGAAAAATTTAAAAATTTAGAATAATAATGAAACTCATCTGTACATCATTTATGGAAATTCACTTCCTGCTAACATTTTGCCCGTTTGACACACCTTATTAAGATACTATGTAATATTATATTTTGCTCTACAAGATGCTCTTTCAATTGTTAATATTCTGTGCAATAATTTTATGAATGTTATTTATATATTATTTACTAAGTTTTTGATAAGACATTTTTATGAGCAATTGTGTTAACATTGAGTCTAAATATCATTTTCTTGATCTGGCATTCTTCTATTTCTTATACAGTTACCAACACGTAGTATAATTTATATCCACACATGTTAGATAACAATTAAGCAAATCAATTGACTAGTATAAACTAGAAAGGCTGTCAAGACTCAACAATTTATGCTTAAAGTTGAATCTTGCTGAAGAACATTCAAGAATGGCTGGAACAATACGTTGTCTAAGACCTGTCAGAAATTCAAGCCAGATTGAAAAGAAGCCGTGTAATAAAAGATATCACTGCTAATGTCATGTGAAAGCAGAGTACCATAAAACTGTTTATTTTGGTTTTATAGACTATACAAAGATTTCAAGATCATTGCAAAAACTGGGAATCCCAGAACTTTTAATTGTACTCATGAAAAATCTATACAAATAACATGCAGCAGTTGTCTGAACAGAACAAGAGAACAGTGATTGGCTTAAAATTAAGAAAGCTGTGTGAGAGGGTTGGATTAGATCTTTTCTCGTGACCTATTCAATCTGTAGGCTGAGAAAAATCATTCAACAAACTAGGCTATATGGAGAAGTATGTGGCATCAGGATCGGAGGAAAATGCATCAAGAACCTGTGTTATGCAGATAACACAACCTCGGTTGCAGAAAATAAAGAAAAAATGAAGCATTTGCTGCAGAAGAGTGAAAATTAATGTGTTCAATAGGGATTGTATCTCAACATCCAAAAAACAAAGTTCCTTACCACCAGACCAATAAGCAAATTATGATAGATGGAGGAAAAAAAATAGTAGTTGCCAACAACCTCATTTTCTTGGATTCACAATCAACACCAACAGCAGATAAGAAAGAAAAATTGAAGAAATCTGTGAAGAACCTCTCTAAGGAGCAAAGATGTCAGGTTAAAGATTAAGGTGTTCTTGATACAAGACATGGTATTTCCAATTGCTTCCTATGCATCTGAAAGCTGCACAATGAATAAGGATGAAAGACGAATCAATGTCTGGGAACTGTGGTGTTGGAGAAGAGCATTGAATGTGCCACAGCTTACAAAAGAATAAGCATGTCTGTTTTGAAGAAAGTGTAACCAGGGTGCCCCATAGAGGCAAAGATGGAAAAACTTTATCTCACATGCTTTAGACATTTTGTCATGAGCGACTAGTTCTTGGAGAAAGGTATTATGCTGGAAGTGTGGATGGTCAGAGAAAAAGAGGAAGAACTTCAACAAGCTGTGACTATAACAGGAAATGTGAAGACAAAACAGGAGAGGGTGAGGTTCAGTTCTGCTTCCCATAAGATTGCTATGAGTAATAGTTGACTTGATGGCACCAAACAACAGCAAATAATTGTTAAATCTTGAAACTTTTAAAATCTCCTCCTCTCCTCCCCTCCGTACTCCTTTCCTCCTCCTCCTTCTTCTTCCTCTCTTTCTTTCTCTCCCCCTTGTTAATTTTTAGAAGTAAGCCTTTAGATACTACCCCCAGTGTCATCAAGCTGGTGTCAAGTAAGTGACCTTTCATCACCACACAGTTTTCATCTTTATGGGAGAAGATTGCCCTTCATGTTCTCACTTACCCACTAGTGGATTCGAGCTTCTCATCTTTTGCATTGCTGCATCAGATGTAAGAGCTATGCCACCAGGGCTCCTCTCAGCAACCATATATGTCAACATTTCAGGATTTATTTAACATTGTAAAGCTAAGCTAATTAATTCTGCATGCGTTCCTGTTCCAAACATTCCATGTAACTGTGGTCTCATCGATGCTTTGAGGACACTGAGCTTCTGTGAAGAGTGATGATGCATTTCAGGAATGGATAAGGCAGTGATGTACGATGTGATGAATGTAATGCGGCTAAACTGTACGTGTAATGAATGTGACTACCAAATATTTGATTACACGTATACATGTCGCTATAAAACAAGACACATTTTGTGCTTATATGTTAACATTCTAATTATTGCCATTGAAAATGATTGATCTTCTTTTTCTTGAAAATCACTGAGATAAAATTTGTTTTCTAATTTTCAGGGGGTGGGGGTGGCTGAGGTCCCCTTCTGCTTGTCTGCTCTTCCCTTCTGAAAATTCCTATCGTGTGCTACACTTTCTGCATGTTTCCAATGGTTCCCGGTTCTGCTTACCTGTGGGGTGGGGGGTGGGGTGGCTGGAGAAGACTATTAAATATACCATGGACTGCTAAGAAAACGAACAGGTTCATCCTCGAGAGGGTTAAACCAGGATGCTCCTTGGAGGCAAGGATTCTGAAGCTTCGTCTGACATACTTTGGGCATGTTGTAAGGAGGGTCCAGTCCTTGGAGAGAGACAACATGCTTGGGAGGGTGGAGGGAAAGCACAGGATAGGAAGATCCTCTATGAGGTGGACTGATTTAGTGACTGGAGTAATATGAGTAGGTGTGTCAGAGACAGTGAGATTGGTACAGGACAGAGCAGGGTTTAGGGCTGTTGTTCATAGGGTCGCTATGATTCACAGGTGACTCAACGGTGCATAACAACAACAACACTTTTCAGGGTAAGAAATATCTGTAAATCTAAAGTCAACATTAGTTTGTTCTTGAAAAGTGTAGTTGTTGTGCTTTATATTTTCTGTTGTTTGCCTCAGAATTTTGAGATAAATGATTCTAATCATAACCTAAAATTTTAACTTTCATATTCTAACAACTTGATAATTTGCTCTCAATCAATATTTTACACACTTATTCAATTATTCAGAAAGGTATATGTAATAAACCAACAATAATATGTTATGATTATATCATACTTCCTCTCAAAACCCATAATGGAGTATTTCTTTTTATGTATGTACTAAGAACCTGTCCTACAATCCCAAAGGCATGCAGTTTGAGGATACCAGCTGCTTCAAGGAAGAAGGATGGGCAATCTCCTCTCCTGTGACTTACCTCCTCTGAATCCCCTGGGGGGTCAACTAATTGATTCCCATTCAAACTGTACCCAACAACAATAACAACAATAATATCACTCACACACACACACACACACACACACACACACACACACAGTTGCTTAATATTGTTTCAGTTTAAAATGAAATTTGAAACAAAAATGTTAGATGGATTTTTATATCATTTTGTACACACTGTTTCTCTTTCTTGGCATGTTTTGTGTACCCTTGCATAGTAACGGATTCAATCCTGACCCTCTAGCCATAGTATTAGACAGAATACTATCTCTAGGGCCAGGACATAGAGTACATTGTGAGATGTTCTTTGGCTTACGTGTTTTTCCCCCATTTTTGTGCTGTTGTAAATCATCTTCTATGCTTTATATCAGAGCATACTTTATAATTTAATGACTTTTTTTTTTTTGCTTTACAGTGAGTAAGGAGAGCACTCTCAGGGTCACTCAGCAGAGTTGAACTGTTAACCCAAGGATCTGCCTCTCAGAGAGTTGGAATAGAGCAGGGGCTCCTTCTGGGGTATTGCATCCTCTGAAAACTTACTGGAGGGTCATCTGTGCACAGGTTACAACTCAACAGTAATAAGCTTGAGTTTATTCCGTTTGAGTGAATAAGTTGGTGAAAATGTCTAAATTTGGAAAAGTAAAAGTGAATTGTGATATTACTACTTCATCGTATTTCCACTTGGTTAAACTCACATCACATGATGTAAAGTCAAGCTCCCCACTCTATTTTGAGTCTCATGTCTTCAACTACAAAACAGAGATAAACATACGTAATTATTTTGTAAAATTTTGTTGGGAATTATCTTGATAAATATATCGGGTTATTTTGGAAAGATTGCAGAAAAAAGGCAAAGAGTTTTTATTTGTTATTAACAATTACAATTATTAACTACTGTTATTGGCAGGCCATTACTATTAAGCAAACCTATTGGTATTAGCAAATACTTCTGTGGTGTCAATTCTGACTCACCACAAGCCTCCCTCAGATTTCTGACGCTGTAAACCTTTACGAGGAAGGCTATGCCACTTTCAACAGCAGAATGCCTGCTGGATCACAGCTGTCAACCAGTCAGTCAGTAGCCCGACAGGTAACCACTACATCAAGGAACCAAAGTGAGATAGAGGAGTAAGGGATAGGGGTTCTAGAAGGGGGCTCAGAAAGCAGGGAAGCTCCTTGGTTATTTACTGATGGGAAAAACACAAGGAAAGAAACATTAAAAAGAGAGTATTGATGGGTTTCAGTAAGATGATGTACAATGCTATAAGACAAAGTTTATAGGAGTGATTGAATGGGGTCTGATAAAAATTATAAAAAAGCAATGTTTACTATATAACTAAGCATGTTTTCCCTGGAAAGTACATATTTACTTTTTTTATTAGCACAGAAGAGAAACACACCTCACATAAACAGTAATTTAAAGCATTATCTTTGTCCAACTTGATTAATATTGATTGCATTTGTTACCCTCTTTCCTGATTTTTATAATTATTTTATTCTCTATTTCCTTTTGCTATATAGGTGCAATTTTAGAAAGACAACAAGCAGAGCTTCCTTTTCCTTTTGAAGAAATTACATCCATTATTTTTATGATTACACTAGAAATCAATAGATTAGTAGAAAAAAGCATTCATGTTTTCCAAATAATCTTTTAACTATTAGTATTTTTTAAACTTTTAGTAAAAATTTCATTAACTGGTCTATATGAAGATGTACACATAAATTACTCAAACAAGGTCAGTATGTTTTGTATGTCACCTATGTTGTCAAAATATGTCAATTTTTTATGGTTTGAGAAATTTAAATTAAGTTTACTAAAACTCTTTTTACTATTTCTTCTTGTTTACCAATGTGTTCCAATGTTTTTTTCTCCTCCCTTTTTATTTTTTGCTAAAAAATATCACTGATACTGGACTATTGGGAGCTTTGGTGGCCTAGTGGCAAGAAGCTGTGCTATGATTCTGAGGGCGTGGTTTGAACCCACAAGCTGCTCCATGGGAGAAAGATGAACAATCTCTTCCTATTTGACTAAAAACCTCTGAAAACCCACTGCTGGAGGTTCAGATATGGGTCAGTTTTGATTCTCTGGTACACAACAGCACAACAACGAGGGACTTTTACTTTGAAAAAAGAAAATTGCAATTCTGGACTATATAATACACAGTAACTGTTAGTAAACCCACGTTTAGATGTCCATCCTTGAGAATACAGCTCGTTACAGAGCATTGTTTGTGTCCTTGTGAGGGGTTTTTGTAATTTTTCTCAATAATTAAATCTACTTTTCCAATTTCACTCTTGTACTCTTAAAGTTTATCCTCCAAAGCAATTTTCACAAAGCATTAACCTGTTGATTTCCCCCTATGTTTAAATAGAACAATAATTTATGATTGCAATGAAAATAAATGATAAAACCATTAAAAAGGCCATTCCTACCTCTTCAGTCTCTTTTATTATCATCTCTCTCATTTAACAGTGGTCTGGGGATTGGTTTTGATGTTCCTTTAACACACTTAACATTATTTTAGGATCTTCTTTGATAGAATATTTTCTCCCACAGGCTACAAGTGCAAACACTATACTTACAGCAACAGGGAGCCTGATTCTTCAAGAAAAGAGACCAGAATTTACCCAAGTTCCTGCATTCTTCAACGAATACTGACATTGTCATTACTGGTGTTCTCAGTCTATTGAGCTTATCAATTCTTCTCACCATCTCTTCTTGCCTGGCTTCTAAGAGGGGATTTCTCTGAACACTAGCATAAAGTAGGTTCAACTTGATAGGCTTGTCTCATATTCTTACCTTTACTTATGCAGAACGTAACATTCAGGAGGCTGGACCTTAGGAGGAGTATGGCATCAAGATTAGAGGAGGACTCATCAACAGCCCGAGATCTGAACATGATACAGCCTTGCTTGCTGAAACTGAGGAGGACCTAAAGCACTTTATGCAAATGGTCAAGGGCTGTGGTCTTGACCAGAAGATGCAAGAATGCAGTGTGTCACCGAGCCAACCAGAGCCATAGAAGAGCAGAGCAGCAGCAGGTGCAGCAGAGAGCCAGATACCTGAGTTGAGACAGTGCTGACCGTGGAATTGCTTCGAAACCAGAGCCAGGAGCCTTCACCCAAGTTTATTGGAGGACTAGGGAAGAAGATGCCATAGTTGGCACGACTAATAGATTTGTAACACTGACCTAAAGTCATGAGGCTGTTGACTGAAGGAAGGTCCTGTGAAAGTTAACTGCGAAATAGTATTCTGTCATCAACAGAAATTGTATCCTGTTAACTTCCCTAACAGACCTTTGACATACGTTAGACCACTGCTGCAGTGTCAGTATCGATTGTGAAAATGGTTCTGTGCACTCTTTGAGGTACTGCAACAGATTTTGAACCCGGTAGAGCAGTAGAATTAGTGTTGGAAGTAGTAGAAAGAGATGTATGAGTGTGGGAGACATGGGAATTGGTTTTGTATTGTGGATGCTGTTTATGAAAACAGTTGCAATCCCAAAGGGACGTGTTTCGAGACCACCAGGTATTCTGTGGGGAAAGGAAGGACAATCCTTTCCAGTGCTAGCAACTGTCTCTGAAAACTAACCACAAGGTCAGCTATGGGCTGGTTCTGAATCTACGGTACACAATAACAATAGAGGTCAAATATGGTTATACGCATAATGCCTCTGCTCTCTTTACATTCTGACATATATTACACCATTGCTGCAGTATCAGTATCAATCCATCTAGTCTAGTGGCTTCCTGTCTTTCACTAACCTTCTTTCTTTCCTAGTGTGATATTCCTTCTCCAAGGAATCCCCTGTCTAGAAGCAAGCTCAAGGTATATGAGTCTAAGCTACACCGTTCTTGTCTCTAAGAAGCATGCTAGTTGCATCTTCTCCAAGACATATCTGTTATTTTGACAGTCCTTAAAGTATTCAGTACTCTTCTACAATAACACAATTAAAAGACATCAATTCTTCCCTCATCCTTATTCATTGTTCAGCTCTCAGTTGCATAACAAGTGATTAAAAAGACCATAGCCTGAATCAGTCACACCTTAATCCTCAAAGGGACATCAATGTACTCTTTTTTTTTACTTTTAAAAACAAATTTCAAATTGATCTTTTATTCCTTTGCTTTATTGTGTTTCTTTGCACAAGTCTTTCCTTTCTTTTCCTGTCTGTGCACAGTAAAAGCTGGTAAGGAACCAGTACTAGATGCCTTAGAAAGAGATTTGATAGTGTAGTAGCTAAAGTGGCATCCACTTCCATAATAGCTTGCCTCTGGAAACCCTATGAACCTGGAGAGAGGATGAAAGGCACCCAAGCATCGAGGACTCTCCTTCATAGGGTCGCTATGAGTTGCCTGCAACTTGACAGTGCTTAACAACAGCAACAACAGTAGCTAAATAAATACTTGTGGATTTTTCTCTTTTTAACACATTTGGTTTGCATACAATAATTAATTTACAATGTTTTCCATTCATGTACATTGTGTTTGATACAATCTTTTATGTTATGTTTCATATAATAAACCATATACATTGTCTTTTATGCAATTACTATTGATCTGTTCCTATTATTACCCCATTATTTCAAGTTCCCATTGAATTTTTATTCAATAGGAATAGAAAAGATTCAATCAATGTACTTTTGAGAGATCACTAAAGCAGATTTTCCCAGTGAAATATGTATTTTGATTTCTTGACTGGAGATGCCAAGGGTGTTGATTGTGGATCCAAGGAAGATAAAGTCATTGATAATTTTAAAACTTTTTTGCCTGTATCATAACACCTGCAGCCCAGGCGTGAGGATTTTTGTCTTCTTGATTTTCAGATGTAACCCACACTGAAGGTTGTAGTCTTTGCTCTTCTACAAGCACTTCAATTTCTCATTTTTAGAGAGTAAGATCACGCCATCTTCATAATACTTATTCATAATGAATCTTTCTCATATCTCGGTATCACGTTTTTCTTCATATTTTCTAGCTTCTCAAATCATTTGTTCAGCATACAGATTGAATATGTATGGAGAAAGAATACAGCCCTGACACATATTTTTCTCTTTTTTAAAATAGTAGCATTATTCATTGTTGTTTTTGTTATTGATATGTGTTGTAGAGTCACCTCCAACTCGTAGCTATCCTATGTACAACAGCTCTAAACCCTGCTCTATCTTAAGTCAGTTTCATTGTCTCTGACACACCATGACCCCAGTAACTGAATCATTTCATCTCATCCGAGGTCTTTCTGTATTTTGCTGAACATCCACACTTCTAAGTATTTTGTCCCTCTACAAATAGTACTCTTACCTTACAACATGCCCAAAATATGTCAGATAGAGTTTCAAAATCCTTGCCTCCAAGAAGAAACTGTGTTTCTCCCTCTCTAGGGAAGACTGGTTTGTTCTTCTAGCAGACCATGGTACTCTTTTCCAGCACTACAACTCAAAGGCATCAATTCTTATTCTATCATCCTTAGTCATTTTCCAGTTCTCTGATGAATAGCATAATTGCCAAAAATTAGAAGCAAGCATCATGTCCTCTAATAGATGAGTGGATAGACAAACCATACGGTATAAGTACAATGGGATATTATTCAGAGGTAAGAAGAAAGGAGATATTACACAATAAAAAGTCATACCAGAACTTTAAATATGATCCATTGCATTCATTGTAAGTATTCCTCTTTTTCACTAATCCTCTACTTTTCTATCCACAATGTCCTTTCCAAAGACTAGCCCCTCTTTGTAGGTATGTTTTGTTGTTGTTAGATGCCAGCAAGCCAACTATGCCCCAGAGTGACCGTATGAATAACAGCTATGAACACTGAATGGTATAGTTTTGTCTTTCACACAGGGTAGAAATGAGTTGGAGCCTCCTCGAGACTCCTAACAACACAATATCATCACTAGCAGGCATTGGAACCAAGAGAACAAGAGGGTGATGAATGGGAGTCAATATTATCTCTTCTCGAGGTACATAGTGTCTTTGGACTCATCTCGTCACCAGGACAGGCTAACTTCTTATGACTTTGGGCTAATGTTGTGATTCTAATGTCCTAAACAACTTTGGTGTTCAAACAGTTAAGAACATATCATGGGGAAACACAAAGAGGCACAGAACGTGAAGAGTCTAAGTAATCACTTTAGATCTTAAAACTGACATATATTTTGAGCGTAGTTCTCTACACTGTGCTCACACTTGTTCTGATTTCCAGCTTCCCCTTTCATAATCTTGCCTCAATCTATGAAAAAAAATACTCTGGTCACCCACCATACTCTTAATTGAAAACTTTGACTCTGCCTAGTGAAATCTGTAGACTTCCAGAAACAACTTCAAGTATTATATTGTGACAGGAAAGAAAATTTTCTATCAGGTATCTGTTTGGCTTTTAGTAGAAATTATATGGTTTTAACAAAATTTTTAAAAATGACCCAGTTTGGCAGTTGGCTTGTAGACTATTAAAAGTAATTTTGACTTATAGATCATTGTAATTTTCAGCCTCTAGCTAAAAAGAAGTTAAAAGGCGCATTGCCATGGGAAAGTCTGCTGTTAGGGACCTCTCCAAAATACTGAAGAGCAATGGTGTCTCTCTGGAGACTAAGGTGCATCTGATACAGGCTATGGTCTTCGCAATCACTTGTTATGGATCAGAGAGTTGGACAATG
>NW_006399754.1:26603348-26605520 GCF_000299155.1 Elephantulus edwardii
GGCACATAACAACAACAACAACAACAACAACAACAACAGCTAAAAAGATTTCCAAAGACTTGAGTAATAGAATTATTTAAAAATTCATTATTTCCCCATGTGCCTATTTAGGTGACAGACTTCATAAAGTTTACATATACATTTATATTTATTTTATTACACCTCACAGATTTTGGAACTGTACAAAATTAATATAAAAATAATCCTAGGCTGAGCCAGTTTATTGGCACCATTATTCTACCAAGTCACACATCTTTCTTGATTTTGAACCATGAAGTGTTTCCTTACTCTGTTCAAACAACTTTTTTTTTAATCTAGGTAAACGATTTGTATGAGCATGATTGAATATTCTGGGATTCCTATTCTGCTCAAAGTTAACCATAATTTATTATGACCCACACCATTAAAAGCTGTTGCATAGTCAACAAAACACAAATAGACATTCTTCTGAAACTATCTGCTTTCTGCCAAGTTCCATATGATATCAGCAACGATAGCTGTATTGCCATGGCCTCTTTTAAACCAGTCTTGAACTGGCAGTTTCCTGTCATGTACTGTACTGGCCCTGAGGTAGTGAAATTCTTGTGTAAGATGCATCTTAGTCATCTTCATTTAACATCTGTTTATGTTATATGAAGAATCAAATCATAAGAAATTAAAAAAATTTCCTTTAGATATTGTAGGGGGTGAAAGATACATCTGTTTCATTTTTATGTATTGTTTTATGTATACAGATAAAATTATGACTGATCAGAGATTACTGTGAAAAAATTGTAGGAGGTTGTTAAAAACTAATTGTTACCCAGAGGTTCTAGATAAAAAAAAAAAATCTAAACTTCTCAAGGTTTACAGACTTCCAAGTCATTGGGGTGACATAAGAAACATCCATTTCCTCACTGCAGAATCAGACTTCAATCTTGTTAAGCAACTAGAGATCTTACGATTCTCAGGAGAAAGCTGAGCTGTTCATCAAGAAATGAATAATCATCAGAACAAAATGAGCAGTCATGATAAGGGAAAGTAGAAAAACAAACAACAAGGTAGGGTTCTAAATGCTCATGAGAATGTTGGAAATACGTGATCGAGTAATTCCCACTCCAAAATTAGAATGATTTCCTCTCGAAAATGGCCATGCTTGTCAATGGGAAAATAGTGACCCATCAATACTGACAGGAGTAAAGGACCCTGCCTGGAGACATGAGTAGAAAACATACCTTCAGTTACGTGTTGGTCAAACTTCAAGGCCTTTGTGGAATGACATAGGCATAATTTTAATGCATCAAAATGAAGATTACTATCACTGTTACTATTACTATCACTAAATAGCATTAAGTGTAAAAGTGCGAGCATGTTGAAATATTTTATTCATTAGCTAGATAGGTAAATCTGTTGTTGGATTGTTTGTTTGTTTTTTTGTTTGTTTTTAAATAATTCACCCTGCTATGATTAAAAGCAGTCTGTGTATAAGAAGTCTCAGGTAAGCATAATTCCAAATGCTTAGGCAGGTGTACAAGACTATTATTTCTAAAATTAACAGCTTCATCTTTGGCTCAGTTCTCCAACTCTTCTGTGGCCCTTGGGTTCAGATTCGACTCAGACTCATCAGCGGCCATAGGTGTGAGGGTTTGGTTTTGGAGAAAGTGGTGAGCAGTGGGCCAGCATCCTGTTGACTGTCAGTTGTGGGACAGCAAGAGGCAACTGTAGGAGATGCAGTCTGATGGTGCAAAGACTGGTGAGCTATGAGTCTGGACCTTACAGACTGTCAGTGGTGGTGTGGCAGGATGTAGGTGATGTACGCTGGATGTTGTGTCCTAGGTGAGCAGACAAAAAACAAACAAGCAAAAAAAAAAAGTGCCTAACATTGAGGTCCCACGAGCTTATAGAAGGCTCTCTATGGTGGTGTGTGTATCCATCCTAATGTTCTCTCCTTAATAAAATAATTTCGTCAACACAAAATAAACAGAGATTGTCTAGGAAAGACATCTGAATGATAAACCTTGGACACTCAGAGAATCATACTATAATAGATGCACAGATTAATATGTTGTTGTTGTTGCTGTTATGTGCCGTCTAGTCGCTTGCGACTCATAGCAACGCTATGTACAGCAGCTCTAAACTCTGCTCTGTCTTGTGCCAATCGCACTGTCTCTGACACTCCCATACCAGTTATCC
>NW_006399754.1:26606805-26609666 GCF_000299155.1 Elephantulus edwardii
ATCTATTCCTGGAGCCTTATTTTTGGCCATGTCCTTCAAAGCAGCCTGAACTTCTTCTTTCATCACCATAGGCTCTTGCTCATATGTTGTTTCATGAAACAACATATTATAGATATTAAACAGATTAATATATATAGGTGCAAATTTACTACTTTGTGACACAATTTGTTTATATTGTTTATATACATTCACTATTAAACATTATGGACTTTTAAAACAATTTTAACATTACCATTTTTTAGTATTAATAAGGTAGCAATCTTTCTTAATTCTTCCTCCTTATTTCAAACATACATGCTGTTAACCAAGAAGTCAATTGTGTAAATCCACCAACTGTTCTACAATAGGATGTAACAATCATTTTCTGTACAGACTTATACAGGCTTAGAAATGCTGCAGTCAGTTCCACTTAGCCTTAAAATGTTGCTATGAGTCAAACAACTTGGTGAGGGTGAGTTGATAGGGTTATATCTATAAATATATAGATAGGTACTCATACATGCTTATATAACTATGTATAATGTTCATAATATGCTCTCTTAGGTGGAATTTTAAGTTATTTGGATACTGTGTAAACATCACATTAAAACCTTGTGAGAATCAACCAAACAGCAGAATCGTATCAGCTGTCTCTGTGGCCACCACTCACTCACCTGATGAATGAGGTCCAGGAACCCAGAACTGTGTCTTCTACCTTATCTGCCTGCTGTAAGTGTCTCAGTTTGAAGTCTTGATGTGTTAAAACACCTAAAAGAAATAAGCAAAAGAAGAGCTGGATTCCTTATGGGAAGGGAAGAGAGCAACATCTTATGAGAAGACAAACATCTTGTCCAACTTTCAGCAATATATACCTTTAGAAGCACTCAAATATCATTGCCATGGAGTCAATTCTAACTCATAACACTTTTTAGTTTAATTTTTATTTTATGCTGGTTTATTTACAAAATTCATGTAAGTTGTCATCACTCTGTATCTCTCCCATTTCTTTCACCTCTCTCTCCACAAATCAAATTGTGTGACCGTGTGATTATACCCCAGCCACCAACCCTTTCCCGTCTGCTCCCACCCTCCCTCTCCCCTTGGATTCTTATACTCATTCTACAATAATGGTCTTATACAATATTTGTCCTTATGGGATTGAGTTAGTTCACTTAGCAGAATGCTACCCAGTCCCTTCTAAATTAGGTAGTCATTTACTGAATCATTGCTCCTGTGTGCTGTGTAGTATTTCATTGAGTGAACGTACCATACTTTCTCAATCCACTCAATTGTGGTTGGATATTTGGCTGTTTCCATGTTCTTGTGAGGGTGCTATGAACATTGGTGTACAAGTCTCTGATTCTGACTCAGTTCTCATTCTTTCAGGGTATATTCAAACAGTGGAATAGCTGGGTCATATGGAATTTTTGTGTTAGGCTTTTTGAGGAAATGCCTAACTGCCTTCCATCGTATTGAAGATTTAGGGTCAGAATTTCATGGGACATCAAAGTTAATTGGCCTAATAATATGCTCAATGTTTTTGTTCTACCTCTGAGTGCATTGTGCAGTTCCTGGTTTCACAAAGACTTGAACATAATTGAGTTCTAGTCACAACGTAATTGATTTCTAGCCACTTCTGATACAATATGGAATAGAAGTGGGGACAATGGGCATCCTTGTCTGGTCCCTGTTCATTAGGAAAATGCTTTTAGTCTTTCTGCATTGAGAATGATATTGACTTCATTTTTCATATATACTTTTCACAATGTGAGGAAATTCCCTTCTATTCCAATTTTGCTGAGTGTCTATCAGGAAGTGGTGCTGGATTTTGTCAAATGTCTTTTCTGCATCAATTGCTAAGATTCTATTGTTCTTGCTATTTGCTTTGATAATATGATTAATTATATTGATTGTTTATCTTATGTTGAACTATTTTTGCATACCTGTTATGAATCTCACTTATTCATGATGAATTATTTTTTTATATGCTTTTGAATTCTATTGACCAGGGTTTTGTTAAGGATTTTGGCATCTACATTCATTTTCTTTCTTGGTAGTACCTTTGCCTGGTTTTGGTATTAGGGTTATGCTTGCTTCATAGAATAACTCTGAAAGTGTTTATTTTTTCATTTTCTAAATAATTTAAGTAGAATTGGTAATAGATCTTCTCTAAATATTTGGTAGAGTTCAGCTGTGAAGCGAAGTGGTCCAAGATTTTTCTTACGGGGAAGTTTTTTTTTTTTATTATCTGTTCAATTTCTTCTTTTGTGTTCAAGTGTTTTATATCTATCCTTGTCAGTCTGAGTAGGGCATGAGTTTCAAGGAATTTTCCATTTTCTCTAGGTTTTCAAATTTATCTGAGTATATATAGCTTTTCATAGCATTCTGATACTAGTTTAATTTCATCTGGTTCTGTTGTGATGTCACATCTATTATTTCTTAACCAAATTACCTGTTTCTTCTCTTTTTTTCTTTGGGTAAGTTTGCCAGTGGTTTGTCAATTTTATTGACCCTTTCACAAAACCAACTCTTGGTCTTATTGATGGTTTCAAATGTTTTCCTGGTTTTTATTGATTTCAGCTCTTGTCCTTCTAATTTCTTCTAGAGGTTTTAGAATTAGATTGTTGGTCTTTTTCTATTTGTGAAGGTGTTGAGTTAGATCAGAGCAGTCTCGTCAGAATGCTGTCACATAGAGCAAAGAACTGCCCCATAGACTGTACTCTTTACAAACGCTATTTGCATGATCTCTCCTACAGGTTAGCTTGATATGTTATTTTGCTCTAAATCATTCTGACAATTGACCTCTTAACCACCGTGTCATCAGGGCATAGAGATTATTTATATATAATAATTGTTATTGTTGTATTAAGTCAGAATTAATT
>NW_006399754.1:26609916-26665536 GCF_000299155.1 Elephantulus edwardii
TAAATTTTTACTCGAAGGCATATAGTAACAGAAACTGTGTGTGTGACTTTATGTATGTATGCATTATATTAATAATACACATGTATATATTATTTGTTGTTATTGTGTACCTTTGAATCAGAATCAACTCATAGCTGACTCTCTAAAGGATTTTCGGAGACATTCTTCTCCATAGAGCTGCTGGTATAGATATATATAGTTTATATATAAATAAATATGACATGTACCTATGTAACATTGATTGCTGTATCAGTCTTATTTGTTGCTACTATTCTCATAGCTCTATTATTAATTCCGTAATCATCCTAAATAGTTAAATATCCAGTGAAGGGGAAAAAAACCCCTCACAGTAACATTATAGTTTCTATTTTCTCCTCTAGAAGGACAGAAGAGCTAATACTTACTGAGAACTCATCATGTATGAAACATATGGTTGTCATTTTACATGGTTTCATTTATCAAGGTCCAGTGAAGAGAGCAAAATTATAGGGGTTTTAGACTAGTTGTTTAGAAGGAAGCTCTAGTGGTATAGTCGATAAGAGAGTTGTTTTGCAACTTAAAAGCTGCAATTCTCTGGCAGGTTGCTTCCACCAGATGCTCTGTGGGAGGAAATGGGCAGTCTCTTCTGGGATTTACAGAGTAGGAAACCCACTAGAGAGTCACCTAGGAGTGGGAACAGACTCTCAGGCAAAGAGAGAGAGGAAGAAGGCAGGATTTGGGGGAGGAAAATAGGGAGAGGGAGAGGGAGTAGTAGAGCTGAAAGAATAAAATGAGCATACTGAGTTAGTACAGTCAGAGTAACTTTAACAAGCAAATTCCATTCTTCGACTGGGAGAAGAATTAGAGACTTAGGGAGTTCTGGTAGCTTAGTGGTAAGGGGTTGGACTGCCAATCCAAAGAGAGGTGGTTTGAATCCACTAGAACTTAACAGGAAAAAGATTGACACTCTCTTCCTATGAAATCTACTGCCTCTGGAAGCTTTCTGGAAGGTAGGATATGACATATAAGAACAACAACATATAGAGAGAGTGTGAGAAGGGGTTCTATACAATGGCTACGATTTTTATCTTCGAGAAGACACTCTGTGGCCAGTTGTGAGGTTCGAACTAATGAGAAGTTAAAGGGATTTTACAGAGGTGATACTAAGGGCTTTACAAGCTGTATCCTCTCCCCTTTCCAGTCTTTCAGTGTCCCTCTATTTCATTCTTTTCACAAGGAAATACCTTAAAAAGAATCCATGGTTTCCATAGTCTCAGGCCCAGAAACACAAGACTGCCTATAAAAGGGTGAGTTTGGAGCTAAGAGTTGATAGCATGTACCTGACACACTGATCAAGTATATAATTTTAGCTTGTAAGTGTTTGAAGATTCACTGAGTTTATTTATTCTTAGAACAGCTACTGTCAATGTTCTATCAAAACTCCCACCTTTGCAGCTATGTAGCCAACTTTCTTAATGGCATTATCAGTTTCCTTCTGTAATTTTAGATGTGCACAATTATTGAAACAGATACGTTTAGACAGTACTAATGTCCCCTTTATACTTCATGGTTTAATTCCTCATTTTATCCAGAGTCCCTTCAACCTCCCACTAGTGCATATTAAACTGGTAGCTGGGGCAGCCTGGAGTTCAGAGCAAGCCAAAAGTCTGCTCTTTAACTCACCCACTTATCTCCCATGATTACTAATCACATTGCAACCAGCAATTTTGAGGGAAAACAAATGTCAGCACCTTCCTTCTGTGACTTCCAGTAGTAAATTTTATCTCTGCTCATGGCTTGGTCCTAATTACTTTCCTATCTCATTTCCTGTTGATTCATTTCAGACATATAATGGTTTAAGAAGTCCCTGCGTTAGACTAAGCCCGAAGAGCTTCGGCATGTATCTCTGATCCATTGAGAGTTCAGACATATTCCTAGCTGTTTACTTTAAAAGTGTCATGTCATATCACTCTGGTGGTTGTTGTTGTTATGTGCCATCAAGTCACTTGCGACTCATAGCGACCCTAAGTACAACAGCCCTTAACTCTGTTCTGTCCTGTGCCAATCTCATTGTCTCCGACACACTCATCCCGATTACCCCAGTCACTGAATCAATCCATCTCCTAGAGGGCCTTCCCCTCCTGTGCTGTCCCTCCACCCTCCCAAGCATGATGTCCTTCTCCAAGGACCCGTTTCTCCTTACCACATGACCAAAGTAAGTCAGATAAAGCCTCAGAATCCTTGCCTCCAAGGAGCAGTCTGGTTTAACCCTCTCCAGGAAGAATCATGGAGGGACAGCGCAGGAGGGGAAGACCCTCTAGTAGGTGGATTGACTCAGTGACTGGGGTAATCGGGATTGGTGTGTCAGAGGCAGTGCAATTGACACAGGATAGATCAGGGTTTAGGGCTGTTGTACATAGGGTCGCTATGAGTCGCAAACGACCTGACGGCACATAACAAAAACGACAGGATGAATCTGTTTGTTTTCACTCTGGTTACATACCTCTTTATCCTGTGAAGATTTTTATCTCCTATAAAACCTGTTAATAGTTCCCCATTCATGGCGCACAATCCTAAATTCTATGAATCAGTTATCTGTGACTTTACAGTATATGGGGGCCCAGTCCTCTTTTTTTTGGCTATCTCCAATCAGCCAAGTCTTCCTCAAGATCTTGTCACCTTCCTGCAGCCCTGAAAATTTAGCCTGCACAGTGACAGTCAATAAGTTACCATTCCATCGGGAAACAAACATTATAATATGCTGGAAACTAGACTGTTTATGTTATTTACCATCAAGTTGCCTGTGACTCATAGCGACCCTATGCACAGCAGCCCTAAACTCTGCTCCATCTGGTGCCAATCTTATTGTCTCTGACACACCTACCCTCATTACCCAGTCACTGAATCAATCCATCTCATCTCTTGGCGCTGTCCCTCCACCTCTCCAAGGACTGGTCCCTCCTTGCAACATGTCCAAAGTATGTCAGACAGAGCTTCAGAATCCTTGCCTCCAAGTTGCAGCCTGGTTTGTCCTTCTCCAGGACGAACCTGTTTGTTTTCTTAGCAGTGCATGGTATATTCAATACTTTTCTCCAACACCGCAGCTCAAAGGCATCAATTCTCCTTCTATTATCCATAATCATAATATACCTCCTTGTGGAATTAAAGGAAAGGCGAGAGCTTCATTTATGAACTTTGCTGATTCTAAAGGTTGCCCCTGTTTCTTTTTAGTTTTATACTTAGAATGATGCAGATGATAACAGATGTAACAGCAGGATTCTGTATGTTGAAATGATACTTGTAAGATTATCTTTGACATTTTAGGTGGCTTTACAGCTAAAAGTAGCAAAAGAACACCATCTCACAAGCTTACAGCATCATTTCTTCCAGATTTTATTCTCCGCTGTGGAGCATTGCATCCAATTCCAGAAGTCCACATAACTTTGTATATATTAATTGATACAATCATCACAACTCTGGATGAGGTACTATTATATTTTATTCCAGTCTGGATATAAACAAAATATAATAAAAAAGAACTATTGCAATAAAAAAGTACTATTGCAATAAAAAAGTACAAACTATACCTAATAGAAGATAGACTTGTATTTAAAACAAATCTATGTCTACTCAAACCCAAACTCTTTTCCCTTCTTCTATATTATATTATATTATATTATTTATTATATTCTTCATTCTGACTTTGAATAATTTATAGAATCCATACTGAGAAGGTTGTTAAGAGTTCTCAGTTAGATTGTCCGTTGAGTAATTAGTAGTAAGGTGTCATTCAATAGTTGTTGTTGTTATGTGCCATCAAGTCACCTGCGACTCATAGTGACCCTATGTACCAGGGCCCTAAATGCTGCTCTATCCTGTGCCAACTTCACCGTCTCTGACACACTCATTCCCACCGCCCCAATCACAGAATCAATCCATCTCATCGAGGGTCTTCCTCTCCTGCACCGTCTCTCCACTCTCCCAAACATGACGTTGCTCTCCAAGGATCACTCAATAGTAGATAAGTAAATTAAGTAAACTCTACTGTGGATTTCATTTCTGGCTTGTTTTTATTTTAATTTTTGCTTCCTCTAAGTAGGTATTACATACCTTTGTATTTATGTGAATCATTTTTAAAATAGGTTAAAAAATAGTTTCTAATTTGCAAGTTAATTGTAGAACAACAACAATAAGTTGTGTGTAAATGTCTTAGAATGTTGTTAATCACCAATAAGCATTGATTTAGTGTTATTATTAAGGTTACTTCATTTTGGTACAGAAAGCACACACCCTCTGGTCATATAAACGAGGGGCAGTTCTTGACTCACTCAGTCACTGCCTCAATACTTAGTCTTTATCTCCCAGTTCCTCACATTATGCCAGATGGGGAAGTAAGAGCCGTCCTACTACGGGGATTAAATGGGGAGACGAGAGCAGCTGATTCCATCTTTTCCACTTTCAGTTATTTAGGGAGTTGGATGCATTTTGTTTTTTCTGTTTAAAACTTTGGGTCAGTTTTAGCCTCTAATTGCTTATTGTTACCTTATTTGGTATAAATGTGGGTTGCCATGCTCTTGTTTCAGAGCTACTATCTCCACAATTTTAGCCCTTGCTTTCAAAGAAATTTTTGCAAGACTGCCAGTTGGAATAAGTAATTAACACTTCAGCTCAGCTCTGAAAAAGAAAAACAACTGTGCCATACAAATTCTTGCCAAAGTCAATTCTCTCACCCAGAAAAATGCCTGAAATACTCATCAGGGTACTTTCAATTTCACTAAAAGAGAAATGAGATCAGGCGACATGATCAAAATGGTAGTTCATCCGCTTCCTTCTATCAGCTGCTGGAGAAAAGGAAGGTGGAGAAAATGAGTACATTGAAGCCCCGAGAGTGAAGAACTCTGAGGGGGAAATACCACATGCACAAGTATATACTTCTCTACATGTGAAAATGGAGAGATACATAGATGATTTAAGTTTAAACCTTATTTGATTTCTTAATTTGAGTTGTGAGTATACAGATGTGTATTTTTAGATCTACATGCTCTTTATCATAATAAAAACTAAATGTCAGTGTCATTTTTATATAATAACTTTCATAATGAATAAGTCTGAAGCAAGACTTGTTGCAGTGAGTCAGCAAATGTCTAAGCAAACTTGTATTATTCTAAAGAATATTGTATATTTCTCTGTTAAGATGAATCATTACTTTGGGAATAGTCAGTCAAGTGTCTTCCACTCTGTGGACAACCTCACCATCGTCCTTCACAGACAGCGCAGTGAAATGGAGCTAATCCTGACCCATGAATCTACTTGGAGGTGGAAAATAAAGGGACAATAGGGTTGTGATACTTCCTCTGAGGACTAGATAGGCTTTCCCTTTTGTCTTTTGCACAGAATTTTGCTGTTCTGAACTACTATTATGACACATCTCTCTGCTTCCTTGTTCTTCTCCATTCAAATCAGAATTCACAGAGTGAAGGGTGAGTCAATTCAGCCTGTCTTTGAGGAAGTTAAAATCAACTAAGAGCTCGTTGGAGGGGAAAACATAATCTTTTCCCCTGTGATTTACAGTCTTCAGTGTCCACTGGAGGGTCAGCTGTGAGTTGGCTTTAAATTGAAGACTATCAGTTTTAGTTAATGTTGTTGTTGTTATGTGCCATCAAGTAGCTTGCAACTCATAGCGACCCTATGTACAAGAGCCCTAAACGGTGTTCTATCCTGTGCCAAACTCGCTGCCTCACATTCATTCCCACCACTCCACTCACAGAATTGATCCATCTCATCATGTGTTTTCCTCTCCTGCACTGTCCCTCCACTCTCCCAAACATGATGTCCCTCTCCAAGGACCAGTCCCTCCTTGTAGCATGCCCAAAGTATGTCAGACGAAGCTTCAGACATGACTCCTTGACTCTAAGGAGCATTCCGGCTTCACCCTATCCAGGACAAGCCTGTTTGTTCTCCTAGCAGCCCATGGTACATGGTATGGTATATTCAACACTCTCCTCCAGCACCACAGCTCAAAGACATAAATTATCTTTCTATCGTCCCTATTCACTGTCCAACTCTCCGATGCATAGTACATAATTGCAAAGATTATAGACGGGATCAGGTGCACCTTAATCTCCAGCCTGACCTCATTGCTCTTCAGCACTCTTGAGAGGTCCCTCACAGCTGACTTTCCAAATGCAACTAGTCTCTTGATTTCCTGGCTGCTGTTACCAAGAGTGTTGACTGTGGAACCAAGTAAACTAAAACTGTTAAATATCTCAATCTCTTCACCATCCATACTGATGCTGCTAATTGACCTAGTGGTGAGAATCTTTGTTTTCTTGATGTTGAGCTTTAATCCACATAGGAGGTTGCAGTTAATGATAACAACCACTATTTTAAAACACATTAATGTAGAGCATAGTCAGATTTTTTTTTGTTGGATTTTTTTTTGTGGGTTTTTTTTTTGTTTTGTTTTTTCTTTTTTTACTTTGGTATCCCTTCCTAAAAACGGTGCCTCTGGAGCCCTATGAACTTTGATTAATGTCGATAATTGTAGAAGGGCTTCAGTCCTTTTGTTCATAGGGTCGCTGTGAGTCGTGCTGCTCAACTTGAAGACTATCAACAACAACATAATCCAAAAGCGAGAGAATACCTACGGATCTAACAAAGCGCTCCAGCTTTCTGCTTGTTTGGGACCCTCCACCCAGTTCTGACCATCTGACCTCTGGCTGAGTCTGTAGCCGGCTGCATTGCCTGCTAAGCTGAAGATTCATTTGCCTCTCTAGCCTGTCAACCAGCACTCGACTGTGATCATAGCGGTGGCTCTTGCCAGCCTCTGCCGTGGTGTGAGCCCATTTCTTTGAGAGAGATGTGGGTGTGACTGTGTGTGTAATTATTAGACACCGTTGAATCCACTCCAACTCGCAACAACCCAATGTGCAATAAAAAGAAACACTGCCTGATCTAAAGGCGTTTTCTTTCTCAGAGTATTCCTTTTTGTCACTGTTTTTCTATCAAGTACTTTGCCTTTCTCTAGGAAATGGGCTATCCTGATAAAATGTCCAGGGTGTGTCGGACAAACCTAAATATCTTTGTTTCTACTAAGGAGTAAGTAGACTGTACCTGTAAAATAGACTTGTTTAATCTCTTGGCATTCTATTTCCAATTCAGTATTGCTCAATAATATCACAATTTTTAAAAAAACACACCAATTCTTCTTTGATCTTTTTTACTCATTGTCCAACTTTCCTATTTATATGAAGCAATTGAAAATACAGTGACTTAGATCAGATGCACCTTAGCCTCTACAAAGACACCTTCGCTCTTTAGTACACTACGATGTCCTTGACGGGAGATTTATACATGCTCTGGTGGCCTATTGGAAAGAAACTGCACTGCAATCCCAATTGGAAATGCAATTGCATGTAGTTCCAATCTATCAGCTGCTTCATGAGAGAAGGAGAGGCAATCTTCTGCTATGTAATTAATTGCTTCTGAAAACCCTCTGGTGGGTCAGCAATGGGTCAGTTCTGACTTGACAGTACACAACAACAATATATCATTTGATTTTTAAACTGCCACTTGCAGGTGTTTTTATGGTGGATCCAAATTAAACTGAATCCTCGATAGATTCCATTTTCGCTCTATTTATTATGATATTGTTTATTGGCCCAGTTGAATACTTTTGTTTCCTTTATGTTGAGGTATTACCTAGCTTCACTCAGAAGTACTTCACCTCTTTTTCCATTTTTGTATGAAAGGTGGTGTCACCTGCATATGGTAAATTGTTGATACATCTTAGACTTCTTCATACAGTCCAGGTACTCAGTGTAATTACTCAGTGTAGAGGGAGATTTTGTTGTTATTGTCAGGTGCCATGGAATCAAGTATGGCTCATAGTGACCTTAGGCAGAGCTGAGCTGACTCTTGATCTACATTGTGCCATCCTCAGCATCTCTGACCCACTAGAGCCCACTGATGAAGTCACCACGCCAGTCTATCTCTTTAGGGGTCTTCTCTCAGCATGATGTCCCTTTCTGAGGAATAGCCTCACCTAGATATGTCCAAAGTATGAAAGATTATGCTTTGCTGTATTTGTCTTCAAGGAGCACTTTGACTACGCTTTTCCCAAGATCTATCTGTTCTTTTGGCAGTCCATCAAATATTCAACACTCTTCTCCAGCACCTTAACTTAAGGGCATCATCAGTTCTTCTGTCATCCTTATTTATTGTCCAGCTTTCTGATGTATGGCAGGTGATTGAGAAGACCATGAACTGAATCAGGTGTACTTTAGTCTTCAACTTGACGTCATTGCTCTCCAGCATTTTGGAGAGGTCCTGACTGTGAACTTATCCAGCCCAATACATCTCCTAATTCCCTGATAGCTGGTACCAAAGATGTTGATTGTTGATCTAAGCAAATTACCTCATTGACAGATTCAGTGCCTTCTCCATATATCATAAGGTTGACTGTTGATCATGGGATGAGAACCTTTGTCTTCTTGATGTTGAGATGCAAATCCATGCTGAAGGCTGTGCTCTTTATGCAGCCAGTGTTTCATATCCTTCTCTTTTTTCAGCAAGCAAGGTTGTGTCATCTGAATAATGCAGGTTGTCGATGAGTCTTCCTCCAATCTTGATGCTATATTTCTTATCATGAAGTCCAGCTTCATGAGTTATCTGCTTAAGATACAGATTTAATAGTATGGATAAAAGATACAACTCAGACATCCTTGATTCCTGATTTTAAAGCATGCAGTATTCCCTTGCTCCTTTTGGACAATAGTTTCTTGATCGATACATAGGTTTCTCATGAACATAATTAAATGTTCTGAGATTCCCATTCTTCTCAATGTTAGCCATTAATTTGTTACGGTCCACATAGTCAAGTGCCTTTACGTAGTCAATAAAACACAAATAGACATTCTTCTGGTATTCTCTGCTTTCAGATAGTATTCACTTGACTTCAACAATGATATCCCTACTGCCATGGGCCTCTTCTAAACTCAGTGTGAACTTTTGGCAGTTTCCTGCCAAAGTATGGTAAAAGGATATAAAGTTCATAAATACCTTTCTTGGGTTGAAAACATGCACTGTATCTTGTTTTGTTAAAAATAAAACAAAACCTGTTTCTTGGTCTATGTGTAGGTTGTACAGGAGCACAATTAAATATTCTGGAATTCCTACTCTTCATGATATTATCTGTAATGAGGAGGACGATCTGACACCTCTAACTAAGGAGATTATTGCTGAATACCAGAATTTTCCAGTGCTGAGAAATCGACTCACCACAAAGATAAAACAGGAAAATGCGACCACTGAAATCAAGAGAGCAAAGTACCCATCCCAGATGGCCTCGAATTTGTGGTTTAAATCCAGGACTACGGAATTTTTACCTAATATCCAGAGAGCATGACCAGTGGCTAGAATCTGGAGGGCTGGGCCATTGAAAAAATGGTTTCACAGAAGATAGATTTATTTTCAAGCCTTGAGAGCTAATGCAATTTTTTTCCTGTTGAGTATTAGATTAGCTTGATGCCTGCTATATCTTGCTCTCCTTACAATTGCTTTCATTTGTAATGAAAATATTTATCTTATTCCTGTTCAGAGGCTGTAGTTTGGAAACAGACATCATGTATTCTACATTTCACAGGTTCACAGAAAAAGAAGAAATTTTTCCCCCAAGATAAAACACAACTATAGTCTTACCCATGTCTGGTTTATTTGACTATGAAGATTGGATTTTCATTCTAGAATTGTTTTAAGATTGAGATAATTAATGGAATGAATGTGTTTTATAGGTGATAAAGACATGACTTGAGAGAGAAATGCTATGGATTGATTTGTGCCAATCAATTGTAAATCTTAAAGACCTAACCTTTCTGTCTATAGTTATAATTTCACTTTGTAATCGGTTGTATTTTTATGTAAAGAGAAAAAGATTAGTATAGGGTTTATCTTGAGTCAGTTTCCTCTGAGATACAAGAGATTATTCAAATGAGAAGAGTAAAGATGGAGGAAGAAAACTGCAAAGTGCTTGAATCATTTCTTTTATAGTGATTATTATGACACCAGGTCCTAGAAGGCACAGGTTAGCAATGTCCTGAATGTCCAATTTTTGTACCACCCCATCATCTCTGGTACCCACTAGTAGACTTCCATTCAGGCCTCTCACACTTCACTTACATCTTTGGGCTATGGAATTTTCCATGAAGAGTCACAGAAATGAAAGTAATCTGAGGAGGAAAATGATTCACATAATAGTGGATGGTGCAGCTTGACACACTTGGTCACAGAGCCTGGTGAACAATGGGCCAGGAGACTGCAACTGAAGCTGTTGTTTGTCAGCTTAGCTGGATCAGGTTAGATGCAATGTCCTTATGTGAACAAACATTGAGCTTGCTGGGAGAATTCCTGTATATAGGACCTCAGGGCTGAAAATTACATTCCCAGGAGAACTAAGGATGGTGATTTGGGACTTGTCATCTAGTTGCTGCTGCTGTTGTTGTTGTTGTTCTGTACTGTTGAGACAAAATCAACTCATAGCAGACCCTCTAACAAGTTTTCAGATGAAGTCAGTCACACGGGGGAGGGAACTGTCCATCTTTATCCTATGAAGACGCGAGTGAATTTGAACTGAGTGCTTTTGGTTGACAGGGCGGCTTACCACTCGGCCATCAGGGTTCTCATGGAGCTTCTATCCAGACCTAGTCTTATCTCCTTAATGCAATAAGTAACTCAGGAGGGCTTAATCATAGGAAAAGAGGCTAGAATTGCAAAATTGAAAGCTAGGCATGGATGATGCTGACATTTACACCTTCCATTCAGAAGATTCCATTACATCACAATATCAAGATAAAAATACGTTTTCACCATAGGACCCAAAGGCAACATCATGATAAATGGAGAAAAGATGAAAGTTCTCAACTATTTCATTTGGATTTTTTAAAAAATCAATATCCATTCTAGTGGCAGTAAAGAAATCAAGTAACAAATTGTATCAGGAATATCTGCTGTCAAGGATGTCTCCAAAGTACTAAAAAGCAATGAAGACTGTTTAAAAAACTGAAATACATCCAATCCAAGCCATGATATTTTCAAGTTCTTCTTATGCATTGGGAAGTTAGACAACAAATATGGATGACAGAATAAGAATGACTTGCTTCAGTGTTTTTTAAAAAAAAAATCTGCATTTTTTCCTAACTTTGCATTATTGTGTTGGAGAAAAAATATTGGCTATCCTGTAGAGTGCCAAAAGTATAAACAAATATCTACTGGAAAGAGAACAAACTGCCTTGGAGGAAGTGTCTCCATGGGCTTTAAGTGTCTCCTTATAGGGCCAAGAGTTCAAAACTTCATCTCACATATTTAGAACATGCTTCCAGGAAGGACTAGTCCTTAGAAAAAGACGTCATGCTGGGAAAGGTGGAGGTCCAGAGAAAGAAAGGTTCTCAAATAAGATGAGTTTACATTGGGACAATAACAATGGACTTGAGTATATATATATATATATGCATGTGGGAAAGGGTAAGATTCAAAAATATGAGCATGTGGGAAAGGGTAAGATTCAAAACTGTTGTTCTTGGGTGGCGTGGCTGTAAGTCAGAGTTGAATGGAAGGCACAAAACAACAGCAACAGTATGGATAGAAGGACTGCGTTATTTATGTCATTGTACCACATCAGACCACGTGAAATTTGCCCTGGATGAGAAGCTCAAATCAACTTCTTTTCCCCCCACAGAGCTTACAGAGACAGGAAGTCTTCCTCTGGAGCTAGAACAATAAATTTAGACATCTACTTTCTTAAAATGTAAAACAAAAACGTTTTCTTTTTAAAATTATGCACTTAGGTATTCCTGCTGTAATATCACTAGAAAATGGAGACAGTAGTCTAATAGTAAAACCTGAAGTCATAAAGACAAAGAGCTCTTCTGTTTTTTCTTTCTCAGAAATGTTCTCATTACTCTAGAATCTTTTCCTGAAATAATTCAGTGTCACCAGTTCTTTCTGGTACAGTAACTCTGCATCCTTTCTCTATTCTTTTGATGTACCCTGCATCATTTAAGATTTTGCCCATAGAATCCTTTGGCATTACAATTCTAAGCTGAGAATTCTTCTTCAATTATTTCCAATTCAGAGATGTCCAGCATGTTCTTCCCTTTCAATCTTCTAACTCCGGTCCTTTGCACGTTTTTGTAGAGTACTATGTTTGTCTTCTGCAGATGCCTTTATAAATCCCCAGCTCATCTCTTTCACTTCAGCACTTCTTCTCTTGGTTTTGGTGTCTCTTTGTTCTGGTGTAATTTACAATGTCTCTTGTTATATCTGATTTGACCTTTTCTCTCTCCCTTGGCTTTGTAATGAATGTAATCTTGAATTCTTCATTTATGTTCTCCTTGATGTCATCCTACAACTCATTTTGAATTGGTAAAATACCATTATAGGTAGTTCAACAAATAGACACAGACCTGTACATCTTCACTTTTTCTAGGCTCTGCCAAGAAATTTAGAAAGAAACTACCTGGCCAACTATCGAGAAGAGATCCATATTTGTTTCCATTTCAATATAGCTGGTTCAACAGAATTTGGAAATTATCAAATATATCTGTGTTTCATTGAATATGCAAAGGGATTTGACTGTGTGGGTCATAACAAACTGTGGCTGACTCTGAGAAGAATGGAAATCCCAGAACAGTTGATCGTGCTAATGTGAAACCTATACTTGAACCAAGAGGCAGTTGTCAGAACACAGGAAGGAAACACTGCATGGTTCAAACTTGGAAAGGGCGTACGCCAGGGATGTGTCCTGTCTCCATACATTTTCAACCTGTATGCAGAACAGATTATCTGGGAGGCTGGGCTCTATGAGGAGAAATGTGGGGTCAGAATTGGTGGAAGATCTATCAACGATCTGCATTATGCAGATGACACAACCCTGCTTGCTAAAACTGAGGACTTGAAGTACTTGCTGCAGAGGGTCAAGGACTGCAGCCTCCAATATGGATTGAGGCTCAATGTCAAGAAGACAAAGATTCTCACCACTGGGCCAATTGGAAGCATCAGGATGGATGGTGAAGAGATTGAGATTATTCACAGCTTTAGTCTGCTTGGCTCCACAGTCAACACTCTTGGCACCAGCAGCCAGGAAATTAAATGATATGATGGGAAAGTCTGCTGTTAGGGACCTCTCCAAAGTCCTGAAAAGCACTGGTGTCTCTCTGGAGACTAAGGTGCATCTGATACGAGCCATGGTCTTTGCAATCACTTGTTATGCATCAGAGAGTTAGACAACGTCTAGGGAGGATTGAAGGGGAATTCATGCCTTTGAACTGTGGTGCTGGAGAAGAGTATTGAGGGTACCATGCACTGTTAAGAAAACCAACAGATTCATTTTGGAGAGGGTTAATCCAGGCTCCTCCTTGGAAGCAAGGTTTCTGAGACTTCATCTGACAAAATTTGGACATGTTGTTAGGAGGGACCAGTCCTTGGAAAGGGACATCATGCTTGGGAGGGTAGAGGGATAGTGCAGGAGGGGAAGACACTCTATGAAGTGGATTGATGCAGGGACTGGGGTAATCAGGATGGGTGTATCTGAGACGGTGCGGTTGGGACAGGATAGAGCAGAAATTAGGGCTGTGGTACATAGGGTCACTCTGAGTCACAAGTGACTCAATGGCACATAACACACACACACACACACACACACACACACATCTCACTAATATCACATGCAAGAACAATCTTTCAGGAAATTATTTTAAAATGCATGAAATAGTACACTGAAATGGAACTTCTTGAAATTCAGGCTGAATTCAAAAGAGGCTATAGCGTGACATATATCATTTCTGATAACAGACAGACCTTAGTTAAAATTAGAGAATAGCTGAATTGTGTTTATTGTGTTTTGTTGAAAATGCAAAGGAATTTGATGGTGTGGATCCTCACAAATCATTAATAACATTTTCAAATATGAAAACACAAGAATACTGAATTGTGCTCACGTGAAACCTATGCATACAGAAGCCGTTGTTCAAATAGAACAAGAGAACGCCACATGGTTTAAAATCAGGGAATGCATGTGTCTTTTCTCCACTCCTATTCAATCTGTTTGCTGAACAAATCATTTGAGAAGCTGAACTATATGAAAACGAACTTGGCATCAGGATTGGAGGAAGACTCATCAACAGCCTGTTTTAAACAGATTGCACAATCTTGCTGGCTAACAATGAAAGAACTTGAAGCATTTGTTGAAGAAGATAAAATACTGTAATCTTCAATATAAATTGTATCTCAACACCAAGAAAACAAAAATTCTAACTAGGAAAATAAGAACATCATGAGAGATGGAGAAAAGGTTGAAGTTGTCAGCTATATCATTTTATTTGAGTTCGCTATAAAAACCCTTAGTAACAACAGTCAAGAACTTAAAAGATGTATAGCATTGAGAAAATTTGCTCTCAAGGTCTAAAATGTTAAAGAACAATGAAGTCAGTTTACAGGCTAAAGGAAGCCTGATCCAAACCAGGGTGTTTTCAACTGCTTTCTAGGCATCTAAAAGTTGGACATTGAATAAGGATGACAGAAGAATGGATGTCTTTGAATTGTTTTGTTAGAGAAGAATATCGAATAACTCAAGGACTGCTGGAAGAACAAATCTGTATTTAATTAAAAATAACCAAGGTGCTCCTAACAAGTAAGGATAATGAATTTTAGTTTCACATATTCTGGACATACTGTCCTTGGAAAATTATATTATGCTGGGAAAGGTGGAAGTTCAGAGTAAGAGAGGAGACCCTCAAAAGGTTGGATTGACATACTGACTGCAACAATGTTATGAACGTATTATAGATCATGAAGAGGAAGCAATATAGGACAAGTTCAGATTTGTTGCTCACAGGATAGGTCCATAGCATTTTACAATAACAATACAGTCTTTTCAAATCTTTTCATATTCCAGAAATTCTGGAATCCGTTTGCCAGAATCTATAAACAAACAAAAAAAGTTCAATTTTGCTTGATATTAAATATGTAAACAATTCTGATGACACTTAACATTTAGGTAATATGAAGTCTTTCTAAAATTTGATCAATAACTCCTTTTTATATATACAATAAAAATAGTAGGGAATGTAGAAGACAAATGTCTATTATTATTATTATTATTAGTCCATGTGTGATGTTGTATTTGAGATCTTCTGTGTGCCCCAGCAGACAGATAACTCTGCCTCTCTGTCTGCTCTGTTTTGTGTGCTGAAATCTGACTACCATCTCAATAGGTCCTTTGTCCTTTAGCATTTTGTTAGTTTCACCTATTGGTTGATGACTAGCACAGTTTATTAGATTTGACAGAGGACTGTGGGTGTCATGTGAAGACAGTCAGTGCACCCCAAAGAAGTGAGACTTACACAGAAAGACCAGAAAGGAGTAGAGTACAGTTTCCCAAGGGCCCAGAGAGGAATGTACAGTATGCCTCAGCACACAAGCACTGGCAAGACTGAACCTAGGGACAAAACAACAACAAACGGGAAAGAGAGAAGGGGGTTTGTCTATACCAAACACGGTGGGCTCCTGAATAACTGAATGCAGATGTCTTATTCAAGGTAGAAGTGTTTGGTGCATGATTGTAGAGATGGGGAACATGGTCAGAATGATTAATTACAAAGATTGAGAAATTGTATTAAAAAGAATTTTTTTTTATGACAGGCCACAGTACACGGCAAGAGAGTAGTCTGAGATCACAACTTCTGAGCAGTCATGCAAAGGTCGTGATGACTACATTAGGAAGTGGGTCAAAGGCAGCTAAGAGGAGCAGGTGACATAGTGCACAACATAATGAGCTGCTGACCAAAGTCGGTGGCTTACAGCCCAGAAAACCCCAGGGAAGGCCACTAGGAGTTGGAACCTGAACTGACTCAAAGACAATGCGCAGGTTTTGTAGATGGCAAACCTTGTAGAGGACAAATTAGCCCAATGACACACTATCCAGAGAAGAGTGGACGTATGGAAAATCAGTCAGGGCGATGAATTCTCTACTTACATCTCTTGTCCTGATTACATGACTCATTGTCTCATATTTACTTGCAACAAATGTTCTTATTATGAATTTTCTGTACACAGCTTGGCGTTATTTATATAAAATTTTGCATATAGGAGTTGTTGTTATTGGTTTTGATTGCCATTAAGTCAAGTAAGACTCATAGCAGCGCTGTGAACAAAAGACTTGAAGCCTTTCTATAACTACTGTTTTTCTCACTGTTCATAGAGTTTCCAGAGGCATGTTATTTAGGAAATGGATGCCACTCCTGCTTCTAAATTCACCAGCCGCTCTGCTGGATAAGGACAGGCCCTCTCCTCCTGTGTAATTAACTGCTCTGAAAACCTACCAGGGCTCAGCTATGTGTCAGTTCCAACTCGATGGTACACATCAACAACAACAATGTTTATATATGGGAATTGGAACTGTGTGTCTTTGGGATTGCAACCTAGCTTCTTGCCACCAGGCCACCAGAGCTCCTATACTATTCTTTAATCAATTCTATACTATAATAAGAAGTATATAACTGATTAAAATTTGCTTAGTGCATCATAATTTATACAATGTATGGAGTATGAATCTTTCTCTAGTTCTGATACAATATTTTTCTTTATATACTCCTGCTTCTTGAATTATGTGCTTAGTATGCAGATTGATGTGTGCTGTGCATCTGAAAGCTGGACAAAGACTAGGGATGGGAAAGGAGCAATGGTGCCTTTGAATTGAGGTGTTAAAGAAGAGTGGACTGCTGGGAGAACAAACAGAGTCATCCTAGAGAGGGTGGGACCGGGCTGCTCCTTGGAGGCAAGGATTCTGAAGCTTCATCTGACACTCTTTGGACATGTTGCAAGGAAGGACCCGTCTTTAGAGAGACATGTCATTCTTGGGAAAGTAGAGGACAGCACAGGAGAGGAAGACCTTTGATGAGATAGACTGATTCAGTCACTGGGGTAATGGGGGTAGGTGTGTCAGGGACAGTAAGATTGGCACAGGATAGAGCAGGGTTTAGGGCTGTTATACATAGGGTCACTATGAGTCACAGGTGACTCGATGGCACATAATAACAACAACATTCAGAATGAAGAGAAAAAAGGTCCAAACATGATGCACATCTTTCCTGACATAAACTATGAATGTAGTGCTCCCAACTACAACTGCTTCAAGGAACTCATGCAATATTATTCAAAATGGGGGACCCCCGGAGGACATTATGCTGAGTGAAATATCTCAGTCACAAAAGGACAAACGCTGCATAGTGCCGCTGTTGTAGAATGGGGCTGATATCAGGGTTGGGGTAAGACTGAGAAAAACTGGATAAATTATGTACACTGCATTGAAACAGATGAGGGAGAGAACAGTTTAAAAGTGATATATTATAGGGTATTATGGTTATCATAAGAGTCCAGAATGAAGGTTCCATAGTGGAGTGTATCTGGGGTGGGGAGACTGTATACCAATGAAGGAATTTTTCTTTTACTTTTCAGAGAGAAGAGTGAACTGGGGGCAGGGGGGTAAGGGGGAGAGGTGAGGAGAAAAGTGCAACAATGAATGAATGGAAATCTAAAATCTCTGTAAATGTTCCTTAAAATTAATAAAAGAGAGAGAGAGAGAGAGAGAGAAAGAGATAGAGAAACACAACTAAGTGTTCTGGAATTACCATTCTCAATGTTAGCTATAGTTTGTTGTGGTATGCACAATCAAATGCCTTTGCTAAATCAATAAAATACAAACATCTCTCTGGCATTTTTTACTTTCAGTCAAGATACATTGGACATATGCAATGATAGTCCTTTTTAAAAAATTTTTTTCTACTAGTTTATTTACAAAATTTGAATAAATTGTTTTCGAGAACACACTCTTTCAATTTCCCTCACCCCAACACTCATCAAATTGTACAACCCCATCAATAACCTCCCCTCCCCCTGCACATCCACATCCCTCTGCATCTACCCTCCCCCACTCCTCTTGGATCCTTATACTCATTCTACAATAATGGTTTTATACAATATTTATCCTTGTGCGACTGAATTCACTCAGCATAATTCTCTCCAGTCCCTCCCAAGTCACATAATAATTTACAAAATCGTTGCTCCTGTGTGCTGCATAGTATTCCATTGTGTGACTGTACCATGATTTATCAATTTATTAATTCGAGGTTGGACATTTGGACTGTTTAACATAGTTTCTTTCTAATGCAGCTGGTGTTTTTGACAGTTTCCTGTCAATATACTGTTCCAAATGATTTTGTTTTAGTCATCTCTATTCTGTTTACTCTTTTTAATATTTCATAATGTTATTCTTATTTTTAATTGATTTGCATACAAAATTCCTCTTTTTTATTTTGTTCATATAATCATTCCCATACTTGTCTTATAAAGTTAATTACCATTGATTTACCCCATCTTTTCAGGGTCTTTCCAAATCTCTTAACCCCCGACCTTGACCCTCCAAATGCTGCAACCCTATGATTTCTTTTCTCTGTCTCCTCAGCTCCCTCTCCCCATTCTCCTCTCTTTGGACATTTATATACCTCTTCATAGTTATCCCTTTTGTTTGTCTGTTTGTTTACAATAATTGTCTTATGCAGTATTTCTCCTTATGAGACTTAGGTCACTCAGCATAATCATCTCTGCTGTTTTTGTGTACTGTCAAGTTAGAACAGACCCATAGCTGACTTCCCAGCTGGTTTTCAGAGGCAGTTAATTCCTTGAGAGAAGGTTTCTCATTCATTCAAGGAAGCAGCTCATGACCTCAAACCTTGTGCCTTCAGGATTGCAGGACAGCTTCTTGCTGCTGGGACATCAGAGCTCTCTTAAATTATATAGCAGTTTTCAAATCTGTTATCCCCGAGTGCTGTGTAGTATTCCATCATGTGAATGGACTACAGTTTCTCAGTCCATATTTTTATGTTGACAGGCATTTGGGCTGTTTCCATATTCCTGCTATTGTGAATAATGTTGTTTTAAGCATCTGTATACTAACCCTCATTTGTGTCTCAATCTTTTCCTCAGAATATATTCTTAGCAGTGGAATAGCTGGGTCATAAGAAATTTATATGTTCAGCTTTTTGAGGAAATGTCTGTATCTCATGGTATAAGATTCATACTATTCACATTATTCCAAACAATCTTGCCCTTTAGGAAGTTGTGAATGAGCATGTCTCAATATGGGTTTTAAAGTGGATCTCAGAGAAGACCCCAAAGGTTTGGAGTTAGAAAACCAAAAATTAGAAGCTCTGGAATTAGAAAATAAAAATAGAGGAACACGCTTAGTATTTCTTAAGTGAAATAGCGAAAGAAATAATTCAAAGTTCAATTTACAAGAATGAAGGAGTCTGTAGTTAAAATATTGAATGATGAATGAAGTGTTAAAGGAAGAATGAAGGGATACACAGTATCGCTGTACCAAAAGCAATGAGTGGCACTGCAAAATGTCAGAAAGTCCTGTATGATCAAGGACCAATCTCACTGAGAAAAGAGGCCCAAGCCGCACTGAAGGCATTTGCTGTATCCGAGGTCCTAGGAGGAGATGTGATACTTACCATTTGGACCATACAGGCAGGGCTCCTCTCCGCCTCTCCTCTGAAAAGATGCTAATCAAAGAATTTTATGTTTGTATCTGTGCCATTGAAAAATATCATTCCAGGAGTGAACCAAAACAAATAAAAGTGGTTTCTTATGGAATCATTTTGTTAATGTGTCAAAATGTGTCAGGTTCGACATCAATCTGGTTTCCAAACTTAGGTTTCATGATGCTATCTCAGATTAATTTTAATATTCATCATATAATTTTCACTTAAAGACACGATCAAATCATAACTGTTCGGGCAGACATTTTTGATCCCGCTTTCAAACTCTGTTACCTGAATTCCATGTTTTTCCTTCTGAAAGGATAGAGAATATATCAAATATCTGTTCTGGGATTTGATGGGAGATTACAAATTTGTGCAAATTTCAGAGTGTGTGTGCTTCATGTTATGAAAGTGAACTAACTCTAAAAAACAATGGGTGTGGTGCATCTTCCTAGGAGTTATGAAGGTTTTATCTACTTTTTATCATGTGCTTTAAAAACATATTAGATACATATTACATAATTATTCCTAGCAATATGCATTTCATTACATAAATGGAAAATTATGAAATGTAAGAAAAGTTTCATTTACTCATAACATCACTATAAGAAATGTTTATACCAATGCAGCTCGTTCATACACCTACTCACGCCATCACTGGAAATACATTATCAAGATATCACAGTAAAGTACCCTTTTGCCAATTTTTTTTACCATGACATTACATTTTCTTTGAAAGTACATGTTACTGTCAAAGTCTTTCATCTAATTATATTATTCACTTAGCTATTTTTCTACTTTTGAATATTTTTATTCATTCCACTTTTCTCTTAATAAATATAATTCTAGGAAAAATATAATCTCATCCATTAAAATGTTAATAACTTCACTAGTTCATTGTAAATTTATCAAATTTGTATTATTTGATAAAAATTCTTTAGTAAAGAATTTTTTATAAGATTTTTATAAAATGACATTTTGCTTTTCAAAAAAGCTTACGTTAATATATACATGCATGTGTAGTATTTTTTTAAAAATTATTTTCATGTTCAAAAACATTCGAGAACCTGGATGATGTCTGTTGTTTCATTTCTTTTGTATAGAAATTAAGTATTTTTCCACTTTTGCTGTCCTTTTGTTAACACACTGCTAAAAATAAAACATATACTTAGCAAACAAGAATTTGATAATGGCTTGGTTGGAGGAGTTCAATGTCAATTAGTAACTCAGATCGAGTATTCTGGCAATGGACGTGAAGAGATGAAGATTTATTCATGAAAACTACTAGTAACAATGGGAGGTGAAATTGTACAGAACATGACACACCCTGACTTTAAAGACATCACCGACTGTCCTTCCAGTGACCATTTGAGGCCATGTTAAAGGCCACTCTTGAGTTGTCCTGACATCATTTCATTGTCATCATTATATAGCTTTCATCTTCAGCTATTTTCTTACGTTTCTGTCACATCAGGTTGGACTCTTGCCGCATCACCTATCCCAGAACTCTCCGAATGAACATAACATCTGGCAATGATCCCTGTAAAACATTGTATTCATAGCTGTAGCACAATTAAATTTTTATGTGGAAACCCATATTTGACAACATGGATATGATGAATTTGCTCCACTCCATTTGCAAAGAAGCACTACAATACATAATGCATTAAAAGGCTACTGGCCTGGAAAGAGGGGCATTTCAGGGACATTTCAGGGAGAAGGATCACTACAAGCACTTGATCAAACTATGTTTTTAAGACTTTATGGCTCTTAGCAGTGTTCAAAAATGAAAAAAGAAAGAAAATTGTTATCCCAAGTCAGTAGCATATGTTTGAGAATAATATTTCCATACATAAATGGGATGGCAATTAGTGAGGCAAAAGTCTCTAACTTAAATGTATTTTATTTTTTCCCTTTTTTTTGTCATTTCTCCTATCTTGAAAAGGATAAAATTAATATTCAGAAGATAATGCACCCAAAGTGAAAAATTTAGACCAATAAAAATGCTCAGGCTGGTCTATGTCACAGTTTCTGGCCTCTAGGGTATATTTTCTGAACGGAAACTTCAGGAATTCATTGACGTCATAGTCTAGACAATACCTTACTTCTGCCTGTGATCTAGTCTCATCTCTAATTAAAGACATTGCCCCCACTGAGCTCTAATGTTCCTTCCAAAGCTGGACTACATCTTACATGTGATGGGTTGACCAAACATTCATTTAATTTACCTCTAGAGATCAAATCACCCTTGTCAGTTTATGCCTGACACTTGGAGACTAAAGCTCTTTGACTGTCTGAAGGCCCTGTGGACAAACACGAAACTGAACTGACTTAAAAAGAAACCAATTCAGAACTCTTAGCTCATGTTTTATTTAGATGTGTCCTATTAATAACACTTCCAGGGAAAATTAGTCTTAGCAGTTCTGTTAACTGAAGTGTTGGACATTCCATTATGTCCACAATTGTTCAGTTGCTCACAATACTTTGTTTTACTCTGGGCAATGATAGAACACTTTACTTTCTACTTCTACTGCACTAAAAATCCTTTTAGTCCTTTCATTTACCCTCCTGGTTGTGTTTGATTTCTTTTTTGTACTAAAAACATAATGTCAAACCTATTGCCATAAAGCCACGTTCAACTCTTAACAATCCTACCCTGAGCTTCCAAGGCTGCATGCCTTTATAAAAGTTGACCACCTAACTTAGTCCCATGAAGTAATTATAGCATTTGAACTGTTGACCTTTTGATTCACTGTCTGATACATTTTTACACCAATAGTGTTCCTATTGGGAGCTCTGGTGGTCTAGTGGAAAGAAGCCACATAGCAATCCCAAAGGTAAGCAGTTCGAGGCCACCAGCTGCTCAATGAGAAAAGGATGGGCAATCTCCTCCCTTATAATTAACTGCCTTTGAAAACCCATTGACAGGTCAGCTAAGGGTTGGTTCCGACTCTATGGTACACAACACACACAGAGTACTGCTATTGCTATGCTGATGTTGTTATGTACTGTAGATCTTAACTGAACTGACCCTCCAGCTGGTTTTCAGAGACAGTAATTCACCTGGGAGGAGATTGCTCACTTTGTCCCATGGAACGATTGGTGGATTCCTAATGCATGCCTTTGGGTCAGGAACACAACTCTTTATCACGAAAACACCAGAACTCCCCAACAGTCATTATTGTTGCTGCTGTGTACCATTGAGTCAGAACCTACCCACAGCTGACCCTGCAGTGGCTTTTCAGAGGCAGTAATCGCATGGAGAAGATTGTCCTTCCTTTTCCTGAGGAGCATTTGGCAGGTTTGAACTCTGTACCTTTAGCTTTGCAGTGCAGATTACCACTAGGCCACCAGAGCTTCCTAGTAGTTATTCTAGAACATGCTAGTCATCAAAGTAGAATATGATTCTAAAGGATCAAAATAAGTCATTATTAAAACCACATTCATTCCTATTTCCTAGGAAACAAATTTATCTTAATATTTCTCCATTCGATATTTCCTTCTGACAACCCCCCATTCCCTTTACTGCTGTTAGGGCTTTATAAATAAAAGAACTTGTGGGAACTAGTTGGAGTTACTTTCTCACGCAGGTTAACAATGACATTCCCCAAATGCTTACCTGATTTTCTGAAGAAATCTACTTACCTCTTCTAAGTCACAGTTAAAGTCGTAGGGATATGAAAATATAACTGATAGACTCCATTTTTTTTCTCTGTGTGTTTCAAGGACTGTCAAAATGTATTTTCCCCCCAGTTTGCACAATAAAGAAACCTGCTTCTAGTAGCAGGAATTATACAATATTTCTATTTGTGAATTTTTAGATTGATTTTATTCTAAGGTATGTCTTGCTAGTTGTATGCACAAACTCTAATAAGGTCATATCCAGAAAATGTTCCTAGAAAGTTTCATTTTACATGCGTGGCATTTTGTCCATTTGTACTGAAAGGAATTTTACAGGACAAAACTAACAAAACATTTAACTCTTAAAATTTAACAGTGATTCTCAGTAGTCTGACAAGCTACGCAATGACTTAATTTGTCAAGTTATGTCTCGCATGTTGTAATCTGATATGCTCAACCAGCCAGTTGTAGAGGATTGTTGTGTTTCTTGTTAGATGCTTTTGAGTCAGATACAACCCGGAGAGACCTTATGAACATCAGATCTGAACACTGTCCTATCTTGTCCCGTCCTCAAACTTCCTGACACTCAAGCCCATTTCACCAGTCACCATATCTAGTCACCTGCTTGAGGGCCTTCCTCTCTTTTATTGGTCATCCACTTTCTAATCATTATATCCCTTTCCAAGGAATAGCCTCTACAAGCAACATACCCAAAGGATGGATGTGAAGCAAAGCTTTATTATCTTTACCAACAAGGAGCATTCTGGTTGTACTTTCTTCAAGGTATACTTGTTCTTTTGGAAGTCCATGAGACACCCAGTGCTCTACTCCAACATCACAGCTCAAAGTTATCAATTCTTCTTCTATCATTCCTATTCATTGGCCAGCTTTCAGATTTATAGCAAGTGATAGGAGAGACAATGGCCTGAATCAGATGCACTTTAGTGCTCATACCAACATCATTGCTCTGCAATAACTTGGATAGGTCCTTGACAGCAAAATTTCCTGGGGCAGTAAGTCTCCTAATATCCTGACTTCTGGGCCAAGGTAATTGACTGTGGATCCAAGTAAGATGAAATTGTTCACAATTTCAATCTCTTCTCCATCTATCATGATGTTGCCTTTTGGTCCAGAGGCAATGATTTTTGTTTTCTTGATGCAGCCCATATTGAAGGCTGTATTGATATGCAGAAAATTCTAAAAGTCCTCCTCATTTTCAGCAAGCAAGGTTGTATCCTTTGCATAATGAAGGTTACTAGAGAGATTTCCTCTGATCTTGTTGTCACATTCTTCTTCAGAGGGTCCAACTAGTTGGATAATTTGCTCAGCATACGTATTTAATAGGTGTGGACAGAGGACATGACTGTGACTGACTCTTTTTTTTTAAATTTTAAACCAAGTAGCAGTTCTCTTGTTCTGTTCACACAATAGCCTCTTGGTCTAGGTAAAGGTTTTGCATGAGTATGATTAAGGGCTCTGGGATTCATATTCTTCTCAATGTTATTTATAGCTTGTTATGATCCACACAGTCAAATGCCTTTGAATAGTCAATAAAATGTAATTAGACATTCTTCTGGTATTCTTTACTTTCAGCCAGAATCCATCAGATATCAACAATGATATCCCTAGTGCCACAACCTCTTTTAAATTAAGCTTGAACTTCTGGAAGTTCCCTATCTAAGATCTATTCTACCTGATTTTTAATAATCTTCAGCAGTATTATGCTTGCACGTGATATTAATGATATTGTTCAATAGTTTCCACATTCTGTTGGATCACTTTTCTTGGGAATGCGGCAGATATGGAGCTCTTCCAGTCAGCTGTCTTCCAAATTTCCCAGATAGACTGGTGAGTTCATCCAAGAATGAATCTGTTAGTTAAAACATACCAATCAATAGCCCATCGATTCCTGGGCCTTATATTTTGAAAATTCCTTCAGTGCAGCTTCAACTTCTTCCTTCACTACTATTGGCTTTTGTTCAAATAGTATTTCCTGAATTTTTTTAGTGTCAGTCAATTCCTTTTGAATAAGTAAATTAGGGTAGATAAGCAGCCTTTCTTAGACCACACTATAGATATAATGGAAAATCCTCTAGGGTGTAGCATCACATTTAAACTTAAAAAGAAGGAAAAATGGATAAGAACAGAAAAGAAATGAACTCGATTATCATCAAATAAGGAGAAAAAGTAAACAGTTTAACTTCTTTCAATTAAAGGTCCTTAAATTGAAAACCTTCTAGAACAAAACTAATGTCAAGACACAGTAAGATCTTCAAGAGACACAAACCCACAGATGTGCAAAGTACTTTTAAAACTTGTCCCAAATCTAACAAATAAAGAAAGCCTTCTGCCAAAGTTGACACCCTCAATTTGGACCTCTAGCATCATAAACTGTGAGAGGATAAAATTGTATTGAAGTTAACCACTTGTGATATTTCTTTTGTAGTTGTAGTTTCATACTAGAAAATTAATATGCACAGTATAACTCTATTAAAGAGTACTACTTCTTCCTCTGCTCCTTCCTTCCCCACCACCCAAAGGACCTTTTTAATTCAATAACTCAAATATGCTTTGTCTCATAACATCAATTACCACTGTGCAATGCCATTATTTGTTTGTTGTAGTGACCGTATGTACAGCAACCTTGAAACCTGCTCTACCCTGTGCCAACCTTACTGTCTCTGACACACCTACCCTCATTTCCCCACTGTATCAACCCATCTAATCAATGAATCTCTCTTGCTCTGTCCCTCTACCCTTCCAAGCATGATGTCCCTCTCCAAGGACTTTTCTCTCCTTGTAACATGCCCAAAGTATGTCAGACAAAGCCTCAGATTCCTTGCCTCTAAGCAGTTTGTTTTAATGAAATCTCTCTTCCTTTCCATTCATCCTACCTATTGATTTTCTAATCTCTATCCCCTCTACTTCCCCTCTCATGTCAACTGTCTGCAATTGCTCTAATATGTGTGTAAAATTTCTCTTAATCTTTTCTCTCTCTCTCTCTCTCTCTCTCTCTCGCCTGACCCTTTTCTCCCATCCTATGAAAACACTTGAGAATAAGTCTTCTGATTCCCTTTCAGGGAACTGCATCAGAATTTCTTACTCTGGGAGAGTCACTGAATATGTATTTTGATCACTTTTTAAAAAAGATATCCTCGTGGATTTTGGTGGGATTTGCTGTTGTCTGCTACTTCTGGGACATTGTGATGACATCGTTATTGTAGATTTTTAATATTCTTCCTTTTGGTATGTGTGATAGCCCAGGGAGTTTCAGATTAATTGTTTTGTCTGTGACATGCTGTTGATTGGCGGACTGAAGGATGGTTATAATCTAATGTTGGACAGGTGAGATACATTCTGAATTTGCTCTAATGGAGTATTTGGGTGCGCTTGTCTAGTGTTTTAGGGCCTACAATAAAGATGGTGTGAAAACAGGTCTACTTATAAGGTTGGGCAATTGTGCTTTTCCATGATGTCTGTTGGTGGAGGGTGTCTTTGAGCCTCTACTTTTGTATGCATCATACCAGCCAAGTCACTGAATTTCTCAGTCCCTGACACTGTAAAAAGTCCCTCACACTGTAAAAATTCATTTCTATGAATTGGAGTATTTCTGCAGTTCATTAATACCCTGTATTACTGCACCTTTAATTTTATCACAACACTGCAAGGCTGTTGGACTGGTACCTGGCACAGCCACGTGTAAGGCAGAACCATGAGGCTGGATCTCAGAAGCCTGGTAGACCACTGTCAGGCTTCGTGCTGGTAGTGGTGTGGTGTGGCCTTTCCTAGACATTCCTCACCCAAGCCATTCAGTCAGCAGTGGTGAATCTTAATGACATGGAAGACTCAGGTGATATCAGTGAGCATAATTTTTGCTTTATTTAGGACCTGCTATACTTAGCACAAACAAATCTCCAACAGCTGAGCATAAATTGGCATCCTCAACACCAAATTAAAAATGGCTTCACTGAGATCTTGACCTGTATCAGCTCAGGTTTTTCTCTCCAGAGCTCAAGAGCTCACCATGATGGAAAGGTCTTGCCTTGGGGACCAAGAATGTTCTACCAGGTCAGGTGAGATTGATCAGCTAGTACTCCTTGAGGGGAGATGGGGGTCCTGTCCTCTCCTTAGTCATTGTCCAAGACTGGTAGCTCTGGTCTTTTCCTTTTTTTTTTAGCTTACCTTTTTTTGTGAGACCAGTCAAGTTATATGATGCTGCTGTGCTATTCTATTTATTTAGTCCTACCCTACCCCTTCATTCTCCTTTGCATTTAACTTTGTTTTCAATAATTTTAACCAAGATTCAAGTGCTGGAATAATAGTTCGTGATCTGCATTCCCTGACTCTTATGTCTCTATGGGAAAGAGGTAGGTTTGAAAAGAAGATAATGCTTCTGACTATGAAAATGCCAACATGCTCACTCTGTCTCTTCCAAATATTGTCTGATACTACTTTATAATTGATCAAACTCCTGCACAAAGAACCCAAAATCTTAAAGGTACATTAATTACATGGGCTATGACTCTTTTGCCAGAGGCATTTTTAAGAGGTGAAACATATTGCTGTTAAGTTAGAGCTGACTTGTAATTGACCTTCCATCTGATCTTTAGACTCAATTGCACAAGAGGTAATTGTTACTCTTATTCTGCTGAGTCGTAGGTGGATTTGAACTACCTGAGAGGTGTTAACGTTTGCTTAACAGACATTTCCTTATGCACTATATCACTTGAGTTCTCAGAAGTGAAGGCAGACTTACTCCGTCCTATTGCACAATCATGCAGTCTTACTTTAATCATCTTTCCTACATTAACAAGATAAACCTGACAGTAATAACAGCTGATATTGTAGGGGTATAGCAGAAATAAGTGTCTGAGGGATATTTATCCTGGTGTTCCTCCTAGACTTTTCTTGTAACAGTAGATTAAAGGTGTAAAGGGAAGAAAAATTAACACTCAAATGAAATAGAGTTTATTATTTCATAGTATGATAATTTAGTTTATATTAAGGTGGGCCCTTGATATATAAGCACTGATGAATCTATTCATGCTTTATTTCTATTTTCTGAGGGTTTTTTATTTATTTTAAGGGCATAAAAATATTTCCCCACTTACTAGGTGTACTAGAGAAGTATGATAGAGTGTAGGGAGAATTCCGTACAGGTGTAGGTTTGGTTGTGGATGTTTCTGCGTATGGCATCCACTTCCTAAACAACTTGACTCTGGAAACTCTATGAACTTTGATAAGTGCCAATAGTTGTAGAGGGGCTTCAGGCCTTTTTTTCATAGGGTCGTTATGAGTCATGCTCAACTAAAATGCAATCAACAACAACACTTAGTAAAATAGTAAAGAAAGTATTTATAGGATTTTGTAAATCTTGTGTCTTTCATCAAACACTGCACAGCCATTGTTGTTAATTGCCATCACATCAGCTTCTACTTATGGTACCCTGACCATGTGCCCTGCTCTAAATCTCCATTTTCCTCTGTGGAAATCCATAGTGGTCCTGATGTGCAAATCTGTTGTTTGCCCTGAGTATAGGGGCAAAAGACTAAACCCTCCATCTAGCAGCTGGTTCCCTCCGAAGTTTCCATCAGGACAGCTGGTGCTCTCACAACACTACCTAAGCAGTTTTGTTGTGTTTTTTTTTTCTTTTTTCAGGTGAAGTGAATTATTAGAGGTCTTGGGGCCAAAACCATCTCAAACTACCCTCAAACTTTCAATGGGTAAGAAGCCCAGCTCATTGGAGTGGATCTGGACATGGAATGCAACTGCCTAGAAGGCCACTTTTGGTAAGCAGGACTAGCTCTGCTGGATAAACCGTAGTAGCCCATTGTTATAGTCACAGAACAATCCTTCTCATTGAAGATCAGCTTCTCCTTCACTGACCCTCCACGTTTTCAAGGAACAGTGAAAACATGCCCAAAGTATGAGAGTATTTTTGTTTCTAAGGAGTATTCTTACTGCATTTCTTCCAGGGCAAGGATGATTTCCTTTTTGTCACTCTGTGGTACGTGGAAAGAAATCCATCAAACACCACACTCGCAAGGCATCTGTTCTCCTTCAGTAGTTACTTTATGGTCAACTTTCACACGCAGATGAAGCAATTGAAAATACCATAGCTGGGATAAGGCACACCTTTAAAATGAGGTTTTGCTTTCTGGCACTTTAAAGAGGTCCTTGAAAGTCTAGCTGTCCAATGCAACCTGCCATTTGATTTCTTGACTGTTGCTATCATGAGTATTGATTGTAGATTCAAGTAAAATGAAGTTTTTGACCACCACAATATTTTTTTATCATGAGGTTTATTGGTCTAGTTATGAGAGTTTTCTTGTGGTTTTGTTTGTGTGTGTGTATTGAGGTGTAATTAATACTGAAGGTTTTATTCACTGATATTCAGTAAATGTTTCCAGTCCTTTCACTTTCAGCAAGCATAATAATGGCATATGCATGATACAGGCTGTTGATAAATGTTCCTCTAATCCTGATGTCACTTGCTTTTTAATATAACCCACCTTCTCAAGTTTTCTACTCATCTTGCAAATTTAAAAGATATGGTAAATGGATGCAGACATTTTGTAAGCCTTTCTTGATTTTAAACCATGTAATAGTCCCTTATTCTGTTAGAATTCCTTTATTTGTCTATGTTCAGTTTTCACATGAGCACACTGAAAGGTTTTTGGATTCTCCTTCTTCTCAATGTTATTCATAACTTATTGTGATTCACACAATTGAGTGTTTTTGCGTAACAAATAAAACATTAGTCAAGACATATCACTCTGGTGTTCCCAGCTTTCAGTAAATACCCTTCTGGTATCAGTAAGGATAACACTGATTCCATGACCTTCATTTGAACAATGTGGTTCAGTTTTTCACCTCAAACAATGTGCAGTAGCTTTCACAGCCAAGAGATTTACCTCAAATGTTCATTCCTTTTATTCTCCACTGATATATGGAAATACTCAGCTTCTAAATAAATATTACGTTTCTTGGATTTTTAGTGTACTTCACCTGATATATATAGATAGAGATAGAGATAGAGATGATAGATATATAGATATATATGAATGTGTGTGTGTGTACGTATGTGTGTATATATGTATGTGTGTGTATATATATGTATAAAAGCAGGTGTGACAACCATTTCCTAAACATGCCTCTGGAAACTTCATGAACTTTGGTAAATGATGATAGTTATAGAAAGGCTCCAGACCTTTTATTCATATGGTCACTATGAGTCATACTCAACTCAATGAGAATCAGCAACAACATACATATGTATGGATATAGTATATATAATATACTATAGAATAGAATATATACTATATATCATATAGGATATGATATGGTTTGATATCATATGATATATAATTCTTCATGATCAAGTGGGATTCTTAAGAGACATGCAAGAATGATTCAACTTAAGAGAAACAATTAATGTGAATCATCACATCAATAAAGCAAAGGACAAGAACCACATAATCTTATGAAATGATGCAGAAAGGATCTTTGATAAAATCTAACACTCTTTCTTAATTTAAACAGTCAGCAAAATAGGGACAGAGCGGAATTTTATAAACGTAGTTAAAATTATATACACAAAACCAAGAGCCAACAGCAATTTCGGTTCCTACACAATATGATCCAGTCTGCAGGACACTATGCCACGTCATTCATAAGAAGACAAAAAGTGCATAAGACCACAGTTGTGAACATATGAGGATAACTGGGGTAAGTAGGGGGAGATGAAATGAGCATAAACAGAATATTCAGAGAGGGAATACTATAAAGAAGCAGGATAAAGCAGAATCAGTCTTGAAAGAATCAGTGAAAGGAAAATAAGGGTGTGTTGATGTTTGTTATGTGTTGTTGGGTTGACTATGACTTATGGTGACCCTATGAACAATGTTTTTTAACCTTGCCCTATCCTGAGCCAACCTCACTGTCCTTAACACACCTGTCCCCATTGTCACAATCTCTTGTCAGTCTATCTCATTCAGAGTCTTCCTGTCCTGTGCTGTCCATCTACCATTCCACACATAATGTTCTTCTCCAAGCACTGGTTCCTCCTGGAAATACACTCAAAGTATGTGAGATGGAGCTTCAAAGTCCTTGCTTCCAAAGAGTAATATGGTTTCACCATCTCAAGGATAGACTTGTTTGTTATCTTGGTTGTTGTTGTTGTTATGTGCCGTCGAGTTGCTTGCGACTCATAGCAACCCTATGTACAACAGCCCTAAACTCCGCTCTGTCCTGTGCCAATCGCACTGTCTCTGACACTCCCATCCCAATTATCCCAGTCGCTGAATCAATCCACCTCATAGAGGGCCTTCCTCTCCTGCGCTGTCCCTCCACCCTCCCAAGCATGATGTCCCTCTCCAAGGACCGGTCTCTCCTCACAACATGTCCAAAGTATGTTAGACGGAGCTTCAGAATCCTTGCCTCCAAGGAGCCACCTGATTTAACCCTTTCTAAGACAAATCTGTTTGTTTTCCTAGCAGTCCATGGTACATTCAATACTCTTCTCCAGCACCACAGCTCAAAGGCATCAATTCTCCTTCTGTCCTCCTTGGTCATTGTCCAACTCTCTGATGCATAACAAATGATTGTGAAGACCATAGCCTGTATCAGACGCACCTTAGTCTCCAGAGAGACACCATTGCTCTTCAGTACTTTGGAGAGGTCCCTAACAGCAGACTTTCCCATGGCAATGCGCCTTTTAATTTCCTGGCTGCTGGTAGTTCATTGTATATTCAATGCTCTTTTCCAGCATCATAACTCAGACTTCAATTCCCCTTTTATCCTCCTTATTCATTGTCAGATCTCAGGTGTCTAAAAAGCAATTGAGAAGACCATGGCCTTAATCAGGTGCACCTTAGGCTATAGACTGACGTAATGTTCTTCAGCACTCTGGAGACGTATTTGGCAGGATATTTTAGTAATGCACTTCATCTTTTGACATTATGACTGCTGATGATAAGAGTGTCGATTGTGGATCTGAGCAAGATGAAATTGTTTAAGACCTCAATCAATTTTCCGTCTATCATAATGCTGCCTAGTGGCCTACTGGTGAGGATCTTTAGTTTCTTGATGTTGTTATGCTATCCATATTGAAGACAGCAGTCCTTGACCTGCAGCAAAGACTTCAAGTCCTCTTCACTTTTGGCTAACAAGTTTGTATCATCAGCATAACACACAATTTTGATAAATCTGCATCCAATTATGGTGTCACATTCTTCAGAAATTCCAGCCTCATAAATTATCTTTTCAGCATATAGATTGAATAGGTATGAAGAAATGACACATCCCTGACACAGTCTTTTATGGTTTTGGATCATGTAGTGTTCCCTTGCTCTGTTCCAACAATAGCTGCCTGGGCTAAGTCTAGGTTTCACATAAGCATAATCACGGTTCTAGGATTCCTATTCTTCTCAGTAGGAGCCACAATTTGATATGATCCACACAGTCAAATTTATTTAAATGTGCCGATTAGCAAATAGAAACAGGAGGAGCAGAAAGAGATGAAATATTGGAGGGAGAAAAAGACTACACAAGGTACAATGGAGCCTCAATGAGAGGAGATGATAAAGACATAGATCAATAGAATTCATTACATAAAATTCAATGTGTATGAATGACTATAAACAAATTTAAAAAAATAATGGTGGCACTGAAGAGAAGTCTAAATCTCATAGAAGGATTTGGGGGAAAACAAAATACAAAAGAAGACCAAGTTCTAGGAATTGATTGTAGACTTAAATGTTTCAGCAAATGAATTCAATGCTGAAAATATTTATGCCAAGAAATTCAGAAAAATATCTATCTGCCAACTGGTTAGAAGTGTCATATTTTTACCTATTCCAATGAAAAGTGATCCAACAAAATGTATGAATCACTGAGAAATACCATAGATGTCATATGCAAGTAAAAATTTTAAAAGATCATTTTAAAATGGATACAAAAAAATAAATTAACAAGGAACAATAGAGATTAAATGAGGGCATGGAGTGGATGGGCCATAGTAACCAGAAACAACTGAAAAAAGAAACATGGTAAAATAGCAAAAGTAAAACCTGGACAGACAATAATCATAATTAATGTGAATGGGCTAAATGTGGTAATCAAGAGAAAAAGAGTAGCAGAATGGATAAAATAAAAAAAAATCCCATCAAGCTATGTCCTACAAGAGACACACAAAAAATGTGGAATTAAAGACACTTAAAATCAAAGGCTGAAAAAAAAATATGTACCAAGCAAATGGTAACTACAAAAAAGAGTGGCAATTTTAATCTCTGATAAAATTCACTTCAGAATGAAACCATCATAAAAGATAAGGAAAGGCATTACACACTGACTAAAGGCACAATAGATCAAAAAGAAATAACCTTGGTCACCATTTACAGAACAAATGATACACCTGAAAAATACATTTTAAAAAAATGGTTAACAGAATTGAAGAAAGAAATAGCACCACAATAGTGGTACAAAACTTCAACACACTACTATTACCAAAGGATAGGCCAACTCAAAAGAAACTCAACAAAGACGCAGAAGTTCTAAATTATACAATCAGCCAACTTGAACTTGTAGACATATTCAGGCTACTGCACCCAAGTAAAATTCAATTAACTTTCTTCTCAAGAGCATGTAGTGCATTCTCCAGAATCAATCACACATTAAGGCACAAAGCAAGTCTCAACAATTTCAAAAACATTGAAATAAGAAAAAAAAAAGTCTTCTCAAAACACAATGCCATAGAAATTAACCACAGGAGGGTAAAGCTTACAAAACATCATATTTGGAAACTGAATAGCTCTCTACACTATGGGGTTATAAAAGGCCTCCACAAGAAAAAGACTGATAACACAGTTATAAAATGGGAAAAATATGGAAAGAATTTTCACAGAGGAAGATATTTGAATGGTCAACAGACACGTGAAGAAATGCTCAAAATCACAGGCAATAAAAGAGATTCAAATCAAACCCACAATGAGATACCATCTCACTCCATTAGCAGTGGCAACCTTTAACATGACAGCAAGTAAGAAATGTTGGAGAACATGTGGCAAGGTAGGAATTCTTATTCACTGTTGGTGGGATTTAAAATGGGCAGCCACTCTGAAAGGCAGTTTAGCATTTCCTCAGAAAGCTGAACATAGAAATTCTATATGACCTAGCTATTCCACTGCTTGGAATGTACCCCAGGAAAATGAAAACTGAGGCACAAATACAGACTTGTGCACCAATGTTCACGGCAGCATTATTCACCGTTGTAAGAATATGGAGACAGCCCAAATGTCCAACCACAATCAAATGGATTGAGATACTATGGTACATTCACATGATAGAATACTGTACAGCACACAAGAGCAACGATTTTGTAAATCACTAACTTGGGAAAGACTGGACAACATTATGCTAAGTAAAGTAACTCAGTCCTTTAAGGACCAATACTGTATAAGACTATTATTGTAGAATGTGTATGAGGATCCCAGCGGAGCAGGATGGGAGCAGAGTGATGAGAATGAGTGGGGGTAGGAAGTGGGAGGTGGTTAATCATAGGGTCATACAATTTGATGGGTGGAGGGACCGCGGGCTAAAGAAAATGAGGACGATCTGGTGTGAAAACCAACTTATGTGAACTTTGAATGTAAACCAGTACAAAATAAAAATTTTATTTAAAAAAACACACACACAAAAATGAGGGCATGGAACAAGGGATATGATTGATGATATCAGATGGATATCACAGTGAGGGAAATGGTGTTCTTGACCATGACATGGTCTTCTCAATCATTTTTAAAAGCCAGATAATGAGTGAGTAAAATTGAAGAATAGTCAATGCTTTTGAAATATATTGTTGTTGTTGTTATTATGTGTCATCAAGTCACCTGCAACTCATAGCAACCCTATGTACAACAGTTCTGAACTCTGCCCTATCCTGAGCCAGTCTCACTGACTCTGGAACACCTACCCCCATTTCCCAGTTGACACAGTTACTGTGTTATTGACATGATTACAGTGATACAGTTACTATATTGACTCATCTAGGGTCTTCCAGTCCTTTGCTGTCTCTCCACCCTTGCAAGCATGATGTCATTCTCCAAGGACTGGTCCTTTCTGGCCATGTGCCCAATGTATGTGAGAGAGAGCTTCAAAATCCTAGCCTCCAAGGAGAAACGTGTCTTCACCCTCTGTAAGACAGACTTGTTTGTTCTCTTGGTAGTCCATGGTATGCTCAAGACTCTTCTCCAGCACCACAACTCAAAGGCATCAATTCTTCTGGCATCCTTAGTCATTATCCAGATCTCTGATCAACAGCAAATAATCGAAAGAACATGGTACATCTTAGTCTTTAGACTGACATCATTACTTCTCACTATTCTGCAGAAGTCCCTGAGAGTAGATTTTCCCATTGTAATGCATGTTTTATTTCCTGACTGCTGGTTCCAAGAATGTTGACCTTGGAACCAAGCAAGCTGTAATTGTTAACAACTCCAATATCTTCTCCACATATCATGGTGCTACCAATTAGCCCACTAGTGAGACTCTGTTTTCCTGATGTTGATCTTCAATTCATATTGAAGACTACAGTCCTTAACTTTCTGAAGCTTCAGGTCCTCCTCAGTTTCAGCAAGCAAGGTTGTGTCATCTGCATTACACAGGTTTTTTATGATCCTTCCTCCATTCCTAATGCCACATTCCATAAAACCCAACCTCCTGAATGATCTGTTCCACATATAGATTGAAAAAGTATGGGTACAGGACATATCTCTGATACACTCCTGTCCTGATTTTGAACTATCTAGTGTTTCCTTGCGCTGTTCTGAGAACTGCTTCCTGATATAAGTTTCACATGAGTACACTCAAGTGTTCTGGTATTCTCATTATCATACTGAAGAATATACCAATGGTTTCCAGGAAAAAATAAACCCTGTGTATGCTGGGAGGAGTATACCCACATTGCTTCCAGGAAGCAATGAAAGTGAGACTTTAGTGCCTGTACTTGGAGAGTGTTATTAGGTAGGATCAGTCCCTGGAGAAGTGAATTATGTTTGGTAAAGTAAAAGCCAGTGAATAAGGAGAGTATTTGACCTTCAAGTGGCTTTTCTGAGGCTGTACATAGCACAGGGTGAGAGTGTTGCTCTTTCTCCCATGTAGCCACGGGGGATTTGAGTGTGTAAAGAAGCATGGCCATACAATGCTCTACAGATGGTTGTCACTGCTGTTGTTAGATGCTATCAAGTTGGCTATGACTCATACCAACTTTATGATCAACAGATTTGAACCCTGTTCTATCCTGTGCCATCCTCATCACCTCTGACACACTGAAGTCCGTTGCTATAGTCACCCTATTAATCTATCTGGTTGGAAATTTTTCCTCTCTTTCACTGATCAAGAATGATGTCCTTTTTCCAGGAATAGCCTTTCCTAGCAACATGTCCAAATATGAGAGACAAAATTTCTCCATCCTTGACTCCAGAATTCCCTGTGTAAACCTTAGTTCAGTTTAAATGGCAAATTCATTACCACTGATTTTTTTAGTTACATAGAGTAGTTTCTTTCAAATAAAACTTTAAAAAAGTAATAATTTCATTTTGCCTTAAAAAACCATGACTCATAGAAATAAAACTAATAAAATAAAATAAATTTGAATAATATTTCTGTTCTACAATATAAAGGAAGTATCGTCTTCTATGGTTCAGAGTACATGATATATTTTAACTTAAAGGATAGATGTAGTTCTAATTATATTTCACGAATATATGTCATTGATCTAATTATATTCCATAGAGTCAGAACCAACTCATAGCTTACACTCAAGTGGATTTTAAGAGGCTGTAAGTTGCACAGGAGAAAAGTATCTGTCTTTCTCTCATGGTCTAGAATACATAGACAAAGAATATGATGTGTCAAGATTTACTAGGTACAACATTGTATATAGATCAAGTCGTGGTCCCTAAATACTATGTAATTATATTTTCTTATATTACATTATATTCAACAATTCAACTCACAGTAGTAGAGTCAGAAGCAATGTGAAGCTCTCTCTTCAGGTGGTTTTCAGAGTCTGTAAATTGCAGTTATGTGCAGATATGCTGAACAAATAATTTTATAAATTGTACTACACGAATAAGAATGTGGCATCGGGATTGGAGGAAGACTCATAAACAACGTCTTTATGCAGATGATACAACATTGCCCGTTAAAAACCAAAAAGAGCTTAAAATACTTGCTTCAGAAGATCAAAGACTACAGCCTTCAATATGGATTACATCGCAACAAAAATCTTCATCGCTGGAGCGAAAGCCAGCATTGTGGTCAATGGCGAAACGATTGACGTTGTCACCAATTCATTTTTACATGAATCCAGTCAATACCTACTTTTATCAATGGTCAAGAAATCAAAAGACGGTGCTTTCTCAAAAAGTTGGAAATAGAAATACCATTTGACCCAGCAATTCCACTACTGGGAATATAACCCAAATAGACCAGATCCGCCACCCGAGCAGATACATGCACACATATGTTCATCGCGGCTTTGTTCACAATAGCAAAGAGTTGGAAGTGCCCATCATCAAACAAATGAATAGAGAAGCTCTGCTATATTCACACAATGGAATAATATGCGGCACTGAAATACAAAGAACTCATTTAATATTATACAAAATGGGTGACCATGGAGGACATTATGGTGAGTGAAATTTCTCAGTCACAAAAAGACAAATTACGTAAAAAGGAAAAACATAAAAAAAAAAAGACAAATTACAGCATAATGTCACTGTTACAAAACAAGACTGACAGGAGAGTTGGGGGAAACTAAAAAAAGAGGGGCTAAATAATGTATACAGATGAGGGCAATAACTGTATAAAAGGAATATATGATTAGGTATTATTGGCAAGACGAGAGTCCGGAATAAGAGCTGCATAGTAAAGTGATTGGGGTGGGGTGAGGGGGGGACTGTATGTAAAACAATGAAAGAATTTTTTTCCAAAGAAAAAAGTGATCTGGGGGGTGAGGGGACAGGGAGGAAAATGTGCAACAGTGAAGAATTGGAAACCGAAGTTCTTTATAAACTTTCATTAAAATCTCAATTTAAAAAAAAAGAAAATAAATCAAAAGACAAATTTCATTTTGAAAATCTACTGTCAAGAGCCTCTGCAAAGAGGTCAAGCACAAGAATATGCCTCTAAAACCAAGGTGCACCTGACTCAAGCCATGTCCTTTCAATTATTTGTTATACATCTGAAAGTTGGACAATGAGTAGACAAAGATGACAGAAAAAGAACCAGTTTCTCTTTCAGGGTTTAGATTTGTGGTATTAGAGAAGAGTACTGAATGTCTCGTGTATTTTCAAAAGACCAAACAAGTGTGCCTTGAAGGAAGTAAAAACATGCTACTCCTGGAGACAAGGATGGTGATGTCACATACTTTGGCCTTTTACAAGAGGAGCTAGTCCTTAGAAAAGGACATCGTGCTGTAAATGGTGAAGTTTCAGAGGAGAGGAAGACTCTACCAATGACTGTAACAATGACCTTGAACATGTCAGATACCCTGAGGATGGGGCAAGATTTTGCATGATGTCTATGAATTATCACCGTAATACCTCATAACAGAAACAACAACAGATCACACAGGAGAAAAGTGTGTATTTTTCTCCCATGAAATAACTGGTAGATTTGAACCAACTAATTTAGAGTTCGCAGTGTTCCATATTACAAACTAGCCAAAAGAGCTCCCATAGATATTAATATTTTGTTAATTAGTATGTTATGGTTGTTGTTGTTGTTGTTGTTGTTACGGTGGTTTATGTGTCGTTGAGTCATTTGCGATTCATAGTGACCCTATGTACAACAGAACTAAAACCTGCTCTGTCCTGTGTCAATCGCACTGTCTCTGACACACCCATCCCGATTACCCCAGTCACTGAATCAATCCACCTCATAGAGGGCCTTCCTCTCCTGCGCTGTCCCTCCACCCTCCCAAGCATGATGTCCCTCTCCAAGGACCTGTCTCTCCTTACAACATGTCTAAAATATGTCAGACAAAGCCCCAGAATCCTTGCCTCTAAGGAGCAGCCTGGTTTAACCCTATCCAGGAGGAACCTGTTTGTTTTCTAGCAGTTCATGGTACCCTCAATACTCTTCTCCAGCACCACAGCTCAAAAGCATCAATTTTCCTTCTATCCTCCCTAGTCATTGTCCAACTCTCTGAAGCGTAACAAGTGATAGCAAAGACCATGGCCTGTAACAGATGCACCTTAGTCTTTAGAGAGATACCATTGCTCTTCAGTACTTTGGAGAGGTCCCTAACAGCAGACTTTCCCATCACAATACGTGTTTTAATTTCCTGGCTGCTTGTACCAAGAGTGTTCACTGTGGAGCCAAGCAAACTAAAGCTGTGAACAATCTCAATCTCTTCACCATCCATCCTGATGCTACCAATTGGTCCACTGGTGAGAATCTTTGTCTTCTTGACATTTAGCCTCAATCCATATTGAAGGCTGCAGTCCTTGACCCTCTGCAACAAGCACTTCAGGTCCTCCTCAGTGTCAGCAAGCAAGGTTGTGTCATGTGCATAACGAAGATTTTTGATAGATCTTCCATCAGTCCTGACCCCACACTTCTCCTCATAGAGCCCAGCATCCCAGATAATCAGTTCTGCATACAGGTTGAAAAGGTGTGGAGACAGGACACATCCCTGGCATCTGCCCTTCCCAGTTTTGAACCATGCAGTGTTCCCTTGCTCTGTTCTGATGACTGAATCTTGGCCCAAGTATGGTATGCTGTGTTATCTTATATCACATGAGTTCTTGTTGTATACTGTCGAGTGTGAGCTGCCTCGTAGATGACTGCACTCAGACGTTACCAGACTCAGGTTAACTATCACATGCATTTCAGTTCTTCCTCTGTTATAATGGTGGTTGTGCCTATTGTGTATCATAAAGTTGGAACCGACCCATAGCTGGTCGTCCTGAGAATTTTCAGAGGCAGTAAATCACATGGGAGGAGATTGCCCATCCTTCTCCCTTAGTCGTTGGTGTTAGGTGTCGTCAAGTCGAGTATGACTCATAGCGACCCTATGAACGAAAGAGCTGAACCCTGTTCTATCCTGCACCATCCTTGCAATTTCTGACACACTCAAGCCCATTGTCACAGTCACTGTGTCAACTCGACTGGTTAACAGTCTTCCTCTCTTTTGCCACCCCTCCAACTTTCCCAGCATGATATCCCTCTCCAAGGAATAACTTTGTGGAGCGACATGCCCCAAGAATCTGAGATGAAGCTTCATAATCTTGCCTCCAAGGACCACTCTGACTGTGTCTTTTCCAAGACATAGTTGTTTGTTCTTTTGGCAGTCCATGAGATTTGGAGCACTCATCTCCAACACCAGTTCAAAGGCATCAATTCTTCTGTCATTCTTCGTGATTTTTAGTTCTCAGATACATAGTATGTGACTTGAAAAGATCACATTTTTTTGCCAAGCTAGTAAATGATTTTTCAATCTAATCCTTCATCCACATCAAAACCTATTCATAAGTGCAATGAATTTTTGAAATTTTTCGTTTTATTTCTCATATTCCTTCTCTCATTTTTCCTTTTTAGCCTCAATGAAAATATATAACTCCATCCTATTATGTGGAGTTTCCCAGATCACCTTTCAGTAGTAACTCTAAACTAATATGACAAGAAATCATCATCAAGAAAAAGACTAAAAGCCTTAATAATTAGAGTGCAAAAATGCAGTATACAGCTGCTGTGAAGACATACTACTTTACTGAAGCAAGTGATCTCTTACTTAGAGTCATTTCTATTAGACCAAAACCACTCTAATGTGACATTATTGCAATCTGCTAGTTGGGTCTTGCTTTGTAGCTAAAAAAGGCACTTTCCATGCAATGCCCACATCTCCGTCTTTTCACTTTGCTTCTTCTATTATCTTTAATATTAACACCATGGATTTTCTAAATAAATGTTTTTCTAAATATTTAACAAATTATCCCTTTTTTAAACCAACTTTAACTCCATTTGTGTACTAATAATAAAATGTAAGGTTTCAAGAATTAAGCTGAAAAAGAAAACATTTGCTTTGGAAGCAGTAAAATTTAGAAAACAACTCAGATGAATTCTGTATTAGCTTTCTAATATCAGAAAACTAAACCAACACTCTAAATTTTAGATTTATCATTTACAAAAGAGGAAAACAGCTATGTTTTATGGTAGTGTGAGTAAATATAAAATTTTGTCATCCATATAGATGAAACTTACCATGTCTTTATTTATTTACCTTCCACTTTCTATCAACCTTCAATTATACACACACAGAGATATATAAGGGTGTGTGTGTGTGTGTGTGTGTATACAGAGAGAGAGAGAGAGAGATGATTTTATATAGTCATGTATAATTATATATGTTGTTGTTGTTAAGTGTCATCGAGTTGTAGGCGACACATAGCGACCCTATGAAGGCAAGTCTTCAACACTTGTGTGAATTTTATCCTTTCTTCAGGTTCATAGGAGTCTGGAGGCAAACTATTATGGAAGTGGATGCCACTCCTGCTTCCTAATTACATATGTTGTTTGTTGTTATGTGCCATCGAGTCGCTTGTGACTCATAGCGACCCTATGTACAACAGCCCTAAACTCTGCTCCGTTCTGTGCCACTCGCACTGTCTCTGACACTCCCATCCCAATTATCCCAGTCACTGAATCAATCCACCTCATAGAGGGCCTTCCTCTCCTGCGCTGTCCCTCCACCCTCCCAAGCATGATGTCCTTCTCCAAGGTCCGGTCTCTCCTCACAACATGTCCAAAGTATGTTACACGGAGCCTCAGAATGCTTGCCTCCAAGGAGCCACCTGGTTTGACCCTTTCCAGGACAAAGCAGTCCATGGTATTCTCAATACTCTTCTCCAGCACCACAGCTCAAAGGCATCAATTCTCCCTCTATCCTCCTTGGTCATTGTCCAACTCTCTGATGCATAACAAGAGATTGCGAAGACCATGGCTTGTATCAGACCCACCTTAGTCTCCAGAGAGACACCATTGCTCTTCAGTATTTTGGAGAGGTCCCTAACAGCAGACTTTCCTGTGGCAATGCGCCTTTTAATTTCCTGGCTGCTGGTGCCAAGACTGTTGACTGTGGAGCCAAGCAAACTAAAGCTGTGTACAATCTCAATCTCTTCACCATCCATCCTTATGCTGCCAAAAGTCCAGTGGTGAGAATCGTTGTCTTCTTGACATTGAGCCTCAATCCATATTGTAGGCTGCAGTCCTTGACCCTCTGCAGCAGGTGCTTCAGGCCCTCTTTAGTTTCAGCAAGCAGGGTTGTGTCATCTGCATAACACAGATTGTTGATAAATCGTCCACCAATCTTGACCCCACATTTCTCCTCATAGAGCCCAGCCTCCCGGATAATCTGTTCTGCATATAGGTTGAAAAGGTATGGAGATAGGACACATCCCTGACACACACCCTTCCCAATTTTGAACCATGCAGTGTTCCCTTGCTCTGTTCTGATGACTGCCTCCTGGTCCAAGTATAGGTTTCGCATTAGAACGATCAAGTGTTCTGGGATTCCCATTCTTCTCAGAGTCAACCATAGTTTGTTATGATCCACACAGTCAAATGCCTTTGCATAGTCAATGAAACACAGATAGATATTCTTCTGGTGTTCCCTGCTTTCCGCTAAGATCCATCTAACATCAGCTACAATATCCCTAGTACCACAACCCCTTCTAAACCCAGCCTGGACTTCTGGTAGTTCTCTGTTGATATGCTGTTCCAGTCATTTTTGGATAATCTTCAGTAAAATCTTGCTTGCATGTGAAATCAGTGAGATTGTTCTGTAGTTTCCACATTCTGTTGGGTCACCTTTCTTTGGGATAGGAACAAATATCAATCTCTTCCAGTCCGTTGGCTAAGTGGTTTTTCTCCAGATTTCTTGGCAGAACTTGGTGAGCACATCCAGGGCAACGTCTGTTAGCTGAAATATGTCAATTGGTATACCATCCATTGTCATTTTTAATTATTTTTGATGTATATTTACATGTAATCACATAATCATACATATTTACATATAGTTTTTCATATACAGTTATATATGTATATATACATAATGTATATAGTTGTGGGTCATGATATACATTCATATAATAATTTACAATAATATATAGTTATATAAAGCTATGTATGGTTTTATGTATCTACAAAATATATATATAATGACCAAGCTTGTTGGCCTCTGTTCTGACTAACAGTAATTTATATGAAAGTATTTTATAAATTAGAAATAACTTTTTCCTCTTTAAATTTGTTTGAAGAAAGACAGTATATAAGTATATAATGTCTGCAACTAGTTTAAAAGCTCATTGCCCTTGATTCAGAACTCAACTCACAACTGACCCTCCAGTGAGTTTCTGAGGTTCTGAATCACATGGAAGAAGATGGTCCATCTTTCTTCTCTGGATCTGCTGGTGGATTAAAATTGCCAGAGAAGCAGGACCTTTGATTTAGCAGTACAAACCCTGTGGACCATAAAAGATGCTTAGAAAAAGATATCTGTGGACTCAATGTCATCAATCCCCCTTTTAGTACAGTTAATGTTTAACAAAATTTTGTTATAAGATATATTGGCAATGACAACGCATATCATTAGTGCACCCTCAAAACATGTATGTTAAAAGATATTTTTTGATGTGACTTACATACTTTCTATCAATCTCCTTCGATTGCTTGAGAGTTGTCTTTAGTTGTGCAGTTTCTGATAGAGTTTGAATAGCACACACATTATATTTCCCTAATATTAGTCTCTCTTACTGTTGTTAGGTGTCATCAGGGCAAGTGCAACTCATACCATCGCTATAAACAACAGATCTGAACACAGTCTGATCGTGTGCCACCTTTACAGTCTCTGACAATGGGCTCCAGTGAGCCATTGTTATAGTCACAGTGTCGAAGAACATTGTTGAGGGTCTTCCTATTTTCTGCCATAAGCTTTCCAAGCATAATGTTATTGCTGATGAGTCTTCCTCAAATTCCGATACTGCATTCTTCTTCAGAGTCCAGATTCTCAAATTTCTCAGCATATACATTGACTAGGTATGGAGAAAGGATACAACCCTGACAAGTGCCAATAGCTTCCATTTTAAAGACATAGGTAAGCCTTACCCAAAACATGGTATTTTCAATTACTTCTTATGGATGTAAAAGTTGGACAATGAAATAAGAACAAAGAATGAGATGCTTTTGATTTATGATATTGATGAAGAATATAATATATGCCATGGAGTTCCACAAAATTGAACAAATCTTTCTTGGAAGAAGTGCAGCTTAATTGACCCTTATAGGCAAAGATAGTGAGACTTGGGCTTGTATACTTTGGGCATGTTGTCAAGAAGGGCCAGTCTCCAGAAGAAGGCATAATTGGAAGAGTAGTGTGTCAGCTATTGGGAGACCTTCAAAGGGGGTGGGTTGATACAGTGACCGCAATAATGAATGTAATGTACAACAGAGATTGTAATGATGGTTTCAAATATGGCTGGAATTTCCTTGTTTTGCTATGGGTCAGAACTGACTTAATGGTACCTAACAACAGTGGTTCTTGTTGCTGTTGTGTACCATAGAGTCAGCACTGACCCATAGCAAACCCTTAGGTGGGTTTTCAGCGGCTGTTAATCTCAATGGAGAAGATGGTCCATCCTTCTCCATAGACAGCCAGAGGCCTCAAACCACACGCCTTCTAGCTTGCAGCACAGCTTCTTGCTACAAGTCGTTGTTTTACATAAAAGACTCTTTAAGCCTGTAATTTGAACACATAAAATGAATACTTTTGTAACACGAGCTTTGAAAAGAATTCGAACTTTGAATCCAGATAAACTGAGGTTAAAACTTTGCTCTGCAACTCTATGTCATATTTCTCCTAGGGTGGACTACTTAAATTTCCTTCATCTGAAAACTAGTTTCCACTCCCATTATAAAGAGAGGTCTGGTGAGCTAGTGGCAAGAAGCTGCTCTGCAATCCCAAAGGCACACAGTTCAAGTCCACCATCTCACTCCATGGATGAGCAGTCTCCTCCTGTGTGACTAACTGCCTCTAAAAACCCGCCCAGAGGATCAGTTACGGGTTTGTTCTCACTTGATGGTATACAACAACATACCTTTTAGAAAGGTAAACTTAAAATCAAAGAGAAATTGTGATATTGTATTGAGGAGATATATTTTATAGGGAAAATATACTTCATATTTATCTGATTTTAAAAAATCATGTAGTGTTCCCTTGTTCTATTCACACAACATCTCCTGGTAAAGGTACATGGTTCACATAAGCATAATTGAGTGCTCTGAGATTCCCATTTTTCTCAATTTTGGCCATAATTTGTTATGATCAATACAGTCAAATGCCTTTGCATAGTTAATAAAGCATAAATAGACATTCTTCTGAGATGTTTTACTTCCAGCCAGGACCCATCGGACGTCAACAGTCTTATCGCTGATGCCACGTCCTCTTCTAAATCCTGTTTGAACTTCTGGCAGTTCTCTTTCTATGTACAGCCTGAGCAAATTATTCAAGACCTGGATTCTCTGAAGAGAAACATAGCATCTGGATTGGAGGGAAACTCATCAATAACCAGTGTTATGCAGAAGACACAACCTTGCTTGCTCAGAGTGAGGAAGACTGGAAGCACTTTTTACAGAAAATCAAACAATACAGCTTTCAATATGGATTACAACTCAGTGTCAAGAAAACAAAGATTCTTAGCACTGGATCAAAAGGCAATATCATGATAAATGGAGAAAAGATTGAAACTGTCAACAACTTCATCTTCCTTGGGTCCACAATTAACACCTTTGTAGCAGAAGGCAGGAAATAAGGAGCTGTCTTGCACTGGCAAAGTCTTCAGTTAAGGCCTTCTCTTGAGGAGTAATGATGTGAGTCTGAGGACTAAGGTGTGTCTGATTCAGGTTGTGGTCTTTCCAATCACTTGCAGTGCATCTGAGAGCTGGACAATGAATATATCTGACAGAAAAAGAACTGATGCATGTAAGCTATGGTAGTGTAGAAGAGTGCTGAACATCCCATGGACGGCCAAAAGAACAAATAAATACGTCTTGGAGAGGATGCAGCCAGAGTGTTCTTTGGAGGCAAAGATGATAAAATTTCACCTTACATACTTTCAGCATGTTGCTAGGAGGGGCTTTTTCTTGAAGAGGGAACTGATGCTAGGAAAGATAGAGGGTCAGTGAAAGAGTAGCTTTCTCACCATGTGGATTGATACAGTAAGTGCCACCATGTGCTCTAATGTGTCAGGAAGTATGAGGGTGGTACGGATGGGATAGGGTTCAGATCTGGTGTTCATAGGATCACTATGTGTCATACTCGCTCCATGGCACCTACAACAACAACACTTAAGTTGTTATTCAGAAATAATTTATTGAGTCCATACCTTGTCCAAAAGCTGACACTCATCTAATGTTGAAAAAAAGGTTAGCTTTTTTTTGTTTTTGTTTTTCTCTTTCTGGTGTGATCACACATTTATAACAAACTGAAACATATACCAGAATGCGCCATATTTATGACAGCTAAAAGCAGTAATTATACCATCAGTGATTTTCTATGTTGCAGGGTTTCTTCTCCCAGCAGGAGCTGTGTACATCTAACTAGCTCATGGTAAACTGAGCGCCCTTACTCTTCTATCCTGACCTCGAATAAGGTAAGCTCCCTGGATCACCTAAATGTAGTACAATTTGAACTTGGTTTGCACTTGATTGTATATCATTCAGCACCCAAGGTGAAAAGTATGAATTGAAAAGTTTGGTGGATTGTTGTTTGTTTGTTTTTGAAATCATGCTCAAATCCTTGGGTTAGATGGAAGTGCTACATTTAAGATTCTTTCAGAATTCCTCCCTAAAGCACACGTTCACCATTTTCGTTTTGCTGATCTGTGTTTTTGATACTGGCAAGGGTCATAGATTCCACCAAAGTCTCACGGCTGTCAAGTCCAAATCAGCTCCTTGCTGATGACCCACTGAGTTTGCGAAGGGATAGCTCTAAGAAAAGGCTAGTGCCCAGCTTTCTCCAATGCAGCTGCTGGTAAGGTCAAATCACAAGAGAGGTGTGACGGGCATTGGCGCCAGGATTCTCTAGCTCCTGTCAGAGTGGCAATATGGGGGGAATCTTTAGAATATTACACTTAACATTATTTCCTGGGTCAACAGAAGACAATGGGAAACATCTTGTCCTTAATGGCCGTTTTTACTTATAGTAAATGACCGGCCTTATATGGGTGAGGAAATGGCGGAGAGGAGTATTATATTGTATTCTAATATTTTCAAGGACAATTTTACTCTCTTCCTATTTGCATATGAAAGTTCTGCAACGTAACTGCACCTTCACTAATTGAAATATTTGTAGAACCATTATGATCATTTTTTATCCTTTAGTTACCAAGATGAGAATTAAAATTAGTGAAGAGCATGTGAAAGAAAGAGAAAGAAAAAGAAAGAGAGAGAGGGATGGAGGGAGGGAGGGAAGATGAAAGAGAATGAATGTAAAATTAAAATTTATCATATGAGAATAACATATTTTTTAGATGTAATTGGTTTGATACATGACTGTGTACTTGAAAGTGCTAACCACTCTATTAATATTTGACACTTTGAGTTTACTCTCCCCAAGCACCTAGTTGCCTCAATTGCACTGTCTTTCTCCAAACAGATTTCGTACAGTCGATTAGGTTTCTACTTAAATTACTGCCCCATTCCAGTCCTGCCTCTTGAGATGATTACAGGCCACTTGGATGGGGGATTTAGGAATTCCAAAACTTTTCAGTAATACATTTAGAGACAATTTGAGTTACTCCCAACAGATGGCTAATTACATCTATTGTGTGGTGATTTAGCTCTCAGAGGCAATCTTATTACCCAGTTCTTGTTTGAAGAGAGGACAGCTCACTGTTTCCATGATGTTACACTAAATTTGGAAGGAACATTAGAAATAAATTCCAACTCTCTCATTATGAAGATGGAAGAACTTACTTTGACAGAGTAAGTGGGTAAATGACTTATGAAAAAAGATATAACAAACGAATTGTAGAACTAAGAATCCAAAGCCACACATCTCAACTACTGAAGGAACAAAGTTTAAGTTGCTTAGAATATTGTTAAAGAAAACAATTTGCCCATTGATGTATTTGACAAGGTAAAATGAAACACACAATCACAGAGAAAAGAGAAAAGACTGTTGGCCCTTGTAGATACTTATTTACACACTAAATATGTGGCTGTTTGGCAAAGTAAGTGACATTTGATCTGGATTTTTAAGAGTGAGTAAGACTTTGATAAGCAAAGGAAATCATTTAGAAGGAAGGAAGAAATCGTGATAGCCAAGTCATACTGTGTGTTTATAATAGATGGAAGATCATGTTGACTTGATTACAATGAAAATCGTGGAGATTGAGAGCAGGTTGGGTCAGAGGACTTAACATTCTCCACTAAAAAACTTGAGTTTTATTTTGTTGGAAGTTGGGAGTCATTGAAGCATCATTATAGTAAGAGAACATGATAAGAGTTATGCTTTAGAATGATAGCTATACCAGGTGCAAAAACACAGTATAATCACTCAAACACACAAATGAAGAAAATTGTACAGACAAGCCTGATGTATGTGTTATTTTGCTTATTTATTCATTTAGTTGTTGTTGTTATTGTTGGTGTTGTTGCCTTCACGTCGAGCTCGACTCATAGTGACTTTATGAACAAAAGGACTAAAGCCTTTATATAACTATCGATGTTTATCTGACATGAAATTTTGGTTAGAATCTTTCATTTTTGGAGGTCTAAAGAATGACTCAAGATCACAGAGATGATGAGAATTCATCTCAGAATATAAGGTAAAATTGTAATTTGTTATAATTGAAACACTCAAGGATTTTTTTAAAGCAGATAAAAATAAATAAGATAAAGAAATAATAAGTGATAAACGAGCAATGATCATTTCAATTGTCTAGACCCTCTACAAAGGAATTTCAATCTAACACTTTATGTTAAATGTGTTTCAGTGTTTCCCTTCTGCACAAACTCATACACACTAAACAAAATTACATTCCACATCTTATTAATCTCTTGTATACTTTAATATTCTTACCCTGTTTTTCTCCAAAAATGGAGTTATAGTGTAAGTTTCTATTTTAATAACACTGAGACCTAGAACATAATTCTGCCTTTGAGAAATCCTTTCAGTGCCCCTAAAGCCCTAGTATACACAAGTAGTCAACATGCTCAAATGCTAACCATAACGTCAGGGATTTGAGTCCACTTGGAAGTCTGAGTACGTAGGAAGAAAGTTCTAGCTATGCCCTTCTAAAATGCCATCCATAGAAAACTCTAAGATGTATAGTGAGTTGGAACTAACCTTATGATGGCTGGTTTAGACCCAATGTGCTAAAAAAGGTGAGCAAATGTCACTTTTGGATGTTAATGTACTTTGAAAACACTATTATGATCTAGCAGAAAAGAGGAAGGTTAGTAATATTCAAAGCCACTTACTTCTGGATCTTTCTGAGAAATCTGACAAGGAAACAAGAAAGGACTTTTGGAAAGGTCATGCATTTTAGCAGTCTTCTCCACTGTGCCCTGGCAGCCCACCTGGGCTCTGCATATTCCAAAAGATGTGATCCACTGATAAAGAAAATGATGTCATTCCAAAAATGTGCCCCACTCTGACCCACAGTATTCAATCAATCAGAAAATTAGGTTCATTTTGTCTCCCAAATATTTCTCCAATCTGTTTACTGCTTTCCATGTGCACAAACATTAATTATCTCACAGCTGAGCCAATGCAATCCCTTCCAAATAAAATACTCTTATTCAATTTGACCCTTTTCACAATCCATTCGATATGTTATAATCAAAATTCCTTTTTGTCTTGCATATATGATCACATAAATTCTTTATTAAAAATAGTGGTATTATGGGTTTTGTTTGTTTGCTTCAATGTGTAGAAAGGTCTTCTCACAACAACATAGAAATTGTTAAACAGAGACAGAAGGAAGAGCAGGACAATAATAGCTGGACTCTTGAGTCATATTTGTAAACCTTCCATTTTGTTTTTAAGTGATATGCAAAAAATCATATAAGATTATGAATATCTCCTCAGTTCCAGAGTTTCATGGCAGTTGTTGCATGTCATTAAGTCTCTTCCACCTCATAACGACTTTCTAGACAGTGGCTCTGAGCTGTGCCCTATCTGAAGCCACTCTCACTGTGTCAGACACACCTGATCCCATTGCCACAGTCACTGGGTCAATCCATCTCACCCAGGGTCCTCCTTTCCTCTGCTGACTCTCCACCCTTCCATGCAAGATGTCCTTCTCCAAGGACTGGTCTCTCTTGGCAACATGTCCAAAATATGTAAGACGGAATTTCAAAATTCTTGCCTCCAAGGAGCAAGCTGTTTTCACCCTTTGCAGGACAGACTCGTTTGTTCTCTTGGCAGTTCATGATATGTTCGATACTCTTCTCTAGGACCACACCTCAAAAGCATCTATTCTTCTTCTGTCATCCTTAATCATTGTTCAGCTCTCAGATACATAGGAAGCAATCAAGAAGGCCAAGGCCTGGATCTGGTGCAGCTTAATATCTAATATCATTGCTCTTTAGCACTGTAGAGAGGTCCCTGGTAGCAGATCTTCCCACTGCAACTTGTCTTTTGAGTTTCTTACTGCTGGTGCCAAAAGTATTGATAGAAACGAAGCTGACAGCTACTTCACAGCAGTTCCAGTTGTCATCTAGTCTAATTTAGGACATGGTGGCCCCACGGGTGTCGGAAGAGAACCCCACTCCACAGCGTCTTCAATGGCTGCTTTCTCAGAAGTTGATTTCCAGTCTTTTCTCCCATGTTCCTCTACGTGAACTCGAAACTCCAACTTTTCAGTTAGTAGGCAAACACATTCAACATTTGCATGTCCCCGGATTCACTGAGGTCTGAAAATTATGTTCTGATATTTTCCATAATTTTTTAAAAATCTGGATTAAATGGTGGCTGATCCTCTTAGTAGAAAAGAATTGCTTATAAACATTAATTAATATCCAGACCTTACCTGCTCTGCCTGTCTCTTCAGGCTCAGGTTGTCCTAATCAACCACACTGGCTAAAGTGTAATCTCTTACAATCTGGGAGAAATATCCGGAATTAAATGTAGGAGATGTACATTTGGGATGTTTATATACTATACTTGTAAAGACCCAAACAACAAGCACATAAAAGGGAAAAGGGAAACCCACAGGTGAAATCTGTGAACCAGGAGATGTGGAGAGAAGACAGACTCTGGAGATAGACTGTGTCTGCCATTGACATGTAAATAACACTTAAGTCATAAGATTGGATGAGTCAACAAGCAAGAGAAGGAGATAAGGAGAGGAGGACTTAGGATAAAGCTGACCGATCTTGAGGTATAAGGGAAAGGAGAAGCCAGCAAAGGAGAAAGTCAAGTAAAGGCCAGTGAACAGCTAGAGAAACCGTGAGTGTGGTGAGCTGTCTTGTGAAGAAGCCTTGGGAACTGAGGAGGTCCTAATAGATCCAAACTGGATCTATCCAGTCAGAGAAACTCTCCACTGGGTTTCTGAAGCTGTAAATCTTTGCAGGAGGAGACTACTCACCTTTCTTCCATGGTGCACCTGGTGAGCTGAAATTACAACTAGTCCTCACTGACTATCCTATTAGACTCTCTAACTGAAGGTGGAGCAATGAATGAGGATGATCAAAGAAGAATCAGTACCTTAATTTGTGGAGTGAGCAAATAATACAATCTCATGGACTCACAGAAGAACAAATCATTATGTCTCAGAGAAAGAGAGAAAGTGCAGCCTTCTTGAAGAAGAGGATGGTAAAGCTTTGTCTCACATATTTTGGACATACTGTCAGGATGGATCAGTCCTCAGAAAAAAGACATTATACTAGAACAGGGTGAAGGTTAAAGAAAAGGAGGAAGACCTTCAACAAAATGGAGGATTGACACAGGTGACGAGAACTACAGGCTGCGACATTTCAGAGACCTTGAGGATGGCTCCAGATTCTGGCTTGTGTTGTTCATAGCGTCACTATGAGTCATAGCTGACTTGAGAGATAGTAACAACAGCTCTAACTGGCTCCTCAGTGATAACTGGCCTTAGGTAAAATGAGAAATAAAAATAGGTAATTGAAATCAGCAATGGGAAAAAAGTATTCATTAGTGACATGGACAAAAAGTGGAAATTTGAGGTACATACTTAACTTTTAAGAAAGAATATAAGTAGGATGTAATGAGATTATGTAGACAGACCAATAATTCAAAATTTAAAATATCATTAAACGTTTGGTTTTAAATCTTCACTTTGTAATTTCTCCTTTTCATTTATTGTTAAGGTCCATCAAGTTAAATACAGCTCATAGCAACACTGTGAACAAGAGATTACAACTCCATCCTATTCTGCACCACCCTCATTCCTGATACATCTTAGGCCGTTGCTGCAGATACTGCATCAATCCTACTCACTGAGGGTAGTCTTCTCCTTCATGAACCCTCCACTCAGTGCACTAAGAAAAATGAAGGTGGAAGCTTCATTCTTTTCTCTATAGTTCATGTTTACCTATTGGTCCAGTGGTAGAAATTCTTGCTTTCTTTATATTGAGATAAAATTTATATTGAAGGTGAACAATGAAATCCATATTGAAGCTCTAGTTTTTTATCTTTTGCAGTAAATTATTCAAAAGAAACTAACAAAAGATTTCAAAGAGAAGTTTATGAAAAAAAGTATTATAACAAAATTTGCAAAGATATGTACATAGAAAACCAAATGACAATAACATGCTCAGCATATCTAAAGCTGAAAGACCTGAAAAACATATTCAGTCTTCCATTTGTAATACTGAAGGATTCCACAAAGTCTTGAGTGATGCAGGAAGCATTAAGAGAAGAAGTCACTGTATCAAAAAGAATGGATGAAAATTGAAGTAATTTCAAGAAATAGCATACGATGAAGGGCAATAATAATGAGTAATAAAGAAGACACTCAAGCTACACTGAAGATAGTGGCAAAAAATAAGGACCCATGAATTTATGGTATGTCAATTAACATATTTCAGCAAATAGATGCAGCCCTGGATGTGCTCACAAGTCTACGCCAAGAAGTTTGGAAGACAGTTACCTGGCCGATGGAAAACATTCATATTTGTTTCCATTCCAAAATAAAGAAGATCCAATAGCATGTGGAAATTATCAAACAATATCATTAATACAACATGGAAACCAAACCATCCTGAAGAATGCAAGAATGCTGAAAGAGAATATTGATAAAGAACTTCTGGAAATGCAATCTGGATTCAAAAGAGCCCATGGCAGGAGTGGTTTAATTCTGATGTCAGATCTTAGATAAAAGTAGAGAATATCAGAAATATTTTATATGTGTTTTGTTAATTAGACAATAAAATTAGGCATTTAAATCTGTGAATCACAACAAATGATAGCTAACATTAGAAAGAATGAGAATCACAGAACATGTCATCGTGTTCATGAGAAACCCGGGTATGTAGACCAAGAAGTAGTTGTTCAAACAGAACAAGTTATCATTGCAAAGTTTGAAATCAGGATAGGTGTGTGTTAGGGCTGTATACATTCTTCACACCTATTTAGTCTGTATGTTGAAGAAATCATCTGAGAAACTGGACTATATGAAGAAGAGAGTGGCATCAGGGTTGGAAGAAGATTCATCAACAAAATCTGTTGTAGATAACACAATTTTTATGTACTGTGCAAGTTATATTTTGTGTATTCCATATTTTATCACACCAGATATTAAAAAAAGAAAACAATAACCAGGAGTCCTTCAACCACACTTTGATGATATAAAAGATGAATTGATGATCTAAAAGTTCTTATATTTTTTTTTAATCTATTAGATTTTACCACTTCCAATTTCCTAATGATGGCTTTAGGTCCTTACTATCATCTGCATAGACTTCATTGGAGCATATTTTACATCCTAGATGCCTCCTGGAGTAAGTTTTGTTCACTGCAATACTTCCTCCATTCTGGAAATCTCATTATAATTTCTATGCATCCTGTAAGTCTTCTTAGATGAAGACTTGATTCTACTTACAGAGGAATTGATGTCTTTGAGCTGTGGTGTTGGAGAAGAGTATTAAAGAGCCCATGGATGTCCAAAGGAACAAAGAAATATGTCTTGGAGAAAGTGCAGCCAGAGTGCTTTTCGAAGGCAAAGATAACGAGGCTTCATCTCACATACTTTGAACATGTTGCTAGGATGGACTACACCCTGGAGAGGGAGCTGATGCTCAGAAAGGCAGAGGGTCGGCAAAGGAGAGGAAGACCCTCAACCAGGTGGATTGACACAGTGACTGCTGCAAAGGGCTTTAATGTGTCGGGAAATGTGAGGATGACACTGGATAAGACTGGGTTCAGATCTACTGTTCATTGGATCTCTATGGGTCATACTCAACTTGACAGTACCTAACAATAACATAATAACATTAATAACATAGTTTATACTTCCTAAAGAACAGAAACTTTGTTCTCCATAAGCAGCATGTACATTTCCAAACATTCCATTATGACACTGATAATAAAAGCAAGGCAAAACTACCAGTTAGGTTTCTCTAGTGCATCTTTTTGAGAACACATGGGAAAGAATAGTTCTATAAACACAGTCCATTTCCTTTTGCTAAAAAAAATAAATAAAATAAAATCACAATTTACTCTGTATAAAGTGAGCTTATCACAGGGTATGTTATTGCTTGGGAAAAAAGTTGGCCAATCTGGAAACTGTGTTAAGTATCTGAGATGAACAGGGAATCATTTAGTGCAAACTTTTCCCATCAAAGAGCCTACTTCGATTTCTGATAACAATTTTTCATTTTGGAAATATAGGGGGAGGGTGGAAAAAATATTCAGAGGATTCTTTGATGTGTAAACTAAGCATTTGAGCTCACAGGCATTTTATATTACATATTTTCACTAAAACAAAAGAAGATAAGAGAAATAAGAACTTCCCTAATCTTAATCACTCAAAATATAAGCCAAAATGAAGCCTTTACTCTTCATTTTAGCAGGATAGGATCTATACTTTTATCTGCATCAACAGACTTTGAACAAGTAACATTTTAGTATTTCTTAAAACCGTATGAGATAATTAAAAAATTACTAAAAGAGGAAAAGTATGCATTTATAGATAGGGAGGTAAGTAGGTGGATGGATGGATGGATGGATGGATGGATGGATGGATGGATGGATAGTAGATTTGTTCACAGATAAAGCTGTTTGAGGTTTGTTTGAGTTCAATTATAACTGTGTATAAGAAGTCAAACAGTAATATCAGTTTCCCACTATCTCTTAACAAAAAACTCTCCATCAAGGAGAATAAGATCCCAAATG
>NW_006399754.1:26665636-26671569 GCF_000299155.1 Elephantulus edwardii
AAAAATAAAAATATTAAAAATAAAACCACTCAAACTCACTGTCCTCAACTCAATTCCGACTCGTAATGTCCCACCACCATGCTTCTGGAAGATATTGCCCATCTTTCTCCCTCAGAGCCTCTAGTGGATCCAAACTAATGGTGAAAGTTATACAAGTGTTCAGGTCTTTCATTCATAGGGTCGATATGAGTCATCTATACTCGACAGCACTTAACAACAACAATTATCCTCCTGACAGTTTGGTCTGATGCGGTGTTTGTCCTTAAGCGTCTGAGTTAGTCCACTTAGTATAATGCTGTATATCCAAAGAGGAGAGGGGAGTGGCCAGAGCTGCTGAGGGTGGAGAGGAGGGAAATCATGGGATCACACAGTTTGATAAGTAGTAGGAGGAGGTGAAGGAATTAGAAAAGATCGAATAGGGTTCTGAAAAGATGGGGTAATTTGGGCACATAAGACACAATGTATGGAAAAGGACAATTGTCTAAGGACATGAGAACAGGAACCTTGGGCTTCTTTCTGAAAGGTCCAGAGGGAGTGTGAATTAACACAAGCTCTCTCTGCCCCAGGACAGAAAGCAGATCAAGAGCCATAGTCCAGCCCCATGTGCTTGTAGAATCTCACAAGCAGCAGAGGTTCGTTGCTGACTCACAGACTTTCGGGGTTTATTAGAGAAGCTGGAGAGTGGAGGAGGCAAGCAATATCATCTAATACAAGTCTAGGTTTTAGTACAAGTTCCAAGGCACAATTCTTAAATTAGTATAGGTTCTGATTTCAGTTCAGCAGGCAAATTCAAATCATCCACCAAGTTTTGCCTCATAGCACTTACAAGTCAGCTTCTCCTTCAAGTATGCAACAAGAACAGGAAAAAGCTTTCACTTTGGGCAGCACAAATGCAAGAAGCTTCAAGCCACACTTTGACACAGTTTCTCCACAGCAATGCCACAGTCTCTTCACCATCACCACCAGGATCTTTCTCTCTCCAGGGTCTTACTCCATTCTCCCTCAACTCTTACCACCACAAATCTTTCTGCTCAGTGTGGATGCACTATCTTATCCTAGTTCTACAGCTGTTGATTATTTTCCAGACCAGGCATCTACAGTTAAAATAGCTAGAGAAAAGAAGGGACTAATTGTAATGGCTTTTAAGAAAAGGCAGTATTTAGGCTAATACCACAGGAATAACCATATGAAACACAAAGTAAATGGATAAAAGAGTTTAAAAAAGAGGTCACTGCATCTCCCCAAATGTTTTTCTCTTCATATGTGTATTCGTATAAGTATTTAATCCCTGTGTCTCTTGTCTATTTCTTTTTGTGTGCAGTTGAGTCAGAAGTTACTTATATTTGACCCTCCATTAGGTTTTCAAAGACTGTAAATCACATAGGAAGAGATTGCCCATCTTTCTCTTATGAAAGCTGATTTTGGATTGATAAAATAAATCCATCCCTTCTAGGCTAAAAGAGCTCCCTTCTTATCTACTATGAGATAGCATAACACATCCCTTTTTAGCTTGATTTTTTATAGTTTTCAATGTAAACCTAGACCCCCAATATTTCACATGTCAAGTATGCGGTGAATTCCTGTTGGCCTAGTGGTAAGGAGCTGTGCTGCAATCCTGAAGGCACATAGTTAAAAGCCATCAGCTGCTCCACAGGAGAAAGATGGACAAACTCGTCCTGGGCATTAAAACCTGCTGGACGGTCAGATAGGGGTCAGTGCCAACTCAGTGGTGGTGGTTATTGTTAGGTGCCATCATGTCAAGTACAACCCATAACAACCCTATGAATAGCAAATCTGAACTTTGTCCTATCTTGTGCTGTCCTCACGCCACTGACAAACTGTAGCCCACTGCAGCCGTCATTGTGTCATGCAATCTAGTCAAGCATCTTCCTCTCTTTCATTAACCCCCCACCTTTCTGAGCATCATGTCCCTCTCCAAGGAATAACCCTTCCTAGCAATATGCCTGAAGTATGTGTACTCAATGCGCCATAACAACGAATTAATTTTAGGGTCTACTTTTTATCTAGAAATTATTTGTAAAAGATAAGTCTCTTCTCAAAACCAATGACAAATACATTTTATGTTAGCTTGGACGCTTCCAAACTGTAATGGATTGAGTTAAAGATTAGAGAGACAAGTAAGAGAGAAGCATTTACCAAAAGTTAGAAATTCTATGCTTTTAAGTTTTGTTTCCTTCAAATGTGTATAAGCAGCCATGTAATGAATAGCCTTTTCTATCTTTGCATTCTACAACCATTCTAAACGTAAAAGAGCTATGAACATTTTCAAAAGCTCTGGTAACATTTGGAAAAAGTCAGTTGGCATAAGAACTAGTGATTGAACATATGTTGCTGTGGTAAGTAGTACCAGCATTTGGGTTTTTATTGAAAGTACTTTTTTTCCTCCCAAGCCTCCTATAAAAGTTGCAATGCTTATTTGTACATTCTAAATTGAAAGAGCTCTGGTAGCTTAATGACATATGAGTTTGCACAGCCAACTAAAGATCAACAGTTCAAATCCACCAGCTGCTTGGTGTGCTCCTCCCATATTGATTTACAGACTCAGACTCCAGACAAAGGAAGGTCTCTGTGAATCAGAATTGACTTGATGGGAAGGTGTTTTTGTGAATTATAATCTAAATTATAAATTCTGAAAGAATACAAATTCTCTTAGTTTGTTACACAGAAAATATTTAAATAATTCACAATTTGTAGACACTTATTATCACAACATAGATAAATCATATAATCATACACCTTTATGATTTCCCCATTGTAATAATTCCTCAGTGATTACAGACTTGCATTATTAGAAATTTATTTGTACAGAATATATTGAATTCAAGGAAAAACAGGTAAAAGTTATATATCAATTAGACCACGAATTTATGCTGAGCTGTATCTGTATATACATAATACTAAAACTTCCACATCTGGGTCACTCTTGTTGAAAAATGCATAAAGAAGAAACGCCAGAAGAAAATGCTTTTCCAACAGAAAAAGAGGATTGCTTGTTAAAAGACAAGTTTTTAAAAAATAGGATCAGCAGTTGCCACATCACAGACTCAGATGTGATATTTATAGCTGGATACTCAGCCTCTACATTTCCATAAAAGTTTTAAAGCTGTGTTGAAAATATTGGGGATCATCTTCAAAATGAACCATATCCACCATTAATTTGCAATTAAGTTTACTTTTCTTCATTTTAAAAGTATGACTTTGGAAATTTAAAATATATTAAATAGTCTTTATTAAGCTTAAACATTTTCAGTTTTGTGGTATGTTCCCTTATTCTCACATCACCTCAGCTATTAGAATGTAAATGGCTCTAGGATTTTTTTAATAGGTCTCATAGATGTGTTTTTAGAAGGATAATTAATCAACATATTTAGAATACAGTTCTCTTATTGTGTTTATCTTAACAAGATATCCAGATTCTGTTACTTCTTTTACCTTATAAGATTTGTTTTATTATTTAGTGATACAAAATTTCTCTCCATAACTTGGTTTAATTTAAAAATTGTAGGAATATTAAAGAATGCCAAAATGGTATAACAATTTTGGAGTATTAAATTATTGCCAGGGTAAATACAATCAATCTTGAAACTATACAATATTTGACATTTTCCTCCTAAAGTTTCCCTAAGTTAAAATAAAAAGGATTACGTCATACACAGTTGTTTCTGTTGTTATGTACCATTGCGTTTACTACAACTCATGACCTTATGCATAAGAGCTTTGTATCCTGCTCTATCCTGACCCTTCTCACTATCTCCGTCATACCTACATTTATTGTCCCAGTTATTGCGTCAATACATTTCATCTGGGGTCTTCTTCTCCTGTGCTACTCCTTGACCCTTCCAAGCATGATATCCTTCTCCAAAGACTGGTCCTTCCTGGCTACCTGCACAAAGTATGTAAGACAGAGTTTCAAAATCCTTTCCTGTAAGAAGCTGCTTGGTTTCACCCTCTCTAGGACAGACCTGTTCATCTTCTTGACAGTCTATGGTATGTTCAATATTTTTTCCACCATCACAACTCAAAGACATTGATCATTGTCCAACTCACTGATGTAAGTAACTGTGAAGATCATGACCTGGATCAGGCATACCTTGATCCCTAGACTGACATCATTACTCTTTATCTCTGTGGAAGGTCCCTGACAGCAGTCTTCCCCAAAGCAATCCATCTTTTGATTCCTTGACTATTGGTGTCCAGAATGTTGACTGTGGTGCTGAGCAAGCTGAAATTATTAACAACCTCAATCTTTTCTTCATCAAGCATGGTGCTGCCAGTGGCCCAGTGATGAGAATCTTTGTCTTGATGTTAAGTTTCAATCCATATTGAAGACCATAGTCCTTGACCATCTTCAGCAAATGCTTCAGGTTCACCTCAGTTTCAGCAAGCAAGTTTGTATCATCTGCATATTGCAGGTTGCTAATGAGTATTCTTTGTATCTTGATCCCACATTTCTCCTCAAAAAAACCCAGTCTCCTGAATAATCTGTTCCACATACAAATTGAAGAGGTATGGAGCCAGAACGTATCCCTGACACACTCTGTTCCTGATTTTGAACCATGCAGTGTCTACTTCCTGCTCTAATTATAGATTTCTCATAAGGACAGTCAAGTGTTCTATTAGTCTCATTCTTCTCTCACTGTTGGCCACAATTTGTTGTGATCTACACAGACAAATGCCTTTACAAAGTCAATCGATCACAAAAAGACATTCCCCTGGTACTGGTTGCTTTCAGCCTAGATCCGTCTGAAATTGATGATAGTGTCTATAGTACCACGGTATCTTCTAAAGCCAACTTGTATTTCTAGTAGTTCTTTTTTTACTATTATTCCAGTCTTTTTTTGGCTAAACCTCAGCAGGATTTTGCTTGTGTGTGATATTATATAGCAAAAATGCATAAATATGATATTTTAATATGTTATTAATAATATACTACTAAACTTATAACGGCTCCCTGGAGGCCTAGTGGTGATAAACTGCCTTGCAATAGCAAAGGGGCAAGTTGCTCCATTGTAGAATGAGGAACAATCTCCTGTGAAATTAACTACCTCTAAAAACCCAGTGGAGGGTCAGCTATGGGTCAGTTCTGACCCAATAGTACACAACAACAGAACTTAAAGTCATGTCTGTTTATTATCTTTCATTAAACCAATCTTAGCTAAGCTTAATAAGCAAAGCTCTTTGATGCATATAGTTTTTAATCAGTACATTTCTACTTAAAAGGAAAGTATATATAATAAACATATCTATACAAACACACATAAGAATCATAAGCATTTTTTCCACTTAACTCAGAAACTCTAAATACTGTTACAATCATGGTATGAAATTATGTTTGTAATTGATAGTTACTTTTTTCCCTGGAGAGAGTTAAGATAAGTAATACCTGTTCTGATTGAAACTTAGTCATATGTTTTTGCCCAAAAATAAAAATTCAATAGATGAAATACTGATGTAATCTTTCCTGAATCATATCATAGGCCTTGGGAATCTGGTCAAAAGGATAAGAGTGCTTCAATAATAAGGAAGTGAACTGAACGAGCTAATGTGCATTTGTAAGATCACTGATTATACTCAATGACATTTTCAAAGTAATTTTAGAGAAAATACTGAGTTATTATTGCTGATTTATTTCAAGTCAATTCTGGTTCATAGTGATATGTGTGAATAATTACATAGGAAATTTGACACAAAGATATATATAGATATAGAGATAGAGATAGAGATGATATAGAGATAGATAGAGATAGAGATTGTTGTTGTTGTTGTTGTTATGTGCTGTGGATTCACTTGCGACTCATAGCGACCCTAAGTACAACAGCCCTAAACTCCACTCTGTCCTGTGCCAATCCCACTGTCTCTGACACTCCCATTCCAATTATCCCAGTCACTGAATCAATCCACCTCATAGAGGG
>NW_006399754.1:26672901-26681396 GCF_000299155.1 Elephantulus edwardii
TTCTTTCATCACCATAGGCTCTTGCTCATATGTTGTTTCATGAAATTCTTCTGTGTCTTCCAATCCTTCCAAATATATATATGTAAATATACTATCTGCATTTGGTCACATGAATGAAAATGTGTATATATATATATACACACACACACACACACACTCTCTCTCTCTCTATATATATATATATAGAGTTGCTTTGTGCTGTGAGTCAGAACCAAATCATAGATGACTTTCCAGTAGGTTTCAGAAGCTTTAAATCACCTGAGAGGAGATTGTCCATTTTTCTCCCATGTAGCGATTGTTGGATTGATATAATTTGGTTGTGGCTTGATTGAAAGCTAAACTTACCCACTTGGTCACCAGAGCTCAGGAAATATATGTATATCAAATATTTATATATTTAGTACTAACAATCAATCTATTAATTTATATTGTCCTACTTCATATCACACTGCAAGCTTCTCACTGACCTGATCTCTCATATTACAACTCCTGAATATAGATATAATACTTGTTAATCTAAAGGGCCAGTGAAAATGGGAAAGATCTTCAACAAGTTGGATTGGGTCAGTGGCTGAAAGAATGGGTGTAAGAATGTAGAATGGTTCAGGGTCAGAAAAGGGTTCATTCTGTCATACTTAGAGTTTATTTGATGGGACCTAGAAATATCATATCTTTTATATGTTAAATATTGAATTTAAAAACTATGTATACACAACACAGAGGTATTTATCTTTAAAATATTTTCAGTCAGTAAATCAGAAGACAAATTCCACTGGGAAAATCTGCTGTCAGGGACCTCTCCAGAGTACTAAGAAGCAACATCGCCAGTCTAGATACTAAGTTGTGCCTGATGCAGGCCATGGCCTTCACAGTTACTTGCTATACATCAGCGAGCTGGACTATATCTAAGGATTCCAGGAGACGAGTTGATGCCTTTGAGTTGTGATGTTGGAGAAGAATACTGGATATCCCATGGACGGCCAAAAAACAATCACATATCTCTTGGAAAAAGTGCAGCCAAAGCATTCCTTGACTTCAAGAATGATGAATCTTTGTCTCACATACTTTGGACATGTTGGAAGGAGAAGATATTCCTTGGAGGAGGACATCATGTTTGGGAAGTGGGAGGTCTATGAAACAGAGGAAGATCCTTAGTGAAGTGGATTGATACAGTGACTCTAGCAATGGGCTCAAATGTATCAGAGATGTTGAGGATGAACATTATAGGACAGGGTTCAGCCCTGTTGTTCATAGGGTCACGATGAGTCCTACTAGGCTGGACAGAACCTAACATCAATATGGAAAGTAAGCAATAAATTAATAAAACTGTAACTCTGTCAATGAAAATTAGAGAAATATTCCATGATTTTTCTCTACTTCTTCACATTAATCTTTCTTTCCCTGTGAAATCCTGTTATATCCTGATCAATGATGCACTTACAGACTTGAATGTTAACAAATGAGTATAGTGTTGCAATTTACTGATAGCTCAAAATATAAATGTTAGTATATCCCAGTATAGTCATGAGACTATCTCAAGAAAGGATTTGATGCATTGAACACTAGTAACCAAAGACCAGATCAGTTTGTGAGATGATATCAAAGGTGCTATACATGAAAAAATCAAAAGGTCACTTAAAAGACCAGAAAGAATAAAACTAAGACCAAAACAGATGTCAGAAGAGACTCTAAAAGTAGCTTTTGAATATGTTGTTTTTGTTGTTATAGCGACCCTATGTACAACAGCCATAAACCCTGCTCTATCCTGTGCCAGTATTACTGTCTCTGACACACCTAGCCTCATTACCCCAGTCACTGAATTAATCCATCTCATCGAGAGTCTTCCTCTATTGTGCTGTCCCTCCACCCTCCCAAGCATGATGTCTCACTCCAAGGACTGGTCCCACCAAAGCAACATGTCCAAAGTGTCAGACAATGATTCAGAATCCTTGCTTCCAAGGAACAACCTGGTCTCATCCTCTCTAGGACGAACCTGTTTGTTCTCCTAGCAGTCCATGGTATATTCCATACTCTTCTGTAACACCACAGCTCAAAGACATCAATTCTTATTCTAGCCTCTCTAGTCATTGTCCAGCTCTCTGACACATAACAAGTAATTTCAAAGACTATGGCCTGGATCAGACACACCTTAGTCTCCAGACTGACATTGTTCTTAGTACTTTGGAGAAGTCTCTGACAGCCAACTTTCCCAATGCAATTTATCTTTTAATTTCCTGGCTGCTGGTACTAAGACTGTTGACTACGGAGCCAAGCAAACTAAAGTTGTGAACAATCCCTATATTTTCGGCATCTATCATGATGCTGCCAATTGGCCCAGTGGTGAGAATCTTTGTTTTCTTGATGCTGAGCTTCAATCCATATTTAAGGCTGCAGTCCTTGACCCTCTGCAGCAAGTGATTCAGGTCCTCCTTAGTTTCAGCAAGCAGGGTTATGTCATCTGCATAATGCAAATTGTTGATGAATCTTCCACCAATCCTGGTGCCACACTTGTCCTCATAGAGCCCAGCCTCCCGGATAATGTTTGGAGCATATAGACTGTACAGGTTTGGAGATAGGACAAATCCCCAGCATACACCTTCCCAATTTTGGATGGTGCATAGAGAAGCTAAAGTGATAGGGGCAATAATGAAGTGAGACAGCTGAAATGTTTCAGAGGGAACCTAGGGAAGACAGTCATGTTCTATAACGAAATGTTTCTAACCTTGAGTTAGAAAGTGAAAAAGGAAACACACATTTCTCAGGTTGAAAGAACTGATGAGCAAATTCCAAACTTGAGTTGTAGTTTTGAAGTATTATACAAGCAAAAAATTTAATAATATGGAAAGCAACAAAGAGAAATGGAGGAACATACAGAAATATTTTAACAAAGAATTATTTGGCTATCATACATTTCAGGAGGTAGCATATGAACAAAAACCAATGGTACTATAGGAAGATATTTAAGCTACACTGAAAGTAATGACTATAAAATGAATCCAGGAACTAACAAAAAATCCAAAGAACAAAATGTTGTTGTTGTTATGTGCCATTGAGTCGTTTCCGACTCATAGCGACCCCATGCACAACAGCTCTAAACCCTGCTCTATCCTGCGCCAACCGCACCGCCTCTGACACACCCATCCCAATTACCCCAGTCACCGAATCAATCCATCTCATAGAGGGTCTTCCCCTCCTGTGATGTCCCTCCACCCTCCCAAGCATGATGTCCCTCCAAGGACCCGACCCTCCTGGCAACATGTCCAAAGTATGTCAGACGAAGCCCCAGAATCCTTGCCTCCAAGGAGTAGCTTGGTTTAATCCTCTCCAAGATGGATCTGTTTGTTTTCCTGACAGTCCAGGGTACATTCAGTACCCTTCTCCAGCACCACAGCTCAAAAGCATCCACTCTCCTTCTGTCCTCCCTAGTCATTGTCCAACTCTCTGATGCATAACAAGCGATTGCAAATACCATGACCTGTATCAGGCGCACCTTAGTCTCCAGAGAAACACTGTTGCTCCTGAGTACATTTGAGAGGTCCCTAACGTCAAACTTTCCCATCGCGATACACTTTTTGATTTCCTGACTGCTGGTACCAAGAGTGTTAACTGTGGAGCCGAGCAAAGTGAAGCTGTGAATACTCTCAATCTCTTCATCATCCATCCTGACACTGCCAGTTGGTCCAGTGGCGAGAATCTTTGTCTTCTTGACGTTGAGCCTTAGTCCATACTGAAGGCTGCAGTCCTTGACCCTTCACAGCAAGTGCATGAGGTCCTCCTCAGTTTCAGCAAGCAAGGTTGTGTCATCTGCATAACGGAGATTGTTGATAGATCTTCCACCAATCCTGATGCCACAATTCTCCTCATAGAGCCCAGCCTCTCGGATAATCTGCTCTGCATACATGTTGAAAAGGTATGGAGACAGGATGCATCCCTGGCGTACACCCTTCCCAATTTTGAACCATGCAGTGTTACCCTGCTCTGTTCTGACTACTGCCTCTTGGTCCAAGTATAGGTTTCGTATTAGCACAATTAAATGTTCTGGGATTCCCAGTCTTCTCAGAGTCAGCCACAGTTTGTTATGATCCACACAGTCAAATGCCTTTGCATAATCAATGAAACACAGATAGACATTCTTCTGGTATTCCTTGCTTTCAGCCAAGATCCATCTAACATCAGCAACGATATCCCTAGTACCACGACCCCTTCTAAACCCAGCCTGGACTTCCGGCAGCTCTCTGCTGATGTGCTGTTCTAATCATTTTTGGATGATCTTCAGCAGAATCTTGCTTGCATGTGAAATCAATGACACTGTTCTGTAGTTTCCACGGCATTTTGTGAAACACAATTCTTGATAAGCATATTTATTTATGGTAAGAAATTTGGAAGACGCTACCTGGTGAACTAACTGGAAAAGATTCATATTTGTGAACAATTCAATATAAGGTAAACGAATGCAATGCAGAAATTGTTAAGCAATGTCATTAATATCACATAGAAATAAAAACTTACTGAAGAGAATTTAAAAATATCGAGAGTTATATGTAGATAGATAACTGCTAGCAATTCAAGCTGGTTTCAGAAAAGATTGTAATTAATGCTGATATCGAATACATCTTGATTGAAAGCAGAGAATAACAGAAAAGTATTTCTCTGTATTTTATTGACTGTGCAAAGCCATTTAATTGTATTTATCATAATACATTATAGTTAATTTCAAAAAGAATGAAATCCCAAAGCACTTAATTGTATTCATGCAAAACCTGTACATAGATGAATAATCAGCCCTCTGAATAGAATAAGAGAATGCAACTTGATTTTAAAAAAGAAAAATTTTATATATACGGGAGTTATATTCTTTCATAATTTCTATTCATCTGCATACAGGATAAATAATACAAGAAAATGGATTTTTTTAATTATGCGACACGAAGATTTGAGGAAGACTAATAAAAAACCTGGTTTATATTACTCTGGCATAATCCATAAAACTGAAATAAATATCTTTTTTTGTATTATTTCAGTTAAGATCTGTCAGGAATCAGCAATGATACCCTCTATATGCAGCATGAAGTTCTGGTAATTCCAGCTATTTTTAATAATCTCAAGAAAAATTTTACTTGCAGGTATTGTTAATATGACAAAAATCTCAAATTAATTTACATATTCAATGAAATCCTCTTGGATATTTTTAAAATAGCTACTTTATGCAGGTGATAAGCTCACAGGCAGGAAGCAAAGATATGATGGACTTCCTAATATAATCAAACACCAAAGTCTTCAGTATGCATTATGTCTCAAAATACACAGAACAAAAATCCTCAAGGTTAGACAATTAGTAGTGTCATGATATTATAAAAAAAAATTCAAGTGGGAACAATTTCAGTTACTTGCATTCAAAATCAGGTGTCATCAGATAAGTTGTAAGGAAATCAAACATTGTATTACACTGGGAAAGTAGGTACTTTAAAGTGTTAAAGATCGGAGATGTCCCTTTCAAGACTAAGGTGTGCCTTATCCAAACCATTGTATTTTCAATTGCTTCATATGTATGTGAAAACTTAACAATAAATAAATATGGTCAAAGAAAAATTGATGTCTTTGAATTATGGTATTGACAAAGAATATGGAATATTCCATGGTCTGCAAAAAATCAGACAAGGGTGTTTTGAAGACATGAAGCAAGAATGCCCTTAGGAATGAAAATATTCCTTAAAAACAAAGACGATGAGATTATATATCATAAACTTTGGTCATATCAATAATTTGGACATCATTGAGCTCATTTGCCTGATAAAGAAGAGTCAGTCCATAGACAAAAATATCATACATGATGAGAGTACAGAGTGAACAATAACTTCCCATCAAAAACATGGACTTACAGTGGATGTCACAATAAACTTAAAGCACAGGAGAGATTGTGAGGATGATGCAGGATCAGGTACAGCTTATTTTTGTTCTTTAGAGAGTCACTCTGAGTAGAGAGATCTGGTAGCCTAATGGTAAGAAGCTGTACTGCAATCCCAAAGGCACATGGTTCAAATCAACAAGCTGCTCCAATGCAGAAGAAAGGGAAATATCCTCCCATGCCATTTACTGCCTGTGAAAACCTGCTGGAAGCTCAACTATAGGGTGGTTCCCACTCAACGAAACACAACAACATGAGTAGATTATAAGCTGAACAATGAATAAGGATGGCAGGAGAAAAATGAATCCCTTTGACCTGTGTGTCAGCAACATGTACCCAATATCCCATAACTGCCAAAAGAAAAAACAGGTAAGTCTTGGAGAGGAGGCAGAGTGCTCCCTGGAAGCAAAGGTAACAAAGCTTCAGCTCATATGCTTTGGACAGATTGCTAGGAGAAGCTCGTCCCTGAAGAGGAACGTCATGCTTGGAAAGGTGGAGGGTCATCTAAAGAAAGAAAGACTTTCAACCACATGGATTGACACAGTGACTGCAGCAATGGGATTGAATATGTCAGGAATTATGAGGATGGCACAGTACATCTGAACAGGGTTCAGATCTGTTATTCAGAGCGTCACTATGGACAGAGGGTCAACAACATGAAAAGACACTTCATTGACAGAACCTAACAACAAAAATAAGGTGACTTTTGTTCATAATCTGTTTCATAACTAGTATTCTCTTGTTATATTTGCATGTTTTAATTCCAAAAATAGTGAATTTTCTGCAGTGCTTTATCTGACTTTTGTCTCCCATATTTCAGCACAGAGTACATATCAAATGGTTTTCTGATTGTAGTTAGTTACCATTAAGTCAAATATGAACAGTGGATCTGAACCCTGTCCTATCTTGTGTCATCCTCATTGTTTCTAACACACTTGATTGAGTCCATTGTCCAGTTCTAGATTTATTGAGTCACTGAACATACAAATAAAAGTTATAATAAAAAAGGCTATTTTATATATTGAAATACTATTAGGTATTTTTAATTTCATTACTTCTAATAAATGATAAAAATAGCTGTTTATTGAGAAAATTCTCTGCAGATGTCCTATAGTTGCAACATTAAGTTTTTATAGAGTGAGAAAATTGAGGCTTTACTCTTCGTCTCAGTGATGTTTCCTGGCAGTAGAGTTTCTATCCACTCAAATATGGAGCAAGCCCCAGGACTCCAGGGACAAGAGGGATCTAAATAAACATCTGTTATATCTTCACAAGGAGAAGCAGGGAATTTTAGTTCATTTTATAGCACTAAGTAAATATACTTTCAAAAAGTGCACGGGGACAGAATTTGGGGACTTGTTAAAAAATCTTTGATATAAAATGAAAAGTAAATACTTAATCATTTCAATTAAAAATATCATAGCTTGGAGTTTGTTCTCAATATATTAAGTATATGAAAAACTTAATTTTCTGTAATAATTCATGATCATATCTTCTTTTCACTCCATTTGGGGGCTAATCAATATAGAAGCATCTGAAGCAGCTGCTGCCCTGGTCATGAGTGGTCAAGGAGTGAAAGAAGAATCCCTAGAAAACCCTCTATATTCAGGGTAAATATGGTGCAAAGATAGCTCATTTCAGCTATGATTAAGCCATCATAATTGTCTAAGATGTAGGAAAGTTTTCATCATTTGCCCACTTTCACGCCTATGTTTCTATAACTAAAATGATGTTTGTTCAGTTCATTTGCCAAGTTTTTAATTGGTATGATCATTGTACATAAACTCTATATTAAAAAAGTAAAAATGATTTTATTAATGTTTTTTCTTGTCTTTCAAAATCTAAGAACATAAATACTTATGAATACATAATATAAATGAATGTAAAACTGTATATACTATAAAGAATTCAGTTATAAAAGAACATTAAATTTGAATTGTTATTAGAGTTAGGTGCAGCTGAGTCATGTAAGATAGACCTCTATTTCAACAGTCTGAATTTTTTTCCTATCCTGCAACATCCTTATAATTCCCTATAGATGGAGTCAATTTCTGCAATCACTGTATATAGGTGGTAGTGGTGGTATGTGCCATTGAGACACTTGTCAGTCTTAGCGACTCTATGTACAACAGCCCTCAACCCTACTTTATCTTGAGCCAACCTCATTGTCATTGACATCTATCCCCAACACCCCAGTCACTGACTCAATCCATCTTATCCAGGATCTTCCTCTCTTGTGCTGTCCTTCCAAATTTTCAAGCATGATATCCTTCTCTAAGGACTGACTCCGCCTTGCAACAAGCCCAAAGTATGTCAGGTGAAGCTTTAGAATCCTTGCCTCCAAGGAGTAGCCTGGTTTCACCCTCTCCAGGATGTACTTGTTTGTTCTCCGAGAAGTCCATGGTATGTTCAATATTCTTCTCCAGCACCACAACTCAAAAGCACCAATTCTTCTTCTATCATCCTTAGCCATTGTCCAGCAAGTAATTGCAGAGACCATGACTTGGATAAGGCACACCTTAGTCCCTAGACTGACATCTTAGGAGGTAATATGTAAAATAAAGTACACTATAATTTAGCTAAATAAAAT
>NW_006399754.1:26682516-26688646 GCF_000299155.1 Elephantulus edwardii
GGAGCCAAGCAAACTAAAGCTGTGAACAATCTCAATCTCTTCACCATCCATCCTGATGCTGCCAATTGGTCCAGTGGTGAGAATCTTTGTCTTCTTGACTTTGAGCCTCAATCCATATTGTAGGTTGCAGTCCTTGACACTCTGCAGCAGGCGCTTCAGGTCCTCTTCAGTTTCAGCAATTACAATGAGAGGTATTTTATATTCATTATCTCATCTTTCTAACAGTATAAGTTTTTACTATTTGTCATTATTGTTGTTGTTAGGTGCCATCAATTCAAGTATGACTCACAACAACCTTCTGAAGGATAGAACTGAAACTTACCCTATCCTGTGATGTCGCCTTCATCTCTGAAATAGAGTTGAAGTCACTGTGTTTCATATTTAGCAAGAGATTAATTTACACATTGCTGAATACTGCTGTTATTAGGTGCCGTCAAGTTGATTATAACTCATAGTGACCCTATAAATGATAGACATGAACCCTGTCCTATCCGTGTCCTAACCCCATAATATCTTAACACATGCAAGCCCATTGCTGCAATCATTATGTCAGTTTTCCTGGTTGAGGGTATTTCTCTCCTTTTCCATCCTTTCACCTTTCCAAGCATGATGTCCTTCTCCAAGGAAGAAACTCTCCTAGCAACGTGTGTAAAGTACGGGAGACTACACTTTGCCATCCTTTCTTTCAAGGAGCACTCTGACTCCTCTTTCTCTGAGATACACCTATTTTTTCTTCTGGCAGTCTACTCAGCACTCTTCTCCAACACCACGATTCAAACACATCAATTTTTCCTTTGTCATTTTTATTCATTGTCTGCCTCTCAGCAGCATAGCAAGTGATTGGGAAGGCCATAGTTAGAATCAAGTGCACATTAGTCTTCAAACTAATGTCATTGTTCCTCAATAATTTAAAGAGGTCTCTGACTGTATATTTTCCAAGTGAAACATATCTCCTGATCTCCTAATTTCTGGTACCATGGATATTCATTGTGGATCCAAATAACATAAAGTCATTGACAGTGTTTTGGTTTGGTGTTTTTTCCCCCTGCTACCAGGATGTTGTTTATCAGCCCAGTGGTAAATTTTTGTTTGTTTGTTTGTTTTCTTGATGTTGAGATGCAATCCATATTGAATAATTCTACTTACCCAGGCCTTGGTAATAGATTCTGGGCTAATAGTAGTTGACAGGCAGCAAGGAGGGAAAAAACAAAAAAGAGGCCTTCTCCCATCGCAGCTTCAGGCCCTTGGGGCCATGGTCCTTGGGTCAGGTGAGGAGAACCAGCATACCCGTTCATGCCAAGACATCTCCCTCACCCAGGACATTATCCTGCTGTTCACCTCAGGTAGAAGAGCAGGTACTAAGCCAAAGGAACACAGTCTAGGAGTAGAAGCTCAGAGACATGGACTTTCCTCCAGAACTGTCAGACAATCCTGAACATAGGTGTGTCAGAGGCGGTGTGGTTGGGGCAGGATAGAGCAGGGTTTAGGGCTGTTGTGCATAGGGTCGCTATCAGTTGGAAACGACTCGACAGCACATAACAACAACAACAGACAACTAATTTTTCTGCAAGCTGTGTAAATCTCATCTCTCCCCACAAAATACTACTAAGTTCCTTTTTAGGGTTTTTTAAAAAACATACTGGCATCATTATTTCTTTTAATCCTTTAGTGTTATATTTTCAATGCCAAATTCCAAATAGAATTTCTTGGAAATAAAACGGAAATTTAATTTTACATTTCTTCAAGGAATACTTTATAAATGAGAGAGTTAATCAATTACTTTCACAGGTGAGCATTTGAGATAGCCGAAAACCTCCAGATTATGAAGCCTGCTTTATAAACAATTCATACTGGTCCTATAAAGTTATGTCCATTTTCCCTGCTTTTGGAGCAATTGAACCAATCTCTCTCCACTCAGCAAATTGTTCATCCTATTCAGTTTACTTGTTTCATGTACAGCTTTCAATTCATGGAAGTAATGTTAAGTCTTTTTCTTCCACAAGAGGAGGATAACGGAGGTCTTCATACATACCTGCTCTAATTTACCTACGAATTGAACTCAAAGATACAATCAGAAATTATATATATATATTTGTAACTTGATGGGGGGAAGGGGACGACCTGCACTATTATTCTTTGCCATACTTTTGTTTCTTTTAAATTCATTACTTATTTTAAAAGTGTTTCCAAGATTTAGACTTACTATTTATAATCCAGCTAAAATCCTTGGTTTTATTTCCCTCGAGTCATCTGCATCTCAGTGATAGAACAGTAATAAAGAATTTATTGGAAAGATTCAGAAGAAGGTTACTCTTTTCCAGAATTTCTGCTTTTTCTTAAAACCATAATGAAATGCATTTCTTTCTATAATTTCTTTTTAACTTAAGTTCTAAAAGACAGTTCAATATACCAAGTATTTAGATGTAATATATCACTCACTCATTCGTTGCTATCTAGTCTGATCTAGCTCACAACTGGTCCTGTGCAGGGATTTCAGAGGCTATAACTCTTCTGAGAGATTGGCCATCTTTCTCCTACCAAACAGCCTGTGTATTCATACCTTTTTGTGGGTGGAAGTACATCTCCTTACAAACTGAGTCCCTAGAAATCCTGATACTTCGTTTACTTTTAAAAAAATGTATATATTCTGTGAGCTGGAATTCTATATTGCTAACACATTAGGTTAGTCTTCTTCACTCCTTGTCTTTTCAGAATCCTTACCAGAATAGAGGATAAAGCCTATTTATAGGGTTTCATTCACAACTCTCTTTGCTCTAGGGTGGCCTAGTGAGTAAGGAAATATGGTTCCCACAAAAAGCAAGCAGTTACCATCCACTGACTGGCCCTCAGGGGAAAAAATGGACAATCCACTCCAGTCAAATTATAGTCTCTGAAAACTCACTGGAGGATCTGCTATGAGTTGATTCTGATTCAACAGCAAGAAGGAGGTGTGCTGGTTAAATACTACTCAATATATTCTAAAATTCACTGGGGGACCATTTCCTAATGTGAAATTAATTATAATTCATAATTTTTAAAAAGTAAGCTGTTACAAATTAATAATAGTCATTAAATTAGGAGTCTGTTACCTTGTTCATTTTAAACAATCTAGAATTCTATCTCTATGCCTCCTGGTCTATGAATTAATTATGCATTTTTAAATTATTTTCGGTTTTTCTCAACTAAATTCTAGAGAGTTCTGGTGACCTTCTGATATGGAGCACCATTGCTAACACAAAGGTTCTTATCCATCAGTTGGTCAACATGGAAATCTCCTCCAATGTGATTAACAATGTCTGAAACCTCGTGAAAGGTCATCTCCGAGTCAGTTTTCACTGAATGATGCATGACAACAGCAAACAATCTAAATAATAAGTTATCTTGAAAGTTTAAATTTAGACTGTTCTAGTTTAAATCAATATGTCCCATTTAGCTTCCCTGAATACCAATCCTATATTCTTACCAATGCCTTCCTTTCACGTTTTGTTGTTGTTAGGTGCCATCAAATCAAGCATGACTCATAACGACCCTATAAACAAAACATCTGAAGCCTTTTTTTTTTTTAACCCTTTTTTATCTTTCAGCATCCCACACTTCTTGACACAAAAGAGCCCATTGCAACAATCACCGTGTCAATCCACCTGGTTGAAGGTCTTTCTCTCCTTCCCTGACCCTCCACCCTTCCCAGCATCATGTCCTTCTCTAAGGAATAAAATCTACTATCAGCATGTTCAAAGTATGTGAGGTGAAGCCTCATCATTCTTGCCTCAAAAGTGGACTCCAGCTGCTCCCTCTCCAAGACATACTGGGTTGTTCTCTTGGCCATCCATGGGATGTTTAGTGCTCTTCTCCAATACCAAGCTCAAAGGTGTGAATTCTTTTTCTGGCATTTCGCTTCATTGTCCATTCTCAGATGTGTAACAAGTAATCAGAAAGATTATGGCCTTATTAGATGCACTTTACTCTCCAAACTGCAACATTACTCTTCAATAATTTGGAAAGGTCCCTAACTGTGGTTTTTCCCAGCGTGATTTGTATCCTTACTTTCTGACTACTGATATCAAGAGTGTTAACTTTGGATCCAAACAAAAAGAAGCTATTGACAGTTTCAATCTCTCCATTCATCATGACGCTATCTATTGTTCCAGAGGTAAAAAAAAAAAAATCTTTATTTTCCTGACATTGAAATGCAACTCATGCTGAAGCCTGCATTCCTTGATCTCCTGCAACAAGTACTTCAAGTCTTCTTCAATGTCAGCAAGCAAGGTTGTGTCATCTGCATAATGCAGGTTATTGATGAGTCTCCCTCCAACCCTGATGCCACACTCCTCCTCTCAGAGTCCACCTCAGATAATTTGTTCAGCATACAGATTGAATAGGCATGGAAAGAAAATACTACCCTGACATACTTCCCAACCAATTCCAAACCACACAATATTCCTTGCTCTTTTTGAACAACAGCCTCCTGGTCCAGGTCCAGGTCCCACATGAGCACAATCAAGTGCTCTGGGATTCCCATTTTTCTCAAACTTCAGCCACAACCTCTCATGATCCACACAGTCAAATGCCTTTTCACAGTCGATAAAGCATGAATAGAAAGTGTTCTGGTATTCTTTACTTTCATCCAGAATCCATCTGACATCAGCAATGATATCCTCAGTGACAGTCTCTTCTAAATACTGCTGATGTTCTATGTACTGTTCAACCCATTGATGTTCAGTGATCTTCAGCAGTATCTTGCTTGCATGTGATATCAATGATATTGTTCATCAATTTCCACACTCAGCCTCCAGCTTGGAGCATTTAGATCCTGGAGGGTAAGTGTTTTTTTGTGTGTATGTGTGTGTGTGTGTGTGTGTGTGTGTGTGCAGTTTGTTTGGTTTTTTTATTTCCTTGAAAGCTGGGTGTACACTGTTTGGATGTTTCTGATTATGTGAGTAATCAAGTGTAAGCTGATTGGCTGTTTCTGATTTTGTGAACAGTCAGCTGTGAGGGGGAAGCCTCTTGTTTAAGCAAACAGGATCTGGTGAGTGGGTATTTGTATTTAAAAGTCAGGTGAACCTGAGAGTTGCAGGCCCTCTGGCCTGGTATTAATTGTGTTTGGAGAAAACATTGTTGTAAGTGGTGCAGCACTTGTCTGTCTTGATTGTACTTCCACCCCCCCCCCATGAATGACACTATTAGCCCCACAATTAGAATCATGAGGATAGTTTTCACTTCACAGACTTCCTGACTCCTTATAACCAATGGAATTTGAAATCTAATAATTCTGTTTTTACAAAAATGGTTACATTTTCTACCATATATATTCTTTTTTCCTTTCTGAATTATAGGTCTTTATCATATTTTACTTATGTAAGGGTATTGAAGATGGTGATACACTAATCTGATTATTTCAAATTCTCCCTTAGTTCTATATACTAAGGGAATAGAAATCAGTTTTAAATAGTCTTGACTAATTTTGCTTGTTTCCCTTTGCACCTCTAATTTCTTAGCTCTATGGTAATATATCCAGATTAGTTTTCTGGAGTAAAAAGAGAATATGATTCCGCCAGAGTAGAGGTGACTCCTAACACCAGTGAGCTTGCAGCATGTAAATGAGTTCAGTTAATATCAGGAAAATTATTCAGCTGAACCAGCCTAAATTGCTGACCTGTAAATATTGAGACTAAATAAATGTTTATTTCTTTAAGCCACTGGCTTATTTCCTCACCTCTTAAAAAAAGGTAAATAAAATTATTTTATATTGGTTTCAATACACAATTCATGGACATTGTTTTCATTCTTTCCTTCATTAAGTTGTGTCTCATACAATCACTCCTATAAATTGTTTTATAAAATTCATCACCATTGGATATACCCACAAATACCTTGTCTTTTTAGGTCCCCACTAAATCTTTGTCCTTTCCTTTACCTCCTTCCTCCACCCACCAAACTGTGTGACTCTGATTTACCCTACCCCACCTTCACACCTCTGCTTCCACCGCTTCCCTCCTTGAGCACCCGCACACATTTTATTAGTTATTTTTCTATTTTTACAATGATGACATTATACAGTATACTCCTTATGAGACTTATTTCACTCAATATAATTCTCTCTAGTTGCTCCCAAGTTATGTAGTATTTTTTT
>NW_006399754.1:26689901-26691475 GCF_000299155.1 Elephantulus edwardii
GGTACTGCACTGCTCGGTCAGTTGGCTGTACTCAGGTATCTTGGGATTGCTGTAATGCTGAGTGTTGTGCCCCTGGTTTATCGAATTCTATAATGGTTACCCAGTGTGGGCAGTGTTTCATGGAGCTTCCAGATTAAGGTCCTTGGAAGCAAGAGTAACATCCGCTTCCTAACCAACTTACCTTTGGAAACACTATGAACATTAGAGACTTGACAATAGTTACAGAACAGCATTCAGAGCTTTTGTTCATAGGGCCACTGTGGGATGTCCTTGACTCAAACACACATAACAACAACAAAAACAACAGTAAATTATTGCTCTTGTCAATAAATTACTGATACCAAAACCAATATATTTTGCTAATTTTTTTATGTATTTATTTTTTGTATTTTGCTGATTTTTTGTATGTATTTATATTTTGTATTGTTTCCATCCTCCTGTACCAAAAAAAAAAGCCTTTGCCGACTTTTTCAGCCTTATGATTATCATTAAGCTCATTCTTCCTATCATAACAACCTCAATTGATACTATCTGTAAATCTGGAGCTTAAATAATAGAACATTTATATTTATAATAATGAAATGAGGTAAAGTGGAATGTCACCAATTTGCACATCACGAAGTCATGTTCTTACAAAATTCTATATAAAAACAAAAAATACTAAAGGGATTTATGATCCATTAATTAAGAATTAGAAATATAGATAATTGTTTAGAAATAATTTCCTAGAAATAGTGATTCACTCAGAGCACAATGGTTTATAAAAATATCTCCTGTGTAAGGGAATAATATTATGAAAATGTATCTTTTTCTTGGAACTAATTTAGATTATCTAACATCAAGTGATAGTGCCAGCAAATACATTTAAATTCCATAACACACAAACATCTCTGTTATCTATAAGATTCAAACAACTAAATTATTTATGAAAGTGTCAATTTTTGTAAACAGAAATATCAATTTGGATTATAAATTCATGAGTCAAGATATGTTGTTGCAGAGTAAGCAGACACTCTAGAGACTAAGAATTCCAATGTAATTATATTTTTTTATATTTGTAACTGTTAAGGGGAAAATGGAATGCATAAATATTGACATATAAGGTATTGACAAGATGAGATGGACTAACATGGGGCATTTTGAATCAGATGATCATATGATCTACTATACAAGAGATGAAAAGGTGAAGAAACTTAGGGTGGATTTCATAGTTAAAATGTAATTTTTAGATCTGTCTTAAAATATAATATTGTGAGTGACAGGATAATATGCATATAGGTGCAAGGAAGTCCAGTGAATACCACTATCATTCAGTTACTACTAGAGCCAAAGAAAAGTAAATAAAAGATTTCTACCAACTTTTGCATTCTGAAATCAATCAACACACAATCAAGATGTATTAATAATAATGGGTGACAGGAATGCAAAAATTGGCAACAGAGAAGAAGTATTAGTAGTTGGAAAACATGAACTTGGTGACAAGTGAAGCTGGAGAATGAATGGTAGAATTTTGCATAATCAATAATTTATTCATTGCAAATATGTTTTATAAGAAACATAAACTCAGGCTATAC
>NW_006399754.1:26700204-26701263 GCF_000299155.1 Elephantulus edwardii
GTTTAGGGCTGTTGTACATAGGGTCGCTATGAGTCGCAGGCGACTCGACGGCACATAACAATAACAACAACAATATTTGAAGAGCATGCTTAGAAAGAAAATCAACGTTTTTGTCCTGTAGTCAAAGAAACAATTTCTCTTTCCTTATGATAAGGCTCTCCCAGGGCTCAGTATTACAAGATTCAGAAGCTAATAAGAAGGGCTGTTGGTTTGAACTCAGTACCCACACTATAGAAGGAAGGTGTAGTAGTCGGCTTCTGTAAAGATTAGTGTCTGCCTGGACCCACGGAGTGACTCTGACCTATAGCATTGCAGTGAGTGGAACACTTCTCAACAGTATCCAGGGACCTTAAATCTTACAGGTTCTAGTATATTTCACACCTAGAGGGCGATAAACAACATTCCGAGCAAAACAAACACACTTAGACATCAGATAGATAGATAGATAGATAGATAGATAGATAGATAGATAGATAGATAGATAGATAGATGATAGATAGATGTTGATAGATGATAGATAGATAGATAGATAGATAGATAGATAGATAGACAGATGATAGATAGATGATAGATGTAGATAGATAGATAGATAGATAGATAGATAGATAGATAGATAGATAGATATAGAGGTAGATAGAGATAGATGATAAATAGATATGATATCATATATAGATGTATGTACATTCTATCATTAAATTCATAAAGAATATTACTAGAAGTTAGATACTAAAGAATACAGAATACAATGATGGGATTTTTTTTAGTTATTTATAATGAGTACACAACAGTTTTATGTAATACAAGATAATATTAGCAGGGTGTACACTTTAAATTGTTTTTCCAGAATTGGGAATAGGTTTGTGCTGATCCATCCATATTTTATCAGCTTCTCACTCTCATTAAGGGATACATTAGTGGCGCTTATGGGATGGAGAAAACCTTGAAGCCTGAGTAGGGTTAGAAATGGCAATCCTCAATTTCCTTATCATGGCATCTCATCATTAAAGCTAACATGATCCAGGGGCAGCATAATTAGGTGAGAATTTGAAAATAATGAAG
>NW_006399754.1:26701451-26706109 GCF_000299155.1 Elephantulus edwardii
TATATACATAATAGGGATTAATGGTAGATGCAGTAAAAAAACAGATTCTATTGTTTTAATTAGTATTTTGCTTTTCTTTCTTACACACATAACTTCCAGTAAACATGGAATAGTGAAAAGTCAATTTAATTTTCTATATTAGGTCTGTTTACAACACTCATTTCCTAGTCTTCTAATTATCCCTTAGTGATTAAAGGAGAAGAAATGAAGGCAAATATCATCTCAGAGGGGAAGGGATTCTTGATTATTAACTCAGAAGAGACAAAGGCAAGAAGAAGCTAGAGGACGTAGACCAGTGGCAGGCACACTTACGCGTGTTACTGTAGGTAATCCTCACAACACTTGGGCTATTTTCCAACTTAAGACTTGAGAAATGTGATGACACAACAAAGCAGCAATGAATTTGAGATTAATAAAACCAGCTATATTTTATGGAATTTCTGAGAACACACATTTGCATGTAGTACACCTGATTGCTGTATCAGCTTCAAAAGAGAAGTTCAATCACTTGCCTGAGGCATTAGAGAAAATGAGCGATCATTCTTGAATCTCAACTTGGACCAGCCTGATTGCAACATCTGTCCCTGTGCTCTCTCTCACCACCTCTGTTATCTGATACTCTTTCCTCCCCACAGAAATGTCTTTCTTTTGATGGTGGCGTTATTATTTCTACCTTGTGAAGTGTTCTATAAATAATTCAGAGAACACATGTAAAATGTTTCTTGAAAAATAACGGTTAATACATTTTCCTGGATCTATATGGAAACAAAATATAGAGAGTGGTTGTGCTGAGTTCTGGTGAATGCTGCTGTTGCTTTCAGAAACAAATCAGGAGTGTGTGCGTTTGTTGTTTTTAACTTGTGTCCTTGACATTTTTTAATATTTAAAAAATTAAAATACATTTACTCATAATCAGCTTAAATGTACATGGTAATTGTAGGCTTTCATTATTGAAATATATAAGCTGGTCTCATCCTCCAGGAATTTGCTGTGAAATATATTTTTATGAGTGTTTTCTATGTCCCCAAAACTTTTGCAAATACTTTATGAAGATTGAATTCAGTCCTTTATTTGCATTTAAGCAGGACTGTTCATTTTAAAAGTAAAGCTTCAAAATTAATTCTAATCCCTATTGCTGTCTGGATTTAAATTTATTTCAGTGAATAAATCTTATAAATATTTTAAGTCATGTATTTAATAATGTTGTTGTTTCACTGCATTTCCAACATTCTAATTTTAAATCCCACATTGTTCAATAATATATCATTTCACTCATAAGATCTCAGTATGTAAAGAATTTCTGTCATGATCAAGGCTATTTACTTCCTGGTGTTATTGTCAAAGATCATTATGTTTTCTTAAACCTGAATCGAAACTGATATACTGATATTACCAAATGTTCCTGTGAAAGATAACCTGCTGCTTAGGAGAAGACAGATGTGTGCTAAAATAGACCAAAAAGGATGATATGATGCATGGTATGAATAATATAAATTCATATTATTGCTAATATTCTTTAGGAACATTTTTATAAATGCTAAATGAAATGTGTTCTTTCAAAACATCTTGAACTTGTAATCTGTATCAATTGTCTTTAATTATTACATCACACTATTTGCAGATAAAAACATTAAATATATCAGTGGGTTTTAATTATTACATCATGCTATTTACAGATGCAAAACATGTTTCATTTTATTTTCACATTTTTAAATTATTTTAAATTTTGAACTGAGGCTACCATTGTGACTTATGCTTCCCAACCTTCTTACTACAACTATAGAATTACTTCCTCCTAAAGGTTACATATTTTTTTTAATTCTGTACATAAAATATGGAAGTCATACAGAGTTGTTGCTGTTATGTACCAGAGAGTCGGACTGACCCACAGCTGACCCTCTGGTGGGTTTTCAGAGGCAGTTAATGGCACAGGTGGAGATTGCCCATCCTTCTCCTGCAGAGCAGCTGGTGGATTCAAACCCCTTGCCTTCAGGATTGCAGCACAGCTTCTTGCCACTCAGTCACCAGTTCTCCCAAATATGGAGTTACTGTACCAAAAAGAATTGTTCAACACTGAACTCTTTCAAGTAGCATATGATCAAGAACTAATAGGAAAAAAGAAGTACAAACAAGTCACATCGATGGCATTGGAAATAAAGAAGGGCTCAAGAATTGATTGGATACTAACAAAAATGCTTCAACAAACAGATGCAACATTTGAGGTGCTTACTATTCTAGGCCAGAAAATTTAGATGACAACTACCTGACCAACTAATTTGTAAGGAATCCAAATGTCTTCTCATTCAAAAGGGGTATGTGATTAACTATTGTTGTCATGACATGAGTCCAGAGTGAAGGCTGCATAGTGGAAAGGACCTGGGGGGAGGGATTGTAAAGCAATGAAAGAATTTTTCTTTTACTTTTCCAAGAGGGTAGTGTACTGGGGGGGGGGGGCTGGGAGGGGAGAAAAGTGCAACAATGAATGAATGGAAATCCAAAGTCTCTAAATTTTCACTGAAATGAATAATAATATTTTTTAAAACCCTAGGTAATTCAATAGTCTGTGGAAATTATTGGACATTACATTATTTTAAATCAGGAAAGATGTACATCAGAGTTGTATCCTTTCTTCCTACCTATTCAGTCGGTAATGCTGAGAAAAGATTTCAAGAGAAATTAATTGAAAAATAATTCAAAAAGAACTATCTAAAGAGGGATATGACGTCCTGATTGGAGGAAAACTTAACAATATACATCGTGCAGATGACACAAACATGCTTGCAGAAAGTGAAGAGAACTTGAATCATGTGCTGCAGAACTTCAAATATTACAACCTTCAATATGGATTGCATCTCAACATCAAGAAAACAAAAATCCTCCCAACTGGGCCAAGACGCAACATCATGATGGATGGAGAAAAAAAAACAAAACGAACTTGGCAATTATTTCATTTTATTTGGATTCACAGTTAACATCCACCATAACAGCATACTTTCAAAAGAAATCAAAGTTGTGTTGCACTAGGGAAAATCTACTGCCAGGAACCAATTCACTAAAAAGCAATGATGTCTGATTCAAGGCATGGTATTTTCAATAGTTTCATATGCATCTGAAAGTTAGATAATGAGTAAGGATGACTGAAGAAGGATTGATGCTTTTAAGTTTTGGTGTTGGAGAAGAGCACTAAGCTTTAGTTTGCTTGGCTTCACAGTCAACACTCTTGACACCAGCATCCAGGAAATTAAAAGACATATTTCTATGGGAAAATCTCCTGTTAGGGACCTCTCCAAAGTACTGAAGAGCAATGGTGTCAGACTGACGACTAAAGTGTACCTGATACAGGCCGTGGTCTTTGCAATCACTTGCCATGCCGTCAGAGAGCTGAAAAATCACTAGGTTGGATAGAAGAAGAATTAATGCCTTTGAGATGTGATGTTGGAGAAGAGTATCGAAAACACCATAAACTGCTAAGAAAACAAACAGGTTCATCATAGAGAGAGTGAAATCAGGATGCTCCTGGAGGCAAGGATTCTGAAGCTTCATCTGACATCATCTAGACATGTTGCAAGGAGGAACCAATCCTTAGAGAAGGACGTCATGCTTGGGAGGGCCTAGGAACAGTGCAGGAAAGAAAGACCTTCTGAGAGGTACAGTGATTCAGTGACTGGGGTAATGGGGGTAGGTGTGTTGGAGACCGATTGGCACAGGAGAGAGCAGGGTTTGGGGCTGTTGTACGTAGGGTCACCATGAGTTGCAGGCAACTTGACAGCATATAACAACAATCATAAGCAAAAGAATTAACACATTTCTCATGGTAAAAGAGCAAGCATGTTATTCCTTAGTGGCAAAGATGATGAAACGTCATCTTCTATCCTTCAGGTTGTCAGGAGAGGCCAGCGTCTGGAAAAAGACATCATACTAGCAAAAGTTCATCAGGGTGTCACAGAAAGGGAAGAAGATCCTTAGCCAGATGAACTGACACAGTGACTTCAGTAATAAGCTCAGAAGCGGGAGAGATGATGCAGAATAGAGCAAGGCTCTGATCTGCTCTTAGTCGCTGTGAGAACCCACTTTGAAAACCCACTGAACGGTCAGCTATGAGTCCATTCTGACTTGATGGCACACCACAACAACATCACACTTGGGTAGATTCCAATTTACAATGATCCCAAGTTTATCAGTGCAGAAAAATTCTACATAGTCATTTTCATTGGCTAATTTATTTGTAAGCAGACAGCCAGATTCTCCCTCCTCGGCACTACCGGTCAATTGAACCTTCCAACCTCTTTATTGGTAGTTAAGACCATCAGCCCTTTCGCCCACTCAGAGCTTCTGCATTCAGAATAAACACTGCATTCTCTAGTTTTTCAACTAAAGGATTTCCAGGGACAATAGTTTATTACCAACATTAACCTAAAATTGGGCCAGTCTCATTAATGCAAGGAAATTGTAACCTGCACAAAAGAGTTATTTGGCTGGTAAATATTAGGTAAACAAACAGAAAAATTATCTTGGTGGTTATCTCAAAGCCCAGAACAACTTGTACCTGTAAACTCATAGGCTGCAGGTAATTTGTTTGTTGTTGTTGTTGTTATGTGCTGTCGAGTTGCTTGCGACTCATAGCGACCCTATGTACAACAGCCCTGAACTCTGCTCTG
>NW_006399754.1:26707544-26713509 GCF_000299155.1 Elephantulus edwardii
TTCTGTGTCTGCCAATTCCTTTCGATACAGTGACTCAGTATACTCTTTCCACCTTCTTTTAATACTTCCTGGATAATTTAATATTCTTCCAAAAGCATCCTGCCAAACTGTGGTATCTTATTTTTATAGTGCAAAAAATTGTAATAAAATATATTGATTAAACCATATATGCGTCTGCATGTGCCATCTGTTAAGAAGTTTAGAAGACTGTTTTATTTTATCTGATTTTTAATAGCTTTGAAATATACTTTTCACAATATGGCTTTGCGTTTGTTTTGTTTTTCAAAGAGTTGACAGCTTATTGCTGTATTACTGGCTACCCAAAGCAGTTTCTGTGTGTGTGTGTGTGTGTGTGTGTGTGTGACTGATGACTTGTTTCTTTAGCATAACAACTAGCCAGAGCCGAAGGGCAGTGCTATCAATATGCTTTGTCATTTGCATCTAAGCATTTGAAATCTAATTTTAAACAAGGTTAGATAAGCCTTGAAACTATAAAGCTTGACTAATACCAAGTCATGAGTTACACTCTTTAAAACATTTGGCAAACAATGATAAAAATAGTGTGTACCTTCAGTGAAAGGGCAAACTCAGGAAGGGGTCCATTAACACGAATTCTCATCCAAATACAATTATTGCATGGCATTCTATCTTAACACACAGCTTTCCTAAGATTTTTGACAGAAGTTTAACTGCCTGATGAAAATCTGTAAAAAACCCTTGCGGATTATAATTGGGTCCAGACCTCTTGAAACTGAATGTCTATATACAATCATGAGGTTTCTACACATTTGTGATTGTTTTTCTTTCTGAATTTGTTATTTGGATCTCAAAAAGGACAGAAATGTGTTTTTTTCTTTCTTTCCATTTGGTCCCAGTTCTTCCCATAATGGACACTCATTAGCAGATAGAGTGAGATATAATCTGCTTTACCTTCTTCCTTAATGATGTGACAGAAAGAGCAAAAGAATACAATTGTCGTGTCCTTTCATCTCTGAACTCTTCCCTACCTGACAACCAGGATATGTATTTGTTCAAGTAGCTTTTAAGTTTTACCTCCTCTGTCCTGTAGTATTTAATTATAAGACCAGTTTAGGTCTTCCACACTTAAATTTACTAATAATGCACATATTAAAAAGGATATGATCCCAACAGATAGAGAAATTGCTCCTCAGGTTGTGTTGTTGTTTTTTTTTTTTTTTTTTTGTAGCTAAGATCCTTTGGAGAAGTAAACCGGGGTGCCTGAAGGACTGTGGAGGATATCTGTTTATAATTAAGTACAACACATTCCACTTGACCACAGGCTCAGAAGAATCACAGAAGCCATTGCCTCACAATTTTCTAGAACTAATGTTTGGCCAAGTATATCCAGGCCTCAGGCAGTGACAAAGATCATCTTGTCCATAATCCTGTGTCTGGAAGAATTTTGCTGAAATCTGCTTACATCCTACTCTCAACCTCCCATTTCATCTGCTACCTCTTGTCTTCAGTACATGCACTCCAATGAACGTTACCTAATAACAGGCAATCTCATTGTCAGGTAAATAATTAACTTCTGGGAATTTCCTGTCACTGATTTCCACAGGGGATTTAGGCAACACTAAGATGTTCAGCCTCTAGTTGTCCCTTTAACACAGTTTAAATCCTCTTCTCATGACTGGGGATACTATCTGCAGAAGGGTACCACTGGACTGATTAGCAGCACCATGATAGACTGAGAAGAGATCGAGATTATTAACAGCTTTACCTTGTTTGGTTCCACAAGCAAACTTTTGGTAACAGCAACCATTAAATTAAAAGACAAATTGCATTGAGAAAATCTGCTGTCAAGGGCCTCTCCAGAGTAGTGAAGAGCAATGATGTCAGAGTAGAGACTAAGGTGTGTCTCTTGCAAACCATGGTCTTCACAATTACTTGCTATGCATCAGAGAGCTGCACAATGACTAAGAATGATAGAGGAAAATAATTAATGACTTTGAGTTCTGGTGCTGGAGAAGAATATTGAATATACTATAGACTGCTAAGAGAACAAGGAAATGTGTCCTAGAGAAGATAAAACCAGATTGCTTCTTGGAGGCAAGGATTTTGAAACTCTGTCTAATATACTTTGGGCATGTTGCCACAAAGGACCAGTCCTTGGAAAATTAAATCCTATTTGGAGAGGTAGAGGGACAGCACAAGAGAGGAAGACCCTGGACGAGACAGATTGACTCAGTGATTGGGGTAATGTGGTTAGGTGTGCAGGAGACAATGAAATTGGCTGAAGATAGAGAAAATTTTCAGAGCTGTTGTACATTGGCTCGCTATGAGCTATAAGTGATTGGACAGTATCTAGCAACAACAAGATACTCATCCTCTAGTTTTCTCCTTAAAGCAGTTTAAGTCCTTTTTATGACTAAAGACGTTGTCTGAAGAAGGTCAAGGAATTCTGTTTTCAATATGGATTGAAGTTCAACATCAAGAAAACAAAGGTTCTCACCACTGGGTCACCACAATAGAAAGAGATTAGAATGAGATTTTTAATAATTTCATTCTGCTTAGACTCAATCTTAGCACCATCAGTTAGGAAATAAAAAGCTGAACTGCATTGAGAAAGTCAGCTGTCAGAATCTCAGTGAGATTGCCTCAGGATAGAACAGGGTTCAGAATGAATCGTAATCAACTTGAAAGCACACAACAACAAAAACAACAACAACAACCTGTTATTGCCTCTTCAGACAGACAGACACACATTGTCACTGTGTAGTTATTCTCAAATACACAATTTCTTAGTTGAATATTTGAGGAATTATTATGAGTTCTTTGCAGTTGATCTTATAGATTACAAATTCTTCTGAGAGGTATGTTATTTAGATGCCTGGAAAGAAATCTTAGAGGAAAATATTGCCATGTAAGACAGGTGGGCATATTACTGTTTAACTAAAACTAACATATTGCTGTGAGGTCAAAGTCTAAAAAGATCCAGAGCTGACCATTCAGTGTGTTTCTGAGGGTGTAAATTTCCCAAGAAGACATTATTCTTCTTTCTCCTGTTGAAATGCTGGAGGTTTAAAACCACCAGAAAGACACAACCTTTGATTTTGCAGCTCAAATCCCTATGGACTATACCAGCAAAATTATTTTGTAGGTAATATATAATGTGTAAGTAGTACCATTGCCAATCTAAAGGCAGATCTGATTTGATGGTATACACACACACACACACACACACACACACACACACACACACACACCTTACGTCACCTGGGTAGTCCCCAAACTAGGTTTTTTCCCAGATCGGGCGCGACTCCGAGCAACCCACACCTGAACCACTCTCTGCAATTATACGAGGCTTTATTGGCAGAGCTCCGGGACGACTTGTATCTCACGCAGGAGACAGGGAAGTCGACCCCGAGCAGAAAAAGCAAAGGATTTTTATAGAGGGTCTAGGAGTTCTTTGGCGCGGAGTTTACTCATTGGCTCTTCGGAAAAGCAGAGGTTCAGTTCTAGGTCAGCCACCTGCTGCTGATGCTAGTTAAGATATGGTTTTGCCAGTAATTGCTTGTTCAGCTTGTGGTCAGTCCAGTAACTGCTTGTTCAGTTTGTGGTCAGCTAGTTCCTGGAACATAAACGTTTACACAAGATCAAAGGTATTGGTTCTTACAATACTTGGGTGTGGGGACATTGTTTAAAAAATTTTCCTTTAATTCCCCACTTGTAGTCAGACTCTCTCATATTTTGATATTGTTGTCTTAGAATCATTAATTGAACAGTACTGATGCGATCTTTAACAAAGGTAACAAGCTTATTTATAATACAAGGCCCAACTAATAACAATATAAACGAGAGTATCAAAGGACCTATTAGGGTAGATACAAGAGTAGTTAACCATGGGGATTTATAAAATAAGCTCTCGAACCATGTTTGCTGAGATTCTCGGTCTCATTTTCTTTTGTCTAACCTTTCTCTTAGCTTTTGCATGGAGTCTTCTATTACTCCTGAATGGTCAATATAAAAGCAACATTCTTCTTTTAGCGCGGCACAGAGACCCTCGTCTTTGAGGAATAATAAGTCCAACCCTCTTATATTCTGTAAGACTACCGCAGATAAGGAGGTGAGGGATTCTTTCAGCCAAGTAATTGATGACTCTAAAGCCCGAAGATCCTTGTCTATGGCTGTTTTTAACTCATGGTATTGTTGTTGCCCATAGACAAGTGCTGAAGTCCTGTACCTATTCCTGCAGCTATTCCTCCTACTCCTAATAAGACTGCTAAGGTCATAGTAATAGGTTCTCTGCGAAAACAGTGCTCAGATGCATGATCAAATTCATTAACAAATTCATCATCAGGGTGATAGTATACTCGGGGCATCAGATAAATTAATACACAGTAATCAGAGTTAGAGTTAAAAACAGCTAAAGAGACACACGGGGTTAATCCAGTATTGCAGGCCCACCAATATCCAGCATTGGGAACTAAGTATCCCTTGGAAGGGGGGCACTTGGGTAGTGGTGTTACATAATGAGCGGACATTGCCAGGAGGATTCCCGATACAGGTTCCAGTTCCTGAAACTTCAGTTAAAGTTAACTTTGTCTCAGTATCCCAAGTGCAGTTATTATGTTCAGTGGTGTTTTTATATGTTCCTGTCACTGCGATACCTTCATAGTAAGGCGGGTTGGTGGCTAAACACAACCAACAAGAATCAGTAATTTGGGGGTTGGTATTATTTAGGGCACTAAAACATCCTTTAATTAGATTGAGGAGATGGTCTCTTGTAGAGGCGGATTGCTTTTTTTAACTCCTTTGGTGGTGTGGGTGAAGTTAAGATGGGTTGGCTCTGGGGTGGGACAGGAGGCGATTTCTCAGCTGGGGAGAGCCCCGCCAGCACAGGGTTAGGTCTTATTACCGTACTCTGTAGAGGACGATCAAACAGCTTTATCATAAATGATAACCCATTATCATAGTGTTCTTGGTAAAGTCTGATTCCCCACCAATATCCTGACTGCCATTGACGGGCCTTTTTGCTAGGATCTGTGAAAGAGATTTTTAGGGGGTGACACCAATTACTGCATGCAGCTCTTGCTTGTTTAACGGAATTGGGATTTCTCGGGTTAACTCGGGAGTAGTTAGCTGTTACAGTTATGAAATCCCAAGAAGAGGAAGGGTTCCAGTAAGTATTCCTAGTTGTTTCACATTTCCAGCTTCAGCAATAGAAATACTCTGACCCCCGCACATACGAGTTAGCCCTCGTGTACTCAGTTCGTGGCCCGGACAGACGTAGAAAGTGAACCATCTTAGATTCCCTCTCTGTTTCTGATTTCCACAACCTGCTCGCCCTCTGAGGAGTGCAGGGGCTAGAAGGCCTTGAGCGTCATTGGGAGTGGGCCATGAGGGAGGAGTGGGTTTAAGGGTTGTTTCTACATCCCGGTCTGCAGGGGCTACATGGGCTAACTTACAGAGGTCACGGTACAGATCTGGCCACCAGGTCCAAGGGGTAGCGATTGCAGAGATAGACCATACAACGTTCCCTGCTTGAGATTGGACTACCCAGAGACTAAGGGAGGCATTGCCTCCTGGAAGTTCTTACTTGGGAATAGCAAGGTCTCTTCTTTCACCATGCTTGCTATTAACAAATACTCTATAGAAACTATGTAATGGTTCCTCACAATCTATTATTCATTACATATATGAGTGGTGGGGTGACAAAATTTAATTCAGGGCAAGTTAAGTGTCTGTGTTCATTTTAGGTAAGTGAATGGGAAAAGCATGAACTTTGAATTGTCAAAAGGCTGCATAATGGAGTGGGCTTGGGGGGAGGGATTTTATAACAATGAAAGAAATTTTCTTTTACTTTTTAAAGAGAAGAAAGAATTGAGCAGGGGGTGGCTGGGCAAGAAGAAAAAGTGCAACAATGAATGAATGTAAATCCAAAGTCTCTGTAAACTTTCATTAAAATTAATTAATAAAAATATCTTTAAAAAAAAATAAT
>NW_006399754.1:26714574-26734404 GCF_000299155.1 Elephantulus edwardii
GAGACTGCACCTTGGCACAGGACAGAGCAGAGTTCAGGGCTGTTGTACATAGGGTCGCTATGAGTTGCAAGTGACTTGATGGCACATAACAACAACAAGAAGCCAGGTATGTCTTAAAGTAGATGAAAATGTGAAAAAAAATCTCTTGGAATCCAATTGCCAAAATAAGAACAACAGATTTAGCATTCTTTGAAAACTTCAATGCTTACTCCTTTTTTAATTATTTCCCAAAACAAAAGTAGATAAAAAGAGGAATCAGCTGGATGAAGAGAGGATCACATCATCACATTCATCTACACTGACATTATATACAGTAGGGATATTTATTTCACATTTTTCTTGTTTTTATAGAAAAGGATGTTTTTGTACCCGGCAGCCCAGGGAAGAAATGTGTGGGAGAAACACATTTGACTAAAGCATTTAAGAAAAATGCTGACTATGGCTGACTCAGGGCCTCCCAGGCTTCCTTTTGTCCCAGGTGGCTGCCGCTGTGTTGGAAGACATCTACATTCTCTACTTTGTCTTGACGTAGGCTCGAAGACTAGGGTACCCTGCCGGGGAGCAGAACACATCTGCAAAGGAACAGGGACGTGAGGAAGTTTGTTCAAGTCGAGAGTGAAAGATAATAAAACCAATTTTATCTAATTACCTAAAATTCCCTTCTGTAATCAGCATTACCTGCAGTAATACTATCATTTCACATTTCATGTGTCCGCTCTCTGTGTATGTTTCCTAATCTGAGGAAGGTTGAAATGTACCTTTAAGGTTTGTTTGTTTTGTTTTTTGGGTCCATAAAAAGTCTAGTATTCTAACTCCTTGAGACTCTATAAGAACCTGTGTTTGGCAACCAAATCTTATGGAAGTTCCTGGGATACTCCTAGTGAGAGGACCTTAAAAGTAGAAGTCATGTGCTTCAGAAGAGTGTTGAATATACCATGGACTGCTAAGACAACAAACAGGTTTGTCCTGGAGAGGGTGAAGCCAGAGTGTTCCCTGGAGTCAAGGATTCTGAAGCTTCGTCTGACATATTTTGGACATGTTGCAAGGAGGGACTGGTCCTTGGAGAGGGACATCGTGTTTGGCAGAGTGGAGGGGCAGTGCAGGAGAGGAAGACCCTCCTTAAGATGGATCGATTCTGTGACTGGAGCGGTGGGAATAAGTGTGTTTGAGACGGCGAGGTTGGCACAGGATAGAACAGCGTTTAGAGCTCTTGTACATAGGGTCGCTATGAGTCGCAAGCGACTTGATGGCACATAACAACAAAATGTGACAGTTTGAATTTGGGCCGTCAGTAGCCAAAGGCTGGTTACTTGTAAAGGTTCAACATCATTTTTTATGCACCTTTGATTGCTGTACTGTATAGATCTTAATAAATATAAAATATCCTTCTCTGTACTGACAGTGACCCAAGGACTGGACCGCTTCCCACCATTTAACATAGTCCTACCAAGGCCGACAGAGGTTTTGCCAGTCAAATATATTATAGAGGGGGACAAGGAATCTTTTAGGCTTGCTTTAACGCACTTGAAATGAGTAGAAATTCATCACAGAAATACTTAAGTCATTGGCAAGAGGAAGATATTTTCCTTGCTTTATTTATGCTTCTCAGTCATCAATTACCTCAGATTAGGATTTATAACTGCAAAGGCAGCTAAATTCCACACCAGAGAATGCCAGTGTCTGAACAAAACAGTGCTACACCACATCGTCTCCTTGCCATTAGAATTTACGTGATTCTGAGCTGTGTTAAGGATAAGGAGAAAATAATCTATCGGGAAGTTTTTGTTAGTTGCCATCAATTTGGCTCTGGCTTGGAATGACCCTTGGAGCCGAACACTACCAAGTCTTTCATCACCCTCACAATCATTCCTCTATTTGAGGAAAACATGTCATTTTTACACATTGCTTTGAGTTAGTCCCCCTCCTTTTATCTGAAACGAGACTTGGGTTGAATTTGTGCAAATTCTGATTAGTGTTTAAAGTGAGAGGTCCATATTTGGGTTTTATTCACATAAGATCAGTACATTTTATCGGATAGATAATTATAAAAATAGAGGCATTACTTTTATAAAGGCTATATACCATTCTTTCAATTGAGTTCAACAAACATGTCAGTAAAATCATCTTAAGTGCAAGTACTTAAGAAAGCAATTTGAAAAGCCCAAGCTGGAACATTCTGTCTCTGGTAATCCAGTTTCACAGGAAACCAAAGGGTAATTGGATTGATTTTAAAAATGTACTTTAGTCTTAATATCAGGAGCAGGGAAGAGTGAAAGCATAATATAAGCTAATTAAGCTGGAAGAAGAGAATTCCATACAAGAAACGTGGCAATTTTAAAGGTGAGCTTCTCGCTTTGGAAAACATCTGACAACACACATAATTGTGGTTTATAAGGCTCAGTTCCTTTTGGTTTTCTCGTTTATTTTTAAAGGAAGGTAGCTTTCCTTCTGCTTATTGATTCTCCCTAATTATTTGCTATGTGTCTGAAAGTTTGACAATGAGTAAGAATAACAGAAGAAGAATCAATGCCTTTGAATTGTGGTGTTGGAGAAGAGAACTAAACGTCCCTTGGACAGTCAAAAGAACAAACAAGTATGTCATGGAGAAGGTGCAACCAGGGTGAATCTTCAAAGCAAGGATGGTGCAACTTAATCTCACATCCTCTGGGCATGTGTTTAGGAGGGACCACTCCTTGGAATAGGACATCATCCTTGGAAGGGTGGAGGGCTAGCAGAGGAAGGGAAGAGTCCCAAGGAGATGGATTGACAGTGACTATAACAGCAGGCTCAAGTAAGGAGGACGGCACAAAGTATGGCAGGGTTTGGATCCATTAGTTCACCCAACATATTGTCTTAAGGACCCCAGACCCAAAACATTACTTCACTGGACTGTGGTTATGATACAGACAGCTGAATCAAAGGGCATAGTTCTGGGGAGGGCTGTCTAGACTTGTCAAACCAGAGAGGTCCCCTACTCCTGGTGCGCAGACAGACAGAACAACATTCTTTTCTCCATCTCCACTTCCTTCCTCCTCCAACAGTACCACTCGCAGTTCCTTCTGGCCTCTGCCTGCCACACCAGCTGCAGGAGAAGTGGCAGCACTAGTAGAGAAAACAGAAAGGAGGCATCCATATGATTTTATTATGGGGCTCACGTAATACTGAAAAGCAAAAAAAAGCCTATTTTATAGAATGTATAGTGCATTGGAGAGCAGGCGTGTCACTCTGGAGACTAAGCTGTGCCTGTTACAGGCCATGATCTTCGCAATTACTTGCTACGTGTGAAAGAGTTGGAAAGTGAATAAGGATAATACAAAGTAATCAATGTGTTTGAGTTGTGTTGGAGAAGAGCGTTGAACATACTGTGGACTATCAGGAGAACAAACAGGTCTGTCCTAGAGAGGCTGAAACCAGGCTGCTCCCTGGAGGCAAAGAGTTTGAAGCTCCACCTAACATACTTTGGACCCGTGGCCAGGACATCACGCTTGGAAAGGTGGAGAGGAAGTACAAGATAGGAAGATCCAGGATGAGATGGATTGACTCAGTGACTGGAGAAATGGAATTAGGTCTGTTCCGTCAGAGACAAAGACACTGGCTCAGGACAGGGCAAGATTCAGAGCTATTGTACATAGGGTTGCTATGACTAGCAGGCAACTCTATGGCACATAACAACAACATAGTGAATGTTACATGCTGTATAAAAAGTGTAAACGGTCTCATGGAACAGACTAGACGAAAAATGAAACAAAGATCTATACATAGATATAATTACTTTCCAAGAAAGGATTAAGAAGGGGCAACTGTTAGAGTTGCTGATAGAGAAGAAAGTGCTGTGATGTTAAAAAAATACACAACAGATGAAAACAGGAAGGGTTTTGTTTTGTTTTAATGAGGAACATCATTTCAGAAAAGATCAGAACACTGACTCGTCAATGGAAAAAGAACAAAACACTTGTCTTCAAAGAAAAAATTAGGCTGTTTTTAAAGAAAAGAGAAAGAAATGCTGAATAACAATTTGACAATAAGTCAAATATCTCTTACCAGAGATAGTAAGGGTAGTTTTGAGAGTAGATGATGGTAGAATTAGTATAAAGTACCTCGTGTAATTCCTAAGTTTCAAGATGGCTTTGCAAATATAGGTCAGATATTGTTAATGCCTTGAAGAGAGTATCTAGGAAATGAGTAAATTAAGACCTGAGATGTTAAGAGTTTGTTGTCCCAAATGTCTTCCCTAGGCATTGTTATAGACTTTACTATGTGGATGGGAGAGGATATGTGAATGTGGTATTTTATCTTAGCCACAAAGGGATTGGCTGGTCTCACCACTAAAGAATATGGACGCAGTAGCAGAGTTTAAGAATTTTATCACCAGCAAAGAAGAAGCAAGAGAATGCAGCATGTCCTGCAGGGCGAGAGGTTCTTACACCAGCCGTAGGAGGCCCTACAGAAGCAGCAACCGTAATAGTCAAACAGAGACCTAACAGGCAGTGTTGACCTCACAACTGCTATAGGATTGGAGTGAACGCCTTTTGCCAAGTTTGTTGACTGAGGAGGAGGGTGTGGCGGAAGAGAAGAGAACCATAGTTGTCAGGACTAAGAGCCTAAAGCCAGATGATTGAAGGCTGAAGTGTCTGTAAGCGTATTTCAGAATCTGTTCTCAGTGATAGTCATCTGCTACTAAACTGAGTTCTAGCACTTTGACTTCCTTAAGATGGTTGTGTGTGGTCTGTAAGCTATTAAAATGCGTTTTGGACCCAATAAAGCAGTAATATTGGTGTTGAGATGAGTAGAAAGAGGTGAGGGAATATGAAGACATGGCTGACCTTATGGGAGTCGGTTTTGCGTTGTCGAGTTGTTGATGAGAATGTGGAGTAGCTGAAGATCATACATGGCTATCCCCACATGACCCTAGCTCTTTTTACGAGACCTTAAGGGAATTAAAACAGAAGAGAGACACATTGTCAGAGAGCCAAACTGGGCAGTAATAAAAGGTATCCATCGCTGGTGTGATGACAAAATAACCTGCTGACAAAAGAGTCAGACCAGGGCTGGGAAGATATATAATAGTTCTGTGAGAAGTCATGGTTTTTGGAGTTATAGAGTTTTTCTATCTGTCATATTTCTTTGAGGGGGGCCAGTTATGGGTTGAACTGTGTTCTTCCAGAATTAGAATTTCATATCCTGTATTTGTAGACATAATCCTATTAGAGAATAGGGATTTCTTTGTTACGTTACTGAAGTCATATCAGTGTAGAATTTGCCTTGAGTCAATTACTTTGGAGACCTTAAGGGAGAAACTGGGCACAGAACCAAACCCAAACCACTTCCATTGCTACCGAATAAACTATGACATAGAACAAACCTCCAAAAGGTCTGGAGTTCGTGTTCAGTTCTGAGTCTGTCCATCCTTCTCTCAACTAGCAGCTGATGGATTCAAACCCCTGGCTAGCACAACATGTAGCGAACTACACAACCAGGGCTCCCAACAGCACAGAAGAACAGAAATAAGAATAAAGTAGAGAACATTGATGCCGCTTGAAGTTTACCAAGAAAGAGCTGAATAGAGGCATGGACTGTGTTCCAGGGGCAGCGGAGTGACAGCTTCCCACGAGGGCTGGGACGCGGATTCTATGGCACAGAATGACAACAAGTTGTAAAAAAGAACCCCAACCAAGTTCACGTTTGTTAGAGCTACCTACTATGGTATTTCTGTTACTGTAGCATGAATACTATAAGACAAAGCCTCACTGAAACAGAAAAGTAGAACGTTTCATCCCCACCACATAAAGAGCAAAGCACGTGTTAATAAAGAGTTGCTAGCTCCACAGGCATTAAAACCTCACTCAACCTTCACTGAAAGAAGACTACCAAATCTAGGAAGACTCAAAAGTTGATGGAAAAATAGGGCCTCAAGGCATTCTATAGAATTATTGGTCATGATCACAAGTGGGTATTTTTTTTTCTGGGCCCCATGGCATAAAAAAGCAAGCAACCTCAAGATCTGGGAACTGGGCCATCATCGGTGCAGATTTCTACAAGTTGCTAAAAAGCACATATGCTTCAAATGTCACTTTTAAAGTGAGAATTGAGTATGAACAAGTGAATGACAATCCTGGCTCTAGCTACTGAAGGAGTATCTTTTGCCTAGACTTTAGACTTTCTTACGGGAAAAACTTCAGCTAACAATACCAGCAAGGTTACATTTTGGAATTCATTATTTTTTTCCACGTTAAAAAATTACAGACATTCTAAAAATATCACATAGTTTCATTCAGTAGGCAAGGGGCTTCAGTCCTTGGATTGCAATGTTTTAACGAAGGTCATAATCTATAAAATTAATAAACTTCATAATTTATGAAGCTAAAATTTAAATGGGTAGCTCGAGTGGCACCGTGGCTGTGTGTTCAGCTCTTATGTGACAGTGAGTATTGGAAAGTTCAGTAGTTCAAATCCACTAGGTGCTTTATGGTAGAAATATATAGTTATCTATTTCTATAAAGACCTCCAGCTTTGGAAACTCTATGGGTCAAGTCTACTCCGTCCTGCAGGGCTGTGAAGAGGTAAAATGAATGGGCTTGATTTTATTAATATTTCTAATAAAGCACAGGTAATTTCTGTGTGGATAAATTTGATAGGACAATTATAATGGAGATGTTGTTAGGCACAGTGCTGTTGGTTCGGACTCACAGCAGTCCTTTGTAAAACAGAATGAATGGTGTTCTGCACAATTCATGATGTGTCACTAATTATCCGACTGCTGTTCCATGGATATTCACTGTGTGTCCAAATACAACTAAATCTTTGTTAACTTTTCTTTTCCCCTTCTATTTACTTTGATATAGCTTATTGGTCTACATACATGTTCCACAGGAGAATAATTAAGTGTCCTGAAATTGTCTGTCTTTACAATTTTATCTATCATGTGCCCACACAATTGCATAGTTAACACAATAGAGGTAAGCATCTTTCTGGTGTTCTCTGCTTTCAACCAAGATCCATCTAACAGCATCAGCAATGTTCTACATTCTACTCTAATTCTACATTCTATTCTAAATTCAACTTGAATTTCTAGCAGTTCTCTGTCAATATCTTCTAACTTTTTCCTCATTCTCTTCATCAAAATTTTACTTGGGTGTGACATTAGTGATACTGTTTGATAATCTACACATTCAGTTGAAACAATGTTCTTTGAAAGAGGCACAACTAATTATCTCTTAACTGGATAGCTATCTTCTATTTTTTTTTTTTCATAGACAAAAGAATGCTTCCAGCATTATTTCCTAAAGAAACATTTTAGTTAACATATAATTTTTCATTAATATCCTCAATGTTGTTAAGTGTCACTGAGTCATTTGCAACTCGTAGTGACGTCATGCACAATAGCTCTGAATCCTGACTTTCCTTAGGCAATCTCACTGCTCTGACACACCGGTCACCTTTGCCTCAGTCACTGTGACAATCAATCTCAATCAGAGTCTTCCTCTCCTATTCTGTCCCTCCACCCTTCCAAGTATGATGTCCTTTTCCAAGGACTTGTCCCTCTGGGCAACATGTCCAAAAGTAGGTGAGATAGAGTTTCAAAATCATTGCCTCTAAAGAACAATTTGGCTTTACTTTCTCCAGGACAACTCTATTTGTTTTCAGGACCATTCATGGTATGTTCAATACTCTTCTCATCCTTAGTCATTTTAAGGATGTTATCTGAAGCACGGCATGTAATTGCAAAGACCATAGCCTGAATCAGGTCTCCAGACTGACATCTTCGCTTTTCAGCACTCTGGAGATGTCCCTGAAAGCAAACATTCCTAATGCAATTTCTTTTGATTTTATGATTGCTGGTGCCAAGAATGTTGATTGTGGACTCGAGCTAGCGGAAATTGTCAATAATTTGAATCTCTTCTCCATCTTTCATGCTGCTGCTATTGGTCCAATGATCAGAATCTTTGTTTTCTTGATGTTGACTATAGTCCTTGACCTTCTGAAACAAATGCTCCAGATTCTCCTCTTCCTCCTTCTGATGCCATATTCAAGCCTCCTGCTATATACTTTGGAATTTTTCCTTTTGTACCTTTTCTTTTTTACCATATGCAACCTCCTAAAATAAAGCATCGATGAACTTTTAGCAGAACAACTCTATATGATCTCCATTTTCTTTTAATTCTTTCCTCATCATTCAACCTTTTCTCCAGAGAATCCTTCAGTATCACAACTCAAATCTTGAGGTGTTTTACTTTATTCTTTCAGTTTGGGAAATGCCACACATGTTCTTCCCTTTTAGAGGTCTAACTCCAGATTTTTGTGCTATATATAGTAAAAATGGACTTTGCCTGCTTGACACATACACTGAAGTCTTCTATTCAGCTATTACAATAATTATTATTCTCAGTCAGTGTTTTATCTAGAATTATTTTATTCATCTCATAATCTTTGGTAAAGTATATTTAAGTATTGAGTAGTCATACATTATTTGTGCTAAGAAACGAATTGAGAGGAAGTTCAAGATTTAGCAAATCCTTTGAGGTACTTTAATTAATGAGTTGTTCTAGCTCAATGCTTCTCAAACTTTAATGTACAAAAGAATTACCTGGGGATCCTGTTAAACTACAGAATCAGTAGATGTGAGGTGGGTGTGAAATTCTGCATTTCAAACAAATTTTGCATTTCTAACAAGCTCCCCAGCGATGTGTGAGCTTCTGGTCTGCAGACGGAAGAGGTAAATCCATTTAAAAATCCTCTATGGCGTAAGATAACTTTTGCTAATCAATTCTGGAAGGGTAAAAACCTAAACAGTGTTGGTACTAGGGAAAGATCTGATGAAGTTAGGAACAGAAGGACCTTGACTAATCACATCCTTTCTCCACCAAGGCAAAGACTGGTCCCCTAATAGGTAAGATATTGCCCTGCAGACCAAAGCACTGGCATCTTCCATGGCTCTAAAACACCAGCAGCTCAGGAGCTGCCAAGATGGAGTTCCTGGCTACTCACCTAAACGTAATCTTTCTGAACTCACCAGCTGCTCTCCTGTCACTCCTAGGAGAAAAATATGGCAGCTGGTTTCAGTAAAGTTTTGCAGCCTTGGAAACCCTGTGAGACGTTCCTATCTATCCTTTCTTTGGAGTCACGGCTGTTTACTCCTGTAGACAGAATGGTGGCTTTAGTGGTAAAGAGTTGCACTAGCAATCCAAAGGAACATGGATCAAGTCTACTAGCTGCTTTGTGACCTACACGATGGTATACTGCAAACTGTAGATGGAAGGAAACAGTGTCTGACTGCCGACAAGGATTGCATCTTTTAAACATGTTTTATTTAGAGGTTAGTGATCGAAGAGAAAAATGGACAGCATGGATGCCTCAAAAAAAAATTTTTTTTCTGACATCTCAGAATACATAAGGAGGGGGAAATGCCGGAATGGTTGGAGAGGAGGAGTCCAGGGCGCACAGTTGTTGGTTCCATGTCTTTTCCTGTGATGCCGGTCAGGTGTCCTGCCTATTCCAGACAGACAGCTGTCAGACATCCATGCTGATTGTACATTCTTATTTATTTATTTTATATATTTTGTGACTAGGTTGGCAGGTATATACATGTTTATCTTTGTTATTTCTTCTTGATGCCTTTTATTATTCTAAAATGCCCCCTTCCTTTCTGAGCATTTTTGTCTTGAAGGTTTTTTTGGTTTAATATTTAGACATCTCAATCTTATTATAGTTGTATTTGTATTATACATTTTTGTTTTTCCTTTTAATGTCCGTGTATTTGTGTCTTTAAATTTCATATTTGTATCTTACAAGTAGAGAAGTCATTTACCCTTTGTTTTAACTCTATTCTGACACTATCTTTTTAAAAATGAAATTTTTATTTTATACTGATTTGCTTACAAACTTTATATACAGTATTTTTCACACCGAATCTTTTTCATTTCCTTTACCTAACCCTCCCTCTACCCATAAAATTGTGCGATCCTTTGATTATCCCTAGTCCATCCTCACTCCTCTGCTCCTACCTTCCCCTGCTCAGATTCTCATACCCATTTTACTAGTTATGTTTCAATTTCTACAATAATGATCTAATACAGTATTTGTCCAGATGAGACAGAGTTAGATCACTTAGTGTAATGCTCTCCAGCCCCTCCCATGTTAGGTAGTGATCTGTAAAATCATTGCTCCTGCAAGTTGCAGAGTATTACATCTTGTGAATATACCACAATTTCTCAATCTGTTTCATTGTGGTTGGACATTTGGTCTGTTTCCATGTTCTTGCCATGGTGAACATCACTGGTATAAACATTACTGTACAAAACTCCATTTGTGCCTTAGTTCTCATTTTCTCAGGGTATATTCCAAGAAGTGGAATAGCTGGGTCATATGGAATTTCTGTTTGGCTTTTTGAAGAAGCATCAAACTACTTTCCAGAGTGGTTGTACCATTTTACAATCCCACCAACAATGTGTAAGAGTTCTTTTCTCGCCACATCCTCTCTAACATTTATTATTTGAGTCGTAGGCGACTCGACGGCACATAACAACAACCACAACAACATTAAACTTTGCCACTGCTACTGGGGTAAGATAGTATCTTAATGTGGCTTTGATTTGCATCTCTCTTATTGCCAATGATTTTGAGCATTTCTTAACAGAACTCATGGTATATTCTTCAGATAAATTTTCAGGGTTTTGTTTATATATCAGAATGCCTTGATTTAAAAACCCTTAGACAGTGGAATAACAATCTCACAGCCAGTTAATGACTCAGGTAAATAGACTTCACACAGGCAACTTTAATGCCGTTCTATCCTGTGCCAGTCTAGCCATCTCAAACGCACTTATTCCCACCACTCCAGTCACAGAATCTATTCATCTCATTGAAGGTCTTCCTCTCCTTCGTCGCCCCTCCACTCTGCCAAACATGATGTCCCTCTCCAAGGACCAGTCCCTCCTTGCAACAAGCCCAAAGTATGTCAGACGAAGCTTCAGAATCCTTGACTGCAAGGAACTTTCTGGCTTCACCCTCTCTAGGACAAACCTGTTTGTTCTCCTAGCAGACCATGTTATATTCAACACTCTTCTCGAGCACCACAGCACAAAGGCATCAATTACCTTTCTGTCGTCCCTGTCCACTGTCCAACTCTCTGATGCATTGCACCTAATAGCCCACATCAGGTGCACCTTAGCCTCCAGCCGTTGTCATTGGTCTTCAATACTCTTGAGAGGTCCCTCACAGCTGACTTTCCCAATGCAATTCATCTCTTGGTTTCCTGGCAACCATTTACTATCAACTTGGGTAACTATTTACTATCTTCTTACATTTAGGTAACTGTTTAACTATCTTCCTAAATTAAGTAACTATTTACTATCTTCTTTAGACAATTAAGTCTGAATGACTTCCACCATCACTATGAATTGGAATTCACTGGATAGCAAGGTTGTTTGTTCATTTTCTTCCGCTAAAGTGAGTTATCACAGTCAAGGCTGGATATATAAGTAACTAATTAACATTGTTCTTGCTGTAGTTAGATGCCATCAAGGTTACTATGATTCACAAGGATCCTGAAGGAGAGATTGGACCTTGTCCTATCTTATGCTTTCCTTATGATCTCAGCCATGCTCAAGTCCATTGTTATGGACCCTGTGTTAATCCATCCCCTTAAAGGCCTTCTTCCTGACAACATGCCCCAAAATATGTGAGATGAAGTTTCACCGTCTTTAACGTTAAGGAGCACCTGGCCGCACTTCCTCCTATACAGGTTTCCTTTTCTTTTGGCAGCGGCTGGGATAATGTTCAGTGTTCTTCTTCAGCACCTGAATTCAAAGGCAGCCAACCTTTTGTCCTCCTTAGTCACTGTCCAACTCTTAAGTGTGTAACAAGCAATCCAAAGTACTATTGACTTAGTTCACATACACTCTAATCATACAACCTTGCTCTAAAGTGCTTTGACAGCAGATTTTCCTAATGCACTATGTCTTTTGATGTCTTGAATGTTGCTATACTGGGTGTTGATTTTGGACCTAAGTAAAACGAACTGGCGGCTTTCTTCTTTTCTCCATTTAGCATGATCCTCATCTAGTGGTGAGGGTTTCTGTTTTCTTGATTTTGAGATGTAATCTTTATTGACAGCTTTAGTTTTTAATCTTCAGTAAGGTTTTACAACCCTTTCCCTTTCAACCAGCAGGGTGTGTTACTTGTATAATAGAAGTTGTTGGTCAGTCTTCCTCTAATCTTGAGCTCACATTCTTCTCCATGTGGTCCAGGCCTTGAATTACTCGTTCAGCTAACAGATTGAATTGGTGTAGAAAAATTATACAACCCTGATGCACAACTTTCTTGAATTTAAACCATGCAGTGTTTCCTTGTTCTCGTCATATGACCCATTCTTGGTTTATGTACAGGTTTTACATTAGCACAATTAAGTGTTCTCAGAGTCTCATTTCTTTATTTTAATTACTATATAAAAAGAAAGGAATCTGAAAATGGTGAAGAGTTTTACTATTCTTCAGAATTTGGTGAAACGAGGGAATCCTACATTGTCTCTGCAAAGGAGAGAAGGCAAGGAGAGGATGATCCTCAACCAACTGAGTTGACACAGTGACTGCAGCAATGGGCTTGAGTGTGTCAGAGACAGTGAGGCTGGCACAGCACCAGACTCGGCTCTGTTGTTCACAGGGTCACTGTGAGTCATGCTTGACTTGACAGCACTTAACAACAGTCTTTTATTCCAGAGAGTTACTGTTTCTGTGTGCAGATGTAAATTATAAAGATATGAAAACATATCCAGCTAAATATTGTCTGCCTCCTCCCGTCTATCTAGGAACAGAAAAGTCGTGTCCATTGGATGAAGTTAGGGCATCCGAAGTTCCCCTTTGGGATCATACAGTCTCCAAGATGCCTAGTTTGGGGAATCCTTCATAGTATAAGACGTCCCTTCTCAGGAAGGGTGTCACTGTTCAACTCTGCTGACACCAAGTGCCTTTCTCTCTTTAACCTGGAAGTGAAGTATTTCAAGTCCTCTTGGTCATATAAAATTCACATTCACCAATCTGTTTATGCGACTGTAAATCTTGAGGGGAGGAAAATTCCCATCTTTCTTCTTTTAGTAATAAGGATGCATTTTTTTATAAAAAAAATCTATCTCATTCTTCTCTATTTTCCTTCAATAATTTTAAACCCAACAAGAGAAGATAGCCATGTCCGTTATGTTTTTTTGTTGTTGTTACTCATTGTCAAGTGACCTGCAACTCATAGCGACCCAATGTATAACGGCCCTATACCCTGCTCTGTCCTGTGCCAATCTTACTGTCTCTGACACATCTACCCCTACTATCCCAGTCATTGAATCAATCCATCTCATTGAGGGTCTTTCTCTCCTGTGCCGTTCCTCCAGCCTCCCAAGCATGATGTCTATCTCCAGGGACTGACCTCTCCCTACAACATATACAGAGTATGTCAGTTCACAATGCTTGCCTCCAAGGAGCAGTCTGGTTTCACCTTCTCCATGATGAACCTGTTTGTTTTCCTAGCAGTCCATGCTCTATTCAATACTCTTCTCCAGCACCACAGCTCAAAGGCATCAATTCTCCTTCTATCATCCCTAGTCATTATCCTATGTCCATTATAGGTTGTGAAAAAGCCAAGACAAATTCAATATTCTTGAAATATCTCTCACTTTCCTCTTTTCTCTCATTAAATGTCTTTGAAACTGAGTCAATAAACTAGTGTTGGGAAGGTTGAAAGATTAGAGTGACTTTTTCAGATACTAAGGGTTTATTAGAGGGCGAAGGACAGTGGAAAAAGATTCAATTCCTTAAGGAGCTCTAGTGGTCCAGTGGAAAGCAGCTACACTGCAATATCAAAGACACAAGGTTCAAATCCAGCAGCTGTTTTGAGGGGGAAAGATGAGCAAACTCCTTCTGTGATTAACAGCCTCTGAAAACCTGCTGGAGGGTCAGTTCTGAGTCACTTCTTACTTGAGACTTAAAACAACACTTGATTTTCATTTTCTTCATTAGGTGCTAATCTTAGGAAGGTCAAAGTTTAGAAGATAGCTATAAAAAGACTGGAAAATCTGAACACAAATGTCATGTCTCCTTTCCACCAACACAAAGCAAGTCCCTTGTTCATTTAAAACCATGACATCCACATCAGTGCAGAGGTGTTAGGTTACATAGGTGTTTTGGGGAGAAGCAATTATTTAAGAAAGAGATGCAGATCACCTCCCTTAGTGTGAGGACTTTAAGGCCAAAGGCAAATGGACCAGAGCTAGAGATCCCAGCCGTAGATGTCAGCATGCCACTCAAAAAGCAAACCACCAGACCAAATTCAGCGGTTACTTGCTTGGCTCCTTTCATCAGAAAGAGCATAACCAGAGGACAGTCAGGAGCCCTAGATTCCCTTCACCTCAGGAAAGCGTTAAGTCCCTCCATGCACACAGTTGCCATTTTGAGGAAAAGAGAATGAAAGGAACACAATCAAAAATAAACTCATTTATATAGAAGATCTATTTAAACCAACACTGGTGGGAAGCTAAACTATGAATAGAATAACTATTTTAACAGGAAAAGGCTGGAATACTTTTAATTGGGATGTAAACTTTCCTTAACAGGGACACGAGGCTCATAAGAAACATCAGACCAGCTGTGGACTAAATAGACACAAAGCAAATGCACTGGTGTCAATGTCTTGCTGACTCTGGAAACCTTCCATAGAGTTTCCAGGCTGTAAATCTTTGTGGAAGATTTCCCATCTTTCTCCCACTGGAAGGCCTGATGCATTATACCTGCCAATCTTGACATTATGAGCTCAGCAGGTATTACACTCTCCCGGAACATTGTTAGCCAGGGCACTGGTATAAAAAATGAACCCAGGTTATTTCTTTTATGAGCATACGTGTGAGAGTAAAACATTATTGATTTGATGTTGGAATCAACATATAGCTGACCCTCCCCCAGGTTTCAGGAGACATTCCACCTTTCACCAGATGAAGAGCTGATGAATCTGAATCACAGAAAGGCAAAGATTTCAACCAGCTGCACAGCTATCTAAGGACTCTGCCAACCGAGACACCAGTATGCTAGAAGAAAGGGAATACATTTGAAATACATGACATATTTTTTTTAAGATGGATAAGTAATATAAAGCAAATCTAGCTATAAGATAACAAGATATGATTACTGAGGATATGCTAGCAAGATATGACTATATAGAAACAATATGAAGAAAGATAAGAGGAAATTTTTTCCCTAAAATATGAAGTAAGATTTAATGGTAATTCATCAAGGAAATGCCAGAGATGGTGAGAATGCAAGGTAGAGTTGACAAGCGAATGGTTGGTGTATAAGTGCTGTGATTACATAAGTTTTCACTTAAATGTTTCTTTGAAAAAAAAACTTTATATAACAAAACTTAATTCTGGTTTCAGAATAGCTATTGCCTTACAAATGTAAAGTTACTAATACAGATATTAGAAATGCGACAATGGGAGAGGGAATGGGGGGGAGCAAAGCAGCCCTGGGCAAATCACAGTGTCCGCTGGAGGACAGCATAGGATCTGCCAGGGCTTCGTTTGGCCATGTCTGAGGCAGCCAGGAGGCAGAGCTGACCCCACAGTGCTCACCAACAGCTAGAATCACACCAGCAAAGATAATGATAAAAGTGACTTCCAGGTTTTACCGAAATGTTAACAAATGGGAAAATCATGCTTTATAAAAACACTGCACTGGTAAGAAGTAAAAATGGTAGTGAGATGATGTAACTGAATGATACCTAATGGCAGAAAATGAAGGCAATAGAGTTGTAAGTAGTAGGAGCCGATGATATCTGCTCAACAGAGAGATTAGATTGCAAAGTATCACGGAAGATTACAGCAGTGATGCCCAACATTCCTGAAGGTAGACAAAGTATTCCTCTGCTATCACTGCTTCTTTGTCAATGTCATGTCCACGTTCCAATGAGCTTAGCCAAGTGTTCTTGACTTTCCATTCTTTGTGATGTTATCTGTCATTTGTTATGCTTCACACAGTCACATGTTTTTTTACAGTTGCCAAAACACAGATTCATCTGGTATTCTGGGCCTTCAGTCAAGTTCATCTGATATTAGGAGAGGCGCATCCACTTCTGAATTCAGCTTACATTTTTCACAGTTGATGCACTACTATGACTATCTTTAATTACTCTCAACAGAATACCACTTGTGTGTGATATTTGATGATACTGTTCAATAATCTTTGCATTCTATTGGATCACCTTTAGATGGAATGGGTGTCACCGTGGATCTCTTAGCTCGCTGGCCAGATGAAATTTTGGGGCAGTGAAGAGTAAGCACTTCTGCACTGCGTCCTTTGCTACCTCCTCTCAGCTGGTGTTCGGTTAATCCTTGGAGCCTTGCCGTGGCCAATGCTTTCATTACAGCTTTGCATCTTTCAGACAGTCCACTTGGTTCTTGATCTTATACAATCTCCTGAAATCATTAAGAACATGTATCAATTCTTTTTGGTACGGTGAATATGTGTATTATCTAAATTTTCATCTACTGATTCCTATTCATTCAATATTTTGCCCATAAAGTCCTTCAGTATTGCAACTTGAAGCTTGAATTTGTTCTTCAGTCCTTTCAGCTTTAGAAATTCTAAGCATGTTCTTCCCTTTTGGCTTTCTTATTCTAAGTCCTTGCATGTTTCATTACACTTTGTTTTGTCGTCTTTAATGAAGTAAATCGTTGAAATCTGTTGAGTTTTCTTAAGTCTTCATTTATTCTTTCACTTTAAGTTCTTCATGTTATAAAGACTCAGAGTCCATTCTAATATCTGTTTGACCTTCACTTGTTTTTTTTGTCTTTCTAATGATACATTTTGTATCATTAAATTCTAACTCTTAGGCTGATTTCAGGCATGTTTGTGGATCTGTGCTTAAAAACACAGTTGCAAGATAAAAATCAGCAATTAGATAGTTCAGAAGAAAGATAAAGGAAATATACATCCATAAAAATATACTTTTGTAAACCCTGTGCGGTATTTCCACCACTCCCCTGTCTGTTTTCTGTCCTGTGTAGTAGTTCGTGTGTTACTGCAGTGCTAAAAGTTATGCCACCGGTATTTGAAATACCAGTCGGTTCATCCGTGCTGGACAAGTCTCAGTGGATCTTACAAACTTAGAAAGCCCAGCCATACTTTTCTGAAACAACAAGCTTTTTAAATACTATTAACAATTAAAGAACATTTGTTGGATATTGTGCCAGAAGTTGAGACGCTCAGGTTCTAAACTTCCCTCCTCAAATTAGAGTCCACTCTGCAACTTTCACCCAATGAAGGACCGTTGTAATCTCAGAATGAGGAGATAGAGTTGCAAACATCTATAAATTTGAACCTGGAATGTATGAAGTAGGAATTTAATAAATTGGAATTTGTCACATAGGAAATAGAAATGTATAAAGATGAACATCCCAGGCTTTGGTTAGCTGAAATGGGTTGTTATTAACTAACATTGTGAATCAGGCAATCATGGGATATATTATAGTGGGAATGAGAAATTGAAAATGCTACCTGATAATATTCATCTTATAGTAACTCTCAAGATCAGAATCATTAAATGCAAAAAACATTGGTCTGACAGAAGTCTAACTTATGGCCTAATTTGTTTTCAATATGGTATCATTTATTATTATTCTCTTTGAGTTTGTAAACAGTGTCTAACGGCATGTGATTATTACTTTACATTTGATAAAAATACCCTCATGTTCAAGAGGCATTTTTAGTTACATAATTTTTCCATTTCCTATTTTAAAAAAGGAAAAATATGTTACACCGATCCGGTATAATTTTGGGTGAAACATTATCTGAAATTACCTTTTCAAGGAAGATTTAGTCTGTAGCTTTTCCCCCCAGGTATTACATTTAAATAAGGGATACACTTATTCTTAAAAATGATATTTCTATAAATTTTATTTTAAATAAATCCCCAAGAAAATGTACTTTAGTTAAAATGGTATTGGGGAGGGGAAACCCCAAAACCCAAAATGCATGCCAATAAATGAAACAACCAGGCAATCAAGTGACTCTTAACTCTTTTATCTAGATTTCTCTGAGTACCCAGTACTTTCTGTGAATTCCCTTTAGACAAATGCTATCTTTGCAAAAATTTTGGTTTTCATTCTTCTTCCCTTAAATTCTTTGATGCTGTCAATTATCATCTTCCTAGGGGTTTATGGTGCCTCTTTATTAAAGGATGTTAGTAAATAGTGTTGACTATGGACATTGCAGGTATGACTTCTACGGCCTGCACTAAAATGGGCTGAGTTAGGGCAGACCTATTTCTCTGGAGCTCACAATCAGAAAATTCATACAATCTGATGACCAGTGAATTTCCATTGCCCTAGCTTTTGTCTTTTTTATTTTTTTTCCATCACAGAAGAAAGGGCTGCAGTGAAAAACTGGCACCAGTAAACAGTCCCTTTCTGCTTTATAGAGTATAAAGATACTTGATAGTGTGTTTGATCTTACACTCACTCAGACATCTTGGTTTTTTGTTCTCCTGTCATCTTTTCCCCTGTAGGTTGATAATCACTTTTCTGTCCATTATATCAAAGGAATACTTTGAGTGAGTTGCTTATTCTAGATGTATCTCACGTCTGCCACTTTCCCAACATTTTCCCTGAGCAGTTTCTACCATCATCGCCACACCTGTTAAGAGCAGTATCAGTGCTTTCCCTGCCTTGCTCTGGTGGCCTGCTTGTAAGAAGCTGCACTCTAATTCCTAAGGCTGAGGTGTCAGCTACGGGTTGGCCGTTACCCGACAGCACACAACTTTACAGAAGATATTGAAGGACAGAAACTTGTTTAATGCCACAACTATAGAAAGGACTCTTGCACACTTAAATATATAAGAAGAGTGGTTTAGTTATATATGTGCTTCCAAGGGACTTTAACATCAAAAGATTTATACTGATGGCATCGTAGCTTTGCAATTTAACCCACTGAAGGGATGTCAAAAACATCAAAATATATGTTCAGTTTGGGTGACAAAGAGCAACACAGGAGATAATGCAAATAATTATTACTTTTTCCCCTCTTGAAATAAAAAGGATCATGCAAGCCAGGTGGCTATTTATTGAAATATAGATATTTTTCCCCCACCAATAGATCTAGGGTGGTTTCTGAGTTTTGCACTTTTAGCAAGCTCCTAGGTGAGACTTTGGTGATACTATACTATATACTCATACATGATGCAAACTATGCTTTGAATAGCAAGACTACCATTCTTTCTAGTTCAATTTAAGTAACAGTTTACTTCTGTATTTCAGTCATATTTGAGGACTGTAATGTAGAGATAATGCCAATTTTGTTATTGTTTAAGCCAGTACATTTTGCCTAGGGGCAGCATTTTCTTAAAAATTCTGTAAATCTAATCCTGTCCAAGTGTTTAAAAAAATTATAATATATATCTCAAATTAAATTATCATAATAAAAATAGCATAATGCTAATGTAATTGCCACTGTGTGCATCAATGCGATCCTCAAAGTGAACCTAAAAAGGCCCGTTACGAAAAGAAAATTAACACCATTGACTTTTGTGATTCCATAAATATGCTAACCAAAGCATCCTAACAAAACTCCATGCTCCCATTTAGATAAAGACTGTATTTTACTAAGTGAATCATAAATGGACATTGAGATGCCTGGGTTTTTTTATGAAAGAATTCTTTCTCATGTGGTTTTCTCAAACTCTAGTACAATTTAACTAAATAAGTTACATTAAAGACATTAAGGCAAAAATTGTTCATATGTCCTCAATACTTGCCTAAAATATGCCATGCTCAAATTAGTCTTTAATCTGTGTTATGCGGAT
>NW_006399754.1:26735168-26773978 GCF_000299155.1 Elephantulus edwardii
TTCAACTCTTGCCTTTTGTGTGAGCCATCTAGATTCTCCATGTTGAATGCCAGCTGGCTCACTCTTGAAATGCTCACAGGGTTGTAAGTAAGTGAATGAAGTAATACCAGGAAGAAAAAAAGGGCCAGTTGTATCATAGAATCCATGCTGAGGTTGATGATCAACAGTCAGAATCGTTCCCTCGCGAGGCCACCTGAAATGAGCCCACAGTCACTCCTTCCTGCACCTGCATTGTCAGCGACTTGGGGACCAGCTGGAGAGTGGAGGGCACTAGGCTACTGGTATAAAGACGGGAAAGACACACCTGCAGCGTTCACAAGCGAAGAGCGTTAGAATAGAGAATCCTGGTACACAATTAACTTGGTGAACCATGCTCGGTGGAGTCTCCATTTAAAAGGCATACAAATACGTAATTAACTGAACTCTTACCGAAGCTACAAGCTCTGCTGCTGAAATTTGAGAACAAAGACTAAAAGAAATTGTAACTTAATATATGGTCAGACTACGAAAGCGAGTCAAATTGTACAGCTGGTGTGAGTGCAGTTATTTTGTTCCTTTGTTAATTGAACTGGTATTACTTCTACTGATGGAGGATTCAAAGTAGTGTACAATATCCTTCCCTGTAATATACAGTCATAATTTGCAAAGTGGACTAGGCAGTTAAATATTGGTTTGCTAGGATGGGCTTTGACAGTGCAGATTTGGGTGCTGTCTCTACAGTGGATTTCAGTAGGTGTAGAAGGTGCATTTCTGAAAGTTTTCAGGAACCAGTTGATCCCTATTGGACCGTGAACAGATGGAAAGAAACACAGTCTTATAGTACACCGTTAAATTCTGTTGTCATAGTCTGACTTGTTTTTATTTAGAAATTTGCTTTTCTGGACTGAAAGTCCTTATTTACTTTCTCTCTACAGTTGTCTTTCATGTAAAAATTTGTGGTGATATTATTCCAGAGAATTTGTGTGTGTTATATTATTAATCAGAAATAAAGATTTCCAACTTATCAGGGTGAGAAATGAAAATAAAAATGAAAGTCTGGGTTCTTTTCTTTTATATTGACATGTAAATTCTAGACATTTTAAATCCACTTAATGAATAAGTGATTGTTTCAACCAATGTAGACCAGACTATAAGTTTAGGAAAACAAGAGACTTCTATTGTTGCCGGGGGCAATGCAGTACACTGAGTGTTCCCAGTGCACTGACCTCTAGAAAGAACAGGAATATCAGAATTCTTGTGGAATCAATCAGATTTTTTTCCACAAATGTGTCTGATATGTAGATTCCCTTCCTCTAGACTGTATCACCCACGTACATCTTGTGTCACCCACAAACTATTGTGTCCTGTGACATACCCCACTGCTCCCCTAAAGGGCCCATCTGTGAGAAGTGCCTTCCTTACTACACTCAGATTTCAGAACATAAATAAGCAACTTGACAAGGATGAGTGATGCCACAGTTCCAATTGTCCATGAGCTTTATCTCCACCAAATGTTAAATATTTAACCTGAAATTACTTTCTTTGAAAAATCTGTAAACAGCTCATCCTAGAAGATAAAATCTCAAGGCTCACATGTTTAATGACGTACAAGTGGGACTTCAGAATGGACTTACTGGCACTAGAGAATTCCTGATTTTGAAAGATCTCAAAATCTCTGTCTCCTAGCACACAGTACAAAGCCTAAAGAACAAAAGAAGAAAAAATTAAGTCCAACCTTAAAGACTAGATGTGTTTGCATGTTCTGAAAACAAGATGTGTAAATTATATTGCATAGCCCCAGTTTCTGAACTCATAATACAGCCTCCTCAGATTTTTCATTAGTATTTTTTAATATACAAATATATTATTACAAAGTGAAGAACTACAATTAGCCATGATAGTGAGCACAGACAAATAGATTTAGAATGCAGTGTGTGTGTGTGTGTGTGTGTGTAGGCCACTGCCATCTAATCAATAGCAACACTGGAGGACAGAATGGAACTGTCACCATGGAGCTTTCCAATGTTATAAATCATGAAGGGAACAGAATGCCTCACCTTTTCTCATGCAGTGGCTGGGGTATTTGAACAGCTGACTTTTACATCAACCTCTGTGCTCATTAACCACTACTTCAGCAGGACTCCTTACATTAAAGAAAATGGACCTTTCTATAACAATGAGTTCATTTATGCTTATGTTTTTTTAATGTAATTTAAATTTATCTTTGATTCAACACAGTGACTTAGATTCTTTTCATAAAGAGAATGGGAGCTAATAACTAGCATGTTGTTGCTGTTCTGTACTACCAAGCCTGATCCCATTTAAAGCTACATTTTTACAGGCTACATCAAATGGGAAGAGATTGCCCATATTTCTCTCTTGAAGTAGTTGGTGGATTTGAACTGTCTCTCTTTAGGTTGACTGGGAAATGCTTTGTCCACTAGACCACCAGAGCTCCCAAAGACTAGTAATTCTTATAGAAAATGATCAAACTATAGAGGAAAGTATAAAAGCTTGCGCTCTCTCTCTCTCTCTTTCTCTCTCTCTCTCTCTCTCTCTCTCTTCTCTCTCCCCCTCCCCCCACCTAAATTGTAAAATAAAAAATTTTAAAAACCTATCAGTAAATACTCTTCTAATTTTATTCAGTACTGTTACAGAAGTTATTCATTCATGCCACAATATGATATTGAACTCTAAGCACCTGCTTTTTGAGAGTCATGGTGCATCAACAGTGATGTTCATAGACATTAACAAAAGAGAGTCCTTGCCTTCCCTGAGCCTATAAAACAATGGATGTGGTCTCCAAGAAGATGCCTTTGAGATGCCTCATCGCTTTCAGGTTGCCTAGTTCTCCCTTAAGCACCTATGGTGGCGTAGTCCCTGGAGAGTTTTGCTTTTAACTCATAGGCCACTTATTTAACTGTTCAATCTATATTAGCTTCAGAGCAAAAAAGATGAGCACTCTCCCCCTGGAATTTGCATCCTTGGGAAACCTATTGTAAGGTTCCTTATGAATCACTTTCAATTTAATAGTAAGAGTTGGGTTGAGTACTCCGTTAAAGGATACTGGTGATTGAACAATTAAGTGTTCGGCTGTTACTGAAATGACGATGACTCAAACTAATTCATTGCCCCTTGGAACCTGGGAGTAATGTTCCCACGAAGACTGAGGCTAGAACTGTCATGAGTCTGTTTAAGTCTGTCATATCTATGAGTCAAAATGAATTCAGTAGTCATCATTCATGACAATATTGCCTTGGATAGACTTTTACTGTATTTTATTAGTCTTCTGTAACAAAATATTTTCTGAAAAATCCATTTGTTTGCTATTAGAAATAATGCTGTAATTAGAATTATGACATTTTAAAAACACAATTGACCAGATATTAAATATATTTCTATGATACATTTATGCACTTAAAATTTGCGACAAAGAATTTTCCATTTTTAATTTTTAAAAATTCAAGTGTATTATCTACCATTTAAAGTTGATCTATCTAGAATTCATCACTCCAACCCCATGCATATTCACTATATGAACACACAGTTCATACTTAAATTAGGAAATAAGGAAATGCATTGCACTGGGAAAACCTTCAGGTAGGGACCTCTCCAAATGATTGAGGAGTGATGATGGCAGTTTGAGGACTAAGGTGTGTCTGGTTCAGGCCATAATCTTTCTAATCACTTACTATGCATCGAGAGCTAGACAGTGATTAAGAATTACAGAAGAAGGATTGATGTCTTAGAGGTGTGGTGTTGAAGAAAAGCACTTAACACCCCATGGACTAAACAACTATATCTTGGAGAGGGTGCAGAGCAGCACTTAGGAATTCATTGGGCTTTTGAGAGCCTATTATTTCTGAAGTGGATGACCAGTGTTGGTCTGGGAACTCTGCTGAAACCGCTCCACTTGTCCATGACTAATGCACTGGTATAATGTCCAGCGTCACTGCAACAGTGGGTTTAAGCACATAGAGATGGTAAGGTGGAGGTTATATGGGGCCAGCGTTCATTCAATAGTACCGAAGGTCTCTGTGAGTCAGACCAGACTTGAGGGCACCTGACAACTGGGAGTGCTGATGGCCTATTGATAAGAACTTGAACTGTAATCTCAAAGGTAGCCACTCCATCAAAGAAGGATGGGCAATCACAGATGAAGGAGAGAACTGTTTAAAAGGGATATGTGATTAGGACTTGGGGGGAGGGATTGTATGACAATGAAAGAATTTTTCTTTTACTTTTCGAAGAGAAGAGCAAACTGGGGGGGGAGGGGTGGACAGGGAGAAACAATGAATGAATAGAAATCCAAAGTCTCTAAATTTTCATTAAAATGAAGAAAAGAAGAAGAAGAAGGAGAAGAAAGAAGGAGAGGGGAAGGGGAGGAGGAAGGAAGAGGAAGGAGGAGGAGGAGGAAGAAGAGTAAGGAGGAGGTGGAGGAAGAAGAGGAAGAAGAAGAAGGAAGAAGGAGAAGAAGAAAAGAAGAAGAAGAAGACGAAGGAGGAGGAGGAGGAGGAGGAGAAGGAGAAGGAGAAGGGGAGGAGGAGGAAGAAGAAGAAGAGAGAGAAAAAAAGAATGGCCAATTTCCTCCCATGCAAATTGCTGCCTCCGAAAAGCCGCTGGAGGTCAGCTCTGGTCTGTTCTGGCTCAAGGGCACACAACGACTGTCCTATATATGATGTTATACTGTAAAATTGCAAACTAACTGTGTGAATGGAGATGGGCAGATCAATACAGTTGTGCGATATGAACAATGCAATTAGGCGTCACGTTTGGTTTTTGAGACATTTTAATAATCGTTATAGAGACATCGTGGAGCAGTCCCACCATGGGCACATGGGGTCCTGGCAAGGAGGAATCAGCGCAATCAAACAGATCCAAAACACCGCCACCAGACCTTAGCAAGGGGCTGGCAACGTGCTTGGGATGTAATAGTGGCCGATAAATTAATTAGTTACTGCCGATGGTCTGTTTGTACTATTTTATTATTGACTTGCTGTTCTCATAAGAACAGTTAAAACTTAATTCACTGATGACTTCTGGATGCCGAAGACCGTATTTAAAGAGCCCTTCTCCCTTTCCAATATTATATGTAATTGAATCCAACATTTCTTCACTTAGTGTGTCGTTTTAATTCTTTAACCCTGCAGTTTGTGTTCTACCTGTGTGGTTCTTTATGACCCATGCATTCAGGTCTATTTGCCTGTCAGTAAAAATGCATCTTCCATGCAGCTTAATATTTTGTGTCTGAATATATGAGTTTCTCTACGGCTTTTAAAAACATACTTCTGGAGGTCAAGTCTTCACAGTAGCCTAAGGAGACCCCTGAATACTTTAATAAACCTGTCTGTAGTTCTTTCCCCTTCAGACAGCGTTAAATTCTTCTAGGCTCAGTTTCATTTAATTACTTTAAGCTTTACTAAGTTTTCATTTTCTCAGTCTGTTGAGAGCGTGGGGAAAGTGGATATACATGTATTCTTTTCATTTACTAAACACTTCCATCACCTCTAGGTACATGTACACAGTAACTGTACCTTCATATAGATGTTATAAATGCTCTGTTCACTCACTGAATGAAATGCTTCTATTCTGCTCAGCATGGGGACCTGGAGGAAAGTTTGTTAATAAATGATGGGCATCTTCACTCCTTAGCTCCTGGGAAGTTAATTTTTTAAATTTCTGTAAGCATCTCAGTCTGGCTTACTTCTTAAAATTAGTATATTTGTGTTAGTAACTTCTTGGAATTCCCTGTGAAGGATAAAGAGATTGTAAGTGTTATTCTACAGCAAATACAGGTTAGATATATAAGAAGATGGTACTAGAAAAGTGATTTGATTAACAGCTTCTTAAATCTATATGCATATATTTGGTTTAACTAATAGGATATTGACAGACACATGATTCTAGTTGTAATGAGCTTACTAAAGAAAACAAGAGTTCCAATTTTATTTTCTATTTGTTTTCCATTTTTGTTTTATTTAGCACTTTGATCCTTTAGGTCCCAGAGCTTGCACAAGTGACCCAGCAGAACAACTAAAAATATTTCATTATGCTTCTGAAAGGGATAATTTAGTTCATATTAGACGATATAAGCATATATTGTCCATAAAGCACGTCAATATTTCCTTTTCTGAGATCAGAGTAATATAATTCTAATAAGTGACAATAAGGAGAAACTCTTGAATTTTCATGTAGTTAACAAGTGACAAAGATGTCAACTAGATGATTTCATTCAGACTTCAGTGCTTAATGTGTTTGTGAGAATCTTCTCTACATTACACCCCATTACCATTTAAATTATAGAAAGATACCGTGTGGCATTCCTCCGTCCCACACTGCCCCCTCTCTCACTGCTGAGTTCAATTTGGACTCCTAGGGGCCTTACAGGATGGAGGAGCACTGGCCCCCCCAATTTCCAAGGGGGCAAATCCTGACAGAAGCCTTATCTTCCTCTTAGGGAACAGCTGTTGGATTTGAACCACAAACCTTGTGGTTAGCTACCCAGCACCAAACTCACTATGTCACCAGGTTTCCTCTGACCTCACCCTAGCAAAGACAAAAATACGAAGAAGACAAAAATTCTCACCACTGGACCAATCGGTAGCATCAGGATGGATGTCGAAGAGATTGAGATTGTTCACTGCTTCAGTTTGCTCGGCTCCATGGTCAACACTCTTGGCACCAGTAGCCAGAAAATAAAAAAACGTATTGTGATGGGAAAGTCTGCAGTTAGGGACCTCTCTAAAGTACTCAAGAGCAATGGTATCTATCTGGAGACTAAGGTGCGCCTGATACAGGCCATGGTTTTTGCAATCACTTGTTATGCATCAGAGAGTTGGACAATGACGAGGGAGGACAGAAGGAGCATTGACGCCTTTGAGCTGTGGTGCTGGAGAAGAGTATTGAATGTACCATGGACTGCCAAGAAAACAAACAGATTCATCCTAGAGAGGGTTAAACCAGGCTACTCCTTGGAGGCAAAGATTCTGGGGCTTCATCTGACATACTTTAGACATGTTGCAAGGAGAGACAGGTCTTTGGAGAGGGACATCATGCTAGGTAAAGTAGAGGGATAGCGCAGGAGGGGAAGACCCTCTATGAGGTGGATTGATTCAGTGACTGGGGTAATCGGGATGGGTGTGTCAGAGGCAATGAGACTGGCACAGGATAGAGTAGGGTTTAGGGCTGTTGTACATAGGGTCACTATGAGTCGCAAACGACTCGATGGCACATAACAACAACAACAACAACTCCAAAAAGGGGCACATCACACATCCATGATTTTCCTTTGGAAGAGTACAGGAGGAAGGAATAGAATTCTCGAAAGGGAGAAGAAGCAGCTAAAGGAATTTTTCAAATGCTTCACACACAGTCTAGAGGGACAGTTTAGAATGCTTGATAACCAGGAAACACATTAAAATGTACCCACTCCCTAGTTATTTTCTCTCTATCAGTGCCTTACTAGTTTATGAGCTCAGAGTAGGAGGCCTGAGAATTCTCCCTACTTTAGAGATTGGATTTTGCTTCAAAATAGGTACAAATTACTGAACTTTTTCCCTATACATAGGAGTTCTGGTAATATAATTTTCAGTGTGCTGCTTTACTGACTCAGAACTAACAACTCTCCTTCTACTGGGTTTACGAGGCTCTAACTCTTCAAGGGAAGATACTGTCCATCCTCCTCCTGGAGAAAGACAGGTGGGTTAGAACCAACTGAGAGGTGGAGTCTTTGGGTTGGCAGCCCAACAGTTTAGGATGCTTTTGAGTTTGAATTCAAAAGTGGTTCCTGGGAGAAAGATTTGTAGTCTACTTCCTTTAAGATGTACAGCCTGAGAAACCTATGGAAGATCATTTGAGTCTAAATCAACTGGAGCACAGTGACTATGAAGGTCTTTTTATGTTTTACCTACACAAACTCACAATCTTTGCCTGCAAGCAGAAGGAAATAAAGACTTCCCCAAACCCCCAGCACTCCTTGACTTCCACTGAGGTTGTTAAGTGTAGCCAAATTGTTTCCAAGTGTTAGTGACCCTACTATGTACAACAGATCAAAACTCTGACCAATCCTTCACCATTCTCAGAATCTCCACTGTGCAAAAGTCCGCTGTTCCAGTCTCTGGATCAATCATCTTCTTTTTTCTTAGTAGTATTAATTTTTTAATTAATGATTTTTAATGCAACATATATACTTTTTTTACAGCATATTCTTTCCATTTAATTTTTCCCCATTCATTCATTGTTGCACATTTTTCTCTCTCCTCACCCCTCCCACCAGTTCATTTTTCTCTTTGAAGAAAAAAAAAATTCTTTCACTGTTATACAATCCTCCCCAACCTACAGTCCACTTTCATATGTATTTCTTTTTCTGTAATCTTGTCATGAAAGTAATACCTAATCCTATATTTCTTTTAAACAGTTCTCGCCCTCATCTGTTTCAATGCAGTATACATTAGTTATCCACTCTTTTCATAGTTCCCCCCAACCCTGAGGTCAGTCCCATTCTACAACAGTGGCAATATGTAATATTTTTCCTTTTGTGACTGAGATATTTCACTCAGCATAATGTGCTCCAGAGTCACTCAGTTTGCATAATATTTCATGAGTTCTTTGTTTTTCACTGCAGTATAGTATTCCATTGTGTAAATACACCACAGCTTCTCTATCCATTCATTTGTTGATGGGCACTTAGGTTGTTTCCAACTCTTTGATATTGTGAACAAAGCCACAATATTTGACAAAGAGGAGGTAAAATTATCCCTCTATGCAGATGATATGATAGTACACTTAGAAAACACTAAAGACTCAGCAAGAAAACTACTGGACATAGTTGACCAATTCAACAAAAACCAATCATTTTCTTAAAGGTCTTTCTCTCTTTCTCTTCTTCCTTTCGAAGCATGATGCAACATTCCAAGAACTGGCCCTCCCGAACACAATGCCCACAGTACCTAAAGTTAGGAACTTTGTAGATAGCAAAAAGAAATGGGCATTCAGCTACTTAAGTAAAGGTTGGTATTTTGAATCAACCAGAACCAATTTTGAAGAAGGCCTGATGCATTGCACCTGGAAAATCATAGCCACTTGGAATCCCAATGGAGCATAGGTCCACTCTAAAGGATACTTGTAGGCCATGAGTCAGCCAAATCACAATATTTCCTATTTAAGAGATAAAAGAGATAATTTAATGATAATCCATACTTTGATACTATGAGAGAGTGAGATAAATATAACTGATATTTTACAGATTGGCTGAAAAATTTATACAACATGGATGACCAGATAGGAGTTATCATCAAGCAAATAGAATGAGAATGAGTCAGACAGAGAAAAGGAGAGACTTAGAGGGTTGAAAATTTAATAAAAATTCATTGAATTTTTAAAATTTAATGGGGAAACCAAGAAAATATAAGACTTATGCATGTGCGCACACACACACATACATACACACACACAAACGCATCATAATCAAATGGCTAAATACCAACAATAAAGAAAAAAATAGTGCATCTAGAGAAAAGAGAAGCATGAGATATAAAGGAACAAAGATAAAAAGAGCTGAAAAATTCTTATCAAAACTATGCGAGTCAGAACAAAAAGAATGAGATCTTTAAACTACTAAAATAACAAAATCAGCGAAGAACTCCAGAGGCAAGGGCAATGTATTTCAGAAGTGAACATGAAATAAGTATGTCTTTCAGAAAACAAATGCTAATGAATTCATTACTGGCAGAACTACACTCCAAGAAATGTTAAAAAACTCTCTTCAGGCAGAAAAATCATGATCTAGCGTGGAAGGTTAGCTGTACTTCAAGAAATAGAGATCATTAGAAATTGTAACATGTGAGGAAATATAAGACTTTTATAGCATCATTCACCTTAAATGGCAATTGACTATCTAAAGCAAAAATAAGAACAATGTTGCATGTGGATAAAAATATTTGTCCGTTGTTGTTGTTGTTGTTGTTGTTGTTGTTGTTATGTGTCGTCGAGTTGCTTGCGACTCATAGCGACCCTATGTACAACAGCCCTAAACTCTGCTCTGTCCTGTGCCATCCGCACTGCCTCTGACATCCCCATCCCTATAACCCAGTCACTGAATCAATCCACCTCATAGAGGGCCTTCCGCTCCTGCGCTGTCCCTCCATTTCCCCCAGTATGATGTCCCTCTCCAAGGACCTGTCCCTCCTTATAACATGTCCAAAGTATGTCAAAGTTTTTCCACTGATATTTATACAATTATAAAAAATAAGATGAATTAACCAGTAATATTTTCAATCATGAATAAGGATAATGGAAGAATAATTAATGCCAAAAGAACCTAAAAGCCTGTCTTACAGGGAAGTTCACACAGGCAAGAATAGTAAAGCTTCATCTTACCTACGGGAGCCACTTGTCAGGATGGGTCAGTCATTGGAAAAAGATGTAATACTGGAAAATAGAGAAGTTCAGATAACGTGAAGGTGACCAGCACTGTGACACTAGATTGTACAGATGGCCTTAAGCATATCTGAGATAGTGGGGATGACACAGGATTGGACAAGGTGAAGACCTGTTGTTCATAGAGTCACTATGCTGAGAAATCAACTTGACAGCATCTATCAGCAACAGCATTATGTAAAGTCCTTTCTTTGTTGCTATTCTTAGGTGCACTTGACTCAAGTATGACTCTTTGTGACGTATGAACAACAGATCTATGAACGACAGCTCAAGGACCAGAGAAGCAGTGAGGTAAACATCAAGGAATATATATAAAGAAAGTAAAGGATCATTCAAAAAAAACAGAATGCATACATACCAGAAGACAATACTGAAAGTTAGGGAAGCAAACATAAAAGGAATAAATGACGAGGGGGAAAATGAACAGAGGATTTCAAAGAGTAGTTCATAAAGCTAACTTATTAGAAGAAATATGAAAAGACCTAGAGTTAGAAAGTCAAAGGAAGGAACATACCTGGCACTTTTCATGACTAAAAAAAAAAAAAGCCAAAACTCCTAAGGAACAAGCTCAAATCTCCAATTGTAGCACAGAAGTATTCCATGAACAAAATGTGCAATAGTACATGAAACTTCAAAAGTTGGAATCAATACACAAAATTATTGTATCCAAAAGAAGTGACTAGTGCACTCATATTTTAGAAAGTACCAGTATATAAAGAAGCCCAGGCTGCATTGAAAGCATTGGTTTAAAACAAGGTCCCAGGAATCAACAAAAAAGTTAATTTCAGTGGAATGATGTACTTGATTCTACACCAAAATGATTGACCTGGAAGAGATGCATATCTGTGCCCACTGAAAAGAATGTACATTTTCATTTCTAAAATTTATGCCTATGTTCACAGCAGTGTTATTCATAATAGCAAAAGCATGAAAATAGCCAAAATGCCCATCAACAAATGAATGAATTCAGGAATTACGATATAGTTTCACAATGAAATACTACACAGGACTCAGGAGCAACAATTAAAAAAAAATATATATATATATAACATGGGAGAGGCTAGAGAGCATTATACTAAGTGCTCTAACTCAGAATAATAAGGACAAATACTGTATAAGAACATAATTGTAAACACAGAGGAATAACTAATAATATATGTGTAAATGTCCAAAGATGAAAGTAAGGAGAGATATCAGAGGGTCACAGAGTTTGGTAAGTGGAGGGAGAGAGTGAAGAAATTACGAAGGAACCAGTGGGGATCTGACAAGAAGGGGTAATTGTAGGCAGAGATCAAGAGTGATTAAGTTCACAAGATACAATATAATTTGATCAGTGATTGTATAAAACACAATGTAAATGGGGAAAAACAACCTCGATAGAGTAAAAAAAAAACCCCTCTATTAAATAATACTGTTAATATGACGCACAGATACAATATTACTGAAGATAATTTTTAAATTATTGTATCATTACATTAGTAGGTAGCTACCAGGAATTCAAACTAGATTGAAAAGAAGTGTGAAATGAGAAATATTAATTCTAACCAGAGATGGATCTTGACTGAAAGCAGAAAATAACAGGTGAATACCTATGTTTAATTACTCCTGCAGAAACATCTCACTGCGTGGATCAAAACAAATTATAGATAACATTGAGGAGATTGGGAATTCAAGAACACTTATGTATACTAGTGTGACACCTAAATATGGCTCAAGAAGCAGACATTCAAACAGAAAAAAGAGTTACGTCATGTTTTAAAATCAGGCAAAGCATGTACCAGGATTATTTCCCTTCATTATATTTATTCAAGTTGTAAACTGAGCAAATAATCTAAGAAACTTGGCTGTATGAAGACCAGAACATCAGATTCAGAGGAAAACTCATCATTGACCTGTCATAACCAGATAAATCAACCATGTTTACTGAAACTAAGAAGTTTTAATGTGATTTATACTCCAACGAAACTCCATACAACTGGACCAATGAGCAACATTTTGGCAAATGAAGAAAAGTTTGAGCTGTCAAGGATTTTATTATATTTGAGACCACAATTAGCACCCATGGAAGAAGTCAATAAATCAATAAATCGCATTGGGTAAATCTTCTGGAAAACAACATTTCACAGTTCTAAAGCACAAAGATATCACTTCGAAAAGTTAAAATACACTTGATACAGGTCATGATATATTCAATCACCTTGTGTGCATGTGAAAATTAGGGAAAGAAATAAGGACAACTGAAGAAGAAACGCTGCCTTTGAACTGTGGTATTGACTAACAATATTGAATATAGCATGAATTGTCAAAAGATTAAATCTATCTTACAAACAGTCCAGCCAGGATGCTTTTGGAAGTTGAGGGTGAGACTTCATCTCACATATTTTGTGTAAATTAACAGGATAGACCAATCCTTGACATTCATCACCGTATTTAATAATCCAAGCAGAAAAAGAAAGACTGCCTTCAAGGGATATCTTCATCATGGGATTTCAGATCAGCAGAGATTATGATAGCACAGAACTGACAGCCCTTTGTTCTATTGTTCAGAACACTGTATTGTACACACGGGACTATGAAACACAAAACACTGGGCACCTAGAAGCCAGATCCTGTTATATGGTATCTAAGAATAACAAAGCATTCCAGGGAGCATCTACATCTTTAAAATATCATTTTCCTTAAAAAAACATATAGACTAATGATCTATAACTGTTAGAAAAGCATCAACATTTTAAAAAATGCATCCATAAAATATACCAACCTCATAGAAAACCGAACCAACTTTGAAAAAGTTGAAAGACTAAAGCTAACTAAGTCGATTAATTGTAGAGCCACATGAGTACGGTGTGTGTTTCAAGCATAGACATAGAAATTAAGGGAAAAGAGTTGACTTCAAAATTCAACTCACACCTAAAATATAAAAAAGATGGCAGTACAAGTTAACAGTAAAAATGTTTTCAACAAATAATATTAGAAGAGCCAGTCTCACATAGACATTATCTCTCCCCTCATAATCATGTCAAAATTGAAACTGAAATAGAAATAGATTTAATTGAGCTACTATGAAATTTTACAAGAAACCAGGGAACCTATTTTTAATGTCAACATTAAGCAAAATATTTTTACATCTTGACCAAAAGTGTGAAACTAAAAATATAGCTAAATTTAACTTCATAAAAACTTTGATTTTTTTTTTTACAATAATCTAAGAGAGGAAGACCCTCAATGAGATGGTTTGATTCAATGACTGGGGTAATGAGGGTAGGTGTGTCATATGACAATAAGATTGGCGCAGGATATAGCAGGCTTTAGGGCTGTTGTCCATAGGCTCACCATGGGCCACAGGTGACTCGATGACACAAAACAACACAATAGAGATTTTTTTTTTTTTCACTAATAGCCTATGAAAGCAACATGGTGTCTCTGTAATATTTCTTGTATTCTATCAATTCCTAGGGCCTTATTTTTTTGTCATTCCTTCGGAGAAGCTTGAACTTTTCCCTTTAGTACTATTGGGTTTTGGTCATATACTCCTTCCTGAAATGCTTCTGTGATACAGCTGGTTCTTTTTGGTGCAATGATTCCATATTCTTTCTATCTTCTAGTGATGTTCCTTGAATCATTCAAAATTTTTTCCTATAACATTTTTAAGTATTGCAACTCAAGGCTTGAAGTTATTCTCCAGGTCCCTCAGCCTGAGAAATGCCCATCAAATTCTTTCTTTTTTACTTTCTGATTATAGCTCTGCATAATTTTGTCATAGTACTTTGATTTGCCATCACACACTGCACTTTGAAATATTCATAAACATATTACAACACATATAACTTACTAGAACATGTATTTACTAAAAAACACAAAATATGTTGTTGTTGTTGATTGTCATTGAGTCAAGCACGACTCATAGTGACTTTATGAACAAAAGACCTGAAGCCTTTCTCTAACTATCGTCATTTCTCCAAGTTCATAGAGTTTTAAGAGGCATGTAGGTTAGGAAGTGGATGCCACTCCTGCGTCTAAACCTGTCTTAAACTGTCTTAAGCTCCACCAAACACTGCCCACCATGAACAACTGTTACGGCATTTGACACCCCAGTGGCACAAGGATCAGCATCACAGCAACCCCAGATATACTTCCTTAAACTGAAACAAAACATCTCAACCTCACTGCCATTGAGTGAAAGCCACCTCAGATCAGCCCTCTGTTGAGGTTCTGAGGCTGGAAAGCTTAAAGGGCAGAAATTGGTCGGCTTAACCCCTTGGAGATCGTAGTGGGTTTGAACCACTGGGTATTCCCCCCTTTGGGTTAGCTGTACAACACTCTATGCACTGCACCACCAGAGCTCCCTACCTTCTTATGCGAATAAAAACATTTCAAAATACTATGTTCTGGAAAGAATGTAGAGGAAACGGGTCTTTTTTTTAAATTTCTAGTGGGAAAGCAAATTCTTTGGAAGATAGTTTGCTCCTCTCTCATAAAGCTTCTTATAAAGTTAAGCCTTCATCAACCATACAAACTAGCAATCCTACGAGAAATGTGTGTTTCCACACATAAAAGTTATATTCAAATAGCTGAGATCTATAGAGAACAAATACACCAACATAAATATAACAAATTGTGGTACCATGATATTAAATAATAAATAAAATACTCATACATTCAATGTATTGTCCAATTTATACACTTTTCCATGAAGACCTATACTATTCTAGCACAGTAACAGAAAACATAGTGCTCTTGCCATCTATGTGGGGTAGGGAGAGGCAAACTGACTGTGAAGAGACAAGAAGAGTTTTGAGGTGATGAACCTATTCCAAACACTTATAATATTGGTTACACACATGTATACACTACCCACATTATGTAAAACTATACCCTTAGAATTACAAGCCCTGCTTCTGCTTCGAGGAGTCATTCTATTCTTCCAAGTTTGGATTTGACCACTGAGCATGTTAAAAACAAACAAGTCAGTGCTCACTTCAGCATTACATATACTAAAATTGGAATGACACAGAGATTAGCATGACCCTTTATGCAAAAATGACATGCAAGTTTGTGAAGAGTTCCATATTTAAAAAAAAAAAAGTCACCCAGACTCACGAGGAGCAGATATCACCATTCCTTTTATTAAAATTGTAGAACATTATTGTATCTTGTCCTTCTTTCCTCAGTTTTGGAGGACAAATAACTTAATTTTGACATAGCAAATAATTTTGTAGACATTTGAGAACTCATGGGTAAAAACAATAGGGCTGAATTTATACCTAATGAATTTTAGGGATGTAGAAGCGTTCAGTCTGTCAAGAGCATCTTAGAGATCCGTCGGAGGTCTGTTGGAAAGGTAAATGTAACAGCCTGTTCTGTTCAGTGGGTCTCAGCAGAACTGAACACCTAACACCTGTGCTCAGTGGGCTAGTAACTGATCTCCTCACAGGTGCAAAGTGACACTATTGATGTTAAGTTTAGTTATACTACAAACAGACTGTATCTGAGTTTTTCCTTTTATCTAGCTAATTTATTTTACACAGGTCTTATGCCATTTTCATATTAACAATTTTGTACTTGGTTGTATATTATAGTAGAGGAGTTGAGTTTTTTCATTAATTTTAGTATCTGTATTACCAATAATGCACTGAGGCACTACAAATTATCTTCTCAAAAGACACTGCTGACTGCCTAAATTTGTCAAATGTTGGCAGTGCTTAGGATACAGAGGTGAAAGAGGTTCCTACTTTCATTTTAAATTACGTTCTAACAGTAAAACTGAAAACAGTCTACAAATACCTACAAGTTCATGGTGTAATCAAAACACATTGTACAAATAGAAAATTCTTGATTCTCTAGTGATAATAGAATAGTCCTTTTTTTTCAGTTATCATGTTTTAATTAGAAAAATGGGCCTGGTAATATTTTTTATCAGAGATAAATATCATTATTTCCACAGAAAGCAATATTAAAGACTTTCGATTTTGAATCAGAGCACTAAATAATTACATTCTTCAGGATGTTATCTAATATAAATTGTAAATATCACTTGGCATCCAACCCAGAGAAGCATTATACAAGTTTGACAAACTGAATAATACCTTTACTAAATTATAGAGAATACTGGAAGGTGGGGTTTTTTTTATTATCCATTTTAACAAAATTTATTTTTCACATTCAGTAATTCACTTTGTGGACCTTGTCTCGGAAAAATTGACAAAGAGCTGAGAAAATAAGAGATACTTTAAACTAATCTCAGGTAGTTTTCTGTTGTACAGCAATCGTGTTTGGGCCAGAATAGATGGGCATCCTGTTAACTTCCCAGCAAATATAAGCCTTACTTGACAAGGGTGATATCCCTCTTGAAAGGAGGCCCACATTGCTTCGAACTCCTAGCCTTCTGTGTCTTTCACATTTGTGCCTTGGGAATTACATAAGGCACAGACTTTAAGTCTGTGTGCTTATGCCCCTGGCTCTACAACTCATGATGGCTGACAGTGGTGTGAATGCCTGACTTAAAATAGCATCCTCTTAATCACTTGCAGATGGATAAATAGTAGAATCATAGACATTAATGTTACAATACAATGTCAAGCTTGAAAAAGGAGCATTTTGAGCTGTCCTTAGCATTCTAGCTAGATTATAATCCTCCCTTCAGGTACAAGCTATTTATTAACTAAAATGAAAGTTGCCAATTTTTCAGATAGTCCCTACTTTTTAGGTCACATAATTTTTGGTATACACATGTGATCACTCACTAGTCCCTCATGATTTGAGCAGTACAAGGCTGTCAAAAGAAACAATATAATAAATCATAGTATCTCTACTTTTACAAATTTGACCTCAGTACCAAAAGTACTTTTAAAAAATTACTAGATGGAGAGATATCAAGTGTTAACAAACTTGAACAACTACTTTCTTAATCTGATAATTTTTGTTATGTGCCGTCGAGTTGGAAACAAGTCACACAGCTGGTTCTATAGCAGGTTTTAAGAGGCTGAAAATTGCATGCAAATGAATGTTCATCTTTCTTTCTTAGAGCTGCTGGTGGATTCAAACCATATGCCTTTGGGTAGTTAGTGCAACTCTTTAATAGTAGGCCACCAGAACTCCCTAATTTGATAACTCGTAAAGTTAAATAAAATGAGCATTTTAGTTTAAAATTTGGCTTTTCTAGCCATTACATTAGCTCTCTTTAGTCTCTAAATACCTTAACTGTGGACAGATGGTCTTATAAATCATCAACAGCTGTGGAACTAATATAAGATAGAAAGTGTTTTCCACACCGTACAGCAAAATCCTGGTAACAGTGGTGGAGAAAAGAGAGATGGTGGCAAAGTTTAACCAGAGGATCCCCAAGTTAAAGGTCCTAGTTAAAAGTTTTGATGGAAGAAAGAGTTGACTGCTGAACAGTTCTGAGAAAATGTTTTCTTGATAATTAAGGAAATCAGAGGCTTTTTGCATTTGTGCCACTGAACTGAATCTGGACTTTTACTAATTGAGGAATTGTGCCTTGTTGATCTGGTTCGCAACTGCTAGATTGTGAGGTATTCTATGCCTCCCTGTTCCCCAACCTATTTTCATAATAAATCTCACTCTTGCAACCACAATTCTGAGTAAAGTCTGTTAGTCAAGGAATATTAAACCCAAATAACCGATAGAAATAGGTGCAGAAGCATGTTGGGAGGGGAGGGGGTTGTGTGCCTGACCAAGCAGTTATCCGTTTGGCACTCTGGATATTATTGGTGGGGACAGTTTTATGAAGTAAGTAGAAGTCAGACTGGGCCACTTCCACATCCCATCTATTTCCTTTATACAATGAAGTTGTGTTTCTTTGTTTTAAAAATAAATGAGCTGTTTCCACACTAATAGTCCATTGTCTAATTGCCTAAGTTAATATACTAATATAAGTTCTGCTATCTTCTAAGTTTGGAAGCAGGAGTGGCATCCACTTCCTAAACAACATGACTCCAGAAACTCTATGAACTTTGATAAATGACGATAGGTATGGAAAAGCTTCAGGCCTTTTGTTCACAGGTTCACTATGAGTCATGTTCAACTTGACAGCCATCAACAACAATATCTCCTAAGGAGTCTTAATGGCATAGTTGATTACATGTTGTGATGCTAATGACAAGATCATCAGTTCAAGTCTACCATTTGTTTCTTGCAGTCCACTCTTTTTAAAAATTTCATAGCCTTGGAAGTTTGATGGAGGGAAATGATGAGTTGGAATTGACAATATGCAATGTATGGGTAACTATCTGCTAAATATTTCTAACAATATGAATGCATTATGGAAATGCTGTTGTTGTTTCGGAAGTGGATAGCGTTCCTGCTTCCAGGCTTGTATTAGTCAGGAAGCTCCAGCAAACACTGTCCACCATGGGTGACCATTACCATGTTTGGCACATCATTGTCCCAGTGTTCAGCATCACAGCAAACACGAGTTACCTCTGTGCAGCAACACACAGACCAGTGCTAGACCATCTAGGAGAATGCTTGACAGGAAGACAATTTGAACCGGACCTGAGGGCCGCAGATTCAAATCACCCACGTTCAGCTTGGTAGCATAACTTTCTGTCCACAAGGCCAACATAGCTCTCTCTCTCTCTCTTTCTCTCTCTGTCATCATTGTTATTGTTGTTTGGTGCTGTCGAGCCATAGACAACTTATAGCGACCCTATGAACAAAAGGCCTGAGCATTGTTCATAGGGTTTGTTATGGAAATAGGTATACCAATAACACTAAGTTTAGAATCAGATTATAGATTCTTATCCATCTGTTGACACATAAGACTTGCATGAAATATTTCCAGAAAGAAATAACAGAAACCCAAGATGGTTGAAATATAGCTATTGGTTTATTATGAAAATAAATTATCAGGACAATCTTCTTTGAATATTTACTTGAAAATACTGTATTTACATTTTAAAAATCCCAATGTAATTTCTTAAAATCCCAACACTTATTTATATCTCGGCATATGCATGACTAAAATAATATTGAACTTTTAAGTGTAGTTTTAATAATTAAAATATTTTCAATGTTTTTTTCTCACTATCCTTGCTTCTAAGAAGAACTTTGATTACATTTCTTCTAAGACACTTTTGTCTGTTTTGTTTATATTTCCTGTTATTGTCAATACTCTTTACTAACACCACAATTCAAAGACATCAATTAGTCATTGAACTTATTAGTCATTGTCCAGCTCTCACATGTACATGAAGCAATTGAAAATACTGTGGTTTTGGACACATAACTTTGTCCTTAAAGCAACATTCTTACTTTTTAGAATTTTAAAAAGATCATTTGCACCATGTTTGTTGTTTAGTATGTAATTCATCTCTTGATAGCTACTTATCAGTGTTTATTGGAGACCCAAATAAATAGTTATTAAGAAATTAAAACTTTTTCCCAGCTTTTATGATACTGTTTATTTTTCCTGTTAGGAATTTATTTTCTCTATGTCAAGTCAAAATCTATAATGATGGAAATAGTTGAAGATTGGTCCATAAGTGCTTCAAATATTTCATTTTCTGCAGGCGAGGTTGTGTTGTCAACATATCGTAGATTGTTGATGAATCTTTCTCCCATCCTGATGCCACATTTCATCTATGTAGTCTCAATTCTTGGATTATTGCTCAGCATACGGACATATAGACATGCAGAAAGAGTATAACTTGTGCATACACCTTCCATATTTTAAACCTTGAAGTGTCACCTGGTCCTGTTTAATGACTGTTTCTTGATTTATGTATAGATTTTTAGATGAGTAAAAATGAGTATTCTGGAATTTACATTCTTCGCAATGTCCTCTATAAATCATTTCCCAGAAAACCAGAATAATTTTCTATGAATTCCACAGTTAGAAACTAAAATAGTCAAGTTAGGCCCCAATAAATTTTATTTCAGAATCAATAGTTGTTTGTTGGTTTTATTCTCCCCATCTAAAGTGATTTTGGAGGCATGACCCTTTGAGGGAGAGGAGCTCTAGACAACCTCTCTGTCTCTTCAGCAGACTATTTCTGCTTTAACTCTTCAGTCCACTGAGTTTCTGTGTAAAATTTGGTCTGAATAAGTACCACAGCAGCATCAACATCATTGTAAGAATATTACCCATGTGTTACAAATAACACTATATGGACATATGACTGAATAATATCTATTATTACTTCCTTATATTATCAACTGACTTTTGCCATACTTTAATGTTGTTGTTGAACAAATTGGGAAAACCTGTTGACAGGGACTGTTCCAAAGTACTAAAGGGCAATGATGTCAGTATAAAGACTAAGGTACACCTGGCCAAGTCAACGTTCTCAGTTACTTGCCATGCATTAAAAAGTTGGACAGTGACTAAAGATGACAGAGGACTTGATATCTTTGAGATGTGGTGTTATAGAACAATACTGCATGTCCCATGAACTTCCAAAAGAACAAAGAAAACTGTCTTAAAGGAAGCACAACCAAAGTGCTTTTTATAGGCAAGGATAATGACATGTCATTTTATATACTTTGTTGACAAACTGGCTAACTTGGAGAAAGTAATATCAGGGTACCCCTTGGAGACAAGGATGGTGAAACTTCATCTCACCTACTTCAGCATATTTTCAGTAGGGCCCAGTCTTTGGAGAAAGACATAATTCTTGGGAAGATAGAGGGTCAGTATAAACAAGGAAGACCCTTAACAGGATGGATTGACATGGTGACTATAACAATGGGCCAAAGTATGTCAGAGATGGTTAGGATGACACAGGATAGCGCAGAATTCAGGTCCATTTCTGTAAGTTGTGGTTGACTCAAGGGCACGTAGCAATAATAATACATAATAGGGCATAGTTAACATAATAAGACATGATTAACAACATTCTAGTAAGAGTGAAGCTGAGGTTGATGTAAAGATTTTCTACAATTAATGTTGTTTAATGTAGTGATATAATAATTTTTCAGTAATTTGATTTTTCAGAGTAAACATTTCTAGAGTCTGAGGTGATTGCTTCTTGGCCTTTTTGCTAAGATCATGTGTAGTAGGGTCTGAGGTGAGCAGTGGCCAGTGGACTATGCCCCTGATTTTAATTGTTGTCTTTGCTCACTTTTCCTTTTCACTTTTTAAAAAGTGTGAGAAATTATGACATTGTAAGTTAATTTATTTGCTTTCTCTTTTCCACAAAGACATGTTATTTTACCTCCTTCTTGTATAAAACGGATCTTATGAGAATAACATGAAACCACTTTGGTCAAATTTGTGTATAAGTTTAGTCAAGGTATGCCCTGACTCAAATAAATTATGTTAATTGAGGGTTTCTTTTTTTAAAAGAAAAAAAAGTTGTGTCAATTAAGACAAATATTTTATGTCAGTCTCTTCTTTGGCAGTATTATATATAACAGCCAGGAAATACATTTGTTATATTTAATTCCTTTTAAAATAATAATAACCATAATAAATCACATTTTAGGTTAGGTTAGTTTAGGTCCAAACCTGTATAGAACATAGTCTTCCATATTTGTTCTCTGTAGAAAAATCACTCTTTTATATATGAGCCTTGTGAAATATTTTCCTTAATTAGTAATGCATTACTCATGTTCTGACATTAGTCCACCGAAGGTTAACTTGAGAAGGGGATATCAGAGAAAAACGCTTTCCTTCTTTTGTTTATCCATTTGTGGAGGAAAAGTTGGAGAGGACGTGAACAGAAATGAAATTTAGATTTGCAGTTCAGAAAATACAGAAATAAAGTCCACGGTGTGTTTCAGTGTGTTTCTTGTAAGCAAACAAGCTTGGCAATCTAGGTAATTTTTCTGGCTTTTGTTATTCTCTAGTGTATATATCTGTTGCCAAATTTAAATGACAGTATATTGAGGGTATTTAAAGCTTTTTTGCTGTTGTAGTGTTCTGCGGAGGTGATTCTGCTCATAGAGTCTGGGAGTAGAACTGCTCTTCAGGGGTTTCTAAGCATGTTCTTTATAGGAACAGACCCTCAGGACTTTTCTCTTGAGTTGTAGTTTGTGAGTTTGACCTTTAAGTGAACAGCTGAGTGCTTACCAATTGCACCTCTAGGTCTCTGGAAATTGCATATTCAGATATTCTTATTCTCCTCTTCCTAAGACATATAGTGGGAGGGAGGAGAAGAAGTGATTTAAGACTCATTATATAACTCCTTTTTTACTCATGTTGCCAAGACGCCCTGTAAGGGAATGAGAATCCAAGAGGGGAGTGGCAGCATCAGTGTCAACCAGACAAATAGGCAGTCCAGTGTCCACTGTTCCCCACCCCATGCTCACCCCCCACACACTGCTCACCCGGGGATTGACCGTGCACCCCCGCAGACCCAGTTCTATCTTATGCCACACCCATTTTGTCTTACATCTGGAACCAGAGACTCTGAGATCATTCTGTCCGGAGTCTGCACCCTGTCACATGTGGCCTGTATTCAGACTCTGGATTCATGGAGGCCTCTCATCTGATTGACGATCATCCTTCTAACTGGACACTCTTCTCCAACAGTGTGTGGCCACATTTGGCAGCCCCTGGTTATGTCAGATAAGCAGTGACTGTCTCCTAATCATCTCTGACTAGGAACAATTTCTCATCCATCCCCTGGACTGGCAAAGATGTCATCTCTAGCCAGGCAAACAAGCTTCTCTGAGGCCAGCACAAAGTCTGCTCCAGACTGGGTGTCAGCCAAGTGGTTGTTCTCCAGATTTCTTGACACAACTTGGTGAGCATGTCCAGGGCAGTATCTGTTAGCTTAAATGTGTCAATTGGTATACCATCTATTCCTGGGGCCTTATTTTTTTGCTATTTCTTTCAAAGCAGCTTGAACTTCATCCTTCATCACCATAGGCTCTTGCTCATATGTTGTTTTGTTAAATTCTTCTGTGTCTGTCAATTCTGTTCAATACAATGACTCAGTACATTCTTTCCATCTTCTTTTGATACCTCCTGGATCATTTAATATTCTGCCTAAAGCATCCTTGATTATAGCAACTCTAGGTTTGAATTTGTTCTTCAGTTCCTTAAGCTTAAGAAATGCTGAGCGAGCTTGATCCTTTTGGTTTTCTGACTCAGTGAAAGATAAATCCCTCATTGTGGAGTTAACCATTAGTTACAGTGTTGTCCTTCCCCTGAGCCCAGTGCCTTGACCCACTTATTTCCCAGCTCCACCCTCCACCAGGGTATCCCTTCACTTCTACCAAATCTCTTCAGAATTTATCTTCCATTGTCCGACCCATGATATGACAGCTTGTAACTGAAGCTTTCTTGGCACACTTGGCCAACTGACTGGAAGAAATCTATATTTGTTCCCATGCCAAAGAAGGGTGACCCAACTGAGTGTGGAAACTGCAGAACAGTGCCATTGATTTCACATGCAAGCAAGATTCTACTGAAGATTATCCAAAAACGATTAGAACAGCACATCAGCAGAGAACTGCAGAAAGTCCAGGCTGGGTTTAGAAGGGGTCGTGGTATGAGGGACAGAGGGACATTGTAGTTGATGTTAGATAGATCTTAGCTGAAAGCAGGGAAAACCAGAATAATGTCTCTCTGTGTTTCATAGATTAAGCAAAGGTGTTTGACTGTGTGGATCATAACAAACTGTGGCTGACTCTGAGAAGAATGGGAATCCCAGAACATTTAATAGTGCTAATGTGAAAACTATGCTTGGAACAATAGGCAGTCATTAGAACAGAGCAGGGCAACACTGCATGGTTCAAAATTGGGAAGGGTGTACGCCAGGGATGTGTCCTATTTCCATACCTTTCCAACCTGTATGCAGAACAGATTATCCGAGAGGCTGGGCTCTATGAGGAGAATTGTGGCATCAGGATTGGTGAAAGATCTATTAACAATCTGCATTATGCAAATGACACAACCCTGCTTGGTGAAACTGAGGAGGACCTCATGCACTTGCTGCAGAGGGTCAAGGACTACAACCTTCAGTATGGACTGAGGCTCAGTGTCAAGAAGACAAAGATTCTCACGTATTGGTAGCATCAGGATGGATGGCGAAGAGATTGAGATTGTTCATAGCTTCAGTTTGCTCGGCTCCACAGTCAACACTCTTGACACCAGCAGCCAGGAAAATAAAAAAACATATTGTGATGGGAGAGTTTGCTGTTAGGGACCTCTCTAAAGTACTCAAGAGCAACAGTGTCTCTCTGGAGACTAAGGTGTGCCTGATACAGGCCATGGTCTTTGCTGTCACTTGTTATGCATCAGAGAGTTGGACAATGAGTAGGGAGGACAGAAGGAGAATTGATTCCTTTGAGCTGTGATGCTGGAGAAGAGTATTGAATGTACCATGGACTGCCAAGAAAACAAACAAATTCATCCTGGAGAGGGTTAAACCAGGCTACTCCTTGGAGGCAATGATTCTGGGGCTTCGTCTGACATATTTTGCACATGTTTCAAGGAGAGACAGGTCCTTGCAGAGGGGCATAATGTTTGTTTGGTAGGGTAGAGGGACAGCGCAGGAGGGGAAGACCCTCTCTGAGGTGGATTGATTCAGTGACTGGGGTAATCGGAATGGGAGTGTCAGAGGCAGTGCAATTCCCACAGGATAGAGCAGGATTTAGGGCTGTTGTACATAGGGTCGCTATGAGTCGCAAATGACTCGACGGCACATAACAACAGCAACAACAACAATTGCAATGCATGGTTTCTATAGTAAGTTTGTTGGTTAAAATATTGGAATCTCACTTGATAGCTCTACGTTGGCCTAGTGGAAGGAAGCTGTGCTTCCAAGCCGAAGGTGGGTGACTGTCATCTGTGGCCCTCGGCCAGGTTCAAATTGTCTTCCTGTCAAACATTCTTCTAGGTGGTATAGCACTGGTCTGTGCGTTGCTGTACAGAGGTAACTTGTGGTTGCTGTGATGCTGAAGCCTTTGACAGTGATGTGCCAATCGTGGTAATGGGCACCCATGGTGGACAGTGTTGGCTGGAGCTTCCCGACTAAATCAAGCCTGGAAGCAGGAGCAGCATCCACTTCCAAAATGGCTTACCTCTGGAAACTCTATGTACGAACAGTGCTCAGGCTGTTCGTTCATAGGGTCATTATGAGTCATCTATGACTTGACGGCATTAAACAACAACAACAACATGGTTTATTTTCTAATTTGTAAAATTAAAGACATTACATCAAGATGTTCTTGAGATTGAACTAGACTTTCTAGAGTTCTTGGAATAAATCATGACACATTCTAATAAGATTCTGATAACTTAAAAATAAAATCTGCGTAGACAATAATATACCATTTAGCTGATTATTGGCCAGGTGATTCTACTCAAAGGCCTCAAGTAACTTTTCTGCTTCATATGAGCCTGGCTTTAAATATTGGGGACTATCAGAGCACATGAAGTATTACAGAAAATCATTCTACTGACAAAACTGAGAGATGAAAAGACTCAGAGCTGGAAATCCAAGGATTTACAAAGAGAAAAATAAATCCTTGTTTTAGCCAGAGTAGCAAATTTTGAAAAAGAAGCATGTGTTGGAAAAGTAGGTTAGAAAAGAGATCCTAGAAGTTGCAGAAGACTTTTGTTCTCCTGGTACTGGGAACAAAGAGAAATTAATCTTGCCGAGCCTGCAAGTCTGTAGTTACAAGATTGCACTGCAACAAACAGGGAGATAGAATTAGGAGTCTGAGTAAAAGCACAACAAGGAAATGAAAATACCAAGAGATGTTTGAAAATAACAAAACAACACACACAAAAAAACCCGAACAAACAAGGATGTAATGGATTTTTTTACCAAGAGATGTTTAAAAATAACAAAACAACCCAAAAAAATAAAACCTGAACAAACAAGGATGTAATGAATTTTAAAGAAGGAGACAACTCAAAACTGATTCTGCTATTTCTAAATTTTGGGTGGAAAGTTGGTTCTATTAATATGAAGATCAAATCATACCTTTCTACGAAGTCCCTGTTGTGTATAATCAACTCCTGTGCAAGAACTGACTCATAGCTGACCTTCCAGTGGGTTTTCAGAGACAGTAAACTGTACAGAAGTTGGTTATGCATCTTTCTCCTGCAGGTGGATTTGAACCATGTGCCTTTGCATTGGCAGTGGAGCTCCTTAACACAAGAAGTCCTCAGGTGGCATAAGTGGTTAAGCTCACCCAGAGACACTTGGGAAGAAAAGGTGGATGATCTGAAAGGTGACGCCGTTGGAGGCTAATGGAGCTGTGCTCCTCTGTATGAACACTTGCAGTCACCAGGGGACCAGGCAACCAAAATTAACAGTCTTTTGAATCTCAAATTCAAAAGCCTTAATGATGGAAGAAGGTTTGCGGTCTTGACTTTTTGGGTAAAAATAAACATACACTATCATATTGTAAGTGCCTACACTATTATAATGACCACAGTATTCCCTGTATTCACTACATGAGACTTAAATTGAAAGCACGGAGAAGAGCACATAGTTTTCCAATTATAGCAATAAAAGTGTATATAATTTAAAAATAAAATATTGTTTCCACTTTTCATCCTTTCTTTTCTCTTGATGAAAAATTAAATTCAGTGCCCCAACTATGAGGACACAAAGGAAGAAAAGAATATGCACTGAACTGTAGCGAGGAATGCATCTTGGATGAGAGACACAGAGGACGAGAATGAGAACCTAGAGCTGGATACGGGAATGTGAAAATGAGGTGGAGGTGGAAAGGAGACCACAAAGGAATAAAACACTAAGGAGGTAACACGAAGAAGAGGAATTAGTGACCAAACACAGAAAGATAACAGATTCCAACTCATGGAAAGAAATATCAAATTATGTGACCCAACTAATATAAACATCATGTTGTTGTTGTTGTTAAGTGTCATCGAGTCGTAGACGACTCATAGCGACCCTATGAACGAAAGACCTGGACACTTGTGTAACTATTATCCTTTCTCCAGGTTTATAGGGTTTCCAGAAGCAAGATATTTCAGAAGTGGATGCCACTGCTGCTTCCAAGCTTGTTTTAATTGGGGAGCTTCACCAAACACTGTCCACCGTGGGTAACCATTCTCACATTTGACTCATCAGTGTCTCAGTGTTCCGTATCACAGAGACCACAAGTGACCTCTGTACAGCAAGTGGACACACCAGGGATATATGACCTAGAAGAATATTTGACAAAAAGCAATGAAAAACAGGCCTGAGGGCCGGGGAGTAGAGTTACCCACCTTTGGCTTGGAAGCATCACTTTCTGTCCACTAGGCCAACTGCTCTCTTTGTGTTGTTGTAAGTAAAGAAATTTAAAATTTTTTAGGAGCTTATATATTTATATAGCTTTAACATACCTTTCTACAATGTATTTACAGTTATAGAAGCAGAAAGGAATAATTTTATAATTGTATAATGCAAATGTCTGGAAAAGACAACTTTGATTAGCTAATAAAAGTGATCATCATGAGAGTAGCTCTGGTGGCCTAGGGTTACGAAACTGCATTGCAATCCTGAAAAGTGATCATCGTTTCTAATTTCCTTGGGTCTGCTCCTCGCCCTGGAATAGCTGGGTCATGTGGGATTTCTGTGTCCAGCCTTTTGGTGAAACGCCAGACTGCCTTCCAGAGTGCTTGTGTCATTTTACAATTCCACCCACAGAGTATGAGAGTTCCAGTTGCTCCACTTCCTATCCAACATTTATTGATTGCTGTCCTGTTAAATTTTGCCACTGCCTTTGTAATGAGGTGATATCCCATTGTGATTTGTACTTGAATCTCTCTGATTACCAGTGATTTTCAAATTTCTTCATGAGTTAGTTAGTCATCCAAATGTCTTCCTCTGTGATAAGTCTTTCCATGTCTTGTCTATTTGTAATTGGGTTATCAGACTTTTTTAATGGAGGCCCTGTAGGATTCTGTAAACTTTCATTATGAGACCTTTGTCAAAGACGGCATTACTAAATATCTTTTTTTTTTCCCTTCAGGCAGTAGATATTCTTTCCATGTTATCAGAAGAAGGAAAAAAAAATGATGCATAGAAAGACTTGATCTTTAGAAAGCCAAATTCATTAATGCTATTCTTTCCCTGCTGTGCATTTCTGGCTCTATTTTCCAGACTATTTTAATCATAGGCTGGACCTTCTAAGTTTGGTCCCATTTGGTCTCTTATAATGTTTATGGTCTTGGGCTTTACCCCTAGGTCTCTTATCTACCTTGAGTTGGGTCTCATACAAAACTTTACAGAATGAAGGAAGTTTACAATCATGAGATATGTCTCGTTCTTCAGCATGTGTAAATCCAATTTTCTCAGTACCCTTTATTGGAAAGGTGCTTCTCCTTGAATGGTCAGTCTTACCACTCTTGTCAGAAGTTAGTTGATATTAGATGTATGGTTTTATTTCTGAATTTCTAATTCTTACCATGCACAAAGGCAAATTCAACATAGAATAAACACTTAAATAGGAAAACAAAAACCATTAAATTCCTAGAACAAAGTGCAGCGTCAATGTTGTTGGGAATTGCTCTTTACAATATATTCTCTAATACAATAGTGATAGCACAAATAGCAAAAAAATTAAATGAGTGAGTGGGATTTTATTACTAAAGAAAATTAAAAATCAAGTAAGAATAAGACAATAAGACTAAAATCATCCTCAGAAATATAACATGCATATGTTGTTGTGTGCCATCGAGTCGCTCGAGACTCATAGCGACCCTGTGTACAACAGCCCTAAACTCTGCTCTGTCCTGTGCCAATGGCACTGTCTCTGATACACGCATCCCAATTATCCCGGTCACTGTATCAATCCACCCCTTAGAGAGTCTTACATGGGTGACTTAATGCAAAAAAGATAAACGAGTCACTAAATAAAAGGAACAAGAGATTTGTAAACATTTTACCAAAGTGATCATTCAAGCACATGAAAAGTTACTTAGCAACACTTGTCACCAGAGAGATTTAAAGCAGTATCACAATGAGAAGTCATTTTATCACCACGGCTGTGGTTAGGTGCCATGGTATTTGTTCTAATCCACACTGAACCTGTGTACTTCAGAAAGAAACACTGCTCAGTCTTTATAGTCATTACACCACTAAATCAATCCCTATCTTTAGGGACTTCCTCCTTTTCCCTGGTCCTGTATTTTAACTGATCATTATTTCTTTCTTCAGGGACTGTTCCATCCTAATTGTTGTTGTTGTTGTTGTTGTTGTGTGCCGTCAAGTCACTTGCAACTCATAGTGACCCTATGTACAACAGCCCTAAACTATCCTGTGCCAATCACACCGTCTCCAACACACCCATTCCAATTACCACAGTCACTGAATCAATCCACCTCATATAGGGCCTTCCCCTCCCGTACTGTCCATCCACCCTACCAAGCATGATGTCCCTCTCCAAGGACCGGTCCCTCCTTACAACATGTTCAAAGTATGTTAGACGGACCCTTAGAATCCTTGCCTCCAAGGAGCCACCAGGTTTGACCCTTTCCAGGATGAATCTGTACAACGTTCAAAGTGTGTGAAATGAATTTTTGCTATCCTCCATTTAAAGGAATATTCAGGTTTTATTTCTTCCATAAGAGATGTGTTATTTTTCTGACAATCCAATATTCTTTGCTAGCACCATAATTTAATATTCTTTGCTAGCACCATAATTTAAATAAAATAGTTGTTCGGTTCTCCTTACTCATTGTTGAGCATTTACATGCATCTGAAACAATGGACAAAACTATAGTTCATGGCAGATTCATCTTAATCGTCAGTGTCATATCCCCATGAAAAGGATGCTAACATGAGCTAATAATTAAACCAGGAAATAACAAATGTTTACATGAATGTAGGTATGTTGTAACATTTATTTCCTGCTGACAGGGATACAAAATAGTAGAGGTGATGTGGAAAGCACTCTAAGAGTTTCTAAACAAAGGGGATATAGGAATATCATGGTGCAGCAGTTTATTTCTTTCCTATAGACCCTAAAATTTTTAAAGCATAGTTTCAGGCATATCAATATGTATTGCAGTACTATTGACAATAGAAAAATATGGAAACAAATGTTCACCAGAAGATCAATGAATAAAGTATGTGATATGATTAAAACACCTGTATATGTATTATAGTTGTTATGTACTGTCGAGTTGCTTGTGACCCTGTATGCACAATAGCTCAGCATCTGCCCTACCATGAGCCAATCACACGCCTCCAATACACCTACCCCCATTACCCTAGTCACTGTGTCAATCCATCTTTTCCAAGGTCTCCCCTCCTGTGCCATCTCTCCACCCATCCAAGCACGATATCCTTCTCCAAGGACCAATCCCTCCTGGCAACATGCCCAAAAGATGTGAGATAGAACCTTAAAATCCTTGCCTCCAAGAAGCAGCTTGATTTTACCCTCTCTAGCACAGAGATGTTTGGCATCTTGGCAATTCACGGTTTGTTCAACACTCTTCTCCAGCACCACAACTCAAAGGTGTTAATTTTCTTTTTTCCTCTTTAGCCTTTGTCCAGTTCTATGATCTATAGTGAGTAGACTGTGTCCTGGATTAAGCACTATATATAGTCTTCTATGAAATACTGAGGTTTGGTTTCCGGTAATAAAATGACAATATTGATTAAGAGTAAGGTTTCAGTCAATTATTACAGATGCTGTCATTAAGTTCTATACTTTTTTATTTTTTTGCCTATTTTCATTATTAATTTTAATGAAAATTTACAGAGACTTTGCATTTCCATTCATTCATTGTTGTACTTTTCTCCCTGCCCACCTGTCCCCCTAATTTGCTCTTCTCTTTAGAAAGTAAAAGAAAAATTCTTTCATTGTTATACAATCCCTCCCCCTCTCAAGCCCACTCCACTATGCAGCCTTCGTTCTAGACTCCTATCATGACAATACTACCTAATCACATATCCCTTTTAAACAGTTCTTTCCCTCATCTGTTTCAATGCAGTATACATTATTTATCTCATCTTTCTCAGTCTCCCCCAACCTCAATGTCAGTCCCATTTTACAACACTGTCACTATGCAGCATTTGTCCTTTTGTGACAGAGATATTTCACTCAGCAAAATGTCCTCCAGGTTTACCCATTTTGAATAATATTTCTTGAGTTCCTTGTCCTTGTTTTTCAATTTAGCCTAGTATTCCATTGTGTGAATATACTACAACTTCTCTATCCATTCGTTTGTTGATGGCACTTAGGCTGTTTCCAACTCTTTGCTATTGTGAACAAAGCCGTGATAAACATGGGTGTGCAAATATCTGCTAGGGTGGTGGTTATGGTTAAGTTTTATACTTGTAAAAATGTTAAATTATCAAAACTTATGTGACAGTTATATGTTAAAAAGTTACAGTTATAAAAACAAGGAAAATCAGAGAGAAAAAGAGAGACCATATAAACATGATTATAAATATTTGTTGGCATTGTTTATATACAATAAAATACCTTATGAAATTTAAGCCATCGTCTTAGAGATTTAGGGTCATGATTTCTCGGGACATCCAAGTTAATTGGCCCAATGACATGCTCAAAGTTTTTGTTCTACCTCTGAGTGCATTGTGCAGTTCCTGGAGTCACAGAGGTTTGAAGTGCCTATCCACAACATAATTGATTTCTAGTCACATGGAGCAAAAGAGGAAGAAAGAATTAAGAAGATGAGGGAGAAATGCAATGTGGGGCTAACTATACCCGTGAACAACTGCTTCCTTTTCTAGGAGACCAGGAGAACCACATCATGCCTAACTACCATTATGTTCAATCATTTTGATCAAATATTATATAAAATAATCTTGATGGCAAAGGAAAAACGATGAACAGAATTTTAAATGCTCATTGACTTTAGGTTTTCTGGGCCCATGGAGCCTGGGTGATCCCCTAAGATTTCCACCTTCTGTAAAGTGGAACCTTATTCCTCTTTCCTTGAATATTGGCTACATCCATCTTCCAATGACCATAACACGACAGAGAATAATTACTATTTTAAGAGCAGATCATAAAAGGCATTGTTGTGTTGTTGGGTTTTTTCCCCTTTTGCATTAACCACTCTGGGTCAAGCTAGCTAATTAGACACTTAAACAGTCTAGGTGTTCAAGAACTGACCCTTCCTAACACGAGCCATGGAACAGCTTTATTTGATACACATGAAACTGAGCTTTATTTGATACAGATCCACGAGCTCCAGTGAAACGATTAGGTATTTTGAGGACTGGTCAAGCTGAGGACTTCTTCACTTGAGGTCCTGATCACGAAACAACCACCTAGGCCACTCCCAATTTTCTGATCCCCGGTAATTATGACAAATGGCATCCACTTGCTAAACAGTATGTTTCCAGAAACTCTATGAACTTTGATAAAGGTTGATAGTTATAGAAAGGCTTCAGGCTTTTCTTCATAGGGTCACTATCAGTCGTGCTCAACTCGAAGGCAATCAACAACCACATACATTATCTTAAGTTGGTAGATTTGGGAATAATTTGCTACAAAGTTTACAAAATACCTTCATCCTTGCTTGATTACCTTTTCCATTTCATCTGCTTAATGGTATCACAAACAATACCTATTTACCTTAATTTTTATTTATTGTTATTGTTGACTGCCTTCAAGTTGAGCAAGACTCATAGCAACCCTATGAACAGAAGGCGTGAAGCCCCTCTACAACTATTGACATTTATTAAATTTTTACTTAGGTATTACGAATTAAATTTCATAAATTCTTGAGCTGATAAATAAATCCATTACTATTAGACTGTGTTAAATGTCTTCAATATCAATCCATCCAAGTGTAAATATGAAGGAAAAAAATGCTTTATCCACATGGTTCATTTAGGATCTAAAGACCAGGTCATTATGTGAAAATAAGAATTAGGTGAAAATAAAGGATGGCCACACCTGTTCACTAAATGGAGGATTATGATATCATAACTGACAAATTACTGCATTAAAATGACTATATCTCGTTACAACATAACTATTAAACCACTCAGAATCAAAAGTCAGACAAGCGAATATACCCCCTCGTTCATTACACCCAACCTTATTCTTACCTTGCATTTTGACATTTGTTTTTCTAGATATATGCCACTAATATGGAAAAATACGCAGCAGACTTTGTTCTGTAGTAATACCAAATATTACGGAAGTAGATAGTCTGTAAGGGAGTAGTAGGTCTCTAAGAGAAGAGAGGCTTGTGGCTCTAGATGGAGATTCAAGAACAATTTACTTAACTAGTGAAAGTGAGAACATGTTGTAGTTATGGGACAAATTAAAGATAGAGAAGCAAATTCTGGCATAAGCAATCTGTCAAATGCTCATCTGTCAAAGAGTTCAAGGAAAGGTAACCACCAAGGGGAAGTAGAGTGTAGATTATGAGGAAAATTGCATGTCATAGAAGATAGCGTTTTATAGGAGAAGGAATGAACTGAAAATATTATTTTTAAAAGTGTTAGCAGTAAAAATAGACCCTATTTCAAGAAACTAAGAATTGTGTGGGAGGATTTTAATATGCTGTGATCAACTTTGCATGTGCTGCATCATCAACTCAGACTTTCTATCTACCCAAACTGTGTAGTCAAGAAAAGACTTAATGCGGTTTGCATTGATTGGATGTTTTGGCTTAAAGTCCTGAAGCACTTTAGACACATTTTATTTTCCTTCTCAAGAAATAGTCACCTCCTAAATATTCTTGAGGGCCCAGAGCAATCAAGTTGATGTGTCGCTCATGCTGAAGGTCCGAAACAGACCATTAGGTGCTTTTCTCCTGAGAATTTTAGGTCCCCATGCTGATGGAGATCATAGGTGTTTTCAGGAAGACAGATGAGCGAAAGCGAAAACAGAAAAACACGTGATATTTTTATTTTCACATGTTATTTCTTAAATGATTTCCCTTTTAGTAACACTTCACTTTAACCCACACTTTACTAGTCAAAACAACTTATAAAGCAACATCTGAGTTCATCAGATAGAAATAAGTAATCCTCCTTTCAAAAAGGAAGAGATAAGAGAATGTGTACCAACCCAAGGGGATCTTATGTCATGCATTTATAAAATTATGGAAAAGTTAAAGTATTAACACTTTTCATGCAGTGGATTTTAAACTTTAATAGTCACATTATCTTTTTTTTCTCAAGGAGGAAAAATATTTTAAAGAAAACCTGCATGCAAAATCAATGAAAATTCATTTTTTTCCTGCCCACTTATGTCTTTATAAGTAGACCCTTGAACTCTTCATTTCCTTATTTCTTCCTTCATGCTCTAAGGGGACCCTGCATGTTTCTAAAGAACCTCATTAGAAGAAAGTTCCAGAACACAATTTGAAAACCACTGTTCTATACTATTTCATTTGATTTATGCATTCTCTCTATGGCAGCTCTAAGCCATATGTACTTATTTCATGACTTTAATTTGGAATGGTCAACGAAAAAGAATTGACACCAAAAACATCCTGTTCTTACTTAGAAAGAACAATTTATCGGCCAGTGAAAAAGACTCAAATAACTATGAGGCCAAACTTTATGATAAACTTGTCACTGGTATGAAGGAAATTAGTTTACCCCCAAGTACATATTATAAAATTCTAACCTCTTTGCTTCTGGATGTCACCTCATTTGAGAAGAGGTTGGGTTTCTTGTTTGTTGGTTTGTTTTTTTTGTTACGTTAATGAGGCTGTGTCTTGTTTATCTAAGGATATTTATCAAATCAATACTTTTTTGTAATGTGAAAAGAACAGGCAAGGACAGGAACAAGGTAGTACAAATGGAAAAAGATCAATGCCTGTGAAGATCACCAAGGACACTAGGAAACTAAGCTGAAAGGACAAGATTCCCTCCCAGAGCAGGCAGAGCAACCTAGCACCAACGCCCTGAATTGGGACTTCAGTTTCCAAAACGTGAGAAAATATATTTCTGTTTGTTAAAACCACCCACTTGTGGTATTTCTGGTATAGCAGTACTGAGACAGTTACATAATGAGCCAATATCATCATGAAGACATTTTTATTCCAAATGCATTTTTATATATTGCAATTTATGGATTTTTAAATTCATATATGTTACCGAATATATTATTTGGTCCCAGATGATTATAGATTTATTTAACTTTGAACTAATAGTAACAAATTCTTTCTAACATAGTCAACTTTCTCATAGTCTGTGTTGTAGTTGTTATGTGCCTTTGAGTCAGAACCGACTCATAGCTGATCCTCCAGCAGATTTTCATAGGCCATTAGTCCAACAGGAGGAGATTGCCCATCCTTCTCCCATGAAGCATTTCTTGTATTTGAACTGCATGCTTTCACGATTGCAGCACAGTTTCTTTCCACTAGGCCAGCAGAGCTCCCTTACGTATTTTATATTCTATAATCTATTGATTTTATTTTTTGAAGAACTTGAAACAGGGCAGTCAGAGCCAGATCTAACAAGGGGCGTGTAGTGTTAAGTTAGACTGCTACAGAGCAGAAGCTTTCCTTGAATTAAACATGCCCACGCCCTATTGCAATGCACACTCTGTTCCTGGTCAGTTCTTTTATACACTGTTGCTTTCTAAATTCGTTGCCATCACGCTGTTACTAACTCAACTCAAATACTCCAGCGGGTTTCCAAGGCTGCAATCTCATAAGAGGAGAATGCTCGCCTTTGTCCCGTGTGCTGCTGGTGGATTCAAGATCCCAGAGCAACTTCATACAGATGACACACCATCTGATAAACCAAATTCTTTAAGCGTCATCCTTCATTTGCTACATGATATTTTTCTGAGATAGCAGAATGCCTTCTGCCGGGACAGGACTTGAGCTGGGGTCTACAGAGATGACGCACGTGACCATCCCATAACAAAGGATGCTTACTGACCCAGGCAACTAAGACTTCAATGTGGATTACATCTCAACATCAAAACAAACAAACAAGAAAAAAAAAACAAACAAAAAAACTAAGGTTCTTACCACTAGGCCAATAGGCAACATCATGATATATGGAGAACGGTTTGAAAGTGTTAATGATTTCATCTCCCTTGGATCCATTCTTGATTAACATTCTTGGTACCAGCAGTCAGGAGACAAGGAGATGTATTGCCGTGGGCAAGGCTGCTGTCAGAAAACTCTCTAAAACACTGAAGAGAAATTATGTCAGCTTGAAGACTTGGTTTATTTGATTCACATCATGGCTTTTTCAATCATTTGCTACACATCTGAGAGCTGGACAGTGGATAATGATGACATAATAAGAACTGATGCCTTAGAGCTGTGCTGTTGGAGTACAGAATATCTCACGGACTGCCAAAAGAACAAACAGATATGTCTTGGAAAAGTTGTCACTAGCATGCTCCTTGAAAACAAGGATGGCTTGGCCTCTCGTAATTTGGACACGTTGCTTGGAGAGACTATTCATTGGAAATGAATATCATCCTGAGAAAATTTCCGTGAAAGACAGGAAGATGCCCAGTGGACTGGATTGGCATGGTGACTGCAGCAATGGGTTCAACTGTATCAGAGATGGTGAGGGTGGCACAGAATAAGACAGGATTCAGATCTGACATCCACAGGGTCACTATGAGTTGTATTCAACTCGATGGTACCTACTGGATGGCACAGAACAGAAAGGGACCCAAGTGCTTTCATAATGAAATCCATCCTGAAAGGCTGCAGGTGCATGCATTTCATTTTCATAACTCCACCTACATGGGCCAGATCCCAGAAACCCAGACAACTGAGGAATATGTAAAGCTTTATTGCTGTTGTGGTTACATACCATCGAGTTGGCTGCAGCTTTTAGTGACCCCATGTACAACAGCTCTGAAGTCTACCCTATTTTGAGCCAGTCTTACTGATTCCAACAAACCAACCCCCTTTGCCCTAGGTACTGTATCAATCCATCTCATCCAGGGTCTTCCTCTCCTGCCTTCTGTCTGCTTTCCACCCTTCTGAACATGAGGTCCTTCCTCCAAAGACCAGTCCCTCCTGGCCATGTGCCAAAAGTATGTGAGATGGAGCTTCAAAATCCTAGCCTTCAAGGAAAGACTTGGTTTCATCCTCTCAAAGACAGACTTATTTGTTTTCTTGGTGGTCCATGGTATGTTCAAAGACACTTCTCCAGCACCACAACTCAACAGCTTTGATTCTTCTGTCATCCTTCATCATTGTCCAGCTCTCTGGTGCCTAGCAAATAATTGCAAAGACTATGGCCTGGATCAGGCACCCCTTAGTCACTAGACTGATATTGTTGCTTCTCAGTTACACGGAGAAGAGAGGTCACTGACAGCAGATTTTCTCATTGCAATTCATCTTTTTATTTCCTGACTTCCCATGCCAGGAGTGCTCACTGTGGAGCTGAGCAAGATGCAATTGTTAACATCAATCTCTTCTTCATCTATCATGATGCTGCCAATTGCCCCTGTGATGAGAATCTTTGTCTTCTTGATGTTGAACTTCAATACATATTAAAGACTGCAGACCTACACCTTCTTCAGCAAGCATTTTTGGTCCTCCTCAGTCTCAGCAAGCAAGGTTGTATCATCTGCATTAGTGTAGGTGGTTTTTGAATCTTCCTCCAACCCTGATGCCACACTTCTCCTCATATGCCCAGCCTTCAGAATGAACTGTTCTGTGAATAGATTGAAAAGCTGTGGAGTCAGGATGCATTCCAGACACACTCCTTGCCGGATGTTGAACCTTGTAGTTTTCTTGCTCTGTTCTGAGGACCATTTCCTGGTCTGAGTACAGGTTTCACATGAGCACAATCAAGTATTCTGGATTCCCATTCTCCTCAAAACTGGCCACAATTTGTTGTGATCCATACAGTCAAATGCCTTTGCATAGTCAATGAAGCACAGACAGCCTTCTTCTGGTACTCTTTCCTTTCTGCCAAGGTCCATCTGACATTGATGATAATGTCTCTAGTGCCACATCCTCTTGTAAACTCAGCTTGCATTTCTGGTAGTTCTCTGTCGATGTACTGTTCCAGTCGTATTCGGATCATCTTCAGCAGGATTTTGCTTATGTGTGATATTGTTTGATAATTTCCACACTCTGGTGGGCTAATTTTTTTTTTGTAATGAAAATAAATATGAATCTCTTCCATTCAGTTGGCCAGGTAGTTGTGCTCCAGTTTTCTTGGCACAGTTTTGTTGCATGTCACTAAAAATAAGAATTTGATTTAAATAACTGAGCAGGGTTTCAATGAATCTTCAGGACAAAAAGACCTTGGAAAGCTGGTGATCCACTGCTTAAAAATCAGTGAAAACCGTATGGATTAAAATGATCTAATCTGCAACCTATTATGTATTTGGCACACCATAAGTCAGTGCTAATTTTATGGTAACTAATAATGATATATATATACTCAAAAGCAGCAGTCAGGAGGAAATCAAAAGACAAATTACACTGGGAAAATCTGCTGTCAGGGACCTCTCCAGAGTGCTGAGGAGCAACGATGTCAGTCTAGATACAAAGGTGCACCTCATCCAGGCCATGATCTTCTCAATTA
>NW_006399754.1:26775528-26777361 GCF_000299155.1 Elephantulus edwardii
AAAAAGTTTTACAGTTACCACTTTTGGAAACATGAGCTCTTCATTAGAGATAAATATTTTATTTCTATAATTTCACATATTTAAGATGATTAGCTTCCCTTGATACCAAAAACTGTAATAATCAGACAGGAAATGGGAGAAGAAAGATATTTTATTCTTAAAATAACTATTACACTAAAGTCTCTCAAAAGACCTTTCAAAAGAAAAAGCAATTAAGAAATGAATTGACCTAATTTTTTATAGTTACCTAAAACTATATCTACCCCCCCCTTTTTATTGAAAAGTCTTTTACTTTTTATGCTTGCACTTTATGGAGAAACCTCCATCTATTTCTACAAAAATAAACTTCATTGGATTACAGTGTCTAATACTTTTGTTTTAAAACCTAGAAAATGATAGATTTTTCTAAAGTGAATAATTAAACAAATGAATTAAAACTATATATATTCATTATTGACTTAATTTCTTATATTAAATTTCTATATCAATAATGTCTTAATGAACTAATAAACATTCAGAAGTCATAGCAATGTTTCTTTTTTAAATCTGCTGATTCTTCTAAACTAACATTTCAGTATATACTTGTATGCATCTGTCTCTATAGAGTAAGAGATAAATGTGTAATATTCTCACTTCCACTCATCTGAAGTAAATTTGAAATTCTAGTGTTTCATCAAGAACCCCTTATACCTTTCAGCCTACATTAAAAATTTCTGGATGTGCTGTTGGATGTTAGAATTTAGAACATTCAATTTTTAAAATTATCAAAAACTTAACAAACAACTGTCTGTGTTTATGGACACCCAGAAGGAGCTCTAGAGATTCAGTATGTTGTCAGCCCAAAGGCACAAGGGTAAAAGTCATTGCCTACTCTGAGAGAGAAAAAGGAGCAGTGTCCTCCTGTGCAAACTACTGCCTCTGAAAATCCACTGGACAGTCAGCTAGGATTTGTTTCCAACTAGATAATACATAGCAATAACATACACATTCACACGCATATGTCGTTGTTGTTGTTGTTAAGTGCTGTTGAGTTACAGACGACTCATAGCGACCCCATGAACAAAAGACCTGAACACTTGGATAACTTTCATCATTTCTCCAGGTTCATAGAGTTTCCTGAGGTAAGCTATCTCAGATTTGGATGCCACTTCTGCTTCCAAGCTTGTTTTAAACAGAGAGCTCCACCAAACACTGTCCACCATGGGTAATCATTATTGCATTTGACACATAAGTGTCACAGTGTTAGCTTCATAAGAACCACAAGCTTTCTCTGTACAGCAAGTAGACAGACCAAAGCTACATATATAGACCAAAATAAATACCTATTAAAGTGATGTAACACATTCCAAATCTGACTATAAAGTAGATCCCACTTGCATATGTACTTATATTTTTTAAAAATAATGTGCCAGCTTAATAATACCTATTTTGAGGAATAATTTTTTAAATGTTATGATAATCAGAGTGTTGATTGTGGAGCCAAGAAAACTGAAGGCGTTAAAAATCTCAAACTCTTCATCATCTATCATGATGTTGCCAATCAGCCCAGTGGTGAGACTGTTTGTTTTTCTTGATGCGGAGCTTCAATCCATATTGAAGGCTGCAGTCCCTGACCTTCCACAGCAAGCGCTTCAGGTCCTCCTCAGTTTCAGCCAGCAGGGTTGTGTCATCTGCATAATGCTGATTGTTGATAAGTCTTCCTCCAATCCTTATGCCACCTTTCTCCTCATAGAGCCCAGCCTCTCAGATAAATCTGTTCTGCATATAGATAAAAAAAGATATGGAGATAGGACACTTCCCTGGCATATAATGTCATTGTTGTTGTTATGTGCC
>NW_006399754.1:26778326-26780166 GCF_000299155.1 Elephantulus edwardii
TGACCCATGATGAGATGGATTGATTCAGTGACTGTGGTAATAGTGGTAGGTGTGTCGGAGACAGTGCGATTGGCACAGGATAGAGCAGGGAGTAGGGCTGTTATATATAGGGTTGCTATGACTCGCAAGTGACTCGAAGACAATAACATTATGATTAAAGAGAAAAATATCGATTGAATTTTAATTTTCAATTGATTCAAGTCAGTAAATCAGGAGTAAAACTATACACTACAATTAAAAGCTTAGGAAAATGTTTTCACTTTTGTATTTTATCCTCATATTACTTTAACCAGATGTCATTTAGGTTTATTTTGTGAGACATTTTGAATGGAGATGAATGAAGAGACAGTGTTTCTGATCAAGAAACCCACTGAATTGAGTTAGAATGAAAAGGGAGAAAGAAAAGCAACTGTGGGATATAACTATAAATAAAGGTTTATTTATAAACTTTTATCTGTAACTATAAACATAAACTGAGGAAGAGAGAGCAATGGCTGTCACATCAATCACTCTGAGAACAGTCCTCTCGACCAGCAAGTCAGGCCAAAGGGAGAGAAAGCCACAGACCTGATTCACACCCTGGGGCTTGACAGCCTTTGATTTCTTTCACTTGGCCTTTTTATATCTTCAATTTCCACCCTGAAAGATAGATAGCCAAAGGAATAAATGTTTGTGCTCCTTGGATGGTAAACCTCAATTTGGTAGAAACACCAGAAATAACAATAAATTGATCTGCATGAAGAAGTGTTTTAATCTGTAACTAGAATAACTACCCATTTTCCACTGCACATTATAAAGAACGTCACATCTTAGTTCTGGGGTACAGCGGAGTGATGAAATCCAAAATATCTCACATGTAATATTTTGTGAGTCATGCTAATATTTATAAATAACCTCCAGGCACCAGAACGGATTGAAAAGCAATGTGTTCAATTAGCATATGCACAATAGCCCTTAAATCTCGCCTCCCTTCTCCCATCACCCAGAATCACACTCCTTTGTTATTTTGTGGTGGTTGTTGTGTGCCGTGGAGTTGTACCTGACCCATAGCTGATTCACTGGTGGGTTTTCAGAGGCAGTAAATCACACGGGAGGAGATTGCAGATGGCCCAAATTCCAGCGGAGCAGCTGATGGATTCCAACTGTATGCCTTTGGGATTGCTGCGCAGCTCCTTACCACCAGGCCTCCAGAGCTTGTACATGAAATCATCAGGTCCAAAGCTTTCCAGGTGACTATGAGAAGAACCAAAGAAAAGAACACGTTGTCTTCCACCTGTGATCACTAGCCCAGTTTATGTATCTCATTTTATATCTTAAGGGCATTGTCTTCATTATCTAGTGCTGCTATCATTTATTTACTTTCTCAGACTTAGGAAGCTAGAAGTCTGAAAACAGACACTTCAGTTTAGAGAAGACACTTTCCTCTGTCAACCTTGTAAGGGGATCTTTGCCTCTTCTGAGCTCATGGGTATTTTTAGGTGTGTTCAGTTGTGTTTTCCTCAGCTATTTTTTTAAATTAATTTTATCTATACTGGTTTATTTACAACGTTTGAGTACATTGCTTTTCACACCAGATCTCTCCCATTTCCTTCACACCCCCATCAAATTGTGCCCACCTATAATGACTAGGGAGGATAGAAGGAGAACTGATGCCTTTGAGCTGTGGTACTGGAGAAGAGTATTGACTGTACCATGGACTGCCAAGAAAACAAACAGATTCATCCTAGAGAGGGTTACACCACGCTACTCCTTGGAGGCAAGGATTCTGGGGCTTCGTCTGACATACTTTGGACATGTTGCCAGGAGGGACGGGTCCTTGGAGAGGGACATCATGCTGGGT
>NW_006399754.1:26780399-26781257 GCF_000299155.1 Elephantulus edwardii
CCCCCGCCCATGCTCACCCCTCTGCTTCCACCCTCCCTTCCCCCTTGGATCCTCATACTCATTCTACAATAATGGTTTAATACAGTATTTGTTCTTATGGACTGAGGTAGTTCACTCAGCATAATGCTCTCCAGTTCCTTCCTTTGAATTAGAGGCAAAACTGTCAGCTGGCTTCCTCACTGGAGATCCCTGTCGACTCTTCCTAATCTCTGTGGCAGAGTAGATTAGCCCAGGTTTCTCCAGCTGCAATCTTCACCTAAAGTGGTAAAGTTGTCCAGGATTGGTCACCTCCGAGGTACAGGTGAGTGTTGTTCAAACTGCTGACTTTTCAGTTAACACGTCAATGTTTATTATTTAAGTCAAAGGTTTCTAAGCTATCTAAGCTTTAGTGAAAACATAAGAGGATTTAATAACTTCATTTGGAAATGTTTCAGAAGGAATTCTATCATAGAAGTATCTAAACCAAAACTAAAACTCATTGTAATTGAGTCTGAACCGACTCAGAGTTGACCTTCCAGTGATTTTCATGTTTTCATAGATTCTAAATTTCACAAGAGAAAATTGTCTGTATTTGAGGGGAAAGGTAGGCTGATGAATGGCAATGTAATTCCTTACCACTATACCAACAGAGCTTCTAATATATGGCCTCCGGAAACTCTATAAACTTTTGTAAATATCAGTAGTTGTAGAGAGGCTTCAAGCCTTTTGTTCATAGAGTAGCTATGAGTTGTACTCTGCTTGAAGGCAATTAATAAGAACAATAACACAGCATATATATCCTTCCTTCCATCCTTCCTTCCTTCCTTCCTTCCTTCCTTCCTTCCTTCCTTCCTTCCTTCCTTCCTTCTTTCCTTCTTT
>NW_006399754.1:26781357-26784745 GCF_000299155.1 Elephantulus edwardii
TTCCTTCTTTCCTTCCTTCCTCCAAACTAACTCATTGTCAATGGAGTCAGAGAGGTGCAGCCTTTGGTTGGGTTATCAGTGCAATTAGAACACCAAATATATGTGTATTTCTGTACACACACAAGCACATCTTCCTGATGTTCTTATTAATCATGAAAATATTAAATCTCGTTCTGCTGAATATGTTGTTGTTGTTGTTGTTATGTGCCGTCGAGTCGCCTGCGACTCATAGGGACCCTATGCTGATATAATAAATGCAAAAATAAATTACCAAAGTCTTCTCACTCTAGAGTAAGCATTTAAGAAGAATAATTCCTTTCCTCTGATTGTGTGATAGTAAAAGTAGTCTTAATTAAGTCCTCATATTACACTATTCCATAAAGAACTATATACACTATTATCTTTTAACATGTTCTGTAATGGACTGGTCCAATACACCTCAGACCTAGTAGAGATAAAGGATGTAAGGATCTGTCTATTTCGGGCTATGAGAGCCTGCTCATTTTTCCCTGCTAAATGAGGACTGCATCCTGGGCTGCATAGAAAGCCAGAAGACTCCTACCGTCATGCATTGCTGTTCAGGACCTGCCAACAGCCACGAAGGGTTTCATATAATCAGTGATTTGGAGCATTTCTTCGTGTGTCTGTTAGCCATTCGAATATCCTCCTCTGTGAAAATTCTTTCCGTGTCTTTTACCCATTTTGTACTTGGGTTATCAGTCTTCTTACGGAGGCCCAGGAGTATTCTATAAACTTTTGTTATAAGACACGTGTCTGAGATGGTATAACCAAATATTTGTTCCCCATCTATAGGTTTTCTTTTCACTCTGTTGGGAAAAGTTTTTGATGTACACATGGAGTTAATCTTTAGAAGGTCCTATACATCAATTTTATCCTCTTCAGATTGTGCATTTCTGGTTGTATTTGACAGTCTCTTTATACCTTGGACTAGCACTTCTAAGCTTGATCCCAGTTTGTCTCTTATTAATGTTTGGGCTTTATAAGAGAGATGAAAATCAAAACCACAATGATGTTCCATCCCACTCCAGTAACAGTGACAAAGTTTCACAGTGCAGCAATTAATAAATGTTGGAGAGGATATGACGAGAAAGGAACTCTTATACATTGTTGGTGGGATTGTAAAATCGTACAACCATTCTGGAAGGCAGTTTGGCCCTTCCTCAAAAAGCTTAACATAGAAATTCCTTATGACCCAGCTATTCCACTACTTGGAATATATTCTGAGAATATGAGACCTGAGTCACAAATGGAGATTTGTACACCAATGTTCAGAGCAATATTATTCACCATTGCAAGAACATGGAAACAGCCCAAATGTCCAACCACAAATGAATGAATTGAGAAATTATGGTACATTCACACAATGGAATACTATGCAGCACGCAGGAGGAATGATTTTGTAATTTATTACCTAACTTGGGAGGGACTGGAGAGCTTTATGCAGAGTGAACTAACTCAGCCCCACAAGGATAAATGTTGTATAAAACCACTATTGTAGAATTAGTGTAAGGACCCAGGAGGGGTGGAAGAGGGTGGAAGCAGAGGGATGAGGATATGTAGGGTTGGGGGTATTAATCATTGGGTTATACAATTTGATGAGGGGAGTGAGGGAAATTTTAAAAAATTGTTCTTGAAAACAATATATCTAATTTTTGTAAATAAACTAGTAGAAAATTTTTTAAAAGGGGGTTCATATAAAGTGCAATTTCTACGGGTTTTTTGTTGCTGCTGTTCTGTGCTGTGTATTCAGCTATTAACAAATATAACCACTGATTCTAAAAAAAAACAAAAAAAAAAAACCAAAAAAATACCAAACCAAACAACCACCAAAGACTAACAAACCCCTACATGCTCAGATACCCAGGACAATCCCCAAGTCTTCCCATTGATCCCATGTACCCACGTGTAGATTTTGGTGTTCTTGAGTTTTCCTCTTACCAAAGAACACCAAGTATGGCAACAATTCTCCATGTCACGTTTTTTTTCTTAACATGGGATTTTTAAGTGTTGTATCTTACAGCAATCTTCCTTGTTTTTCAATAGCCCAATTCCATATATGTTTTTCCCAGCCTCAACGTAAAACAGAGTAAACGTGTGTGCAAGTGGGTTATAAAATATTACACAATAATATTTGATAATCTATAACATTTGCTCTAGGTTACTTGCAGTAAGGCTGTGAGATTTTAGCAACTGCACGGCTTTCTTATTTAAAAAAAAAAAAAAAAAAAAGCAGCATCAGCTCCACCAGCTACCCTGCTCTACAATTAAATAGATGATTACCGTACAAAGAGGTGTGCTATGATTGAAACAGGTATGGGGTCCTAGAAGAGCATTAGTGAGGGCAAACATTTGAATTACTGTAGTATGCTCTAAAGGGGGGAAAGAATGAAAAAGCAAAAGAGAAAAGAGAAAAGCTTTCTTCTAACGCAGGGTTAAAGGGATCACTATTAGAGTAGCTGTGATCAGCAGGCTGGCAGCTTTCAACCCTGAGAATTTGAAAATCATTTTTCTTAGCAAGGGGAAAGGTCACCTGCTTTAAACTTAGACAGATTTGGGTTCAAATTTGGTCTTTAAAATTTACTATATATAAAATTGAGGACATTTCTCATCTTCTCCAAACTTTTGTTTCTTCAACTAAAATAATGGTATCATTATGAGTATTTTATTATGAATATTAAATCTACCTTTACAAAGGGGAAAATGGAGGTAAGAAGATATGCCTTCCACAGAATTTTTTCAAATAAAATTGAAATATTAGGATTATGTACAGAAGTAGTTTAGCGCTTTCACCGCTATTACGGATTGGATTGTGTCCTATAACAAAATACACTGAAGTCCTTGTACTTGGTGTTTATGAATGTGTCCTTGTTTAGCAATGAGAGCTCTGATGATAGCATCTGTCAACAGAGGATTGTAATACAGGAACAGAATGGGATATAATTCAATCTACGTGGAAAACAAACGGGGCATCTAGACAGGCAAAGCTAACATGGTCACTGTAATGATACAAGCTGACAGAGATGCCTGGAGTCACCAGACGTGATGGCATTAGCTTGGAGCATCTTTTTCCTTGGGTTATTCAGAAGGAACGAAAAGTCTGTCACCCTAACATACAATCGTAGCCCTACAACTGTAAGAATATAAAGCTCAGCTCTATAAAGCTACTACTTTTACAGCATTTTTGCTATAACAGCCCTAGGAAATAATGACAACTTGATTGTGAAGTGAAGCTGTCTTGGTTTGACTTCTAGCAATGAATCTCTTCTCTATAAAGCATGTATATTATATGTAATATGTAAAAAATTATTGGCAGTTCATACTATTTCAGCCATTTTTAATGATCATCAGTGGTATTTTGCTGTTGCTG
>NW_006399754.1:26788500-26793399 GCF_000299155.1 Elephantulus edwardii
AATAACTTATATATGAAGCTTCCATGGCTTCTGTGATTTCAAACACACCAGCTTATGGTAGTTCCTTATGTTGGAATCAGTGTCTCTGAAGTTTAGTCGTAATATTTCCCGGTCAAAGGTGATGCATCCTGTAGAATTGGTGTGTAGATAGGCTCTTCTTAGCCCGAGGGCCACAGGCCCTCGGGCCGGAACGGATGTCGCAGGCTTTTGGCATCTTCGATTACCTGAGAAAATGGGGTGGGTCTGCAGGGTCTGATGGCTGTTGGGCACCTCACAGGACAGCCATCAGACCCCACAGACCCACCCCATTTTCTCAGGTAATCGAAGATGCCAAAAGCCCGCGACATCCGTTATGGCAGAAAGGTCAGAGGAGAGGCTCGGCATCTGACTAGCGGAAGTTGGGCACCTCACAGGACAGCCATCAGACCCCGCAGACCTACCCCATTTTCTCAGGTAATTGAAGACGCCAAAATCCCGCGACATCTGTTCCATCAGAAAGGTCAGAGGAGAGGTATTTTGCTAGCATATGATATTAATGGTATTGTTTGATAGTTTCCACATCTTATTGGGTCATCTTTCTTGGGAATGGGAACAAATGTGGACCACTTCCAATCCATTGGCCAGACAACTGTCCTCCAATTTTCCTGGCATAGAAGAGTAAATGCATACAGGGCTTCATCTATATTAATTGAAATAAGTCAATTGATATCCTATCAATTCCTAGGATCTTATTATTTTGCCAGTGTCTTCAGTGCAGCTTCCACTTCTTACATTAGTCTTGGCTCCTGTTCAGATGATGCTTCCTGAATTTTTTTAGTGGAGGAGATACACAGAACCACTGTACCAAAAAGAACTGGCTGACATTGAAAATGTCAGGAACATCAATATGTGTATATAATTGTATACAGAACAACTTATGTGTTGCCCAGTTCTTCAAGTCTGTTCAATAATTATTTTATATACATATAAAGATATACAGTGCTCTGATGGTTTAGTATGTAAGAACTAGCACTGCCAACCCAAAGAAAGGTGGTTCGAATCCACCATCTTTTCTGTGAGAGAAAAATGAACTTGGAGGCATTTCACTTCCTAATCTCAAAACCAACTACACAATAGTAGTAATCAAAACAACATAGTATTTGTACAATGACAGACATAGATGAATGGAACGGAATTGAGAAATCACTCCATCAATCTACAGTCAACTAATATTTGGTGAGTAACAATACCGATTAAATGTTGAAGAAACAGCCTCTTTAGCATGTTGTTCTAACAAAACTTTACATCAATCTGTAGAAAATGAAAACAGGGTCCTCACCACACAGCATACACAAAACACAACTTAAAGTAGATCAGAGACTTATGGGTAAAACTCCAAACCAAAAATATCATCAGAGAGAAAATGGGAATAAAATTAGAAGCCCTGCCTGTGGCATAAATAGGCTTGCAAGCAGAACCAAAAATATTCAGACTGGAGAAGATAAAAATCAATGAAGGAGACCTTCTTAAAATTAAATACCTGTGAGCATCAAAAACTTTCTCCAACAAGGTGAAAAGAAAGCTCAAGATTTGGAAACAACATCTGGCAATGACCTTTCAGACATGGTCTCATAAATAAAGTTTACATTATAATTCAGAGCCCTGCCTCCATACACACATGGACTATTGACTCAATCACATAATGGGAAAAAGACATGAAAAGGCTTTTCACAAAGAGGACACTCAGATGGCCCACAGATGCATAAGGAACTGTTCAAAATCACTATCAGAGAAATGCAAGTTAAACCAACAGTTAGATACCATCTCACTTCAGGAGTATTAGCAAAGGTTAATAACACAGCAAACAATAAATATTGAGAATGTGGAGAAGTTGAAATTCTTATGCACTGCTGATGGGATTGTAAAATGATACACTTGTTATGAAAGGCATTTTGGCATTTCCTCAAAAACCTCAACATAGAAATCTCATATAAGAAATACTTTAGGTAAATCAATTTCTTATTTTTTTCTCTCTGCCTCTTTCTGTCTCCCTCTGTTTCACTCTTTCTTCCTGGAACTGTCTAAAACAAAAAAGACTGAGTTGGTGTAAAAATTAGTCTTTTTTGAGGTTTGTTTTTGTTTTCTTTTTAAATAATTATTATTTTACTTGCTTCCATTGTCTTCTTTGGACCTGATTAATTTCGCAGTCAATCATTATTTTTCATGTTTATATTCTTTTTTGCTTTATCCTTCCATTTACCTTTAAGTAGAGTGTTGTTCTTCTAACTTTAAAAGATTAGAAACAAAATCTCTCCAATAAAGCAAATTATGTACCCAGTGGTCATCTTGTATTCTTGTTTTCACATGCCAGTTTCTGTCAGGTGTTTCCGAAGCATTCTCAGTCATCATTCAACTCCAAGGTGTCTATCTATTCATTCTTCTATTTAGAGCACTCTTGGCTACTCTATAGATAATCTTCATTATCACTAGTTTCAGAGAGGATCATTTCTAATTGTAATTGTGCCTGACAATTCAGAAGAATTTCGTTCTAATGAACACTAATGACAGAGTGCTTAAGCATTTGGCTTCTAGCAAAAAGTTGATATTCAGAACCCACCTGCAGCTCTGTTGGACAGAGATGCAGCGTTCTAATTCAGTGAACATTATCATTTTTGCGACCTTGGAATGCCATAGAGCAGTTCTCTGCTTTTTCCTTTAGGGTCCATATGTTTCAGAATCAACTTGAGAGCAAAGAGTTATTTTTTTATTACTAATAAAGAATAATTATAGTCATAATAATACCGCCATCGTCTTTACCTGTTTGATATATTTTATTACTAGTATAGCCTCTTTAATCATTTCAATTGCCCATTTTACTCTATTCAGTTTCTCAATGTAAAAACATTTATCAGCATGCTTTTCTATACCATATACTCCTTTTTTTACCCAAAAGCCTTTATGTAAATATTCACAAACACATCTATTGCTTCAATTATCACATGAATATCCTCAGCACCAAATATATATTATCTAGCATTCATATTATATTATCTAGTATTCATATTATATTATCAAGTTCCATCTATTCAAATGCCTATTTTCATGACCCCATGTGTCTTCCTTTCTGGGTTCCCATCTGAGCAAAGCCCATCCAAGTGTATAGATTTATAATCTGTGAATACTTGAAGATATTCTCCTTTTTGTGCTCAATATCCATGAAGTCTGACGCCCTATCGATTTTCCTTCTTAAATTGCTTTCAGAACTTTTCCTCTCCCAGCATCTTCTCGGCCAACATATCCATCCGAGTTATCATCATCTATCCCTTGGATGAATGCAGCATCCTCCTACGTGATCCCACTTCTTTTTGCTCTTCACAGTCTTTCTACACAGTAAAGGAAAAGAAATCCATTAATAATGCAAATATCAACATTTTTTATCTTTAAACAGCTTTACAATTGCTAACATGTTTAATATGACCCACCACCATTATCATCATCACGTCACATTTACCTTCTGATATTTTACCACCATTTCTTCACACTGCTGTTGTTGGGACTCACAATCATCATCTCAAAATTAGGGGGGAAGGGTTTGTGCGGGGAGAAGGGTGCAACAATGAATGAATGGAATCCCAAAATCTCTGTAGATGTTCATTGAAATGAAAAATAAACAACCTAAATTAAAAGAAAATTATTTTCTGATCTTTTACTATATTTTTTTCACTTTAACTTTCCTATATTTCCTGAAATTGACAATACAATTATAATCCATCTTATTATTACTGTGTATTATGGTGTTGGTAGAGTACTGAATATGTCATGGACTGCCCAAAGAACAGATCTTCTGTCTTGGCCGAAGAGCACGAGGGTGGTTCTTAGAGGCAAAGATGATGTAAGTGTGGCTCGGGTACTTTGGGTATGTTTTCAAGAGGTACCAATCCTTGGGAAAAGAGCTCACACTGGGAAAAGTGAAAAGAAACTCATTGAAAGAAGAGGCTCAACAAGATGGGTTTGCACAGTGACTATAACAGTCCAAGAATCCAGGGATCATGAGGATGGCACAAGATGAGACAAAGTTCAGATCTGCTGTTCGTAGAGTCACGGTGAGTCACAGTCTTCTTAACAGCACCTAACAACAACAACAACAACAGTATCATTATTTATTTTGGCCTTTTTCCTTTAGTTTGATTGACTCGTTATTCTTGGACTTTAACTTTGCATTATTTAATCACAAAAAATGAAGGCTCAACTCTATTCACCAGTGCTTCTTAAAAGAAAAAAAAATCTGTAAATCTATTTGTAATAAATCAGTCACTGCAATCACAGCAGAACACAGTTCCACATTGACACATATGACATCCCAATGAGTTAGACTTAAAACTAATTTCAACACAGATTATGACTTGCATTTAGAAGGTGCAGAAGGAAATTTAAAGATGCGTTGCTAGCAAGTCAAAAGTGAAGATGTCATAAAAACCTCCAAGAATGCAGCTGATGTCTTAAGCAGAGTGGAGAGCTAGGAGACGTATTAACTCTTACTTTTAAGGTCTGATACACCACTGGTTCTGGAGATTGAGAAAAACCTTCTTGGGGCTTTGGCTACAGAAGCCCAATGCACTGTAATTCTCAAATCATCTGATAAAATCTTGTTGGGACCTAAAGTTGCATTAAGAATATATAGGAATATATAGGAAAGAAGGGATAATATATACTGCATTGAAACAGATGAGGGAGAGAACTGATTTAAAAGAATATGTGATTAGGTAGTATTGTCACAGCAGGCGTCCAGAACAATGGTTGCATAATGGAGTAGACCTGGGGGGAGGGATTGTAAAACAATGAAAGATACTTTCTTTTACTTTTCAAAGAGAACTGGGGCAGAGGGATGAGCAGGGAGAAAAGTACAACAATGAATGAATG
>NW_006399754.1:26793499-26814538 GCF_000299155.1 Elephantulus edwardii
ATATATAGGAATAGGGAGCTCTGGTGGCCTAGTTGCAAGAAGCTGTGCTGCAATCCTGAAGGCACATAGTTCAAATTCACCAGATGCTACACTGGAAAAGGAGGGACAGTCTCCTCCAGTGCCAGTCAAATCCAATTGAATGGCACTCAGCAGGGGGAAAAATTATATATATATCTGAATTGAGCAACTAATAGGACTAAAGTGAAGATTTAGATTAGAATTGAAAACTATAAAGAGATGTTGAAATGTTGTAGGAAGTATTTGCATCTCTGTTACCTAAATGTATCATTGGTATGGATATTAAGTCTAATTATGGAATACTCCCACTACCAAATTTTATAAAACTGGGGCTATGTGAGTCTACTGTAAGGCTAGTATTGATTAGACATGCTCAATGGGAAATGCTAAATAGAAACATGCTACATAGTATTTCCTGAACTGACTCAGGTTGTTAATTTGAAGCAATATAAGATACCTTGTTGACAAAAAACAAAACAAACAACAACAACAAAAAAAAAAAACCCAAAACCACCATACCTTGATTAAGGAGATGCTCAAATTTGGAGTGTTGGAGGCATCAAATTCACTGTATTATTGCCTTGTATGTCCTGTAAAAAAGGCAGATGTGGTGTGAAGGTTAATCATAGACTGTCGAGGCCTAAGAAAGTAGTGCCACCTGTTGCTTCAGTAGTCCCATACATACAGCAGACCAAAGGAGACTGATACTCAGGGATAGATCTTGCAATTCTTTTTTTCTCCATTCCAATCTCAGAAAAGATCCAGCACAGTTTTCTTTCCCCTGGGATGGATATCATACTACCTTCACAGTCTTATCACGGAGTTATTTGATTTCACCACCTTACCGCCATAGACTGGTAAGAAGAAACTTGGACTTGGTCCAGATCTTCATTGCAGTTATGCATTACATCAGTGATATTCTGTCAATATCAAATACTGAAGACCAGACTAAGGATAATTTGGAAACAGTGGTTGCTCGCATGGCCAACAGAAGTTGGTTGGTTTGATAAGCCCAGCAAAAATCCAGGGTCTTACCTAAACAATGAAATTCTTTGACCACTAGTGACATTCCATTGGCAACCAAGAACAAGATGCTGTCTCTACCTATTCCCAAGACTAAAGAAGAAGCCCAGAATTTGAATTATCTGTTTGGATTTGAGGAGACGAATAGCCTACATCTTGAATATTATTGACTCCCGTTTACAAAGTTACTAGAAAGAAAGCTGTGAGTTTCAGGCTACAGCTGAAAAGTTTCAGGTTAAAGAAATTCTTGCCTCTAGTTCTTTAATTCAGACGGGATTCTTGAGATATCTGCCACCTGTGTAGATTGGAGATTATGACAAAAACCTCAGAAGGTTGCCTTGCAGCAGCCGTTGGGATTCCAGACAAGGGAATTTCCTGGTGCTGTAGTATAATATGAGCCATGTGAAAGTCTGCCTTTGGGTACCAGTAAAAACTGTTTCAATGACAGCAGAATATAAGATTATTAGAATATTAGAAAGTTTGAAATGGCCATTATGTCATGATTGATGTCAAAGAAACACTTTCATAAAAACAGTGGTGCTGCACAAAGTTCTGTGATAGAATGGAAATAGTTCATCCAGAAATAAGCTATTGGGGGGATGAAGAGATACCCCCCAGATACACAAGCAAGTAGCCTCTTTTCCCATTGAGTTTCCCCTAGGACCTCTGGAGAGGCTAACAGAATCCATTGCCACGTGAACAGTGCACTGTGAGCAACTTCCTGCAGATCAGCAAAGCATTGCTTGGTTCACAGATAACAGTTCCAGGGTATGTGAACAAGATTTGATGGGGAAAGCCGGTACATTAACACCAGTAGATCAGAAGGCTGGTTGATGGATACAAGAATAGATCAACACAATGGACTCTACTACGTGTTGTCTTCATAACAGTGACTGAGGAATTGAGCAATGGGGAGAGTTCATATGTGTGGATTTTTATGTGGTCAGGTAAATGGGCTACGGAAAACTGTACTGTTAAAGAGGCACCAGTGTAAGGCATGGACCTAGGGAAAGCATTCAGAGGATTTAGGGATCATGCTAGAGTTGGCCATGTCAATGCTCATTAAAACAATCCCCTGCCTGGATCAGAGGATGATTAGAATCAGCAGGTGGACATGTTGGTGCACTCCCCTGAGGTGGCCAACTGAGTTCATGAAATGAGTGGACATGGGGGTGCTGAAGTAACGCAGAAATAGGTGGAAACTACATATATTTCTCTTTTTCCTCTCTGAGGCCCAGAACACCAATAAAGACTGTTCTTCTTTCCAACATGAGAGAAAGAGGTTTCAAAATGTTATGGGAAAGAGCCCCGGGCATGAGGGGAACGGCACTGCACATAGTTGGCAAGTCAATTATACTGGACCCATGGGACCAGTGGCACCAAGTGGCTAAAAATGGGTCTTCATGGAACTGGATAATTACTCTGTAACTGATGGAAATTCCAAAAATACTATTAAAAGACAAGAAAACAAAGATACTGTACCAGTTTGGGATACCAGATTACATTTCCTTAGAAAAAGAAACACATTTTACAGTCCACAGAGTGAAGCAATGGGCCAAGAAACATCATTTTTAAATGGACATACAATGTTGCCTACCACCGTCAGAGTAATGGTCTGATAGAGAATTGGAATAGTCAATTGGAACATCTATCATTTAAATCAGAGGGGAATCAGGGAATGAAGGGAAAGCTCACACATCCCCAGGAGTGTTTTCTACCTCAGTATGAGAGGAGTCAAAGTGTGTTCACAACTGGACAGATTCCTATGTTTCTCAGAGATATCCGGAGAAGAGGGAATAGGGGAAGATTCTCGTGCTAATACACAATTCTTCCCCACATCACTTGAAATTGATTTCTTCTTGCCAGGTGCTTCCGTCCCAGGTCCTGGAATGCAGCTATGGGTATCACAAGCAGGAATGATTCCTGGACAAACAACTGTAACAGTACCCTTAAACTTATATATAAGAATACTACCCAAGGGTCTGATGGTATAGAAACAACATACTTGGTATATTTTAATCTTTATTTCATCTAATTTTCAGGATGTGCAGAAATAATCCATGATTTTGGTTTTACTTATAACTTCATGTAATACCTTGAATTAAGTCACTGAACAAAGAGCAAGAGTCATGTGGGAACAGCCATATATGACCTTTGTCAATTTCACAAAGGAGAGCTGTCCCTGTCAACAACTCAATAAAGTCAAAACCAATTTCCATAAGATCACACATGTCTTGCTCATATTTGTACTCATGCCAACACCAATCTTATTGCTTCTCTGGGTCCAAAATCTGATGAGATAGCTCACCAGCCACACAGAACCATACAGGGGAAGTCAAAAGCTATAATTCAGGTTAGTATGAGAATTCAGTCAAGCCAGCTTCCAAAATGTGCTTTCCAGACCCTTCAATTTTGAGCCTTGTGGCTTTTGGCCAATGCCATCATGTTCTCAGTCCTGCCAATATTAGCTCTCCCACAACCCCTAGTCCTCCCATAAAGTTGAACAGAAGGCTTTTATGTCCAATTCTAGCATAGCATTCATTCCCCAAGCATGCTCCATCTCATGCTGGGTCTCTGGTTCTCTGTTGTGTCTGCTGTAACTGTTGCTCCCATAGGCACTGGCCTGGCTTTTGCAAGAATGTCTGGTCTTGGAGGATAAGCTGCATATTCTTGCTTGCTCTTTTCTGGTGGTGAAGTTCCTCCTTCTACTGCTGGTTCCACTCTATTTTATGGCAAGGCTCACCAATCCCTTTGTCCGTCGGTGAGACTTGCTAATCCGCTTGCAGATAGACTAACTTGCCCTATTCACATATTCTCACCGATCCATATGGCAAAGTCAAATTCAGTGGCTAGGAATGCCATTCTGAACACTGAACTCTGCTCACCATGGTCGTTTTTCTCTTTTATAGTTACTGATTTTTTAAAATTAGGTTGCATCTTCTAATTAGGTCTGTGTATAGTGTGATATATTTGTTTTTATTTTTCCTCTTCTAGGATATACTGAAGATTAAGTTATATCTACACTTTAAAAGTTTCTCTATTCAGACAGCATAGCTAATTGGTTCATAAGAAATCCCTAATCTACTCAGAGTGCTTTAGATCAAATCCATAGTAAGATTACCTGGAAGTTTTCATGGCTTCACAATATTGAGAGTCTTAGTCACTTAATCTCCTAGTTCTGTTCTGACCTCATTGAGTTTGTCTAATAGCTTTTGTGCCTCTGAGGTCTGCATAATCCTATCAATATTATTTGGCACTTACTTTCATTTGGAGTGTTCTCTTTTCTTTCTCCTTTCTCTTAGGTCTATCTAGTAGGCCTATTTTTAGTATCAGAAACCTGGGCGTAGAGCCACGCTTCCTTTCTCTCTGCTCATTGTTCATTGTTTCTAAGTGCATCTTGCTAACCTTCTTCTCTCTTCAGAATAACAAGGGTAATAAGAAGTAGAATTTAAAGCAATTATTTGATTGTGAAAAAATGTTTTATTTTCATAAATCTTGTCCACTTGCATTTCATTGAGAAGAAAAATTTATACCAAGATATAGCCTCTGTTGTGAATCTGATCATATATACAATTGGCCCAAGTTGATCCTGGTTTACTCCTGTTCTTTTCACGTATCTATTAATAGCATTCTCCCTTTCACTCTCAGAAGTGCCCCATTTTGGACAATCATTATATGCTTTCCCTATTGACTATAAATGTAACACTTAATCAAAGATAGGCTTAACCATTTGGCATTCTCCTTAACTCTCATTTTATACATTTCTGTTTGTTACTTTTTTATGTAAGTTACTTCTTCGAATATAAATATATAAATGCTTTCTTAAATATGTAATTGTTGTTTCTATTCATTTGTACACATAAACTGCGCCACCTCAAAATGCATGGAATACAGTTGGAAACATTTTATCATTTACTTATCATTTTCCATACTGGCCATGTGGAAAAGGTGCCACATGATCCTATAACTGAGTGTACTTTTTCCTACTGTTGTGCTTACATGTATTCGAAAGAGAAAATGAAGATAACACAGGATGGGATGGAGTTCAGATTTGTGGTTCATAGGGTTGCTCGGAGTTAAACTTGACAGTATCTAACAACAGCATGAGTCTCTGACTGCGTAACTCTAGTTCCATCACTGCTGTCTTCATCCTTGGTTCACAAGCTAAATACCTTTTTCTTTTCCCGCCCTATATTTGAAGAACTCAGCACACCTTCCATTGTTGATAAGGTACTATTATTATTTACATCTCTCATATTCCTTTCATATGCATTTTTTCTGTTCTCTAAAATCAGAAATCTCATAAATAGTTTCCATTATACATGTCAACTTCTTATATTTTCTATAATTTTAAAGCTAAAATTTATATATACAGAAATACATAGTTTTTTTCCATAATGCTATTATCCTGCATTTAAAAATATTGCATTCCTTGCACCAGATGAAGAAAAAATTATACATTTTCCTATTTATTCTTCTTCAACTGTCCAAATATTGTGTGTAAATTGTTGGGGCAAATCCTGTCATTTTCCATAATCCCACCATCTCCGACAAGAAAAGTTGACCCTAGACATAGATCCACACAAATCAGAGAATGAAAAAGATTAACACTCAGCCATGAGAAAAGGAAAAGCAAACGTGCAGCAGCTTCCCAGGAGTGTTAAAATATCAACGTGGGCAGAGATTGGTGGATAAAAGCTGAAAACTAGGTGCTTAAGGAGATGGAGAATACACATTTTAGAGGAAAATGCCACCACTTTTAAATATCTCTGGTTGTTACACATTACATGTTTTTACATCCTGTAAGAAACTAGAGAGCGCTCTGGTGGCCCAGTGGGTACACAGTTGCACTGCTAACGCAAAACCATAGATCAAATTCACCTGCTGTTTCACAGGAGAGAGAGGGTTAATCTCCTGCCTTGCAGTTTACAGCCTCTGAATACCCCCTAGAAGGTCAGCTATGATGGTGTGCTCCAATTTGGTAACACATGCAAACAGCATCTTAATAAACTACAGTAAAACACAAAATGATGATACTACTCACTTGGTTGCATCATATTCTTCAAATATGCCCTAGACCACCGCCTGGGGAATCACATGGATGATAGCAATAATAGTGCCGTAAATGCATGGCTGTTGATTTGATTCCCAATAACCAAGATGTTCCGGATAAGAGCAAGCTTCTAGAAACTTCAGAGTCTTATTCTAAGAATAGAAAGTTCATACTTAATTAGGATCGCCTTTTAATATCTGTAAATGAATGATTTCCACACCATCACACATAATACGTGTCTCCAATACTCGCTTAATTAGTCCTGATTTGAAATACAGCCTCAGTGATACGAGGCTCATTTCCAAAGAAAATCAGTTAAGTTAGAAATATTCCTAAAAACGCAAATGGTTTTATTTTTGCCAATTGTTCCCTTTTTGTGACAGGATTCAATGACACAAAAAGGAAAAGTGTAGCCAAATTAGAATCAGCTCCCAATTTCAGACTCCAGTACCTGAATCACCAAGGCTGAAATGAAGCATAATCTAGATCTTTGCAAGAGTCTAACTAAACTCACTAAAGTCTAGGGATAAATTTACTGCAACAGGGTATCACACGGCTATCACATGCTCTAAACTTTAATATCAAAATTGGAACTCTGAAACGTAAAATATCAGAAATGAGTGACAGGGTGTTTCTTTGTGCTTCGAGAAAAGTTTGTCAACGAGCATATGAGCCAATTCCGTGGATGTGTTTCCAGGATCAGTGATAGCGTTTTTATCCCTCTCTGTAGATAATGGTGAAATGAGCAAATCCTAACCCACTCATCTAGGTAGCTGTTTATCTTTCTTGTACAGGTTAAAATAATTCATAGCTGCTGGTTTATTGGGGTTGATTTAGCTACTTTGGTAAGTTGGTAGATCACTAACTAATCCAAAAGAATTTTATCAAATCTTTATTTCACTGTAGCTTTATGGAGAGTATGGAATAAAAGATGAACTTATCTTTAAGCAATCAAAATTTTTAAAAAATAGAAAAGAAACATCTAAAGTAAGTAACTAAAAATCTCTAATTCCATTCTCCTGACCCCATGTTCTTGGTCCTGTACAATGAATGGTATTGGTAATAATAATTGACAGTCAAGGGATTCCATTAAATAGTTTAGCAGCCTTATATACTAAACTAAGTAAATATTTAAATGGTCATGGCATATTATTACGAAGTAAAGTAGCACATTGAATATAACTACAGTCTTGCTGCATGACTGTGGTTCTCCAGTGAAACATGTTCCCACACTGATGAGCTACGATGGCATCTCTGATTAAACTACCTTTCATTGGTGTTTCCTCAAAAATCTGAACATAGAGATCTCATATGACATCATTATTCTACTGCTAGGAGTAAACCTCAAGGAAAATAGAATTGAGATCTCAACAGAAATATGTACATCTATGTTTACATCGATATTATTCACAATAACCAGATAGTGTTTACGGCGGAAATTCCTATCAACAAATGAATGGATTAAGACATTGTGGTACTTTCAAACAATGAAACACCACACAGCACTAAGGAGCAAACATTTTCTAAGTTATTATATAATATGGGAGACTCTACAGAGCATTATTCTGAGTGAGCTAACTCAGTCTCATAAGGACAAATACTGCACAAGATTATTATTGTAAAAAATAGAAGGATAATGAGTAGGGTGTGCATGAAAGTCCAAAAAGGAAAAGGGTCAGAAAGTGGGGATACAAAGAAATCTCTAAGACAGCAGAATTTGTTGTTGTTTTGTTGTTGTTATGTGCCATCGACGCGTTTGCAACTCATAGCGACCCTATGCACAACAGCCCTAAACCCTGCTCTATACTGCGCCAACCGCACTGCCTCTGACACACCCATCCCGATTACCCCAGTCACCGAATCAATCCATCTCATAGAGGGTCTTCCCCTCCTGCGCTGTCCCTCCACACTCCCAAGCATGATGTCCCTCTCCAAGGACCCGTCCCTCCTGGCAACATGTCCAAAGTATGTCAGACGAAGCCCCAGAATCCTTGCCTCCAAGGAGTAGCTTGGTTTAATCCTCTCCAAGATGAATCTGTTTGTTTTCCTGGCAGTCCATGGTACATTCAGTACCCTTCTCCAGCACCACAGCTCAAAAGCATCCACTCTCCTTCTGTCCTCCCTAGTCACTGTCCAACTCTCTGATGCATAACAAGCGATTGCAAATACCATGGCCTGTATCAGGCGCCTCTCTCCCACAGAGCAGCTGAACCTCTTGCCTTTGCATGCAGCTGTTAAGTCCTTGCTCACTAGACCACAAAAAGCTCTGCACTTGAGGGACATATTTCAGATAATCAGAATATAACCAATTAGGTCATATTGTAACAAATAATGTCAACATAAATTGATGTTGGTTTAATGGCATAAAAATAGAGGGCTAGGGGCCATTCTACTTTAAATAAATGAATAAAAGGAAGAAAGAAAGTAATCCATTTTTCTTTGCAGTAGACGGTTGCATTCATCTAAAAGGACATTCCTTTGGCTGATTTTAAGATAATAATTAGTATTTCCTCTTGCATATTTCTTCACTGTTTGCCAGGATTTGCAATGAATGCTGGTACCAGTGTTCATCTTCCAGTCTTATTTAGAAAGCTGCCTGTTCAGAGAACTCTTCTTTAGATTATGTAATGTCCTCATCAACTTGGACTGTGCCTGCTTTCCCAGATGAGCAAGATGATGTCACAGGACAAAGCAACATTTGGTTCTCTTATACTCAGGGGCCCATGACTCAGAGCCAATTCAATAACAACTAATATCAACAATGACGAGTCATTTTCTGTCACGTTCTCATCCTCTTAATACTATGAGGTGTCAGATACACTTTTGCTCCTCAAGACTCATGGGAAGAGTGTTACATCGACTTGAGAAACTTTTTTAAATGGATATTTCCTTTATATCTATTTAATAGGTGAAGGTGACATTCTCTGTTTTAATCACAAAAGACAAGCAAGTTGAAAGATCTTTTTGATTTATTTTAAAACGAAGATGATTAAATAATGTACATACATAATGCATGTGATGAAAATTGGGTTAACAGATTTTGCAGAGAGAAATAATAAACAATTTAATACAAATGGACAGGGATCATCAAACTTGCAAATGAAGGTCTGAACAGTTTTCCTTGATTGCCTGTTTAAAGTGGGAGTCTTTGTGCCTAGTGGCAAGAAGCTGAACTGCAATCTATGCAAGGCAAGCAGCTTGAATCCACCAGCTGCTCCACAGGAGAAGATGGACAATCATCTTCTGTGTGTGATTTAACTGCCTCTGAAAACCGGCCAGAGGGTCAGCTATGGATCGTGTCTGACTCAACGGTACACAGCACAATTCACAATAGCTCTCTTTAACTGTTTGTTATTACCAAAAAAATACACAAAAATTGAAATTCTTATATGCCCATATGCATTTCAACCTGAAAACACTGATGTTGCACAGACTTGAATAAACCCTTCTGTTGGTTACCTGTAATGTGATCACCATTGTTGTTATGCGCCTTCAGGTTGAGTGTAACTCATAGTGAGTGATACAAATAAGAGATTTGACACTTCCTATCCTGTGCCATCCGCATCTTCTCTGACATACCTGAGCTGAATGATAATAGTGTCAGTCTATCTTGCCGGGTTTACTCCTCTCTTTCACTCAGCCTCTACTTTTCCAAGGATGCTGTTCCTTTTCAAAGAGCAGCTCCTTTCAACAGTAGGCTCAAAGTATGTGATATAAAGCTTCACTCACCACCCTTGTCTCGAAGGAGCAGAAGCACTCTCTCTGGCTACACTTTCTCCAGGACATATCGCTGTGTTCATCACTTTTCTCCGACACCACACATCAAAGGCATCAATTCTTCTATCATTCTTATTTACTGTCCAGCTCTCAGGTTGAAACAACAATGACCTGAGTCAGGTGGGCCTTAATCTTTAAACCAAGAACCTAACTTATCAGTACTCTGGAGAGTTAGTTAATAGCAGTTTCCCAGTTCAATGTGTCTGCTGACCTCCTGAAGCCTGGTACCAAGGGTGACTGTGAATCCAAGTATATGAAATCACTGACAGTTCAATCTTTTCTCCATCTATCATGGTGTCCTGGCATGCTAGCCTTGGGCTTCAGCTTGAAGTCTCTAGTTAGATCTCTATAGAAGATCTAATCCAGTAATTTCTGCACCTTTAACAGATGATTTTATGTCATAATCTATTTATATGAAGGTCTGGTGGCCTGGTGAATATGAAGCTGTGCTGTCATCCAAAAGTGACTAGAATCTCCCAGCTCTGTGGGACCATGACGGTCAGTCTCCTCTTGTGGGATTTACAACCTCTGAAAACCTGCTGGAGGGTCAGTAAGGAGTCAGTTCCAACTCAATGACAGTGATGTGGACAGAATCACGTTGTTGTTGTTGTTGTTGTTGTTGTTAGGTGCCATCAAGTCAGAGGAGACTCATAGTGATCCTGTGAACGAAAGACCTGAATACCTGTGTGACTTTCATCCTTTCTCCAGGTTCAGAGTTTCCAGAGGCAAGCTATTATGGAAGTGGATGCCACTCCTGCTTCCAAGCTTGTCTTAACTGGGGAGCTCCATCAAGCACTGCCCACCATGGGTAACCATTCTCGCATTTGACACATCAGTGTCACAGCGTTCAGCTTCATGGCAACCGCAACTTACCTCTGTACAGCAAATGGACAAACCAGGGCTATACAATCTAGAAGAATGTTTCACAAAAAAGCAAGTAAAGGCAGGCCTGAGAGCTGCAGATTAGAGCCACCCACCTTTGGCTTGGAACATGACTTTCTGTCCACTAGGCCAAATTATCTCTCTGTGTTGTTGTTGTTGTAAAGTGCCGTCGAGTCAGAGGCAACTCATAGTGACCCTATGAACAAAAGACCCGAACACCTGTATAACTTTTATCGTTTCTCTAGGTTCATAGAGTTTCCAGAGGCAAGCTATTATGGAAGTGGATGCCACTCCTGCTTCCAAGCCAGTTTTAATCAGAGAGGCTCTACCAAACACTGTCCACTATGGGTGACAGTACACACACAGAATCACATAGATTTTAAAAGTTGTTACTAACCCCACATGGCCACCTCCCTCTCCTTGTATCTGTCTAGGGAATTTAATGAAAACACACACACACATAGACATAAACATGTACACTTTGCCTCAGATAGAAACCCTACTTCACATCAAATTTAGTCACATAGACATACTATTCATTTGTACCTCTATTGAAGATTGTCCAGAATGTAAAGTACTTAAAGGTTTGAGAGATCTTATTGAAATGTCAGAGTCTTAGAATGCAAGTACAAGTTTTTATTATTTACCCCAAGAACATTATCTATTCAAATAGAAGCTTACTCATTATTTCAAAAAACTTTCTGAGGTCCAGGGAAGAGCCATGAGTGGGATTGTGTGGGATCTGTGTAACGCTTAGCAATTTGCTTTAACCTTTCACCATGTCTCCACTATTTCAAATGATGTCTCTCTTGGAGGACTTTGCAGTAAGACAATATGTCATTCTCACTCATAATTCTTTTATTTATTGATGGCCAATTTTAGAGGGAAATTGCACATAGCACTTTAAATGTAGAATTTTGGTCACATAATTTTTTTTTTAATTATTACATTTAGCCTCTCTTTGTTCATTCAGAATCGTAACCTGAGTATTTTCTGTGATTGCTAATTGCAACGTAAAGTGTTTACAACGGTTAAACAACATCTCATATTGTTTTGATGCTCCGTAATTTTATTAGCTACTTCCTTTTAATTAAGCCTAGTCATTTGATCTCACTTTTCACAACTGAAACTGTGGCACAGACTCAGGAGCTCTGCTGGGTGGCATGACGGTCGAGCACTCAGTGGCTGGCTGAAGGTTTAGTGATTACGTTGCTCCAGCCTCTGCCTTGAGGAAGCTGCGACCATCTGCCGTTTTACTGATTACAACCGTGGAAGACCAGGAGGGTGGCTCTAGTCTATAGAGTCGCTATGAATCAGAATCATCTCAATGGCAAATAAGCTTGGTTTTATTGGTGACCAAAAATCTTTCAATAATTTTAAGTGATTTTCTTAGAATTTATGTTTAAAAAGAAGGGTTAACAAATCAAAAATATTAAACTTTTACTTTCATTTTTAAGAATTATAAATTAAAAACCTTCCTATTACTGCCTGATTTGAGCACTTTCTAATTAGTGCTATCTAATGTTCTGAACTTCCCTCATTTTCTTGGGAAAATTGCACAGATAGAGACCTACACCTATTTATATATACATACGTGTTTACATAAGTGTGTATGAGAATGCAATTCCTTTTAAACCAACTGTATGCATTCCAATTAATGCAAGTTGTAAATTATTTCTATCTTTCTCTACATTTATTTTGTTATTTTCATTATAAAAAGGCTTCACTAAGTATATTTTTGCATATAGCCCACAGATATTTAGAGCAATTCTTAAAATTGAATTTATTGGTTTTAAGCATTTTCATGTTTTAAAGTATAGTGACGTTTACCAAGTACCTTCCCAAAAATTCTCAATCACTCTCCTTTCCACAGTGCAGATGGTAAAATATTTTTATTTCACATTTCTTAACAATTACATTAATTTTTTCATTATACTTGAATCAATATAAAGATAAGAGAAGTAGCACATTACATCTTTATTGTACAGTCTCAGATTATCTGCTCAGCATATGAATTCAATAGATATAGTGAAATGATACAATCCTGAAGCACACATTTCCTCATTTTAACCCATGGAGCATCTCTTGAAACATTGTTCAAATGTGCAAGTTCTGGGTAAGTACAATTCAATGTCTGGAATTCTTATTTTTCCTAGAGCTATTCATAATTTATTATCATCCACACTGTTGAATGCTTTTGCATAATCAATAAAACCCAATTAAGCACTTTTTTGGTATTCTCTGCTTTCAGCCGAGATACATCTGACATCAGCAATGCTATTCCTGATGCAACAGCCTCTTTAAATCTTGCTTTGCTTTCCAACAGTCTCCTGTCAATACACCATTTCAGTCTTTTCGGGATAATTTTCAGCAAGATTTTACTTACAAATGATCTCAATGATACTGTGTGATGATTTCCACAGTTTGTAGGATCACATTTGTTGTTGTTTTTTTTTAATGAGCATAAACATAGATCTCTTCTTGTCAATTTTTTTAGGTACCTGTCTTCCAAGCTTCTTAGTATAGTAATAAAAGCTTGTCTAGGGCTGCGACTGCTTTCTGATATACCGCAGTTACTATTCCCTCAATTCCCGGGGACATGGTCTTTTACCAGTGCCTTTGGTCCAGTATGAACTTCTTACTTGATGATCATTGGCTTTTGATCATATATTCCTTCTTGAAATAATTCCGTTTCTGCCAACTTTTTTAAAGTCTTAATATCACCAAATTGACTCTGTTTATTACTCTTATCTTCTGATAATTCCTTAACCATTTGATATTTTGCCTCTAAAATTCTACATAGTTGTAGTTTGAGGCTTACCTTTCTTGTTTGGTTCTTCCAGGTTGTTTTCTTCCTTTTTTCATTTTCTAACTCTAGGTTTTACACATTTCATTTACTGTTTTGCTTCCTCCTCTCTAACTGCCCTTTTAAATCTTCTGTTCAGCCTTCTTGTTCCTCACTTCTTCCTTTTGCTGTAGGGAGCTCTGGTGGCATGGTCTACAGAGATATTTTCCTGTTAGCCAAAAGACCATACTTATCTGGTAGTTTGAGCCCACCAGATGCCTTGAGGAAGGAGAAGCAGTTTCTTCCTACACAAGTTACAGTTTTGGAAACTAAGTGATCACTTATAAATATAAACTGACCAGAGAGCCATGGCGGGGAAAAATTTCAAACACTAAAAATATGAAGTTAAAGAATTAATACTCAAAGCCAAACTCACTACGCCAGCAGCTCTTTCTGCGTCACAATCACCTGCAGGACAAAGTGGAGCTACCCAAAGTTGACATCTGCAAACAAACGGCAGCTTTCTCACAGGAAACTGGTGGGCTCGAATTGGTGACCTACCAGTTACCAGCCCAACGTTTTTCCCACAGTCCGATGAGGCCTCTTGCTCAAATACTTAGTTATAATATTTTTTAGGGAGACCTAGGGCCTCTGTGGATAAGGAATTGTACTGCCAAACCCAAGATAAGAGATTTGCATCCACCTTGTTCCATAGAGCTCTGGTGGCCTCACGGTAAAGAGCTGCACTGCCAACCTCGGCACGTGGTTTGAAACTAGCATCTACGTTCAAGGAGAAAGCTGGGTCATTTTCTCCCCCTGAAAACTTACTGGAGTGTTAGGTCTGGAGCATCAGCGATGAGTAGGTTACAACCCAATGGTACCTAACATCTCCCCCATAGGAGAGAGATGGGCAATCTCTTCCCATGCAACTGTTGTTGTGAGGGACCTTAACGTTGAGCACGACTCATAAAGATCCTAGAAACAACATAACTGAACCCAGTCTTATCCTGTGCCATCTTCACGATATCTGACACACTCGAGCCCATTGCTGTAGTTGCTGTGTCAATTGTCAATTGGAGGTTTTCCCTTTCTTTTGTCCTGCCACCACGGTTCTAAGCATGGTGCTCCTGTCCAGAGAAGAGCCTCTTCTAGCGACATGCCCAAAGTATGTGGGATGAAGTGTTATCAGTTTTGCCCTCACAGAGCACTCTGCCTGCACCTTCTTCAAGACATAACTGTTTGCTCTTTTGACAGTCAGTAAAATATTTAGTACTCTTCTCCAACACCACAACTCAAAGACATCAGTTCTTCTTCTGTCATCCTTAGTCTTCTCCAGCTCTCTGATACACACTGATTAAAAAGATAGAGACCTCAATCAGGTGCACCTTTGTCCTCAAAATCACATCATTGTTCCTGAATAAGTTGGAGATATCCCTGATTATAGACTTTCCCTTTGCAGTATGTCTCCCGATTGCCTGACAGCTGGTACCACGTGTATTCATTGTGGATCTAAGTAAGATAAATTTGTGCAATTATGTGCGATTACAGCCTCTGAAAGCCACTGGCAGGTGAACCTTCATGCTGCAGCGGATGATGTGTTGGGCTATTAAAAGATTGTTTTTGCTGTTCTGTACCGTCCAGTCGAAACAGACAATCGCTGACCATCCAGGGAGTTTTCAGAAAGAGGAACTTACCTGGAAGGAGATCACACATCTTCTCCATGGAGCAGCTTCTGGATCCCACTGTTGGTCTTCGGCTTGATTGTGCAAGTTCTTATCCCTGAGTCACCAGAGGTCTGTTAAAGGATCGTTGTTTGTTGTTGATTGCCTTCACGTCGAGCATGACTCACAGTGACCCGATGAACAAAAGGCCTGAAGTTCCTCTACAGCCATCAACATTTATCAAAGTTCACAGAGTCTCCGGAGGCATGTTATTTACGAAGTGGATGCCTCTCCTGCTTCTAGTTAGGTAGTAGTAAGTGCCCATACTTATTTACCAGAATAAAAGAAATTCCTCATAGCTATTCTTATATTTAAAGGGTATAAACAATTAAAAATTCAAAGAAAAAGTGTCTCTTTTAAAGTATCCCCATTCTCCTTTGCAGTATTAGCCATAAGTCAAGTGACCTTGTGGACAATCTTGTACTTTTAGTGAACTCCAGGGTTGGGAGAGCTTCTGAAAGTTGTCTGAAAAACTCATTTCTTAGCTAAAGTCACCAAGACAATGATAACAATAAAAGTCTGTCATGAATTAAACTCCATAAAGAACAGTAGGAATAACCTTTACAGAGTAGACTATTTTATTATTTTTATTTTTGAGAAATAAAATGAAACACAACTATTAGGTAAAGAGGAAAGCCATTTTTAAAAGTTAGGTATAATTTCCAAAATGTCTTTGGAGAAGCTAGGGATAGAAACCTTTAATTATGATTGGCAATTACACAGAAATACTAGTATACCAATTTAATCAAAGCAGATGTTCTACTTTCAGCACTATTCCAGAATGAAAAAAATTCAGTGACAAAATAACAAAACATAAGATTTTACTAATACTCATTTTACTGGGATGAAGATCTTGCCATGCGTAGATTTTCTTTTTGTCTAAACTAAGCCACATTAGTATAATAGTCTGCTGATTACGCTTTCCTTGAAGTCATTCCAGAAGCTTAAATACTTGAAAAATTTTTCTGCTCATTTTCCATCTCTTCTTTCCCACTTACAGTGATGCATTTTGTTTTAAATATGCTAGAGAGCTTATGGAAAATATATTTTGCATATATTTCCACACAGGTGAAATGATTCTTAATTCTAAATTTTCCTGGGCATCAATTTTATAGTTTGAGGCTTAAAAAATTACAAAATATCTTACTTCTCTCTAATACACCCCAATCTGAATTAGCTCTCTGAAGCCAGTAAGAGAATATAGAAATTCACTTGAATGTTTTGGGTTTTTTTTCTAAATTGTTCTATCACTTCTAAAAGGAGCAATGTTTACAGAACAATCTTGCTGAACAGTATAAAAGGATTTGTTTGGTGTAATCAGAACCTATTCTTTCTCCTTCCCCTCTGCCCGACCCTTTTGGTCTATGCCACTTATCTTTTAATTACCTCACTACTCATTTGCAACAGATAATGAAAGGATAAATGAATGAAAGCAAATGTAATTTAAAAATTTACATAACAGTTCAAATTATGAGATGGGTTATACACATTATAGCTCTGTGTGTAAAGACATTTAAAAACAAGTAGCCAGTGAGCTGAATAAACATTTCATCCAACAGACAAAAGAATAGGAAACATAAAACTATGATTTTATTTGATAAAAGTTATAACAATTTATGAGATGGCTTGAGAAGTAATTTGTATTTGTACTGGTAAAAGTCAAGTTAGGAAAACTTTCATAGATTTGTCCTAATGAGTTTTATATTCATTTAACATTTTCTAAATAATTTTATATGGCATAATACTCAAAACAGTGAGAAAGCTTAAATTTTCAGTTGTTGGGGTATATTCCAGTGGAAGCAGCTCTGGTGCTTTCATCTGGAGGCTTGTACTGCTAACCCAGAAGTTGTGTGTCTCCTGTGGTTCAAATCCACTGGTGCTTCTATAGGAACAAGATAGACAATTTCTTACTGCTACAATTTACAGCTTCCGAACCTGATGGAGGCTTGCTGTCTGTTGGAACTATCCCAATGCATTATGTTTGAGTACTCAAGTTTTGAAGACATTTTTATTAGGACAGAATTCTTAGAATAATAAAAATGTCAAAGCTTTCATGATTATAATAACATCTATAGCGCACTCTACATTTCAGCATCAGGGAAAAGCAACACAGAAAAACATCTCATCACGGGACCAACAGGCAACATCGTGACAGATGAAGGAAGGATTCAAGTTGTCAACTACTTAATTTTATTTGGATCCACAATCAACATGAGCAGTAACAATAGTTAGAAAATCAAGAGATGTGCTCCACTGGGGAAATCTGATGTCCACTCCTCCAAAGAGCTAAAGGGCAGGCATGTGGGTGTAAAGCCTGAAGTAGACACTATGCCAGCCATGCTATTTCAAATGCTTCCTAAGCAGCTGAAAGATGGACAATAAACAAAACCAAAGAAGAATTGATAACTATGATTTCTGGTGTTGAAAAAGAGTATGGAATATCCCGTGGCTTGCCGAAAGAAAAAACAAGTCCATCTCAGAGGAAGTGAAACCAGGTTACTCCTTAGAGTCAAGAATGGTGAAACTTCATCTCACCTGTTCTTGGAAAAAGACATTATGCCGAGAAATGTGGAGAGGCAACAAAAGAGAGGAAGATCTTCAACAAGATGAATTGACACAGTGACTGTAAAAATGGTCTTAAGCTGTTTATTTTTCATTTCAATGAACATCTACAGAGATTTTGGGATTCCATTCATTCATTGTTGCACCCTTCTCCCCGCACAAACCCCCCCCCCCCCCCCCCCCATTTGCTCCTCTCCTTGAAAAGCAAAAGAAAAACTCCCTCATTGGTACACAATCCCCCCCCCGCACCTCCCCAAACCCCACCCCCTAGCCCCAAATGTAATCCACTCTACAACCCTCATTGCATACTCCTACGATAAAAATAATGCCCTAAAATATAATACTTTTGGACTATTCTTTCCCCCATAGACTTCAATGCCATAAACATATTTCATCCAGTTAGATGTTCATTGAAATGAAAAATAAACAACCTAAATTAAAAAAAAAAAAGTCAAAACCAGTATATATATGAACTTTATAAACTTTGTGTGTAAACTAGTATAAAATAAAATGAATACATTAAATAAAAAAAATGGTCTTAAGCATACAGAGATAACACAGCTATTACAGGCTAGGACAAGGATCAGATCTGTTGTTCATAACATCATTGTAAGTCATAGTCCACTTAATAACACCTAACAATAACTATCACCAACAGATACAATTCCAAAAACTCTTTAAATTTTTTTAATGAGGAAATATTTCTTGAGATAATTTTATTTTGATTAGTTAATAACATTATTTTATTAAAGTTATTATAAAAATAATAATTTATTATTATTACCTATTCAGGGAGTGCTGGTGGCTTCATGGTAAGGAACTGTGTTGTCTATGCAAAAGTATGTGGGTCAAGTCCACCAGCCACTCCATAGGAGAAAGATGGACAACCAAATCCTGTGTGGTTACTGCCTCTGAAAACCTGCCCATGAGTCAGATACGGATGGGTTGCAACTCAATAGCACTTAACAATATTTATTCACATTTTTCTTATAAACAAACCATTAAAGGCAAGTGTTAGTAACCTTCCACTGCAAAGGACCCCAAGAAGAAAGAATAGTAGTCTTACATATATAACTGATAAAGTATAAAACAACGAAAAAGACTATAGTTGAAATAAATTTTCCAAAGTGGAAAGCTATCAAAGTCATCCTCACTTTCATTTAATGTAACTCTTAACAATAAGTGCAAGTAGTCCTTCTTTGTGTCCAACTTTTGTATTCTAATAATCAGCTATCACTAATATATCTTGAAAGCACATTTGATCACACAGCAGAAATTAGTAAAAAGTCACTATTTCTTCAACTTTGGCTTAAGTGATAAAAGTGGAAATATTAATAATGGTTCTATTAACAAATATGTCTTATATGGACATAATTGAAGATTATAATGTTGAAAGATTTTATATAAAATTGAAGATACAAATGGAGATCCTTCACTGGCTAAAAGCTTAATTCCATCCACACAATTAAGGCAGATTCTACTTCAAAAAGACAAAGTAAATAAATAAAATTTGAGCAGTTTTATTTTGAGAGCTTTCCAATCAGAGAACCTCATCTTCCTACATGATATTTTACAATGTTCTGCTATTACTTATAAGGTTTTCAATGACATATTATTTCAAATGTGGAGGGTCTACTTCTTCTTCTGTTTTAATCTGGAAGCTCAAGTAAGGGTTGATTCTCCTGTTATTTTAAATTCTGCTGGAATAGATTGCAGCCTCAGAGTCACATACAAGTCACCGACGCATGACAAACTGGCAGGTTAGTGCTAGAGAGTAAGAATGTCACGTTGATGTCTAAGGTGTGTCTGACTCAAGTGGTGGCGTTTTCCAAGGCAGGGGGTTCCAGTTCACCCGTTGTTCCATGAGAGATAGATGGATAATCTCCTTCTGTGCAAGTTACTGCCTCTGAAAACCTGCAGGAGAGTCAGCTGTGAGTTGGTTCCAAGCTGATGGTATTAACAACACAAAAGTTCTATACAAAAGATGACTGAAAAACAAAGACTGAAAAATACTGACGCCTTTGAAATGGTGTAGTGTTATGAAAGATAAGTACTTCTCAAAAGAACAAACAAATCTGTCTTGATAGAAGTACGTCCTGGTTGCTCATTAAAGCAAAGATAGAGGACTTCATTTCACAGATTGTGCATATTACCAAAAAGGGTGAATCTATGAGCAAAGGTATCATGTGTGGTAAAGAAAACCCCAAGCAAAAGAAAGGAAAAATCTCGGTAACATTGATTGCTACAGTAGCTGTATCAATGGACTTAAGCATAGTAGAGAATGTGATGATGGTATGAGATTGGGCAATGTTTTATTTTTAAAACAGGTCACTATTTTTTGGAGTATATACAACAGTGCTTAATAACAATAACATTAATAATAAGACTATTTAAAAAATATGTGGGGGGGAAGGGATACAATGAGAAAAAAAGATCATCCAGGCTAGTCCAACTGATGGTAAAATATAGAGATTTTCCTAGACAAACTAGGATTTATATATATCCCCAAAAAATCAGGAAGAGAATAGCACACTTTAGTGTGCTCAGATGAATACATAGATAAGAAATATTTTTATTTACTTAGGAGTGCCAAGAGAATAAACAGTTCTGACCCAGAGGGGGTGAAATCAGGCTGCTCCTTGGAGGCAAGGATTCCGAGGCTTTGTCTGACATACTTTGGGCATGTTGCATGGAGGGACCAGTCCATGTTTGGAAGGCTGAAGGGACAGAGAAAGAGAGGAAGACCATCGGTGAAATGGATTGATTCAGACTGGAGTAATGAGGGTCAGTGTATCAGAGACAGTAAAGTTGGCACGGGATAGAGCAGGGTTGAGGACTGCTGGCCGTGGGGTCTCTAGGAGTCAATGGCGACTCAATGACACATAACAACAACAACATGGAACACTTTTAATTTTAATGATACACTTTTACTAATAGCTAACCCTTTGGGGGTTTTCAGAGGCGGTCAAGTGTGCAGGAGGAGAATGTCTGTCTCCTGCTGAGCTGCTGGTAGAGTTTGGTTAGAAGCTCAACATCATTCACCATACATTTAATATCTTCCTCTCCTGTTGGCACACCGAGAACCACCTAGTGTCACACATGACAAGTCGCTGAGAAGACTGTTGCTACCAACAAACATCTACACCTTCAGAAATGTCTGATCCAGATGGTCCACGTTAGTTGAAATTCATCTTCTTCACGGAATAACTGACAGGTTA
>NW_006399754.1:26816283-26827877 GCF_000299155.1 Elephantulus edwardii
TTTTTTAAAAAAAATTAAAATAAATGTGACACACAGTCTACATAAATAATTCAAGAATTACTGCTCTGACACCCTTTATTTTCAAAGCAGTCATTTCATTCATATTTACTGAATGTATTTTTCTGTTTGTAAGGACAACCCAATTGAAATATTTTCTTTTGTTCTTTGGAATTAGATATAGATAGTTTCTTTATTTTTTTAACATCAAAATATGTTGTATGAAGGCTGCACAATACAGAATTACACATTAAAATTCAATCAAAACCTATTATGAACAAAAACCCCTGGTATCATTCAGTGTGCATCTGCTTATAGATAAAAATTATTATTATTGCTGTCAAGTCAGAGCGAACTCAAAGCTGACCCATGAGTACATTTCAGAGGTTGTGAATTACCCAGGAGGAGATCGCTCATATTTGACGGCCAGGGCAGCTGGACAATTCAAGCCACTTGCCTTTGAGTTGACAGCATAACTCTCTATCATCCAGATTACCAGAATTCAAAATACTTCATAGATAAAAAGTATTCATCTACTAAATTCCATAATTTTTCAAATATTGGTTTATTCATCAAATCAACTCAGTTTTGTTGAACCTACTCATACCTACTCATATTTGCTTCAATATATACAAGTCAGATGATAATTTTTTTAAACCAAGTGTTTGTCAGTGTCTTATGTTTTTGTAATAAGTTCATTAAAATGTGCAGAAAAGTAGGAATCCAGAACTAAGGTTGCATAGTGGAGTGCACTTGGGGTGGGGGTGGGGGCAGGGTCAGGGAGATTGTATACCAACAAAGAAGTTTATCTTTTGCTTTTCAAAGAGAGAAGCTAACTGAAGGGAGGGGGATAAAGAAAAGGTGCAACAATGAATGAATGAAAATCCAAAATCTCTGTAAATGGTCATTAAAATTAATAAAGTTTTAAAAAAATGTGCAGAAAAGAATAAGCAAACTTCTTAAATTAGCATTCAGATTTAAAAGCCTGTGTATAAGCATGAACCTTTATTGTGCATTAATCTGTTTTCAAATATTTGACATTCTAATAGGAAGAAGAAATACTTCTCCTTCTTCTTATTGCTGAATGCCCTTGATTCATCTATGACTCTCAGTGTCCTCAGAGTAATAGCTCTGAATCTTGCCCTACGCTGAACCCACTTCACTGTCTCTGTCACCTCTGGCTGCCATCACTGTGCCAACCTTTCTCATTCTTGTTTCGTATTTCTATATCAGATATAGTTTAACTTTGTCATATATAAAATACACACAAAGATTCAAGTAAAGAGTGAGAGAAAAGATGAGCTTAAATGACATGTAATCTGTTGAAATAAATTTAGGACATGTTTGCAAGCAGGCAAACCTACTTATATGTACAGTGGGTAAAGAGGATTGAGACTTTGACATCAGTTCCTAAGGGTATTTAAGTATATAAACCCACAATTACCAGTTTTCATGTCTCCAAATTATTCTCGTCCTAATCTGACAAGGACTAAAGTTGTTGAAATTGTAACATTTCATACAATGGCCACTTTCCCCGGATAAGACTTAATGAATGTCAAATGTAATATAAGGGAGTCATAATTATTTAAATTGATTTAAATTTTCTCATAGGATTTTTAACTAACTTCATGAATGCATTTATGTTAGAGTCTATACAAAGCTAAGCATATTGTGTGCTAATTCTTGTACATATAATAAGAAAATTCTTTCTTATTTACCTTGGCTTTCTGTGGAGACCTTTTTTAATTTTTGTTTTCTTTTTTTTTAATTAATTTTAATAGACATTTACAGAGGTTTTGGATTTCCATTCATTCATTGCTGCACTTTTCTCCCTGCCCACCCCTCCCCACCAGTTCGCTCCCCTCTCCAAAAAGAAAAAGAAAAAAAAAAATTCCTTCATTAGTATACAATTCCCTCATCCCTTCTCCCCCACCCCGAGTACACTTCTCGATGCAACCTTAACTCTGGATTCCTGTGCTAAACATAATACTCAATCATATATCACCTCTAATCTGTTCTTTCCCTCACCTGTTTCAATACAATATACATAATTTATCCACTTTTTTCTGTCGTACCCCAACCCTGATGTCAGACCCATTCTAGTTCCCTGAGGCCCATTTCATTTCTGGTGCTGTCTCAGGAACTAAGGCACATCTGTCAGGAGAGGTGCCCCACGGGAAGACAAACAGCTTCCCAAAGCCTGAGTCAGAGAGCTCATCAACAGTAGGATGCAGGCGGCCAAAGCCTCTTGAAGTGGCATTAAAGGTGGGATTAACCTGGGCTGTTGCAAACCCGTGGTCCTGCCCTTGTTTCTGTAAAATGGAGCTTGTGGTTCCACTTCCGTTGGCCTGCCTCAAAGGGTTTCCTGGAAGCATTCTTGTCTCCAACATCCGAAGGTCCACATCCCTCCAGCAGAAACTCCATAATTAGAACATATAATTATACACACATTATAATGAGCATTTCCAATTAGTCTAATTCTGACGGAATCTTTACTCTGGATGAATGATTCTCTGTTATTCTCAACTACAAAACAGTTGAGAACCTGAGCAGATAAACAGTTGAATCTATGATTAATAAAATGTCCCAGATCTCGTAAATGCATTATCAAAGGAAAGAAATTACTCCTACGGTAGGTCTCGTTTTGTATTCAGAGGCGCTCATTTGAGATGTAGTGTTGTCAGTATGGAACCTTCCTAGCACTTTCATTCTCCTGCTGCTAATGGTTCAACCAGAGATTCAGAGATCGGAAAATGACAATATCCTCCTGAGCAGTTTTCAACTTTGAAAGGCCAGTGGTCAACTATGAGTTGGGTTCCGATCAATACTAATGAAGTTTATGAAAATATAGCATGAAAGAGCTGGCTATGCAGTGGTAAACTGGGAGCTGCAACTGAAGTATTGAAAGTTTGAAGCTACCAGGTGCTTCATCAAAAACAAAACCCCCAAACATGACAGGCTTTGTAGTCTTTAAAGGCTGTGCTCTCGGGAAGTGTAGGGGTTAGTTCTACATTGCCTCAAAAAGCCTCAGTAGGAAGAAACTTAAGAGCAATTAATGTAACAAGGTATATAACATAGCATGGTTCTAATTGCTCTCTCTTAAGGTGCCCTTCAAAGAATTTCCTTTAGAACCTAAATATGACCATGAAGTAGCCCTCCTATTCCGATTCCATTTTTCTCCCTTTATATGTATCTTTTCTTCTTCAATCATCTTTCTGTCAAGAATTATGAGGCATAGGAGCTGATTAACCAGTGTTGTTATTCTTTGCTGTTGCGTTGGAACCAAGCCACAGCTGACCCTGCAGTGGACTTTCAGAAGTAGTAAATCACAGGATAGTAGAATGCCCCTCCTGGTCCCTCAGAACATCTGTTGACTTTATCTCAAGTGTCCTGAGATTGATTGCAGCTCAGGCTCTTACCACTGGGCCATATAAATGAGGTAGGTAGAATGTAATCCTACACTCACCTTTCTTACTAGTAACTGTCCTTTTCGGACACTGCAAATTTAAAAGGAAGCTTTTATTCTCTAGAAAGACACGCTGGTTTGGAGAGAGAAACAGGTGTCAGCCATGCCTGAAGAACAGTATTTTATGTGGTGAAAACTATGAAAATATTTATACTATCTCAGTAAATAAGCCAAAGGAAGGCAGTGTTTCCCTTGTTTATTATGCTATATGGCCCTGTCCTTGAGGAAATATATGACAATTACTGTGAGTTCTAGAATTTCCAGAGTAGGTAAGGAAAAAAGGCCTATGTGCTTACGTACACAGATACACACAACTTGATTGCTACCTTGAGTTTTCCATTTACTTCGCTTTCAAAATTTATGTTTTACTCTCTAAGGATTCAATATTTACGCACAGTCTAAAAAATTATTTTGAGAAGTTTGTAAAGGTGTCAAGTGTAGTCTTTTATCATTCTAATTATTCTTCACAAAGATTCTCACAACTAGTGAAACAAGGTTGCACGGGGGAGAGCATTAGAATATAAACATCCATCCATCCATCTTCCTTAAGACAAAATAGCAACTCATTAAAATAGATGCTGGAAAGAAGCAACTGATGCTGATGCCAAAAAAACATTTCACTCTCAAGTAAGCAGTATAGCATTGCTGATACCTGTAGATTTTAAATTCAAAAGTTACCCATTTGTTATGATTCTTTTCTTTATGATAGAATAAATTTGACTGACTCATAGAAACCTTATGAATAGTAGAAGGAAGCAATGCTTGGTTCCGCAACATCCTTTAAGCATAGAAATATTTTTTCCTAGCCATGTGTCACTCCATCTCATCAAAAGAAAGAATATTTCTCTTTTACTGGCTCATCAAAAAAAGATCTTACCTTTTCATGGGCTCTCTACTTTATCAAGAAGTATGTGCTTCTCCAAGGACTTTTTACTGATACAGCAAATCATCACAGAAATTTCTGTTGTTTCTCATTGAATGAGAGTGTTGGTTCTCAAGATAATTTTATTCTGTTCTAATAGCTTCAAAGTTTCATTTTTTTAAATAACACAAGCACAGTCTTAAGCCATTAGGACTAGGTAATTTTCAGGGGCAATTGGTGTTTTCTAGAGTATAAATCTCCAAAACTATTATATATACATAGGAAAGAGTGATTCTGTTCAGTTGGAAGCAGCACATAGTTCAGATTGGCACAAACACTAGGTTATTCTAGGAAAATCTGATAATGTTCCAGAAGGTAATGGGGAAGACAAAGTTATCTGTTCACATAATCAGACAAGTGACAGGTGTGGGAAGAGACAGACAAGTAATGACAGAATATAAAAATGCTTCATACAAACTCTAGAAATCAGAAAAACTGGCTATGAAGAAAGGAGCAATAAGGAATGATGTTAAAAATAAAGGAACTCTGTTTTACAGAAATATAAAACACATAAAATGATGTTGTTGTTATGTGTCGTCGAATCATTTGCGATTCATAGCAACCCTATGTACAACGGCCCTAAACCCTGCTCTATCCTGTGCCAATAGCATTGCCTCTGACACACCCATCCCGATTACCCCAGTCACTGAATCAATCCACCTCATAGAGGGTCTTCCCCTCCTGCACAGCCCCTCCACCCTACCAAGCATGATGTCCCTCTCCAAGGACCTGTCCCTCCTTACAACATGTCCAAAGTATGTCAGACAAAGCCCCAGAATCCTTGCCTCCAAGGAGTAGCCTGATTTAACCCTCTCCACGATGAATCTGTTTGTTTTCTTGGCAGTCCAGGGTACATTCAATATTCTTCTCCAGCACCACAGCTCAAAGGCATCAATTCTCCTCCTATCCTCCCTAGTCATTGTCCAACTCTCTGATGCATAACAAGTGATTGCAAAGACCATGGCCTGTATCAGGCGCACCTTCGTCTCCAGAAACACCGTTGCTCTTGAGGACTTTAGAGAGGTCCCTAATAGCAGACTTTCCCATCACAATACGTTTTTTGATTTCCTGGCTGCTGGTGCTAAGAGTGTTGACCGTGGAGCCGAGCAAACTGAAGCTGTGAACAATCTCAATCTCTTCCCCATCCATCCTGATGTTACCAATTGGTCCAGTGGTGAGAATCTTTGTCTTCTTAACATTGAGCCTCAGTCCATACTGAAGGCTGCAGTCCTTGACCCTCTGCAGCAAGTGCATGAGGTCCTCCTCAGTTTCAGCAAGCAGGGTTGTGTCATCTGCATAACGCAGATTGTTAATAGATCTTCCACAAATCCTGACACCACACTTCTCTTCATAGAGCCCAGCCTCTCGGATAATCTGCTCTGCATACAGGTTGAAAAGGTTTGGATATAGGACACATCCCTAGAATACACCCTTCCCAATTTTGAACCATACAGTGTTGCCCTGCTCTGTTCTGATGACTGCCTCTTGTTCCAAGTATAGGTTTCGCATTAGCACGATTAAATGTTCTGGGATTCCCATTCTTCTCAGAGTCAGCCACAGTTTGTTATGATCGACGCAGTCAAACGCCTTTGCATAATCAATGAAACACAGATAAGACATTCTTCTGGTATTCCCTGCTTTCAGCTAAGATCCATCTAACCTAACGTAATAGATTGCTGTTGTTATTAGATTTCATCAAGTTGAGTAAGACTCAGAGCGACTCTGTGAGCAATAGATCTTGAGCCTTGGCTTCTCTGTACTATCGTCATCACCTAGAACTCACTTGAGCCCATTAATGTAGTCACTGTGTCAATCATCTGCTTCAGAGTCAGTCTTCCTCTATTTTGATGATCTCCACCTTTCCAAGCATAATGTCCTTTCCAAAGAATAGCCTCTCCTAACAATATTCCCAAAGTATGAGAGATAGAGCTTTGCCATCTTTGTCTCTAAGGAACATTCTAGCTTCATTTCCTCCAAACCTATTTGCTCTTTCATAGTCCCTGAGATATTTAGTACTTTTCTCCAACACCATAACTAAAGGACATCTTTATTCTGCCATCTTTATCCATTGTACAGCCTTCAGATGCACAGTGAGTGATTGAAAAGACCATGGCCTTAATTAAAGCACACCTTAATTTTCAAACTGAAATCATAGCTGCTCAATAATTTGAAGTGGTGACTGAAAACAGACTTGCCCAGTGTAATATGTCTTTTGTTCTCCCAACTGTTGGTACCAAGGGTGTTGATTGTAAACCCAAATAAGATGAAATTGTTGACTATTTCAACTTTTTCTCCATTGATCATGATGTTGCTCATTCACCCAATGGCAAGTGTTTTTGTATTCTTGATGTTGTAATGCAATCCATATTGAAGGCTCAGATTGACACAGGAATTAATTTGACTATATCTATTGAAAGAATTGTTGGAGAAGTTCAATATCAGCAGTCAAAACTAGGCCAGGTGCTAAATGTGGAACAGATCATCATACTCATTCAAGTTCAAATTTAAGCTGAAGAGAATTAAAATAAGTCTCTAAGGACCAAAATATAACCTTGAGTCTTCCCAACCAGATTTTAAAAAATCATCTTAAGAACAGTTTTGAAACACTGAACACCAATGATCGAAGACAAAATAGTTGTGGATTATATCAAGGATCCCATCCATAAAGAGGGCAAGAGGTCATTACAAAGACAGAGGAGATAGAAAAAAACAAAACAAAACAGAAAACCCACCCCCCCAAAAACCCAGGTATCAGAAGAGACCATGAAAGCCAAAACAAAGGCAAGAGATGTCAACATCAAAGAGATGAACAAGATTTCAAAGGGCACCTAGAGAAGACAAAGTAAAATATTACAAGGAAATGTTCTAAGAGCTGGGGTAAAAAAAAAAAATGAAAAGGGAAGCCTTGCTCATCATTTCTTAAGCTGGAAGAATTGAAAAAACAAATTCAAGCCTCTAGTTTCAATACAGAGAGATGTTATGGGAAAAATCTTGAATGATTAAGAAGCATCAAAGAAAATAGAATACTCAGTAACAAAAATAATTGGGTGACACAGAAATATTTTAAGAAGGGACATACAGAAAAAAAGCTAATGTTTCTAAAGGAAGAATCTCAAGCTGCACTGAAGCCCCTGGCAAAAATTTGAGGCGTCAAGAATTGATAGGATACCAATTGACATGTTTCAATTAACAGATGAAACCCTGGAAGGGTTCATAAGTCTTTCCAAGGAAATTTGGAGGGTAATTGTCTGGGAGAGAGAATTAAAAAAAAAAATCCATATTTTTCCCATTATCAAGAAAAGTAAACTAACAGAATCTGGAAATTATAAAACAATAGAGTACATAATGAACATACTATATTTTATAGTGTTTAAAATCAAACAGTCTGAGATAAAAATTTTTAAAGTTTAGAAATTTGCAATATGATGCATTTCTAACATATATGGAACATTTTAATATTATATTTAATAATTTATAGGGCTACTTAATAGCACAAATTATTTTCTTAAATGATTGATAATTTTAATGGACAAGAAGATGTCCTCATCTTGTTGCTCTGTGACCATCTACTCATTGCCGACCCGCTAAGCAATATATTGACTGTTAAAATCCCCAAGGAGTTAAAAATATTTAAATACAGCATTTAAGTTTTCATTAGGAATACTTAGTTTAAAATATCTGACTTTTAAAATCAGAGTATCCAATAAAGTGGATATAGTTTATCTATATTTAGAATCCAATTTTAAGAGCTTTAAAAATGTTGTTATGTTTTCTTGTTATATACTTCCAATATACATTATATACAAGTACTGGAAAAGAATTTATTATGGCACTATAAAGAAATGTTATCAAGAACTAAAGTATTGGCTTATTGAAGATAAGGACCTTTGGATAATGATGACATTTGGATGTATATATCACATATTCTTATTTGATAATGCAGTCAGGTAACTTTTAAAATATTTTAGACTATTTTTTTATGGTTCACTTAAGTATATTTGGATTACTTAAATTAATCCAACTCATCATAAATAGCAAAAAATCTCTAGAGGAAACTCAAATCTTTGCCACTGAAAATAGCAATACAAAAGTAATGACTGCACTCTGTCACACATGGGAAACTTGAGATGCAGAAAACACAGTAGTTTTGTCAAGGGCCAGCTCTCATAACTTTGTATGTGCTTAAAAATTAAAATGACTTTGGACTATAACTTTATGTTAATGAATTTAAATTTTTAGCTTTGGTCAACAATAGGTAAGATGAGTAAACACACTAAATTTTTACAATATTTCCTCAACCGTAAGGAGAATGCTTACACGATAGACCGCAGCCTGATAAATGTATATGCATTTGGGCAGAAAATACTTTTTGGCACACAAATCTTTATTGGCAGAGTATAATTTCTATCACCTTCATTTATATAAAATGAAATTTCATATTTCAGAAAGGTAGCAATTTAAATTATGTGGACAGAATAGTAAAATATAAAATAAAATTAGGTGCCAATATTAAGTAAAATTTAAAAGCAGAACTTTTAAGGGCAGGCAACTGTGAGTTCTTACATTGTTTTCGCCAATTAATTTGTTTGTGACCTTGAGAAAATTATTTACTGTCCCTCAGACATTTAATAGTAAAATAGAGATAATAATAATATTGTTATTGGATGTTGTTGTTGTTGTTATGTGTCTTTGAGTCACTTACAACTCATAGCGACCTTATACACAGTAGGTCTGAATTTTGCCCTATCCTGAGCCAGTTTCACTGTCTCCAACACATCTAAACTCATTATCTCAGTTACTATGTCTTCCAGGGTCTTCCTCTCTTGTGCTGTTCCTCTACCCTTCCAAGTTTGATGTCCTTTTCCAAGAACAGGAACCTCCTGATAGCATGGCTGAAGTACGGGAGATCTAGCTTCAAAATCTTTGCCTCTTAAGAGCAACTTGATTGCATCCTCTTCAGGAAAAATCTGGGTTGGTTTTTTTTTTCCTTTTGCAGTCCATGGAATGTTCAACACTCTTCTCCAGGACCACAACTCCATGAAATCAATCCTTCTGTCATCCTTAGTCACTATCCAGCTCTCTGATATATTTAGGAAGTAACTGCAAAAACCATGGCTTGGATCAGGCACACCTTAGACTCCAGACTGACATCATTGCCTTTTAAGCACTTTGGAGAGGTACCTGACAGCAGATTTCCCAGTGAAACTCCTATTTTTATTTCCTGACTGCTAGTGCCACAGGTGTTGATTGTGGAACCCAGCAAGCTCAATCGCCTCTCCATCTATCATGATGCTGCCAGTTGGCCCATTGGGAATATTTGTCTTCTTGATGTTGAGCTTCAATTCATATTGGAGAATGTCTTCCTTGACATTCTGCAGCAAACACTTTAGGCTCTCCTCATTTTTGGCAAGCCAGGTTGTGTCATCTGTATAATGTTGGTTGTTTCTGAATCTTCTTTTAATACTCCTTCTCATAAAGCCCATCTTTCTGAACAATCTGTTCTGCATATAGATTGAAAAGATATGGAGACAAGATGGATTCTTGATCTACTTCTTTCCTGAACTATTCATTGTTTCCTTGCTCTGTTCTGACAACCATTTTCTGGACAAGTATAGGTTTCCCATAAGCATAATTAGTTGTTCTGGAATTCCCATTCTTCTGAAAGTTAACCAGCTTGTTGTGATCCACACAGTCCAATGCCTCTGCACAGTCAAGGAAACACAGATAGACATTCTTCTAGTATTCTCTGTCCTCAGTCAAGATCCATCTGACATTGGATATGATGTTCCTAGTGCCATGGCCTCTTCTAATCCCAGCTTATAGTCCTTGTAGTTCTCTGTAAAGGTACTTTTCCAACCATTTTTGTATAATCTTCAGCAGAATCTTGCTGTCATGTAATATTGTTTGACAATTTCCACACTCTGTTAGATCACCTTTTTTGGGGGGGTAAAGGGGGGAGTATGGGAATATTTATGAATGTCTTCCTGTCAGTTGGCCAGGCAACTATCCTTCAGATTGCCTGGCACAGCCTGGTGAGCGCGCCCAAGGTGGCATCTGTTTGTTGAAATACGTCAGCTGATTCCATCAATTCCTGGGGCTTTGTTTTATGCCAATTCCTTCAGAGAAGCTTGAACTTCCTCTTTCATCACATTACCTCTTGATCATATGTTGTTTCATGAAATTCTTCTGTGTCATTCAGTTCTTTTTTGTACAGTGATTCTGTGTAATATTTCCATCTTCTTGTGATGTCTGTTGGATAATTCAGTATCCTGCCCATAGCAACCTTAAGTATTGCCACTCTAGGCTTGAATTTGTTCTTCTGTCCCATCAGCTTAAAAAATACCAAGAGAGTTTCACCCTTTTGATTTTCCAACTCCAACTCTCTGCACATCTCATTATAATATTTTGCTTTGTCTTCCCATGCTGCCCTTCAAAATCTTATGTTCAGCTCCTTAATGTTTTTATTTCTTCCCTTTGCTTTGGCTTCTCAGCACCCCAGTGCAATATTCAGAGTCTCTTCTAACATCCTAGTTTTTTAATGTAATAGTTAACACTGTATAACACATTTAAAAAGGTTAACATGGTATTTGGCACATGACAAACACTCAATAATTATTAACTAAATTAACATTTTCATTATACTGCTTTAAATGTTTTCAATTGTTGTTTATGCCCATCTATAAAAAACAATATAATAAATAAGAGATATGGTGATATCAATTTTTAGAAGCAGAAACCGTGCTTAGTGGTTTATTTTTAAACTTGCATATTTAGCACAAGTCATAATAAATTCTCAGAGTAATATAAATGTTTTCTTAATTAGTGAGCTTAATCATTCTTAAAGGAGCCTGGTGGTGAAGTACATTCAGCTTGGGGCTTGATCTGAAAGGTTTTTTGTTCTAATCCCCCAGCTGACCCAGGAAAATAAGATGTAGTAGTAAGCCTAAGTAGAGATTTCCGACTTTACAAACCCCAATAGGTTGTTCTAGTCTGTTTTATAGTCTGTTTTCAGTGCGTCTGCATCTAGTTCACAGAGAGGATTTTGGGAGTAATCTTTCTTAGATTTTTAACCTTTTGGGAAACATAGAACTTAAACTTTTATAATTTGAATCATTATTTTCCTTCTAGAATGCAATAAACCTATACCTTAATGTTTGTCAAATTAAGTATTATCATTACACATTTTAATCCATAAATTATGAATATGCT
>NW_006399754.1:26828132-26845880 GCF_000299155.1 Elephantulus edwardii
TGTACTTAATTTTAATCATCTTATTGATTTTGAGGATCTTGTTTGTAAGTATAATTCTATAGGAAAATACCCTTTCAAGAGATATCTTCTTGTAGGATTATAAGCCACCATGCTGGGAAATGTAGTGTCATTGAAAGAATGACGTTCAAAAGAGACGGACGAACCCAATGACTCAAGAAGATAGATTGTCACAGGACTGTAATGTTTCAGAGATTGCCAGGATGATTCAGGATAGAACACAGTTCCATGTACTGCTAATAGGATCATTATAACTTGTAGTCAACTCAATAGCACCTAACAACAACATAGGAAGATGAATGATTTGTCAACAAGTTCCGCTACCATTACCATTTGTAATTTTTTTCCATTGTGAACCCTTTCAATCTGAGTGAATGCTTACTTATAACAGAAAATTGATGAGAAATTTTGTCATATAATCTTTTCAAGGGAAAATAGAACAGTATTCATTTGAATTTGTCAAAAACATTACTCTCACAAGAGGTTATGTAATACAAAACGAGATACAGAAAATCAAAGTACACTTAAAAAAGAAGTTAATGATGTGTACAGCATAAGTAGCAGTGATTATACGTGTGTGTACACACACATATTCTTCTGTGTGTCTTCCTTTTCTTTAAGGAAATTGTGCTATTTCCTTATTGTATAATGTCAATTCCTGTATTATTTTAATATGGTTCTTTTAGCAATGGTCTTGTAACTTTGTTGTTGTGTACCATCAAGTTGAAACCAACCGTAGCTGACCCTTGAGAAGGTTTTCATAGACACTAAGTCACACGGGAGGAGATTGCCCACCCTTCTCCTGCAGAGAAGTTGATGGATTCAGACCACACAACTCTGAGATTGCAGGACAGTTTCTTACCTCTAGACCACCAGAGCTCTTACAGTCATCAGCAGTAAATTAATTTTATATGGTCCTTTTAGCCATGATCTTTTAACTACCAAAAATTTATTTAAGGGCCACTATCTCACAAGAAATTGGTTAATAACTACAGAAATTTAGTGACTGTGGCCTATCTAGAATGTTCCAGTGTGTGGTTCACGTGGGAGGGCTACAGCTTGAAATTGACAAGGAGTTTGCATGTAGAGTGGAGATGTGGAGGCCTAATGGCTAAGGGGTTGCACTGCCAACCCACAGACAAGTGGGTGGAATCTAGATGCTGCGTCATGATAGGAAGATACTCTGTTATAGAAAATTTTCTCTTATGCAATTTCTAGCCTCTGAAAACCTGCTTAAGGGACAGCTATGAGTCAGTTTCCACTCATCGGCAATGAGTGTGTGTGTGTGTGGTGTGTGTGTGTGTGTGTGTGTGTGTGTGTTTTGCTGTAATTTTACTTGTATAAGTTACTTCCCTAGAGGTCCGGGAAGTTGAGAGGTCCTTTGAATGAAGTCTTTTAGGTCCCTGAGCTGAAAATCTTATAGACCCAGAAGAGTTGTTAACACAAATGGTTGACTAGAGACTCACTAGAGGACAGAAGCACCGAGGCCAATAGGGCAGCAGTACCACGTCCAGCAGGACAGGAGCACAGAGCCCAGAAGGACAGGAGCACTTACTACAATAGACTCCTCAGTCTTCTATGTGAGGGCTGCTTGCTTTCAGGCAGGAGGCTATCAAGCAGAAGCAGAAATTTAGCACGTAGTTGTGAGGAAGAGAGGACAATATGCAGCCCCTGGTAAAGATTTCACACCTCCTCCCCACACAGGCATCAAGGCTGTGCAGCTCTGCAGGAAGAAAATCCCAAAGATCTAAACTGAGTGACCAGAACCAGCGGTAGAGACTTAGACAGACCCAGTGTCAGAGGCTCCGAGAGCTTGTACGGTGCCTGTCCCTCTGGCGAAGCCCAAAGCAAAGCCAAACCCACAGGAATATGATATGAATCCTGACAAGTCTGCCCAATAAATAAGAATGAAAAAGGGTAATTTGGTGAATGACAAGTTTTCCCCTTTAAAAAACCTTGTTATTGTTTATTAACTATTACTGGGTTTCTAGAAATCGTAAAGAGGCTTTCATTTACTTTTTCAATACTAAGTGCCTCATTGTCCATTTCAGTCATAGATGAAGGTCCTACCCACATAACGCCTGATGGTAGTGATTCTGTGTCACAATTACCAGGAGTCTTACAATTGCTTGGAAGTTTGCAGCATAGTGTGCCTGCACAAATAGGAACATCCACATGAAAATCTCATCAATCCTCTCTCTTCTGATTTGCTTGAGACAGTATAGAAAAAATAACTCACTATTTCACAAGTGCAGTCTCTTCAGTCCGTTTTCTTTTTGGTGATCTCTTTGGTGTTTAGCCTTTACGGTTTTTTTTACCCCCATCTCCAAACAATTTTTTACACACCTACAGAGAATAATTTCTTACTATTTACAGATACAGTAATTGCATATTTGGATCCTAGATTTTTCTCACTGAAGGAAATAAGTAATATTACATTCCTCGCCTCAGTGTAATTAGGCAGTTGTCATAAATGCGCCCATTTAAATTTATAATGTAGCTGGCATGCAATGTATTGCCTACCTGTTACCATAACACTATTCTAAAGAATTTACACAGCCCTTAAATTTCCTTTTTCTTTAAATTTTGACCACCAGATTTGACATGTCACTAGTAAATATGCTCTTAAAATCTGAAAATTCCATAATTTACTTCCTCCTATCGAATATTGTGAGCCAGTCCTCACAATGGCTCTGTGAAAACTTGTCTTACCATATTCAACAAGCAACCCCTATTTGCTTCCTTACTGTGAAGCTGCAATTGTGAAAACAAAACCAACATTCTCACCAAGAAGATGCATTACGGACAAGACAGCTTTTAGCAATATTGCAAAATTGGTTTGCAAACTTGAAATGAAATTAAAATGTTAGGTACCTGTCTGAAAAGAAAACCTGACAAGGGCGCACAGGGCCATAGGCATCTCTCCGAAAGGGCCAGAGTGAATGAGAATAGCACAGCCCCTCACTGTCTCAGAGCAAAAAGCAGATTAAGAGCCAATTGTCCACCCCCATGGTGCCTCCAGTCACAGCAGCTGTTCGTTGTTGACTCACAGACTCACAGCTGAGGTACCTAGAATGAGGCTTATTAGGGAAATAAGTTGGAAAGTGGTGGAGGTAAAAAATATTATCCACTGCAAATCCAAGTTTTAGCCCAGTAGTCCCAAAACACAATTCTTCCATTGGTTCAGGCTCTAGTTTCAGTTCAGCAGTCAAATCCAAATCATCCCACAAGGTTTGCCTTGCTTTTGTTGTTGTTGTTATGTTGTTAATTTGTCTGTGACTCACGTAGGAACAACAGCCCTACACCCTGCTCTATCCTGTGCCAATCTTATTGTCTCTGACACACATAACCCTCCCCCCCCCCCCGTTCTCCCAGTTAATGAATCAATCCATCTCATCAAGGGTCTTCCTTTCCTGCACTGTCCCTCCACCCTCCCAGGCATGACGTCCTTCTTCAAGGAATCTTTACCTCCAAAAAGCAGCCTGGTTTCACTCTCTCCAGGACAAAACTTCGTTCTCTTAGTAATCCATGGTATATTCAATACTCCTCTCCAACACCACAGCTAAAAGGCATAAATTATCCTTCAATCATCGTAGTCATTGTCCAGCTCTCTGATGCATAGCAAGTGATTGCAAAGATCATGGCATTTATCAGGCACACTTTAGTCTCCAGACTGACATCATTGCTCTTCAGTACTTTGGCTAGGTCTCTGACAGCAGTCTTTCCCAACAAAATACATCTTTTAATTTCCTTGCTGCTTATACCAAGAGTGTTGATTGTGGATCCAAGCAAACTAAAGCTGCTTACAATCTCAATCTCTTCACCATTCATCATAATGCCACCAATTGGCCCAATGGTGAGAATCTTTGTTTTCTTGATATTGAGCTTCAATCCATATTGAAGGCTGCAGTCCTTGACTTTCTAGTAGCAAGTGCATTAGGTCCTCCTCAGTTTCAGTAAGCAGTGTTGTGTCATCTGCATAACGCAGATTATTGATAAGTCTTCCTCCAATCCTGATACTACATATCTCCTCATAGAACCCAGCCTCCCAGAGGATCTGTTCTGCACATAGATTGAAAAAATATGGTGATAGGACACATCCCTAGTGTACAGAACAGCAAACCCTTTAACTGTAGTCAGCACAAATGCAAGAAACCTCAGGTCACACCTTGTCACAGTTTCTCCACAATGGTACATTCTCCTAACACCATTATCAGGATCTCACCACTAGGGTCTCATTCTCATAAAGCTTTTGCTCTAGTCTTCCTCCTCTCAAGTCTTACAACCACAAGTCTTGCCACTTAGTGTTGGAAGCACTCTGTCTCATCCTGGTTCCAAAGATGTTGATTAGTTGTCTGTAGTTAGGAAAGCTGGGGACCATAGAGAGAATCACATAATGGGGAAAAAAGCCAACATTTAAGCCGGTCCTTCAGTACCAAATTAATACATTTTATTTCAAAGAATTCCATTTTAGTATTAAAAATTTATTCCGATGAAAAATTTGCCATTTTCTAGCAAATTTTATATAACTAATTTGTAGCTTTCTAGGTGCTTAGAGCTTTTCAAATAAATTTATTAACATGTCCTTCTGATTCACTGGAAGAGATAAATGATAGATAGATAGATAGATAGATAGATAGATAGATAGATAGATAGATGCTTTGTGCAGAATATTAAATGATTCAGGAAGCATAAAATGAAGATGGAATTAGTATACAGAGTCATTGTACCAAAAGGAATTGGCAGACACAGAAGAATTTCATCAAACAATATATGAGCAAGAGCCTGTGGTGATGAAGGAAGAAATTCAAGCTGCTAAAAAAAAAAAAAGGCAAAAGACAAGGCCCTAGGAATTCACAGTATAACAATTGACATATTTCAATAAGAAATGTTGCCCTGGACGTGCTCACCAAGTTGTACCAAGAAATCTGGAAGACAACCACTTGGCCAACTGAATGGAAAATATCTATATTTGTTCCCATTCCAAAGAAAGGTGATCCCACAGATTGTGGAAATAATTATCAAATAATATCATTAATACACATGTAATCAAATTTTTGCTGAAAATTATCCAAAAACGACTGGAATAGCAAATCAACAGAGAACTGCCAGAAGTGCAAGTTGGGTTTAGAAGAGGCCATAGTACTAGGGATTGTATAGTTAATGTTACATAAATCTTAGCTGAAAGCAAGGAGTACCAGAGGAATGTTAATCTGTGTTTCATTGACTATGCAAAGGTATTTGATTGTGGATCACAACAAACTGTGGCTTACTCTGAGACGAATGGGAATCCCAGAACACTTGATCATGTTTATGTGAACCTATACCTGGATGAGAAATCAGAACAGAGATACACTGCATGGTTAAAACGTGTGAAGGGAGTACACAAAGGATGTGTTCTGTTTCCATAGCTTTTCAACCTATATGCAGAACAGATTACTTGGGAGGCTGGGCTCTATGAGGAGAAATGTGGCATCAGGATTAGAGAAAGACTCATCAACAATCTGCATTATGCACATGACACAATGCTGCTTACTGAAGCATTTGCTGCAAAAGGTCAAGGACTACAACCTTGAATATGGCTGAAGCTTAACATCAAGAAAACAAAAATTCTCACCACTGGGCCACTTGGCAGCATTGTGATGGATGGTGAAGAGAACGAGATTGTTAACAGCTTCAGTTTGCTTGACTCCACAGTCAAAACTCTTGTATCAGCAGCTAGGAAATTAAAAGACAAATTCCATTGGTAAAGTCTGCCATCAGAGACTTCTCCAAAGTACTGAGAGCAACAATGTCAGTCTGGAGACTAAGGTGTGCCTGACCTATGCCATGGTCTTCACAATTACTTGCTATGCATCAGAGATCTGGACAATGGCCAGGGATCTTAGGAGAATTAATGCCTTTTAGCTGTTGTGCTGGAGAAGATTATTGAATATACCATGAACTGCTAAAAGAACAAAATAGGTTCATCCTGGAAAGGGTGAGACCAGGTTACTCCTTGAAGGCAAGGATTCTGAAGCTTTGTCTGAACTACCTTGGACATGCTGCAAGGAGGGAACAGTCCATGGAGAGGAACATCATGCTTAGGAGGGTGCAGGGACAGAGCAGGAGAGTAAGACCTTAGAGAAGGTGGATTGATTCAGTGACTGGGGTAATGGAGTAGGTGTGCCAGAGACTGTAAGATTGGCACAGGTTGGAGCAGGGCTTAGGGCGGTTGTACATAGGATAGCTTTGAGTCACAGGCAACTCGACAGCACATAACAACAACTATATATACATACATATACATATATAAATACATAGACATACAAATACATATATATATATTACAATCAATAGTTCTATTTAAGTTATACCAAAAATTTGGTAATGGTATTTTAAGGAACATAATTTAGCATGTATTGGAATTAGTGAGAATGTCTCAGGACAGGTAAGGGTTCAGGGCTGCTTTGCATAGGGTTGCTACAGGCTGTAGGCAACTCGGGGACACATAACAACAAGAATATATTGGCTGGTTGGTGGTTTTTGTTTTTGGTTTTTTTGTGCTTTTTTTTTCATTTAAGCCTCTTGTTTAGCGTTAACAAAACCTCATGGAGGGCCTTTGTATTTAAAAGTTGGTGGTTATTTAAGTTGGAGGAACATTCTTCTAAGTGGTGCAGCACTCTTCTGTCATTTGCTGTACTGAAGTAACCTGGGGTTGCTGTGACGCTGAACCTTGTGCCATCGGGGTATCAAATGCCATAACGGTTACGCATGATGAACAGTGCTTTGTGAAGCTCCCAGTTTAAGACAGGTTTGAAAACAGGAGTGGCATCTACTTCCTAAACAATGTGTCTCTGAAAACTCTATGAACTTTGAGAAATGATGATAGTTATAGAAAGGCTTCAGGTCTTTTGTTCATGTGGTTGCTATGAGTCATGCTCGATTCTATGACAATCAACAACAACAATTTAGCACTGACATTAGTTTAACTGAAAAATAAAACACCTTAGTCATTTTCCACAGAGAAATTTCATTCAGAACATTGTGTACTTTAAATGATAAGATAATTGAGCATTGAGTTAATATAGTAATAATATATGATACTTAAAATCAGAAAAATCATTAAAATTGGACAATATTTCCACTATAGTTTTCTATGGATGCAATAATAAAGTTCCTCAGGCTTAGTAGGATTAAAGAACACGAATTCATTCTCTCACATTCCTGGAGATTAGAGTGTAAAAATGAGTCCTTTAAAATTTCATTTAGATTTTAAAGAAAGTATATAGAGAACTTGGATTTCCATTCATTCATTGTTACACGTTTTCCTCCCTGCCCCTACCCCCAGTTTGCTTTTCTCTTTGGGGGAAAAAATAATCTTTCCTTGTTTAGAGCTAAACTAAAGGCATTAGAAGATCTTATTCTTTCAGTAGGTTCCTTGGCTCCTTTAGTTTCTAGAGATTGCCAGCAATTCTTTGGCTGTGTTTGCATCACTTCAATTTCTCCTGTATTTGTCACATTTTCAATTTCTCCTTTGACTTACTTGCCTACCTCTTATTAGGGCTCTTGTGCTCATTTTTAGAGCATATTGGAAAAAGCTAATCTCATTTCAAACAATTTAACAGAATTTGCAAAGACTCTTTTTAACCCTGTAAAAGAACATTCACAGATTATATATTCTGGGGATTAGGAAGTGGATGTCCTTGATGTGGGTGTGTATTATTCAGGTTTCTACACTAAATATCACTTGTTATGTGCCGTCGAGTCACGTGCGACTCATAGCGAGTCTATGTACAACAGCCCTAAACCCTGCTCTCTCCTGTGCCAATCGCACTGTCTCTGAAACACCCATCCCGATTACCCCAGTCACTGAATCAATCCACCTCAGAGGAGGCCTTCCCCTCCTGCACTGTCCCTCCACCATCCCAAGCATGATGTCCCCCTCCAAGGATCTGTCCCTCCTTACAACATGTCCAAAGTATGTCAGACGAAGCCCCAGAATCCTTGCCTCCAAGGAGCAACCCGGTTTAACCCTCTCCAGGATGAATGTTTGTTTTCTTGGCAGTCCAGGATCCATTCAGTACTCTTCTTCAGCACCACAGCTCAAAGGCATCAATTCTCCTTCTATCCTCCCTAGTCATTGTCCAACTCTCTGATGCATAACAAGTGATTGCAAGAACCATAGCCTGTATCGGACGCACATTAGTCTCCAGAGTGACACCATTGTTCTTCAGTACCCTAGAGAGGTCCCTAACAGCATACTTTCCTATTACAACACTTTTTTTATTTTCTTTCCTGGCTGCTGGTTCCAAGAGTGGTGACCGTGGAGCCAAGCAAACTAAAGTTGTCAACGATCTCAATCTCTTCACCATCCATCCAGAAATGTCACTTACACTAGAGAATATTTGGAATACCATGATAATAAAAGCAATTTACCTTAAGTATTATTAAATTATTTTCTAACTAGGATTAGCATTCTGCTTACTTATTGCATTAAAAAAAATATCTCACTACCATTGAATCTATTAGATTTCTTGGGAACCCTCATTCGGTTTCCAAGGTTGTAAAAGTGAATGGGAGTTGGTTGACTGCCAGTCTTTCTGGGAGTGGAATTGTCAGGTTGGCAACATTTTAGTCTCCAGCAGAACCTAATATGGAATAGGTCACAAAAGTTACTTTATTATCTTTATCTATTTATAATTTATATTTATATTCCTATTTATAACAAACAAACCTTTAATGATTTATGTTGTATATATGCAATTATATCCATTAAAATACATATAATAATTATACAAACAAATATTCTAAGTATTCTAATGGATGTAGTAATTACTATAATTAATGATTATATAATTTATATTATTTTTACTTCTAGAATGAGTATTGTATTCATTGGTCAATGATTATTCAATAGGATCCTATTAAGTACTGGTACTGCAAGGAAAGAGAAACTTTTCCAAAACATATGAAAACACTGTAACTACATTTACTATACTTTATCCCAAATTTAATTAAGTCTGAATCTCATATTTAAGTCTCAATATCTTCTTTGAAAACTACATGATACAATGGATGGACTCATTATGGAATTTAGATCCACAAACTTAGATTTTCATTTTGATTCTCCTTGTACAGTTCCTTAACTCCTTTAAACTTGAATTGTTAATTGTTCATTCAACTCTAACTCATAGTATTCTAAGTCCAAAAGAAAGAAATACCAGGCTAGCCCAGCTCTATCTATCCTCAAAATTATTGACCTTTCCTGTTTACCTTCTTAATTTACTTAGCATGATGTACTTTTTCTTTGTCATTGAAATTTAAATGAGAGTTTATAGAGAACTTGGATTTCCATTCATTCATTGTTGCACATTTTTCTTCCTTCCCACCCCACACCCCCAGTTCATTTTTCTCTTTGGAAAGAAAAAAAAATGGCCTATCAGGATAACGTGCCTAAAATATGTGAGATGAAGTCTCATCACTCTTTATTCTAAAGAGCATTTAGACTGTTTTTCTTGCACTATAGATTTGCTTGACATTATTGTTGACTACTTGTTTGATGTTATTGTTGACATAGTCATCAAGTTGACTTGAACTGATGTCCTCACCAGCTTAGGTATGTTTGAACTCATTTACACAATTACTGTGTCAACCCATGTTGCTGAAAATCTTCCAATTGCCCTGACTGAGGTGTTAGCTAAAGTTGGCTTCTTCTTAGTCATTACAGTTAGCTGCCTCTGATCTTCAGCTACCTTAATTGTAGACACATGGTCTTGCAAATCAGCATCAACTGTAGCACTAGGATAAGTGAAAGAGTGCTTCTCACACAGGGCAGCAAGCTTAAGGTGAACAAGGCTATGGCAACAAGACCTAGTGAGAGCGAGACTCTGGAGGTGGAGAGACTGTGGCAGTGCTGTGGACAAACAGAGACAAGGTGTGACTTGAGGTGTCTTACATTTTTGCTGGCCAGAGTTAAAGGGTCGACTATTCTTGACAAATGTTTGAAGGAGAAGATGACTTCAAACTTGCTGGATGCTTATATGAGTGTAGGGAAACTTTGCTGAATGATTTGGATTTGACTGCTGAACTTAAACCAGTGCCTGGACCAGTTGAGGAATTGTGCCTTGGAACCTGGACTTAGATTGTGAGATATTCTTTGCCTCTCCCACTCTCCCACTTCCTTCCCCATTACTGGTGCCATAACTGTGAGTCTGTGAGTCAGCAACAAATAGAAGAACCTCTTGCTGTTGGTGAGGCTCCACAGGCACCGTGGAGCTGGGCTACAGACTCTTTCTGCTCTGAGGTTGTGAGGGCTGTATTATTATCACTCCCTCTGGCCCTTTCATAGAGACACTAATGGCCCTGTGTCCTTATGTCCTGTTTTCTCCTCTTTAGGCCATGACCTTCCACCTTTTCCAGCACATTGCTTTATTCCAAGAACAGACCCCTCCTGGCAATATGCTTAAAGTATGGAAGATGAAGTTTCATCATCCTGGCCACTAAGGAGAACTCTGGTTGAACTTATTTCAAGTCAGATTTGTTTGTTCTTCTGGCAGTCCCCGAGATACCAAGTGACATCTCTAACATCACAACTCAAAGGCATCAATTCTTTTTCTGTGATTTTTATTAATTATCCAACTGTCAGATGCATGGGAAGTAATTGGAAAAACCATGACTTCGATAAGAAACACCATACTCTTTGAACTGACATGCTCTATATAAAGAGATCCCAGATGGTGTATTTTCCCAATATATCACATATTTTGAGCTCTTGACTGCAGTTACACGAATGTTGATTGTGAATCCAAATAAAATGAAACTACTGACAATTTCAAATTTCCCCCCTCCAGATCTCTGGTGGTCTATTGGTAAAAGCTGTCCTGCAATCTCAAAGACACTTGATTAAAATTCACAAGCTGCTTCATGAGAGTAAGATGGGCTATATGGTCTCATATGATTTACTGCCTCTGCAAACCCACTAGAGGGTCAGCTATTGGTTGCATCTGACCCAAGCACAAATAACAACAACATCATAACACTGCCTATTGTTGGTCCAGAGGTGAGAAATTTTTGACCAACTGATGTTGAGATGTAACCCATATTGAAGATTATAGTCTTAGATATTCTGCAGTAAACACTTCATATCCTCTTCATTTTCAGCACATCAGATTTTGTCATCTGCATAATGCAGGTTATTGATGAGTGACTTTTTTTCCAATCCTGATAACAACCACATTCATCTTCATATAGTATAGCGTCTTGAATTATTTTCTCAGCATATAGATTAAATAGGTATGAAGAAATGATACAATCTGGACATACCCCTTTCTTTTTAATAAACTATGTTGTTTTCTGTTCTGTTTAGACAACAGCTTTTTGGTCTATATATAGGTTTCACATGAGCACAATTAAGTGTTCTAGGATTCCAATCTTCTCAACGTTAGCCATAATTTGTATGAGCCACACAGTAAAATGTCTTTGCATTCTCAGTAAAATAATAACAAGCATATTTCTGGTATTATCTGTTTTTAGCCATGTCTCTTCTGACACAGCAATAATTTTTCTCATTTCATGGCTTGTTCTGGAGGCAGCTTATATTTCTGGCTGTTTGTGTCAATGTACTGTTCCAGCTGTTCAGAATAATTTTCAGCCAGATTTTGCTTGCATCTAATATTAATGATTAATTTCACATTTTTCTGGATTATCTATATAACAATGAGAACGGATTTCTTCTAGCCACTTGGCCAGGTAGGCGTCTTCCAAATTTCTTGGCATAAGTTAAATAAGCATGTTCAGGGCAACGTTTATTCTTTGAAATATGTGAATTTGTTATTCATTGATCCCTCAAGCCTTATATATTCCCCTATGCCTTCAGTGCAGTTTGAATTTGTTCTTCCATTACCATGTTGATTATATGTTACTTCTGAAATATTTCAGCATTAGTCAGTTCCTTTTGAGTGACTCTGTGTATTCCCTCAACCTTCTTCTGATGTTTCCTGCAGCATTTGAGATTTTGTCCATAGAGTCCTTCAGTGTTGAAACAGGAGACTTGATTTAGTTTTTCAGTTCTTTCCACCTGATGAATGCTGAGTTTATTATTCCTTTTGATCTTCTAACTCCAGATTTTTGCACATTTCTTGATAATACTTTGGCTTGTCTTACTAAACTGCCCTTTGAAATCTTCACGTCATCTTTATGTCACTCAAAAATAAGTGGGAACAAATACAAATATCTATTAGTAACTCGAACATGAAATGTACAAAGAATGGATCAAGGAAAATTAAAAGTTGTAATAAGTAAAATGGAATAATAGTAATATTCTTAGATTTAGTGAACTCAGATGGACTGGTGTTCCCTACTTTGAATCAGAAAATTACATAATCTGCTCTGTCCAGAGTGACAAATAATGGAACAATGATGTTGCAATGAAGATGTCTACCAAATTTTGCAGTCTGAAATAGATCAAACCTGAAATCAAGAGTCATTCATAATAATTAGTGATTGGAATGCAAAAGATCTAGTAGCTGGAAAATACAGACATGGTGACAAAAAATGAGGCTAGAGAGCAAATAACTGAATTTTGTGCAATCACTGGTTTATTCATTGCAAGTATCTTTTTAAAAACCATAACTGTACACATGGATCTCACCTGATGAACTAAACCTGATTCAGGTTGACTGTATCTGTGGTAAAAGTCAATGGAGAAGCTCAATCTTAGCAATTAAAATAAGCCTAGGGGCTAACTGCGGAGCACATCATCCATTATTCATGTCCAACCTCAAACTGAATTTGAAGAAAATGGAAACAATGCCAATGAACAAGAATATGTTCTTGACTGCATATGACCTGAATTTAAAGACCACCTCAAGGACAGATCTGATATACTGAATATTAATGACTGAAGACGAGATGAGCTTGGGGATGACAGTAAGAATATCATCCTTGAAGAAAACAAAAGGTCATTACAATTATAACTGAGAAAAAAAATATTAAACTAGGTATCAGAAGATTTTCTGAAAATTGCAGTAGAATAGAGATATGCCAAAACAAAGGGAAGAAGAAGAAGATTAATAGGAATCATAAAATTATTATCTAGGAGTTTCTCTTTTTGGTTTTCTAAAAGAAAAAAAACAACCTCTTTTTAAGTACATAGATTTTTGTGTGACAAGAGATGCTTAGTGCACCTTAAGTCACTTTAGTATGCCATACAGTTTTTTTTATTGCTGTTACGGACCTTCAAGTCAGAGTTCACTCATATCTGACACTCTGGCAGGTTTTCAGAGGCTGTCAATTACAGAGAAGGAGGCTGCCCATATGTCTCCTGCTGCGGGAGTCAAACCATTTGCCTTTGAGTTAGAAGCACAACTCCTTATCCACTACGTGACTACTGAACAAAGGTATAATATAAACAGTATAATGGTTAGGAGCTGTGCTACCAACTCAAAGGGAGATGATTCAAATCCACCAGCAGCTCTGTGGAGAAAGATGGGCAATGTGTTCCCAGGTGCTTTATAAAAGTCTCTGAAAACCTACTGTAGTGTCATTTATGAGTCAGTTCTGATTCCACGACAATTGTTGTTGTTAAGTGCTGTCAAGTTGTACACGACTCATAGCGACCCAATGAACGAAAGATCTGAGCGCTGTTCATAGAGTTTCCGGAATCAAGCTATTTTGGAAGTGGATGCTACTCCTGCTTTCAAACTTGTTTTAATCTGGGAGCTCCACCAAACACTGTCCACCATGGGTAACCATTATCACATTTAACACATCAGTGTCACAGTGTTTAGCATCACAGCAACCACTAGTTACCTCTGTACAGCTAATGGACAGACCAGTGCTATTTCACACAGAAGAATGTTTGACAAAAAAAAAAAAGAAAAAAAATATTGTACTATGATTTCTTTCTTTTACTTTGTCTCTTGCAAGTAAACCTAAATAAAGGCAGTAGTACCTTACCACACATTGGCTGTTCTTATTCCATGTTGTTACATATAGTACAGTCTAGCAATATTTATAGTGACCCTATGAACAAGGGGACTGAAACCTGCCCCATTCTGTGCTATGCTCACTGTCTCCAATACACCTGAGTCCACTGCTATAGTGATTGTGCAATTTAATAAATCAACTGTCATCAAGTTAATTCAGACTCAGAGAGACCAATCTACTTGTTGTTAGGTATCATCGTCGGATCTGAACCACAGCTGACTCTCAGTGGAATGTTAGATAGTCATTTGTGAGGGAGGAGACTGCCTACCTTTTTTCCTTGGAGCAACTGGTGTGTTCGAAATGCTTTCCTTGGTGTTAGCAGTGCAGTCCCTCACCTCTAGGACCCCGGAGTCCAGTAGCATAGATTAAAATTGTATTCTGGGTCCACAACCTTTACAGAAGCAGACAGACTCATGACTCTGTTGCAAAGTTGCTGTTTATTTCTTTCTTTCTGATCAAGCTTTCCGTTGCAGCCTAGCAGTTAACTACTGTGTCACCAGGATTCCTAAAATTAGTTAAGAATGCAAGAATGAATGATTCTGCTTTATTGATATTTACTGAATTCTGAAATAGCATATGAAAAGCACCACAGCCAAATTAATTTTCCATTGTCAAAGAAAGAATTTAATAAATAGGCACAGATTTTCCATGATCATCCAACTGTAGAGCCAAACAATTCATAACAGATTTTCTTTTTTCCCCCATGGTGCATGACTGTAACATTTATATTGTCAATTGATATGTTGAAGTTTTAACACTCTTAACAATGTATCTCAAGGCTAAAGTGATAAAACCATTTAAAGTAATACTAGAGAAAGAGATTAAACAAATTAGAGTGCAGTAACAATACTCAATGAGGAAACACTAAAATTATTACAATATTTCAGACTGGAAATGAAGAGTGTAAGAGAAAATCTCATGGAAATCTGAAAAAGCCTACAAAACAAAATCCAAAATAGTAGGCTTTGCAGTCCATCTAACTAAGATGAAAGTTATTACACAAACTTCCTTCAATCTTCTCCTTTCCCCTTTGTTTCTTTATGTCAAGTAGGTTAGGTTCTAATGTTATCAGAAAAAAAAAAAGGAAAAATATGGTCTCTCATTTTGCCTTAGTAAGATCTTAGCTGTAATCAGGGAATACCAGAGGAATGTCTATCTGTGTTTCATTGATTATGCAAAGGTTTTTGACTGTGTGGATTACAACAAACTGTGGCTGACTTGAGAAGAATGGGAATCCCTGAACACTTGATCATGCTAATGCAAAATGTACACTTGGACCAAGAGGCAGTCATCAGAACAGAGCAAGGAAACACTGTGTGGTTCAAAATTAGGAAGGGTGTATGCCAGGTGTCCTGTCTCCATACCTTTTCAACCTGTATGCTGAACAGATTATCCAGGAGGCTAGGCTTTATGAGCAGAAATGTGGTGCCAGGATTGGTGGAAGATCTATCAACAATCTGCATTATGCAGATGACACAACCTTGCTTGCTGAAACTGAGGAGGACCTGAAGCATTTGCTGCAGAGGATCAAGGACTGCAGCCATCAATATGGATTGAGGCTCAATGTCGAGAAGACAGAGATTCTCACCACTGGACCAATTGGCAGCATCAGAATGGATGGTGAAGAGATTGAGGATTGAGATTGTTCAAAGCTTTAGTTTGCTTGGCTTCACAGTCAACACTCTTGGCACCAGTAGCCAGGAAATTAAGACATACGGTGATGGGAAAGTCTGCTGTTAGGGACCTCTCCAAAATACTGAAGAGCAATGGTGTCTCTCTGGAGACTAAGGTGCATCTGATACAGGCCATGGTCTTTGCAATCACTTGTTATGTGTCAGAGAGTTGGACAATGACCAGGGAGCGTAGAAGGAGAATTGATGCCTTTGAGCTGTGGTGCAGGGAAATAGTATTGAGGGTACCATGGATTGCTAGGAAAACAAACAGATTTGTCCTGGAGAGGGTTAAACCAGGCTGCTCCTTGGAGGCAAGGATTCTGAGACTTCGTCTGATATACTTTGGACATGTTGTAAGGAGGGACCAGTCCTTGGAGAGGGACATCATGCTTGTGAGGGTGGAGGGACAGCACAGGACGAGAAGACCCTCTATGAGGTGGATTGAGTTAGGGATTGGGGTAATCGAGATGGGTGTATTGGAGACAGTGAGATTGGCACAGGACAGAGCAGAGTTTAGGGCTGTTGTACATAGGGTCGCTATGAGTCGCAAGTGACTCGACGGCACATAACAACAACAACAACATCAACACTTGATATTAATTTTGTCAATGATAATGATAAAAATTACATTTTTTTTGTTGTTATGGTGGTTAGATTCCATCAAGTAATTAATAATAATAATGCTAGGAATAGATCTGAATCTCCTCCTATCCTGTGCTATCCTCACCATTTCTCATATGTGCGAGCCCACTTTTACAGTCATTCGATAAATTTCTCTTGTTGAAGTCTTCCACTTTTTCTCTGACACCACTCCTTTCTCTGCATTATGTCCTTGTCCAAGGAACACACTCAAAGTCTGTGAGACAATGTTTCACAATCCTTGCTTCTAAGTAGCACCATGGTTTCACTTCCTCCAAGACAAATTTCTCTGCTCTTCTCACAGTTCATAAAATATACAGTAAACTTGTCCAACACAAAAATTCAAAGACCTCAATTCATCTTCTGCTATCCTTATTGATTGCTCAACTTTAAGATGCAGAGGAAATAATTGGAAAGGCTATAGATGGAGTCAGGTGCATCTGAATCTTTCCATCCTTGCTCATTAGTGGCATGTATTTCCATGGTAACAGTTCTTTTTCAAATTAATTCACTTTGCACAGTTCCTCCACACACTTCCTTGTCACAGTCCACTTGACAATGCTCCTGTTGTTCCAGATTGTTGTCATTTATATAACGCCTGATCATACACTCCTTTCAGATAGTTCTTTCCCTCATCCGTTCCCACCTGGTGTTCATTATCTATCCACTCTTCTGCTATTCTCCTTCCAACTCCCCATGTCAGTCTGTAACAGTTGTGTCACGCAGTATTTGTCCTTCTGAGACTGAGGTATTTAACTCAGCATAATGTCTTCCAGGCTCACTTAGGTTCGGTAATGTTTTATGAAATGTTTTTTAGTGCTGTATAATTTCCATTGTGTGAATGTACCATAGTTTTCCTATCCATTTGTTTGTTGATGGGCACTGTGATTGCCTCCATCTTTTTGCTATTGTGAATAACACAATGATAAATTTGGTTACATCCATCTGCTTCAGTCACAGCTCTGGTTTCTTTTTTTAGTCTCTTGATTGATGTTTCCATGGATGTTGATTGTGCAACCAAGCAAAATTTAATTATTGACAACCTCAATATTCACAACGTATTTTTGCTATTAATATATCTTTATAATAACAATTTGACTAATTAGGCATGACCTGTCTTTTATAGTCTTAAAGATTAGAATGAATATAGAAATTTCAATAATTGATCTAGTATATCACATAGCTGTAAAGTCTTTTGGAGTCTTTCATAGCACAGTTGAAACATCTGAGTGTGAACTGAAGGTGGGACCCTCAGATCCATTCAGAAGCACTGAGATCAACCCGTTCATCAGCTCATAGCCTTGAAAACCTTATGGAGCACAAGTCTACCTTGACATACATGGGCTGCCAAATGTAGAAAGTGATTCAATATTGATTAATAAGAGGTTTCAGAAGGGGTCGTGGTACTAGAGATATTGTAGCTGATGTTAGATGGATCTTGGCTGAAAGC
>NW_006399754.1:26846815-26886684 GCF_000299155.1 Elephantulus edwardii
ACTGGGATAATTGGGATGGGAGTGACAGAGACAGTGCGATTGGCACAGGACAGAGGGGAGTTTACGGCTGTTGTACATAGGGTCGCTATGAGTCACAGGCAACTCGACGGCACATAACAGCAACAACAACAACAAGAGGTTAGGGTCATTGGTTCAAGTTGAAGGGGGGGATACCCTTGTGTCTCCTAAGAAAGTTATGTTGTTGTTGTTGTTCACTACTGTGAGTGAATTAAGACTCAAAGGGACCCTATGAACCAGATGCAAACCCTGCTCTATGCTGTGCTATCGTCACGACCTCTGTCACACTGAAGTTCATTGTAATAATCTGTGTGCTGATTCATCTCTTTGAGTGTGTTCCTCTTTCACGGAACCTCTAGTCTTCTTCCCTTTTTGCTCACAATGTTGGGTCATGTGCAAAATGCAGATTGTTGGTAAGTCTCCTTCCAATCCTGATGCCACATTCATCCTTACAGTCTAGTCAAAGGAACGATTTGCTTAGCAGACAGACCGAATAGGCATGGAAAGGTACAATCTTGACACACACCTTTCCTAATTTTAAATTATGCTGTTCTGGTCTATATGTTTTTAAAAACGAAAGTGTTGGACAATGAACAGGATGACAGAAGAATAATTGATGTCTTTGAAGTGTGATATTTACAGAGTATTGGATATACCAATGACAACCAAAACAGCAAACACATTTATCCTGAAGAAAGAGCAACCACAGCTCTCCATAGAAGCAAGCATGGTGAAACTTCTTCTCACTTACTTTGGGTATATTTTCAAGAGAAACCAGTCCTTAAAGAGAGAAGTCCTGCTGAAAAATGTAGAAAAATATATTCTTTTTTTTTTACATACTGCAAAGTGGAAACTGACTCATGCTGTCCCTCCAGCCAGTTTCCAGAGGCGGTGACTAAAATGGGAGTAACTGCCTATCTTTTTCCCAAGAAGCAGCTGATGAATTTGAACCACTTGCTTTTGAATTGAAAATAACTGCTGACCACTAAACTACTCAAGTTCCCTGGAGCATATAGTAGGAGATATTATTGCTTAATGTAAGCATATCACTTTTCAAATAAAAAACTGAAAATAAAAAAATATCTACTTTGCACCATAAAAGTTCCATTATATGTAGATAATTGTTTCATGTCTCAGGTAAATAAGACAGTACAAAATATATTCTGGTTAAATTAGGGGAATATTATAATAATTTTCAATATTATATTTGCTTAAATGGGTTTACCAGGAGAATATCTAGTTCAAAATTTTAAGAACATGAACATATGTATACAGGAATTATAATGTGATTAATATTAGGTTAAATAATCTGGAAAAAAAAGACTGTTTATCAAAGGTCTCTCTCTCCCTACTATTTAATATTGATGCCTATTTTATAATTATGACTCAATTCCAATCTAAATGGGTGGTGAACAGCCAACATTTATATTTTGTTCTCTCTTCTAGGTATTCCCAAAGCTGAGTCAAGATATATATTTTCACTATGGTCATAACTCCATGCTTTCATAGGAAGCACACTGGCAATGACTGCTGCTGCCAGCAGTTTTTATTTCCTAATGGGAAGGTAGCTTGCCACTTTTTTTAACATCGTTTTCTGGTTGGCATTTAGCCCAGAAATAAGCCCGTTATTTTCTTAGATGTTCTTGACCTCCAGAGTCAGAAGACTTGTTTCAGAGCTTCTCTGATCCCTCAAGTACATCCATCGCCTTGCCTTCTTCCAGATTCTTCACTCATAGGAACTGAAGTAATCTCAACCATTTTCTCTGCTCTTGAATTTGGCTCTTCTTAAGAGATTCCTACAATTCGGCTCATAGTTCTTCCACTGCTCTGTTCTTTTTAAATTCTTAATCTCAAAAAACTATAGACTCTTTTTGTAAAAAAATAAAAATGTATACAAACTTTGTAAGTAAACCAGTATAAAATAATTTTTAAAAGAAAAAAATTTAAAAAAAACACCATAAACTATAGACTCCCCAACTTTTATTTATTCCAGCAATAAGCCAACTTATATTGGTCCTAATATTATAATAACACACTAAGACCATATCGATGAATCATCACTATTTAAATTCATGTTCCAGCAAGAAAGAAAAGTGACATACTTAGTTATGAAGTAACTGATAAAGTCTGTGTAAGAAGTCAGCACCAAGACTTTAGCGTGCTTATGGACTGACACCCATTTGAATATAGAGGGTCATGATTTGTAAGGAAGGATTCTCTGCCTATGAAATGAACTAGAAGAGAGAGCTGGAATTCTAGTGAAAGTGTACACTTAACAGCAAATTCCATAAGGCAATATACCACTTACTGCAAGTGAATTTTATTCAAATTATCTGAAAGAATAATTTTAGTGGTAAAATTGGTGAGGACTTGTTCTTAGGCCAGACTTATTCAAGATGAGGGAGACATTTTAAAGAATTATAAAAAAAATTAAATGGCAACATAAGGTGGTTGAGTGATTTAAGGAGCTAACATAGGTAGACTACTTGTACCTCAAAATTTTCTGCAGGGGTGTCCCACCAAGCTATGTAGGGCATATTAAAAATGGCAGGGAGATCTGGTGGTCTAGTGGAAAGGAGCTATGTGCCAACCCAAGGCACAGAGTTCAAATCCACCAGCTGCTCTGTGGGAGGAAGATAGACACTCTCATGTGACAATTCTACTTCTGAAAACGCCATGGAGAGTACACGATGGTTCACGACATTGGATATGACAGAATGGTGGAGGTTTTGGAAAGGAGTTCTAAGTGGTCTCAAATTGAATTATGTTCCTTCTTCTTGTTGTTAGGTGTCACCCAGCTGAGTACAACCCACTGCAATCCTATCAACAACAGATCTGGACCTAACCTGTCCTGTTCCATTTCACACTTCCTGATACACTAGAGCTCACTGTAGCAGTCACCCTGTCAATCTGCCAGGTGGAGGGTCTTTCTCTCCTTCACCAACCCACTGCCTTTCCAAACATCATGTCCCTGTCCAAGGCATAGCCTCTCCTAGCAACATGACTGATGTATGTTAGATAAAGCTTCAACATCTTTGCCTCCAAGGAGCACTCTCACTGTACTTTCTTTTTTAATATTCCTTAGATAACACAAAAGCATATTAGAACTTTTAGAACCACAAAATGAGAGCAAATAATACTGTTTATGTTATTGTGTGGGATTGTGGAGATTAAGAGAATGAACACGGGCATTTGTACAACATCAATATGAAAGAGAAAAAGAAAATCCGTAGAGAAAGAAAAAAAATAAAAATAAAAATAAATATATCTATATATATCTATATCTATATATATATTAGATGTAGGAAAAATCACAAGAGATAGATCAAAGTTAGCTAGGTAGACTTGTGTCAAAGGCAACAGAGCAAAATTCAGTAAATATATTTGTATCTCTTTTTAAGTCAAAACTGAAAAATGTGTTTCTATTTTTTCATTATATTTACTGAGTTACGAGTAAGTCATTAGTGGTCATATTAGCACAGATATTGTTACAGGATCACAAATTCAACTGAAATAGTAAAAAATATAAAATTGTCATGCCCTAAGACACATAGGTGAGATTATTGCTTTTACATAAAAAGAGTCAATTAAAAGAAGATAGAAAGACATACTCATCAGGAAAAAAGAAAAATTTGTTTTATTATAAAAAAGATCTAAGTATGGTAAAAGATTTATTATGAACAGTATAAATATAAGAAAATATAGTAATTCCAAAACAAGTATGAGATATCACCTCACCCTAGTAAGAATAGGAAAATTCAACAGAACAGCAAACAACAAATGCTGGTTGTGGAGAAACTGGAACTGTTATTTACCAATTATTGGAGTGTAAAATGGTGCAACCACTATGGAAGATAGTATGGCGCTCCCTCAAAAAGTTGAAAATAGAAATACCATTTGATATAGCAGTAACACTACTGAGAATGTACCCTAAAGAATCTAGAACTGCCACCCAAACAGATAGATGCATGTCTATGTTTCTTGGTGTATTATTCACTGTAGCAGAGAGATGGAAATAACCTAAGTGCCCATCAACAAAAGGATGGATAGAGAAGATGTGGTATATTCACACAATGGTATACTACACAACATTAAAAACAAGGAACTCATAATATATTATACAAAATGGGTGACCCTGGAGGATATTATGCTGAATGTAATAAGTCAGTCACAAAAGGAAAAATACTGCATAATGCCACTGTTATAAAACAGGATTGGCATGAAGATTAGGGGGAAACTAAGAAAAGATGGGATAAACAATGTACACTGCACTGAAACAGATTATTTTTAAACAGGAATATATGATTACATATTATTTTCACAACAGTCCAGAATAAGAGGTACATAGAAAAGTGGACTTGGGAGAGGAGAGAAAATTGTACAACAATGAAAAAAAATTTTTAAAGAGAAAAGCAAACTGGGTGGGCTAGAGAGGAAAATATGCAACAATGAATGAGTGGAAATCCAAGTGTTCTGTATATGTTCATTAAAATCTCAATTAAAATATAACTAAAAATAAAAATTAAAATTCACTGTAAAACAGAGAATACCATAAATTTATTGTGAAACATAAATTTGCTATGAAACATTTTAAAACATGTTTGCTGTTAATTTGCTATGAAACATAAACTTACATATGAGTTGTATAAATATAGAAAAATATGAGGTTGCTACGATAAGTTTGAATAATATGTTAGGAAATTGTCATGTTATATGTTAGAAATAAGAATAAGAAATATGTTAGGAATTTGCTGTTATATAGTAGAAATAAGAACAGGAAATACATTAGGGATTTGCTATATTTTATATTAGAAAATATGTTAAAATATATGTGAAAAATATATCAACAGTTTGATAAGTCCTAACAGACCCTTAGTGGTTTTAGGGCCCCACTGGCCACAACATGTGCAAACTCTTGATACGGGAGTATGACTTGTTACTGCCCATGTTGCCAATGAAACATAACTAGTATAGAACATTATTGGTCAAACCCATGTTGCTTTGAGATGAATGTGATTGGTTAAACAACTTATTTTGAAACTAATATGGTTGGTAAACCCAAATTTAAATATTGTTATTCATAATGTTATCAGTTGGATACAATGTAGTAATACCCCCAAAAGTATATAAACTCTGGGATCCCAACTGAAACATCACTTCTGCTGAAGACAACGAGCTGAACACTGACGGACCCAGGGGCTCTTTTCAGAGCCAAGGACTCAAAGGCTTTTTTCAGAGCTGAAGGCTCTGGCTTCAGTGCTTGTGTACTGCTAAACTAGCTGAGGACCCCGACTGCACCAATGGACATAAGAGGCAAAAGGAGATGAGCTGGGATCCCAGGGGTGAGGGAGTGTTCCTCACTATTAATGAATCAGTAAGTTGTGATGAATTTATCGATTGCAATGTAGATACATTGCAATTAATTGTTTATTATTTGCTATGAATTAATGAATCAATATATTGTGATGAATTTATGAACTGCGAGGTAGATAAATAGCAATTGATTATTAATCAACAAATTGTAACTGACTTTTGTAATATGTCTGTTGTTGTTGATGTTATGTGCCTTCAAGTTGCTTGTGACTCACAGTGACCCTGTGTGTAAGAGCCCCAAACCCTGCTCTATCCTGTGCCAACCTCACTGTCTCCAACATGCCTACTCCCATTATCCCAACCACTGAATCGATCCATCTCATCAAAAGTCTTCCTCTCTTGTGCTGTCACTCCACCCTCCAAAGCATATTGTCCCCTCTCCAAAGACTAATCCCTCCTTGCAACATACCCAAAGTATGTCAGATGAAGCTTTAGAATCCTTGTCTTCAAGGAGCAGCCTAGTTTCATTCACTCTCTCCTGATAAACTTGTTTGTTCTCTTAGCAGTCCATGGTATATTAAACACTCTTCTCCAGCACCACAGCTCAAAGACAGCAATTATCTTTTTATCATCCCTAGTTACTGTCCAGCTCTCTGATGCATCCACTCAACTGCAAAGACTATGGCCCAGATCATGGGCACATTAGTCTTCTGCCTGACATTGCTCTTCAGTACTTTGGAGAGGTCCCTGACAGCTGACATTCCCAATGCAATTTGTCTCTTGATTTCCTAGCTGCTGGTACCATGAATGTTGATTTTGGAACCAAGCAAACTAAAAATTTCAACAATCTCAATCTCTTTACCATCTATAATAATGCTGCCAATTGGCCCAGTGGTGAGAATCTTTGTTTTGTTGATGTTGAACTTCAGTCCATATTGAAGGCTGCAGTCCTTGACCTTCACGTCAAGCACTTCAGGTCCTCCTCCGTTTCAGCAAGCAGGGTTATCATCTGCATAATGCAGGTTATCTAAAAGTAATTAATTAAGGCTCAAGGCTCGTGACCAGACTGAAGTATGTTCATGAGAAATTATCGCAAACTACAGGAAAAGAATTGATGCCTTTGAGCTGTGGTGGAGAAGAAGAGCACTAAACAACTCATGGATGGCCAAGAGAACAAACAGATATTCTTGGAGATGGTGAAGTCGGAGTTCTCTTTGGAGGCAAGAATGATCAGGCTTTGCCTCGCGTACTTTGAGCATGCTGCTAGGTGTTATTCCTTGGAAAGAACATGATGCTGGGAAGGGTGGAGGGTTGGCGAAAGAGAAAACGTTAAACCAGGTGAACTGACACAATGACTGCTGCAATGGACTCGTGTGTCAGAAAGTGTGAGGATGGTGCAGGATAGAAGAGGGTTCAGATTTTTTGTTCATAGAGTTGCTATGAGTTGTGCTCGACATGATGGCAGCTAACAACAACAATAACAACAACATGAAATAGAAAAGTTAAGACATGAAATACAGAGAATTATGATGCAGGAAAAGGTAGTCATGATGATTTTGACTAGAAATCAACACAGACACCAAGCCAATAATTCTACGGACCAAATATGAAAGGACAAAAAACACTGATTCTTGAAAATCTGCTCAAACTCATTTTTACTTCTCTATGAGATTGGCATAATAGTTATGTTAATTATGGCTCAAATGTGTAGATAAATGATAATTTTAGAATCTAAACATTTCTAATCATTCATAGTTTCTTGTCCTCTTTTTCTCAGATGCACACTCAAAAATAGGTCTGAGAAAATTTATGTTCCATTTTTAAATGTCCTTCCTCTCTCAAGATGAGTGTCTTAGGGGCATATCTATATGAACACTTAAAAAAGGAATGCTGCAAATGTGCTTTTCTCCAAGTGAGAAGTTAAAATGGGGCCAGCTTAGTCAGAGTACAGACCATATTACAAAAGTATTTGCTATAGAAAATCATGAGGTCTTTCCAGAGACTGCCACAGGTAGTGAATTCTGATTGAACTGTCATTTCACTTGTAATACACAAGTTGCACAGTGATTATGGAATACTGCAGGGGTAACAGAAATGCAAAAAGAGCACCACATAAGCAAAATCTGGCCTCTAGCACTATGTGCTTATTATATCACTCTATACATTTCCTCCTCAGTAAAAGAAGTAGTTGAAGTAAGGGCTCATTGAGCTTAGACTGTAGAATATGCTTTCCAAAATTAGCTTTTAAAGATTTGATGCAGGAAGTCCATTACATTACCAGAAAAACATAGATTATGTCACCTAAACTTTTCTATCGAATGACATCATTAAATTGTAAGAGTCTCAGATGAATGCCAAAAGAACTGTACTAAATTAAAGTTCTAAATTAAATTTTTTATAGTCTTGGGGAAATTCAGAAATTATTCTCCCTTTTTAAAAATGGGAATATTCTTTGGACTAAAGCAGTCAGATATTCTTATAGGAGTAGAGGATTCCAGAAATGAAACCAATTACTCTAATAAGTAAAATTTTCTAAGACTATGATGTAGTTGTGATTATGAGAGAGCTCTGGTATGGTTTGCATGGTGTTGCCATGATAACTCATCCCTTGGGTGGCTGGAAGTGGGGGGGAGTCCCCAAGAGAAAGATGGACAACATCCTCCAGTGTAAGCAACAGTCTCAGAAACCTAGATGAGTGTCAGCAATGGGTTGGTTCTGATTCAAGGGCCAAGACTTTTTCAGTGAGTGTTAATATTATGAATTTCATTACTTTTTTAAATAACAATTTTATTTTATACTGGTTTACTTATAATTATTAAAATAATGAGAAAAAATTAAAATTGATTCTATAATTTAATAATGTTGTTGTTGTTATTGTTGATAGGAGCTGTCGAGTTACCTGCAACTCTATGTACAACAGCTCTGAAGCTTGCCCTGTCCTGAGCCAGTCTCATGGACTCCAACACTACTAGTCCCACTGTTGTCTAAAACTGTATCAATCCATCTGATTAGGGGTCTTCCTCTCCTGCACGTTCCTCCACTCTTCCAAGCATGATGTCCTTGTCCAAGGACTTGGCCCTACTGGCCACATGCCCAGAGTATGTGAGAAGGAACTTTAAAATCCTAGCCTCCAAGAAGAAACTTGGTTTTACCTTATCCAAGACGGACCTATTTGTTTTCTTGGTAGTCCATGGTATGTATGTTCAAGACTTCTCCAGTACCACAACTCATATGATCAACAGTATTACAGCATTATGAAAATACTATTGACTTCATTATTTTATTCATAATAATGAAATACTCTAATTTGTGATTAATAATATAAAAACTACATAAATGACTCACAAAGCTTTATATTACTCTCCATTTTTTATCTGTGTAGTTAACACTTAAGATGTATTTATTACTTTCAAGATTGTGTATATAATAGTGCCTACTTTTGTTGACTGTATTTCTTGTGCATCTCTCCCTGTCTTGTCTGTCTTTAGTGATATTATAATTATCTCTGTATATATTATGCATTTTGTCTATAAGGAAATGCACTGGCAATCTAAATGATTTGAATCCATCGACAGCTTCACAAGGAAAAGATGGGTAATATCATCTCACGTGATATACAGCCTAAGTCTAATGGAAAGTTAGTTGGCTTGGTTCTAACTCAATGGCAATAAGTTCTCAACCACAGTAATATGTGTCTATTATTTATTTACTGACTTTTATTCTACTTTCTCATTGCTGGTAGACAAGAAATATTTAAAGATATTTTGAAAATTGATTACCAAACAGGAGTGATGAAAAGAATATTACTATTATCAAATATGGAGAGAAATTATTATCAAAATCCTCCTCCTCCTGTCAAAATTGTCCTCCAGCAACACATATCAATATGTTGTTGTTAGGTGCTGATGAGTCAACTATGAATCATAGTAACCAATGAACAACAAATCTGACCCCTGCTCTATCTTGCACCATCCTCACAAATCTCGGCCATGTTCAAGGTCATTGTCTATCCATCCTGTTAACAGTCTTCCTCTCTAGGTGACTCTCCACCTTTCTCACCCTGACGTCTGTCTCCATGGGCTTATTCTTCCTGAAAATAAGCTCACTTTAGGTGAGAGAAAGTTTCATCATCCTTGTCTCTAAGAAGCACTCCAGTTGTACTCCCTGTAAGATAAGAAGTCTGTCTATTTAGCAGGCCACGGTTTTATTCTATATTCTCCTTCAACAAAATTCAACATTATTGATTCTTCTTCTGTATTTCTTATTTATTGTCCACTTTTCAGATGCATAGAAAACCATTACAAATCCCATTTCTCAGATCAGGTTCACTTTAGTCTTTAAACTGACATCCTCACTCATCAGACCTTTGGAGAGGTCCTTCACAGCAGATTTTCCCAATGCAACTTGTCTTTTCGTTTCTTGATGCTAACTCACATCATGGATGTTGTTTGTGAATTGGTGTAAAATGATACTCTTGACAACACAATCTTCTCTCCATGGTACTAGTGTGACAATTTTTGCTTTCTTTATATTGTGATTTAATGCATACAGATGACTGTTGTTGTTGTCATGTGCTGTCGAGTCACCTGCAACTCATAGTGACCCTATGTACAAAAGCGCTAAACTCTGCCCTATCCTGTGCCAATATCACCATCTCCAACTCACCTACCCCATTACCTCAGTCACTGAATCAATCCATCTCATCAAGAGTCTTCCTCTCCTGCCCTGTTCCTCCACCCTCCTAAACATGACGTCCCTCTCCAATGACTGATCCATCCTTGCAATGTGCCCAAAGTATGTCAGACGAAGCTTCAGAATCCAAGCCTCCAAGGAGCAGCCTGGCTTCACCCTCTCTAGGACAAACTTATTTGTTCTCCTAGAAGTCCATTATATATTCAATACTCTTCTCCAGCACCACAGCTCAAAGACATCAATTCTCCTTCTATCATCCCTAGTCACTGTCCAGCTCTCTGAGGCATATCAAGTGATTGCAAAGACTATGGCCTGTATCAGGCGCACCTTAGTCTCCAGACTGACGTCTTTGCACTTCAGCACTTTAGACTGGTCTCTAAATACAGACTTTCCCATGGCAATAGGTCTTTTAATTTCCTGGCTGCTGGTGCCAAGAGTGTCTCCTAAAATTCTGTAAACTTCTGCAGAAAGTCTTCATTTTTTTAAAGCAAGATTATATCATCTGCAGAAAGCAGGTTACTGATGAGATTTCTTCAAATTACTATGCCACAGTCTACTTCATATAGTCCGGCATAACTGAGCTTCTAGAAGAGTTGCCTGAACATGCAGTTTAGTTAAGTATGGAGGAGACAACTCTTAACTGATTTTAAGCCATGCTGTGTTCCTTTGTCCTCTTTGAACAACTGATACTTGGCCTATATTTTGTATGAGCTCAATCAAGTGTTCTGAGACTCCAATTATTCTCAATATTATCCATAATGTGTTATGTTATGATATGCAGAATTAAATGTATTTGCATAATCAATAAAACACAGGAAACTACTTTTCTGGTATTTTCTGCTTTCAGTAAGGGTCAGCAATGATACACCTGTCGTGGCTTCTACTGAATGCAGCTTGAATTTTGAACAGTTCCATGTGTGGATATAGTCTTGCAGTCACGTGTTCATAATCTTCAATAAGATTTTAATCACATGTGATAGTAATGATAATTTCCATTTTCTGTTGGATTACCATTTTTAGAAATGGGAACAAATGTAATCTTCCACTAGGTTGGCCAGCTAAGTCTCTTCTAGCTTTGTTGGGTGAGACAGGGGAGCATGTCTTGTTGCATATCTAAGTTGAAACATACCAAGGTGGTTATCCATCATTTCCTGGGGGCAAACTTTTTACCAATACCTACAGTGCAACTTGGACTTCTTCCCTTACTATCATTGGGTCCTGATAATATGCTACTTTCTGAGATGTTTCAGTCTCGACTAATTTTTTTAACTTTTACTCTACAGTCTTTCCCATTTTTTTTTTCTGTTTCCTTCATCACAAGATTTTAACCATAGAATCTTTTAGTGTTGCAACTTGTGGCTGGAATTTATTCTCAAATTCTTTCACCTTGAGAAATGCAGATTGTGTTCTTCTAACTAGTATGTTTTGGTTTTCTAACTCCAGCTCTTTGCTAGTGCTTTGCTTTGTTTTCTCCTTTGAAATCCTCTGTTCATCTCTCTTATATCATCATTCCTTTCCCTCATTTTGACTTCTTTTTGTTCTAGTACAAGTTTCAGAGCTCCTTCTGACATTCATTTTCATTTGTCTTTCTTCCCTATCTTTGAAATTTGTTTTGCTCTCTTGTGGATGGTATCCTTGATGCCATTTGGCAATTGGGTCATTAGTATTGAATGTATCAAATCTACTCTTGAGATGGTTTTATGATTCAGTTGGAATTAACGCCATATTTTGGTTCATATGATCTTGTTTTCATCTACTTCATATTCAGTTTTAATTTGTATATGAGTAGTTGATGATCAGTTCTTCTTCAAATAATTGCTATGTTTTGACTACTGATATTGAGTTTCTCCAACTTAGCATCAGGGACTTTCTCTAACTCAATGTCTGGATTGTTCCAACTCAAATCCAGGGAGTTCTGTTGGCCCAGAGATAAGAAGCTGCACTGCAATCCTAAGGCACCTGGTTCAAGTCCACTAACTGCTCTGTGGGAGAAGAATAGGCAATCTCCTCCCATGTGATTTACTGCCTCTGAAAACCAACTAAAGGGTCACCTATTGGTCAGTTCCTACTTAATGGTAAACAGTAACATCTCTTTCCACAGATGTTATCAATTTGATTTCAGGTGAATGTCATGTTTATGGTTTGTTTGTTTGTTTGTTTTTTAAAAAATATTTCTAATGAATAATTCATTGTACAAAATTCTATTATGAATGCTATTATTCTCCAGTCCCATTTCTGTCAGCATGCTCTATTTTCCAACTATCAGTCCTTCTTAATTTCCAACTTTTTCATTCCAGTCACCAAATATTATTAGTATTATTATTGTTATTATTATTAATGCATTTGATCAATTTTAAACTACAATAGTTGGTAGAAATCCTAATTTATTAATCTTTGACTTTCATAGTTGCTCCATAAATTTGAATAACAGTTGTATTACTAGGACTTCCTTATCCAGATAGGGATAGTGTCCTGTCACTCACAGCAGTAAACTTCAAGATCAGTTGTGAAATGCTTCTTGTGCTACAAGGAATGTATATTTTTTATATATTTAATATATATAATAATATATACTTAATATATATTAAAAAAGTAAACTGGGGAAGGGGATGAAGGGAGGGAGGTAAAATGTGAAACAATGAATGAATGCAAATCTCACTTCTTTGTAAATGTTAAAATCACAATCAAAAGTTCATTTTTTAAAAAGAGAGTAATGCTCCTTGTGACAAAAAATGCCACATCATTCCTCATTAATTTGACATTTCCAGCATAGTAGATCATGAGACCCTCTGATTTAGAATACCAATACCAACTAGTCCATCTCAGCTTACTAATTAATGCCTAGGCTATCAAGCTCCATGTGTTCCATGTAGAATATCAGAATATGTAAATCTATTCCTTCAAGCAAAAAATATTTACTGATTGCCTACTTTATGAAATACTCATCTAAAAAACTACAGTGCAACTTGGACTTCTTCCCTTACTATCATTGGGTCCTGATAATATGCTACTTTCTGAAATGTTTCAGTCTCGACTAATTTTTTTAACTTTTACTCTACAGTCTTGCCATTTTTTGTGATACAAAGGAGAGAGAAATGTAAAAACATATCTCGCTCTATGTTTATAGGATTTACAGCTCATTCACTTGATCATACATAACCTGAACATTCTTTTCTTTATGCCATCTTTATCCATGTCTCCTTGTTTCCTTTCCCACTGCCAATTGCTTTATTCAGGCTCTCTTAACTCCCACGTGGCTACTAAATTGCCCACTCATGCGGCCTTCTTTTCTCAACTCTCTCTCATGACCCTTTTCAATCAGCCACTCTCTTCTATAAAACTCTTTAAATATAAAATTTTAATTCTGGAAGAATCATGTTCAGAAATTATCCTGAATTCCTCAACAATGTCTTAAAGTCCTTTACTTTTGAATAATAATTTGACCTTACAGAATGGTAAGCAAATGAAACCACTACACTAAGACTAAAAGTCATGTTGCCAGGATTATATTTATCTCAAAATGATCCTTAAGATTTTGTATTTTATTTGCTACTGACCACTAGGATAGAACACTAACAGAGACCTGTCAGAAATACAGATGGATCTTGGCTGAATGTTAAGAGTACCAGAAGAATGTCTATTTGTGTTTTGCTGACTATGCAAAGGCGTTTGACTACATGGATCCCAACAAAATGTGGCTCAGTTTGAAAAGAATGGAAATTCCAGAACATGTAATGCTCATGTGAAACCTAGACCAGGACATTTCTGTGCAAACAGAGGATGGGAACACTACATGGTTCAAAAAGAAGAGGTTCATCAGGTATATGTGCTTTCTTTACACCTTTTCAATCTATATGCAGAACAGATTATTCAGGAAAGTAGATTTATGAAGAAGAATGTGGCATCAGGAGTGGAGGAAGACTCATCTACAACCTTTGCTATGCAAATTATATACCCTTAGTCACCAAAACTGAGGAGGACTTGAAGCATTTGCTGCAGAAAGTCAAGAACTATAGGCGTCAATATGGATTATATTTCAAAATCAAGAAAACAAAGATTTTTCACCACCAGACCAATTTGAAGCATCGTGACAGATGGAAAAAAAAGATTGAGATTGTTACCTATTTCATATTGCTTCAATCCATACTCAACATTCTTGACACCAGCAGTCAGGAAAGAATAAGACAAATTACATTAGGGAAATGTGCTGTTAGGAACCTCTCTAGAGTACTAAAGAGCAACAATGTCATTCTAGAGACTAAGGTGCACCTGATCCAGGCCATCACCTTCTCAGTTGCTTCATTTGCATCTGAGAGCTGGACAATATCTAAGGATGACAGAAGAAGAATCAATGCCTTTAAGTTGTTGTTCTAGAGAAGAGTATTGAGCATATCATGGACTGCCAAGCGAACAAGTAGACTTGTCCTTGAGAGAGTGAAACTAGGTTGCTCCTTGGGGACAAGAATTTTGAAACTCCATGTTACATACTTTGGGCATGTTGCCAGAAGGGACCAGTCCTTTGAGAAGGACATTATACTTGAAATGGTAGAGGGTCAGCACAGGAGAGAAAACTCCTGGAAGAAATGGTGATGGTCAGCTTAGCACAGGATAGGGCTGTGTTCAGAACTACTGTTCACAGTGTTACTATGAATTGAATTCAATAGCACATACAACAACACTGCCCATCAAAATAACTACATATTTCTCGGTCAAAATCTTAACTCTTTCCTCGATTCTATCACAAAAATTGAGGTACCTCATCTTCCAATGTACTTTCCAACCCCACAGCCTCATGTAAAGTAGCCCTGGTGTCAGGTTACTAACTGGTTCAAATTCACTAGCAGTTCTAGGGGAGCAAGACTTTTCTCTGGTAAAGTGGACTGGGGGGTGGGTAGGATTGTATAACAATGAAAGATTTTTGTTTTTCAAAGAGAAAAGCTCACTGGAGGAAAAGGGCTGGGCAGGGAAAAAAATGTTCAATGATGAATCAATAGAAATCCATGTTCTCAATAAAGTTTCATTAAAATCTCAATTTAAAATGTGTGCTGCTCTGTAAAGCTGAGTTACGAGTTGGAACTGACTCCTAGGCTGTGAGTGTACTATTGGAGCTTAGCTGTAGTTTTGTACGTATTGTTAATGTCACCTTTTTCATTTCTATGACAGCATTCAGAGTTTTCCTTTGTCTTAGTTTTCATACAGTGATAGTTAAACAGGATCAAGAGGCAGCATGGAGAGTCTCTGAATATTGTCTTTATCACTGGCTGGTTGATCTTGAGAAATTAACTTCTCTGTCTCAATTTTGTTCTGTAAAGAGATGGAAAATGACAGGATTATTGATAGAATTAGGAGAGATGATGCTTACAAGGTATTTCTAATCACAAGTATACTATCTTTGAGAAAGATGGCACTGTCCAGTTAGAGGCTAGAGAGGACATTGTGCTGCTTCACCTTTCTGGCCCATATTGATGCAACGCAGTGCCTACCTCAAAATGATATTAATTTTGATCTATATGTGCTTTCTACTTAAGTCATGCCTACCAAATGTTTATAAAACTAATGGATATCAAGGACAAAAAGATTTCCATAAAACATGGGATGTAGATGTTAGAGAAAATATGGGATGTAGATGTTAGAGAATTTTGTTTTGATGATTTTTCCTGTTTTGATTGTACTACCTAAGAGAAATATATTGGCAATAAAATACTACCAAGAATTACCAAAATAACACTAATTTTGAATAGTGTATTTTATTATTACTATATTATAATACATTTCCTCATTATTTCCAAAAATTAGTTGCAATAAAATCTTCAGGGCTTTATTACTATAGGTAAAATTCTTACTAACGAAATAATATTTTTTAAGGACCAGAAAATGTGCAATTTAAATGTGCAAGTTAACTTTATTACACATTTTCTTTAATACAATAAAAAGAAATCATCCAAATCCAGACAAGATAAATCTGAATGCAGAGGAATATTTATATGTGAATTCAAGTAATTATAATATTACTGTTGTCTAATCTAATGATTTATCCCTACCAACCAGAGCACTAATGTGAATTCTTTTCAGGAGGTGTTAAGAGAGTGGATCTTCTTTTTGGAGAGAAAGAAAATGTTCTAATTCTACCTACTAATATTGCATTGTTCTGGTGGCCTAGTGGCTAAGAAGCTTCAGTGGCCACCCCAAAGCTTGTGCTTCCAATCCAGCAGATGCTCTGAGAGGAAGGTGGCCTGTCTCCACCCATGTGATACACTGCCTTTGAAAACCCACTGCAGAGTCAGTTAGAAGTCAGTTTCTACACAACAACAACAACAACACACTTTTATTATAATCATCGTAACTTTAAGCATTTTTCAAAAAGGGACACTAGGTAAGCAGTGTTTGGCAATTCAGAAATGAAAAAATAAAAAGTGTCCAGTGAAATATAATTTAAAAAATTAGTGAAAATTTTGATAAAAAATATTTTGCACATGATGGCCCTCTCTATGTGACACCACACACACACACACACACACACACACACACACGCGCGCGCATGATTTCTAAATCTCTTCCCATTGTACTAAGACACTTTTCACCTTTTTTTCACTTTTACTTTCTATTACCAGAGAAAAATCTCAAGATAAATCTTATGAATTTTATATTTTCTATATTTCAGGCTGATTCTACACTGTTTTATGTATCTGCAATTTGACGTTTTTCTCATCTTAGAAGGAAACTGAAAGTGCTCTAATATATCTTAATGCTCATTAAGCAGTATAATAATATATTTGACCAAATACTTTAGTTACTTCTTGTCTACAGGAGTCAAATATTTGCTGTATACACGTGGCTTCACTAAGAGATAAATGAAATTAAGAGAAAACCTCCCAAAGAATTTAGAATAAACTCAGAATAGTTTAGGTACATTAAAATATTACTAGATAATTTTTAATTTTTGCACTGGGAACGTCTGCAGTTATTGAGGATCAGTGATGTCAGTTTGAGGACTAAGGTGAGTCTGATTCAGGACATGGTCTTTCCAGTTACTTGCTATGAATCTGAGAGCTGAATAAGCTCCGTCAGCTTAAGGATAACAGAAGAAGTCTGGATGCCTTTGAGCCATGGTATTAGGCGTTCTGAATGTCCCATGGACGGCCAAGAGAATAAACAAATATGCTGTAGAGAAAGTGTCGCAGAATGCTCCTTGGAGGCAAAGATGATAAAGCTTTGTCTCACATATTTCAGGCCTTTTATTGTAAGAACTACCTTCCCTCTATAACTTGATTTGTGCCACTATTAAAGCCTCTACTTGGAATATTATTGCTTTTTAATTTTTGACTCATGTACTTTTAACTTGTTAGTTAAATTTGTGTCGGCTAGGCTGCAACAGTTCCATGATACATCTTCAAGGATATGAAAATGTATGGCTAAGCACAATTGATAACAGTGCATCTAAATTCCAAAATCAAGCTCCATAATAGTCTATGTGTTTCCTACTGCCAAAGGGGCCCTTTAGAGTAGTGAGAAAAGATCTTCATCCTGAAACCCACAGCGTCCCTTTTCAGCAGGAAGTAGCTAAGAGAATATGCCATCCCCTTTTCTTATGAATCAGGGTGAAGTCTCTCTCAGGGAGGAGTGATAGGGAATGGCAAAGGACACACTGACAAAGGAGATTAATCAGAACTGACTTTGACAAGCACTGTGGCAATTGGACAATTAAAACAGACTTTCAAGGGAGGGGGAAAAAAAGAAGAACTAACTGGGGAGGAGGGTAGAGAAAAAAGTGCAACAATGAATGAATGAAAACCCAAAATCTCTGTAAATGTTTATTAAAATTAATAAAATTTAATAAAAAATAAATAAATAAAATAAAAATATTTTTTAAAAACCCCAACATATTACTAGGGGAGGCTATTCCTTGGAGAGGGACATCATGCTTTGAAAGTTGAAGGTCAGTCAAACAAAGGAAGACTCTGAACCAGACTGATTTACAGTGACTGCTGCAATGGGGTCTAGTGTGTCAGGAAGTGTGCAGACAGCACAGGATAGGACAGGGTTCAGATCTGTGGTTCACAGGGTGACTATGAGTCATATTCAACTTGATAGCACTTAACAACAACAAATAATAATTTTTATTTCACACAGCCCATCAATTATTGAATTATGTGGTTAAAAATGGTTCCTATAGCAGAAATCAACTAATTATTTCAATCTTACTTTGTAAATGAAGGAGGAGAATGAGCAGGAGTAAAATGAAAAGGATGAGGAAGAAGGAGAACAACAAAAGGAGAATGTGAGGGGGAACCACTTTCACTCCTGCTGTGCAGAAATTAACTTACTACATCTAGTAAGTCATAGCTGACTCACTTGTTGGTATTAAGTGCCATTAAGTTAAACAAGTCTCATTGCTACAGTCACTGTGTCAATCCACCAGGTTGCAGGCGCTTCCTCTTCTTTGCTCTCTCCTCACCTTTCCAAGCATGATGTCCCTCTCTAAGGAACAGCTCTCCTAGCAACATGCCCGTTGTTATGTGAACTGAAGCTTTGTCATCTTTGTCTCCTAGGAGTACTCTGACTGCACCTTCTCCCAGATATACATGTTTATTCTTCTGGCAGTCCATGGAATATTCAGTATGCTTCCTAAACACTACAATTTAAAGGCATGAATTCTTCTGGCATTCTTGTTCATTCATTTTTCATCTCTTAAATGGACAGCAAGTAACTAAAAAGACTGTAGCCTCAAGCAGGTGCACCTTAGTCCTATAATTGACATCATTGCTCCTCACCAATTTGGAGAGGTCCCTGCCTACAGGCTTTTCCAATATGTCTCCTCCTCTCCTGACTGCTGGTACCAAGTGTATTTACTGTGGATCTAAATAAGAGGAAGTTGCTGACAATTTCAGTCTTTTCTTGAGTCTATTATTATGTTGCTTATTGTCTCAGTGGTAAAGAGTTTTATTATCTTGATGTTGAGATGCAAGCCATATTGAAAGCTACATACAATGTTTAAATTTCTGCAGCAAGTGATTCAAGTCCTCCTTATTTTCAGCAACCAAGGTTGTATCACCTTATAATAAGTTATTGATGAATTTTCCTCCAATGTTGATGCCACATCCTTCTTCATAGGGTTCAGCTTCTAAGAATAATTTGTTTAGCATATAGATTAAATAGGTATGGGGAAAGGATACAACACTGATAAACACATTTCTTAATTTTAATTCATGTAATTTTGCCTTACTCTATTCACACAATAGCCTTCTGGTCTAGGAAATACAATGTTAACATAGTTCAACAAACAGATGCTGCCCTAGATGTGCTTACAACGTTGTGCCAAAAAATCTGGAGGATTACCACCTGGCCAGCTGATTGGAAGAGGTTGATAATTGTTCCCATTCCGAAGAAAGGTGATCCAACAGAGAGTGGAAATTGTGGGCCAATATCATTGATGGGACATGTAAGCAAGATTCTGCTGAAGAACATCCAAAAATGACAAACAGCGTAAAGTGCAGGCTGGGCTTATTTTGCCTTAAATGATGGTTTTTTAGGTTATTAGCCCATTTTCCTTCTTATGAATATTTCCTTTTACCACGATTCTTTGTTTCACAAGCACTCAATGAAAGAATACAGGCACAGTTGTTTCTTCTGTCTAAACAAAGGCTGTCTTTTAATGAATTAATTACTTTATTCTATAGATTGAGGGTTGTCTGGTGACAAAATCAGCAGGATGTGGAGAGACTGAAATTCTCACACACTGTTGGTGGGACTGTTTGGGGCTTAGAAGTAAAATTCTAAAGCCACTTGAACACTGAAGCCTCTTAATCATCAATACTAAATTTAGCAAAATATGTAAATTATTTATTACATATATATATTTATGATTCATTTATATAGAGAACTGAACAATAGCAAAATAAAGAAATTTCCTATATTTGACATATTTAAAAGCCTTGGAAAATAAGTCAATATATGTTTAAAAATATTGCATCCCCTCGTCACAGTATTTTATGAGTAAATTCAATGCTATTTTAAAATATTAAAACTCTCCCACTAAAATATACATGCAGTCTGCCCCAGAGAAAAAGCTGTTCCCTGTGTAGGCAAGTGCCTTGAAGAATGTATTATTCCTCCTGGATTACTTTATCCCTGGAGGTAGCATTCTCATTATAAAGATGAACTGATTTTTTCACACCCAGGGGAAAACACACAGTGCCCAGAAAAGCTTTCTAAATAGATAAATACCTCACCAAACTCGCAATCACCATGTACAGAAGTGTTGAAAATGACTGATAATTTTAATAACATTTCCGTTATGTCAGACTCTTAACTTGAAGCCAGTCAAGTAAGTACAGAGTAACAACCATTGTTTAGTTATTTCAAAGTCTTAGCCATTAAGTTGGCCTAATGAAATAAATTTAAAAATCAAATTAATGGATAGGAACTGTATGATGATACACACAATTTTGTCTCCATTTCCATGCAGGGTCTGAATCTTCTGGGGAAATGAAAATGGACTCAATGAGAATTATTTAGGCAATAGTTTCTGTATTTACTAGAAACACATTCAAAATTCACTAGAAGCTTCCTTGGCTGCTTTCTCACATGAATTGACACACCACAGTACTGACCACTCACCTAGAATTCATTGGTATTTCAGCCGTCTTTGCAGTTTATACCAAAGTAAATGGTGATGTGATGGACTCCTCAAAAGAGTCTATGGTATTCACTGAATTCACTTTAGTCTGTAAATACAAACAAACACAAAATAAGCCCATTGCCATGAGCTGATTCTGACTCATAGCAGCCCTGAGGGACAGAGCAGAACCGCCCTCAGGGCGGCCAGCACTGTAATCACACGACACAGAAACAGAATGTCACATCTTTCTCCCAAGAAGTAGCTGGCAGTTTCAAAACACTAACATTTTGCTCACCAATCCACAGCTCATTGCCATAGAACTGGAGTTTATTCCTAGCTGACCATCCGACAGGTTCTCAGAGGCTGTAAATCACAGAAGAGATTGCCATTTTTCTCCTACAGAGAAGCTGGTGGATTTGAACCACTTGTGTTTGGGTTGACAGTACAACTCTTTACCCACTAGAGCTGTAAACACATATTCGTTGATTCATCAGGAGTATGCTTATTTAAGTGACAGGCACAGTTCTATAATAAAGCCATGGAAAAATCAAAACGGAACTCACTGCCTTTGTGGTTGTCTTGTAGCACTGTGTTGGACCCTCTGGTGGGTTTTCCAAGGCAGTTGGCATGGAAGGAGCTGGCAGACTTCATTGCATGCCTTTGGTGTGCAGCTCCTGACAACTAAACCACACCACGCTGGAAGTGGTTCCAACTCACAGCAATGCTCTGAATTTCCGAGGCTACTGTAAACCTTAACAGGCATATACTTCCCATCCTTCTCCAGAGTAGTCACTGAATTTGAGATCATTGTAGTTATATGCTGTGGAGAGAACTGCAACTCACAGCAATCCTATGCATGCTAGCTCTGACCCTGCCCTGTCTTGACCCAGACTCACTGACTCAAACACACCTATTCCCATTACCCCAATTACTGTGTCAATCCATCTCCTCCAGGTTCTCCCTCTCCAGTGCTTTCCCTCTAGTCTTCCAAGCATGATCTTCTTTTCCAAAGACTGGTCCCTCCTGGCAACATGTCCAAGATATGTGAGATAGAGCTTCAAAATCCCTGCCTCCAAGGTGAGAAGCAAGAGATCATTAGGACTGGTCATCTTATTTATAATTTTGTAGGAAAGCAGTTGCTAAATTGATATCATTAAAATAGTGACTGAGGAATTTTACATTTATTGTCTATATTTAAAAAAATCCAGTAAGCCATGTACCCTTGCCTAATTGTTATTAGGAGATACCAGGACTTAGAGAAGGATATCATGCTTGGGAAGGTAGAGGATCAGCATAAAAGAAGACCCACCACAAGAGAGATGGACACAGTGACTGTAGCAATGGGCTCAAATGCGCCAGAGAAGGTGAGGCTGGCACAGGATAGAGGAAGCTTTAGATCCACTGTTCACAGGATCACTATGAATTACAGTCAACTTAATGATGCATTGACTTTATCTCAACATCAGTTTTATACAAAACATATATTCAGAAACATCTTAAGTCTTCTCTAATTGTGATTTTGTTGAAATTAGTGTCCCAGTCACTGTGAGTTCAGACCACCAAAATGAAACTCATACCCTTTGGTAGAGTAAGTTTGGAACTGTTATTGTTCCTATCAGATGCTGTTATCAATTCCCCCCCCCAATTCATAGACACTAAGTACAACATAATGAGAGATTACCCCATCCTGTGATATCCTCACATCCTTGAAATGCTCAAATCCATTGTTGCAACAACTGTACAAATTTCTTCTCCTTAAGACGCCCTGCAAACATGGTATTATTCTTCTCCAAGGAGATATTGTCCTGATAACAAGTCTAAAGTACAGGAAACAAGTTCACTGTCTCCCTTCTTAGCATCATTCTGTACTTCCTCCAAGAAAGTTTGTTCATTATTCTAAGTCTACGGTATATTTAATACTCTTTGCCGACATCATTATTTAGACACATTATCTTTGGAGAAATCTGTATTTATTGTCCAGTTTTCTATTCATATTAGATGACTGAAAAGATATTTTGATGTCTTAGCTTTCACTTGTTGACTGCTGCTTCCTTATGTCTTTATTGTGAATCCAAGGAAAATGACATTTCTGACAACTTGATGCCTTTGAGCTGTGGTGCCGGCAAAAAGTACTGACTGTACCATGGACTGCTAGGAGAATAAACAGGCTCGACCTGGACGCAAGGATTCTGAAGTGACCCATCCTTGGAGAGGGACATCATACGTGGGAGGGTGGAAGGAAAGCACAAGAGAGGAAGACGACTGACTCAGTGGCTGTGATAATGGGATGAGTGTGTCAAAGATGGTAAGGTTGGCTTAGGATGGAGCAGGGTTCAGAGATGCTGTACATAGGGTGGCTATGAGTTGCAAGCAACTCGGCAGCACATAACAACATGCTGTTGCTTACTGGTCCATTTGTGAAGAACTCTTTGATGTCCAGATATTCTTGATGCTAAAGTGTAGTTAGTAGTCTTTGATCTTAGTGCTTCAAGTACTCTTCGCTTTTAGAAAGCAAGGTGGTGTCATCTACATTCTGCACAATGTTAATGAGTCTTCTTCCTATTCTTATGCCACATTCTCCTTCTCATAGCCCACTTTCTTGTACTATGTGCTTGAGATACAGAGGACGGGCTGGACCTCACATATCTGGCATACTGTGGAAGACAGTGGCTGGAACATTCCTGTGTGTGCCACTCTCTAGCACACACACATCGTGATTTCAAACATGCAATATCTTCTTGTTCTGTTTAAATATCTGCCTCTTAGCATATGGACAGATTGCACAAGAACACAATTAGGTGTTCTAAAATCTCCACTATTCACAAAGTTATCCAAGACCCATAAACTTAAATGTCCTTGCAAATTTAATCAAATACAAGTGAACATCTTCTGGTGTTCTCTGTTTTCATCAAGTTTAATCTGGTATCAGCAATGATTTTTCTTGTTTTCCAAATCTTCTGCATCAAATTACAGAAGCCAAAATAATTTTGGTCAGCATAAATTTGCCTGCACATGATATTAATGTTGTTTTTAAGTGCCATCAAGTCACTTGTGACTCATAATGACCCTAGTTCAACAGCTCTGAACTCTGCTCTATCCGGTGCCAGCTTTGTCTCTGAAACATCCACCCCCCAATATCCAACCCAGGCACTGAGTCAATCCATCTCATCCAGGATCCCTCATTGCACAGTCCCTCCACACTCCCAAGCATGATGTCCCTCTCCAAGGACTGCTTCCTCCTTGCAAAATGCCCAAAGTATATCAGACAGCTTCAGAATCCTTGCCTCCAAGGAGCTGCCTGGTTTCATCTTCTCCAGGACAAACCCATTTGTTGGCCTAGCAGTCCATAGTATATTCAATACTCTTTGCCACCACCACAACTCAAAGGAATCAATTTTGCTTCTATCATCCCTAATTATTGTCCAGCTTTCTGATGCATACCAAGTAACTGCAAAGGCCATGGCCTGGATTAGGCACACCTTGGCCCCTAGACTGACATCATTGTTTTTGAGCACTCTGGAGAGCTCCCTAACAGCAGATTAACCCAATGCAATTTATTTTTAGATTTCCTGACTGCTGGTGTTAATAGTGTTGACTATGGATCCAAGCAAGCTGAAATTGCTAACAACCGCAATCTCCTCTCCATCTATCATGGTGCTGCCAATTAGCCCAGTGGTGAGAATCTTTGTCTTCTAGGTGTGGAGTTTCAATCCATATTGAAGACTACAGTCCTTGACCTTCTGCAGTGAGTGGTTCAGGTCTTCTTCAGTTTCAGCTAGCAAGGTTGTGCCATCTGTATCTCATAGGCTGTTGATGAGTCTTCCACCAATCTTGATGCCACATTCCTCCTCATAAAGCCCTGCTTCCAAAAAGATAGGTTGCTGGTCTAGCAAAATTCTGTCATGTGATCTTATGTTATGCATGTCAACCACCAATTCTTTCTTTCTGAGTTGTAATATATATGGAAGACTGCTGTTGTTGTTGTGTACCATACAGTCAGACTAACCAATAGCTGACCTTCCGGCAGGTTTTCAGAGGCAGTTAGCCACACAAGAAATTGTCCAACTTTTTCCTCAGAGCAGCTGGTGGCCTCAAAACACATGCCTTTAGATTGCAGTGCACCTTCTTGAAATTATTCATAAATGCTACTTTTTCAGCAAGCAAGGTGTGTCATCTACATATCTCAGATTGTTAATAATCTTCCAGTACTGATGATACCTATTGGTTCATACAGTCTAGCTTCTCTGACCATTTTCTTTTTTTTTTTTCCTCTGACCATTTTCTAAGCATAATGGAAACTATTCCTGAATATAAGTTTAATGTATAGTTATATGCCATCGACTTGAATGGGACTCATAGTGACTCTATGAAGGAAATATCCAAACCTTGCCCTATCTTGTGCCATCGTCACAATTTCCATTATGTCGTTCTGTTGTTAAGTAGCATCAAGCTGACTTTGACTCATAGTGACCCTATACATAGTGGATCTAAACCCTGCTCTATCCTGTGTCTTCTTCATCATCTCTGATACTCTCAAGGCCACCATTACAGTCACCATGTCAATCTATCTTACTGAGAATCTTCACTTCCTTTGTTGACCCTCTGCCTAAGCATGATGTCCTTTTCCAAGGAAGGAAGCCTCATAACATGTTCAAATTATATCAGATAAAGTGTTACTGTCCTTGTCTCTAACAATCACCTGTCTGCACCCCTTCTAAGAAATAATTGCTTGTCCTAATCTATGGGATACTCATTTTTTGTCATAACAACTCAAAGACATCAATTCTTTCTCTGTCATACTTATTGTTCAATTTGCAGGTGCAAATCAGGTGGTTGAGAAGATCATGGTTTGACTCAGGAGAACTTTAGTCCTCAAAGTGACATATTTGCTTTTTAGTACTTTAGAGAGGTTCCTGTTAGACGACTTCCAATGTACTAAGTCTTGATTTCCAAGATGCCAATGACAAGTGTGTTGACTGTGGATTAAAGCAAGAATAAATCATTGATAATTTCTATCTCTTTTCTATCACCACCCGTGAGGTAGCCTAACCACCCATGAGGTGGCCTATTTGCCCAGTCATGAGGATTTTGTTTTATTGATGGTAAAATGTAACTCACACCGAAGGCTCCCATGCAGTAAGTGTTTCAGGCTCTCCTCAGTTTCAGCAATCAGGATTTTATTTCTTGCATTGACAAAGGTTATTGTTGAGACTTCCTCCAATTCTTATGCCACAATCTTCTTCAGAATCTCAAATGATGTGTTCTTCATACAGATTGAACAAGTGTGGAGAAACTGATGAACACCCTTCTTGATTTTAAACCACACAATGTTTGCTCAATGTTCTGGGATTCCCATTCTTGCCAATGTCAGCCTAATCTATTATGATTCACACAATCCAGTGCCTCTGCATAGTAAATAAAACCATGAAGAAGATATCCGATCTCTTAGAGCCACATGTTGTAGTTGCTATGTCAATCCATCTTGGTGAGGGTCTTCCTAATCTTTGCTATACTTCCACTTTTCCAAGCATGATGTCCTTCTCCAAGAGCTGGCCCCTCCTAACAGCACGTCCAAAGTATGTGAGATGAAGCTTCACCACCCTTGCTTTCAAAGCACCCTGGCTTTACTTTCTCACAGACAGACTTGCTTGTTCATTGGAAGTCCATGAAATATTCAGTACTCATTTCCAACACCACAACACAAAGGCATCAAGTCTTCTTTTGCCATTTTTAGAAACTGTTCCAACTATCAGCTGCACAGCAAATATTAGAAAAGTCATGGCTTGGATTAGGGGCATCTTACTCTTGACATAATTGCTTTTATTCAGCACTTTGGAGAGGTCTCAGGCAATACATTTTCCCAATGTATTAAGTCTTTTCATTTCTTCACTGTTGGTACAAAAGGCTGTTGTTGAAACACACACACACACACACACACACACACACACACACACACAAAGACTAAGAGAAACAGTGGACATTGATTTAACTCAAAGATATAATAACCTTTCATAGGTTTGGTATGGCAATGAAAATTAACAAGATTTTCAGTAATTTTAGAAAAAGCACAGTTAACAGACATTCAGAAGAAAATACTGGAAAACAATTCATTAAGCTTTTCCTTAAACAAGTGAATTGTGAACATAACTCAAAATACTAGAATCAAAATTACTCTTCCCCTTCCCCCCCCCCATAACTCAACTGCTTGGCTAACAACATTTGGTATGAAATAAGAGCAAATGACTTAAAGCTATTAATGTACTATTTGAAGCATTTTATGTTTTAATATCAATGACAAAGTGAAGACTGTAAGCTCACTAAACCAAATGAACGATAAACCAAAGGTCTAGCCCAAATTATGTTTGCATATGTAGGTAGGTATCAAGGCAAATTTGAACTCTAGAAGAAAAATTATACCAATGACAAAATCTTAAAATATCTTAACATATTATGTCAGTATTTAATTTTTGAAAAATGCAAGAAAAGAAAAAACAAGATCGGAAAGAGTTGGTAATCTTATCACATTTTCTTCAACATCCTCTGCGTATATTTAGTTGTAGACAAGTTACCATTAAGAGTTTAGCTAAGCAAGTATTTTCTGTGCTAATGATTTTGTGTAATAAGTATTATACCCTGAATACGTTAAAATGTTTATTCTAGGAAATTGTTTTATTTTTCTTAAATCATTTGAGACAGATGTTAGGTACTTGACATTTACTTTTTGCACTGATTTCAAGTAGATCAAGTGGTAAGGCTTTCTGAGAAAAGTTTTCGTGTACGTTGCAACAAAAATTTTGCTTCTGTACTGTCATATTCCTTAAGCTACTACTGTGACTCCCTCTCTTTACAAAATATAGGTGCTTATGGAAGTTTATTCATTTTAAAATTAGTAACTAGCAGTCACCTCTGGTCTGGGAGTCCCCAAGGCCATTGTAAAAATAATTTTCTTAGTCATCTTTCAGTGTCTAAAAGAAAATATGTAAACTAGTTCCTCATTTAAAATATCTATTATTATTTTCCCCCATAACCAACATTGGCATTCTTATAAGTGTTTATAACATCCACTTCCTATGTATTAATTGGTGATTAGCCAAAAGAACTGAGAGAACAATGCCAGAATATCCATAATTAAAATATACCTACTTTATTGTTAGAGTGGCCAAGTGACTGAAGGTCAAATGTTCTGATGGTCCAACGTGTAATAAACAGTATTATATGAAGCTGCAAGATTAAATATTGAGTGTAGTAATGTATCTAAAGGCAGTCACACTGAATTTTGCTTGAAGAAAAAAAGACAGTTCTGATTAAGAGATGCTTCCAAACTGCATGAACATTCAGCATTTAGAAATGTGCACTATTGACACTCTATCAATTATAAATTAATTCAATGTGCAATCAACAAGTTAAACTAATAAGAAAACTTAAATATATTAATTCTTACCTTTTATTTGAAATGCTGTATAGGAATTCCAAAGTGACAGCTTAAAATTTACCCCACTCCACTTATATTGTTTTCATGTAACATTATTGGTACAATCCTCTACTTAAATTGGATGATGGAAGGTAATTATTTTTTAAGATAATATATGGGGACTTTCAGTTTCATTCAGAGTGCCCTTAAAATTCATGCAGACATTTTGGGGAAATTTTAAAACTTACTTTTCAAGAAGCAGGACCTCATATTATGTTGGGAAACATGAATATGATAAAGATAATTTTCAATATATTTTAAGTTTGGGCAAAGATTTACATAATATTTTCTTTGAAAAGCAAAAATATTAATGAACCAACATAATCTAAGTTCAGGCTTTGCTAAAATTGCTTTCCATCAAGAAAAAATTCTTAAATAAAGGCAGAGATAGCTGTTAAGTCAAAAGAAGGCACAAGTTGCATGGCTTAGTTAATTCATAATTTGTGTAAGCTTAGACAAAAGTCCTTTAGAAATAGTTTTCTAATAATATTTGTTAACCTTGGAGGAGATTTTTAAAACTTAGAATCTAAGAGTTGCACTTAATATTTGTTTTTCCTTGTTAAATATTCTAATAAAGAATTTACCATCTAAGAATTGACATGCCTACATCATACCTGGGCCACAAACACATCAATATTCTGGCTTGATTTTAAATAATTGTTTAATAAATGATTTTATCTATGCTTTGTCATAAATAAGTAGTCTGAATGTTTATGTATGAAATAACTTTGAACACAAATTAACTAGAAGATAAAATAGAGAATAATTATGATTTGAGGAATATTGTTTAAATATGTGAAATATTTCATTAAAATTGTAGCAACTACTATGACTTAAATGCATTTTAAAAATATTTAACACCTGAACGGTGAACCAAAAGAGAAGCATTAACAGGAGAAAACTTGATGTACACTCCTATATTTCAGCTAACTTTAAAAGAAGGAATGAGCCTTCTTGGTCTTGGAGTTAAGCTAACTCAAGGATTAGTAGTTCAACCTGGCTAGCTGTTCCACAGGAAAAAGATGTGTTGATCAACTTTCCTACAGCTGAGCACTGGACACTCCAATGGCAATCGTTTTAGAAAGAGCAACATTCAGTAAATAGAAAGAAAAATCTGCTCTAGGAATTTTTTTTTTTTATATATTTGAACATGAAGATTTGAGAATGCTATCAAAACTCTAAATAAACAGTAGTCATATTTTTTATACAATTAGGACCTTTAGAAGTAAAACCTTCTTTGACTCTGGATTTAAAAAGAGCAAAAAAATATCCTGTAGTTGTAATGTTGTAAAGCATGACTTTTGCAAGTATGTGGATAGCTACGATATGTGTATCTTTATAGGTAAAATATATTTATTGGTCAAGAATTTATTTTTAAATATTTTTTACCTTAGATTTAAAATGTTAATCAAAATGAACTTGATTAATCTCAATTATAAAATATACTATTCAAAATCTCTACCATCTGATAAATAACTTTGTTAATGAATTAATACGAGGCTACCCTTCGTGGTTATTTTAAAAAGTGCACACCTATTTACAAATTGAAACTATACAGTTATTTTGTTTGCACATATTCCAAATTAAGCTAGTGTTAATGAACTGTACAATAAGCTTCTTAAAGGATGTGTTGGTTAGGAATGCTAGAAATTTTCATGAGTAGTAGAAATGAGTTTATGAGTAAAAGTATCTAAAATATGCATATTTCAGAACACTGAAAAGTAACAGAATTTTACTTTATATTTGACTTTAATATACATTGACATAATTTACTAAATATTTAAATCCCATTTTCATATTTGAATTGAAACTATAACATACACTGAAAGTATCTTTAATAAATAATGATCTGCAAATAGGTTTTTACAAAATTTCAAAATATTAATGAGCCTTCAAGTTATACTACAGTTCCATTTATGCATAAATTATTTTTAAAAGAATCAGATTCATTTTATAAAATAGTAGCTCATAACTTCATCTTTTAGAACCACATATAATATTAACATATATATATGTTAATTTTATAGTAGAAACATACAGTATTCTTCATGTTTGCTGACATCTAATTAAAAATACAAATAATCTGAGATTCCCATTCACAAATCACTATGGATATCACTTTCCTTACACTTAAAAAAAAACCACGCCCACACACCCAAAAAAGTCCTCAAAATAATTTTTCCATTAGTAAATAAGAATGTCTCTGATAGCTTATTATTCAGCAATTTATTAATACATTTCTATCTAGACAATAGAAAAAGTCAAATAAATTTGATTTGCATTATATCAATTGTCCTTGAAATCTCTGTATGTGATTTTTCAAATTTTTATAATAAATAATCTACATCATTGAAATTTTAGGTTAACCCTTGTTATTTTAAAAATTGAGTACAAAACTATTTTATAGTACTGGTTCAATTCTTATGAGAAATAGTTGACTGTGTCTTCTAAGCCAAATGATCTGTTAAAATGAAGGATGAAAGTAATTGTTAGAGAAATGTTACACTCAAACTTTCTAATCTACTCTAAAGCCATTATCGCTGTATGCCCCCAGTCTAACATTCCTAAGCCTAAAATATGATAGTACAATTTGAAAGAATAGTTTTAAATTCAAATATAAAGAAATCCTGCACTGAAACTATGTATGTAACTATCTTTTCAAAAATGTTTGTTTTTGTATGCCATGTTACATAATCTTGTGGAAATATATAGGAGCATGTTTACAAAGGCATTACATTGAATTAAAACAAAATTAGTAACAAAAATCTTACCATGTAAAAATCTGTCTACCAATGTTGTTGTTGTTGTTGACTGCCTTTGAGTTGACCACAACTCACAGTGACCCTATGAACAAAAAGTTGTGACCCTATGAACAAAGGGCCTTAAGTCTTTCTATAACTATCAACATTTCAGTTCCCAAATGCAATATTCATAGACATGGAATATAGATACTATGTTTAGGAATAGGGCAAAGTTCTGTCCAGTCTCCTCCACTTTCATTGTACTGTCATGTTTTTATTTTCCAAATAGAGAACAATTTTAAGAAGTTGGAAAACTTTATCTGTAAATTAGTTAATTTGGTAATCTTTTTGCAACATTGAAATATTTAATTACTTTGAAAATAAATAAATACTTTGGGCTTATGATAGTATCTAAATCAGTTACTTTCATGATTCTAGCTCTTAATTCATTAATGTAAACAAATTCTTTACAATAACCATATCAAATATTTTGCTACAACTGTTAACTTCATAATCTGATATAAGGAAAGTACAAGAGTTTCTTTCCAAATGAACATGAAGCAGATTTGTTATGTGCTTTATTTTTATTAATCTGAAACTATATAATCTGGGGAACAATTTATGTAGCTTATGAAACAGAGAAGTAATTTTTAGCATTTCAAACAAATCATTCTCACTCTCTTGCCACATTGAAAAATAATGTAAAGAATGAGAAGAGAGCAGGAAAGAGGGAGGGCGATGGAAAGAGTAGTGAGAGAGAATAAAATTGAGTGCAGAAGTGAAAAGTTTGGCCATCAATGAGATGTAAGAACAGAAAATTGACATTATTCTTCCTCCTGGGTAGTTATTTTCATTAAACACTATCAGCTCTGAAGGGACAGTGGTGAGTTCAGTAATGTAACAAGGACATTTGTCCAAAAACACCCTCGTTCATATATACATACATATATACATACATACATGTGTGTATATATATATAGAGAGAGGTTATAATCCTGATTAAATATTTCATGTATGATATTTTATTACATAGTAGTTCAACTCATAAGTGCAATAAATCATTTTAGCCTTATATGGTTTTACCTGTTAATGTATAAATTACCTGAATTTTCATAGATGATATTTTTTTCTGGATTGATTTTAATATTTACACTACAATCATATCTAAAATATTTTGCAATATCTACCTGGAACTATATTTGTATGAGATTATATTGTATATGGAATATAAAAAGCACAAAGAGTACATTTACTTTGTACTCAAATTTTAATTGGTGCCTGAAACATAACCTCTACAGATATTCCTTCCTTTTGCAAAGTTTGTTTGAAACCATTTCATTTTTATGGAAGAAGCTTGTTTTTTGCTAACTGAAATTTATCCAACTATTTTCACTTCTGCTAGAGGGGAAAAAAAAATAAAATCAACTCCTCGTTTGTTTTTCCGGTGTGATTACTGAAAAACTGGAGATTGCAGAGAGGTGTCACGAGGCTCCGCCCCCAAGAACCACACTCAGCACATCAGCATCTTATAGCTGAACTGAGTCTGTGAACACTATCTATCAAGTGTTATTTTAGATTTTATATGCTCTTTAGTATAGTTTAGGATGAGTTTTTATGACAGTGGCCAGGGAATGCTAAAAAAGATTATCATAGTGAATAGTTGGTAATTAGTCTTACCTTCATGATAATTTCCACTACAAGTTTCAGAGAAAGAGGCTGGGTTGTTTTGTTGTTGGGTTGTGGTGTTTTGTTTTTTTTTTTTTTATGGGATAGTGGGAGAAAACTTTAGTTCTCTAAAATTCTACAAGGAAGTTTTCAGGACTTTTTCATCTACTCATAATCCTGAGTTTTTTATTATAATTATTTCATGGTTAACAATCTCAAATACCAAAAATTAAAAATGAAAAACTTATCTTCTATTGTCTATGTTAACATACTGGGAGGAAACCATGTATAAGAAGGTAATAATTTATTCTTAAGTCTATACAGTTTTGCAGTTTTGACATTTTGTGGTTTTCATCATGTTTATTGGAGTCTCAGAGTTGATTTGTAATCCTAACAGCTGAAAAATGTAAATTAAACATTAGACATAGCTTTTTAACAAATCATAGTGAAGTTTTTTCAGACCAAGAGTAAAATGCTAGCGCCCTTAGAAAGAATAAGATACCAATGAATCACCAAAAGAGACAAGATTATGGGAGAGAGTGCTGTTTTGAAATAACATTCCTTCATGAATCTTTAGAAAAAGGCATCATTTTCTTTGGAAGCAAATCCTAGTATCTAGACATTAGTCTCTAATTTCTTATAATTCTCTCTCTTATTCTTTTGTGTGTGAATTATGAAAGCTTAATTACATGGGAAATTCCACTTTGCATTAATATTTTATCATTTACATAAGTGTAATATCTACATATAGTGACTTTAATATTGTAGAAGAAAAACTTAGTCACTGTGAAAAAAAAATTAATAATCCCAACTAGGAAGTCAAATGTCTGTATTTGTTTTCATTTCTAATTCTGTGTCTAAAATGGAAGAGGTAGATGATGCATAAGAGACACATTTTCCCCCCATGATCCTATCTTGGTATTATTAGGATTACTCCTTTCCTCTTTGTAAAATAGAAATGAAAAGTAACCAGAAGGGAAAATGTTACAAAGGATGCAAATAAAATACTGGATTTAGTAAATGTAGCATTCTTCCCCTCCCCCCCCATAAATTCCTCAGGGAAAATGTTACCACCTATTTGATTTGAACTTAAGCAGGTACTGTCAATTTACTCATGGGTGGATGCTGCCTCTTTGTGGCAGAATGCCATGGAAAGTGCTTCTTAAACATAAAGTTCATGAACAGCCCTTAATATTGTACACAATCCAAGTAAGACTATGCAAAAATTCACCAACTGCGATAAAGCACATGGCTTTTTCAACTTCAGATTGATTAAACAAACCTTTATAGCCTGAAACACCAATTAATGGTTTAATACACTACAAATCTTATGCAGAGATGTACAGTTTATACCCAATTTTGAAAACATTCAGGATCAACTGGAGGTAAAGTAGTTGTCTTAAAATTGTTGAAAACAGTTTTACACAAGTTAAATATGGAAACTTGCAGAATGGATAAATAACAGTTACATGAGGAAAATGTATTATATTAAAAGAAAAATGAGTATGCAATATATTACTTACCATGCTCCACCTTTTTAGTTGAAAACTTCAGCAAAGAAACAAAGTATACAACCGAATTATCATTAATAAACACATTAAGTGATACATTTAGAAATTTATACTTTCCTGCACCAGGAAAAGCACAGATTATATCCATTTCAGTGCTAATAATTAAGGGGGAGAAATTCTTCTGTTAAGAATAAAAGTTAGCTACACATTCTTAATTGTTAATATCAGAGATTCAGTCAATCACACGTATTCAAATAGTTTGTACTTCAAGTAATCATTACTTCAATCCCTCAGAGTTGACATAGTTATCAAGTGTTTATTCAGAAACTATTTAAAAAATTACATGTGCTGGGATACATATGATACTGTTAACAACAGTAGCCCCATCTTACAGAAATCCTGTCTGTGGTTATCACCATTGCTTGCTGCCCAAAGGAACAGAGACATCATATTGAGATTTGTACAGTCCCTTGTTTGATCTTACAAGGTGCTCATATACTTGGATCTGTACAAACGTGACTGGGTTTGGTTAAACAATCAGAAATCGGCTACAATAGTAGTCAAATCAATACATACTTTTGGTTGACTAATAAAAATACTTTTAACTCTTCTCTAAGAAAACCAAACACTTGCACATGATTCTCACTCAAGTGGCCCAATTAATTGCCCTAAAATATTTTCTTAGATTGGGATTCAACCTCTTTAAATAAAAAAATAATACAGGCCCAATTGGGTGGGTTGCATTGGTTTAAACCCTTGCTAAAAATTTCTCCACTTTTTTTTTTATGATTGAAAATGCTTTTCTGGTATCACTTGTTTTGGAAATACAGTTCGTAGTATAGTGTGACAATTCCATGAAAAATAAAGCGTAAATAGTGAAAGAAGGAGAAATGCTAAAGGTGCATATAAAAATAGGTGCTACAATCAAATATTCGTATATTTTATCAATAAGTTATTTTTGACTAATCAATTATGGATCATATAGCTCTGCAATTTTAATGATTTGTCCACATCTATGGCGATCTTGTCTAGATCACAATACTTTTGTTATTTAATTCAAACGTCCAGAATGCATATAAACACATCCTTTAAAAAAAAAAAGGAGAAATGAGGGAGGGACAAAGGAAGGGGGAGAACTTTCTGATTCAATTGGGATGTGCTAATCTCTCCAAAAAAAGCCACGGAGACCCACCTTAGCTTAAAGAGGGGGAAGGGAGGAGGGCACCGAGGGCACCGAGCCAGGAAGCCAAAGAGCAAGAGGAGAATCTATGCAGGGCCATCTCTCACCACCCCCAACACTTCCAACCTCTGCAAACAGCATGGGACCTTGAGCAAGTCACCCACAGCCAAAGCGACCAGCTCTCCCCCTTCCTCCCCCACAGGCCAGGAGAGAAAGCGAGGTGCCCAGTTAACACAAGTGTTTCCCAGGTGTGAAATGTAAAGGAAATCGCACACCCTTTCGGTGTCTTCCGCTGAAGCTGAGAATCCCGTGCCAAGGCACTTCACCCTAAACGTGGAAACAAGCCAGTCGTGTTCACCGTGTGTCTGCTTGCTTGCTTGCAATGCAAAAGTTCCAGCAGCGTCTCGGGTCTCAGAACTGGCTAAATGTGGTCTGTTTTTCCAGCACTTCGAGGTAGTCCGGCTCAACGTTGAGTTTTGCTTTTAGCTCCAGATACTCGTTCCGGGTGGGTTCTACAAAGACGGCGCTGGGCGCGCTGTAGAGCACCGGTTCCCGCAGCCGGCCCTCCCCAGCTCCGGGGTGCAAGTACTGGTGGGGGCGCCGCAAGTCGTAGTTGGGGGAGAAGGTGTAGGCAGCGGGGCTGCAGGGGAACTTGGGATACTCCGGCAGGCTGTTGCCCGCGGGGCTGGGGGCGCAGTGTTTGTCTGGTTCCAAAATGCCCCTGTAAAAGCGGTCCGCGTCCTGCACCGGCGCCAGCAGGTCCTCCCGGGGCTCGATGGTGCTGACGCTGTAGGCGGGGCTCCGCAGGTGGTGGCCCTCGCGGCGCTCGTCGTCCCCCGGTGGCAGCTGCAGCTGCGGGGGCTGCTGCGCGGGGGGCGCAGGCGGCTGCGCGGGCGGCGGCTGCTGCAGGTGGTGGTTGGCGCCGTAGGTGACCTTGAGCTCGTGCAGGTCTTTGTAATCCTCCACCGCGTTGCCCTCCCGGGAGCGGTAGATGGGGTTCTTGCACATGTGGCCCAGGGGGTGCGGGATGTACTCGTACACGTGGCCCGCGGGCGTCTTCACCTTGGGCAGCGCGGACCCGCGGTGGTGCGCGTGGGGGTGGCCCCCGGGGCCGCCGGCGCCGTACACGCTGTACTGCATGTTGAACGAGCTCACGTCCGAGGTGTTGGTGCTGGTGGGGTCGCTCGGGCCCTTCTTCCTGCGCTTCATGACCAGCACGAAGAGGCCGGCGGCCACGAACACGGACATGATGAAGACGAGCAGCAGGCTCAGGATGAGCACGGACAGCGGCACGGAGGAGGCGCCCGCGCCCGCGCCCAGGCCCGCGGGGACCCCGGTGCTGTTGAGGCGGACACCGGGGGTCACCGCCGCACTGGTCCTGGCGGGGAGCTGGCCGGCCGAGGGCGTGGGCGTGGACACCACCACGTCCGAGTAGTCCGGGCACAGCGCCTCCGACTTGATGGCGCGCATGTCCGTCTCGGCGAACTTCTTGGGGGCCTTGCAGATGACCTCGTCCACCAGGACGCCCACCTTGAGCTGCTCCACCCACAGCTTCATGCCCACCACGTCGCACGTGCAATCCCACGGGTTGTCATGCAGGTCGATCTGGATGAGCGCCTTGAGCTGGTCCAGGACCCCGCTGACGGGCAGGGAGGCGAAGTGGTTGCTCCGCAGGTTGAGCCGGAGGAGGGTCAGGCCGGAGAAGACACCCGAGGGCATGGCCTGGAGGAGGTTGTTGTTCAGGAAGAGCAGCTGGAGGTTGGGGACCGGCTCGAAGGTCCCGGCCTGGATCTCTCGGATGAGATTGTACTGGAGGAAGAGATACTGCAGGCTCTGCAGGCCGTAGAAGAGCTCCGGGCTCAGCCTCTCGATCCGGTTACCATTCAGGTACAGACGCCTCAGGTTGGTGAGGTCCCCGAAGGCGCGGTCCTGAATCACCGAGATGCGGTTGTTGCCCAGATGCAAGAGGTCAAGGCCCGTGGCCTCCAGGAAGTCGGTTCGGCGCACCACGGCGATGTAGTTCTCCGTCAGATACATCTTCTTGGGGTTGTAGGGTTTGGGCTGGAGCTCGGCGAGGCTCTCGATCTTGCGTTCCTGGCAGTTGACGTTGAGGCCTAGATCCGAGATCTGCAGATTGCAAGTGCACGCGGTGGGACACTCCAAAGGCACCGGCGATTTGGTCTGGTACGCGATGCTGGGGCCATAGTTGCTGTAGCCCAAGTCCTTGGATGGCTGCCTGGAGGTGGGGCGCACCCTGGGCTTATTGGGCTGGCGGGTCCCCTTGGGAGGCTTCAAGGGGGGTTTGTAAACAGCAGAGGAAGAGGTGGCCACAGAGTTCACCGAAGCAGGGGTGGTGTGTAAATATCCCGTGGTGCTCAAAGGCGTCTGTGGTCTCATCTCATAGTCCGAAATGAGTTTCCGTGGGCAAAGTTCCTGTTTGGACACCTCATCCAGGTCTCGGCCATGCAAGCGGAAGGGGGTCTCACAAACCACATCCCCCACCAGGGCCGAGTAAGAGATGCTGTCCAACCAATCCTTGAGAGAGATGAGTTCACAGGAACAATTCCAGGGATTCTCCTCCAGCTGTAATTCCACCACTTTATCCATGTGCTGTAACAGCCCCACGTAGGGCAGGAGTTTCAGCCGGTTCCCCCGCAGGTCCAAATGCGTTAAGGGCACAAAACGGAAAAGGTTGTTGGGTAAACTGGACAAGAGATTGTCATTGAGGATAAGCACCTGCAACAGATGCAGTTTCCCAAAAGTGTTGGGTTCGATGACACTGATGTAATTGTAATCGACCTGTAGGTACTCTAAGTTCTCCAAGCCAAGAAAAGTGTCATCCCGAAGAAGTTCCAGTTTATTATTGTTCAGATGCAATCTCCTCAAACCCCGCAGCCCATGGAAAGCCCCTGTCTCAATGTCCTGGATAACATTGCTACCCAGATGCAAAATTGAAGCCCCAGTGTAATTGACAAACTCGTTGGGATAAAGACGGTTCAGGAGGTTCCCGGATAACAAGAGGTGGTAGATGGGGAAACGGGGAGGATTAATCTCAGAGAGGCTGATGATCCCTCGGTTCTCACAGCTCACAGTTAAAATGCTGTCCTTTTCCTCACAAGGACATGCACTGTCACAGATTTCCCCATAATAATCGATGGTTTCTGCACACGAAAGGACGAGAGCTGTTACAGCAAATGCTAGAGTCTGCAGCATCCAGCTATGCATTTTTCTCTGGAGATCTTGTTCCAAAGTTACTGGGGGGCAACAAGCTTGCATTTTACCTCCTGCAAGGGAGAGAGGAAAAGAAGGAAACAGAGTATGACCACAAATTTAAAGGATCACTCAGAAAGACTCTCTCTCTCTCCCCTAAGAGTATTTCTCTGAATTTAAGGAGGAGAATGTATGAATGGTAATCTCCCCCTCCCTTACAGAGCAATCACACACTGGATTAAAATCTGATATGTATTTCTATTTTAATGGTGGATTTCACATTCTAATGAGTCAAACAAGGGCACGCTGCCTCTTACAAGATAAGGGCAGGTTAGAGAACGTCTTCATCTTCATGTTCTTCTCCACTCGCCCCCCCCCTTCAAAACCAATCCATAAATATACATAAAATGGCTGTCAGATCATTTTCATGGGCCTGATTTAAGAGAACAGAAGCACCATTTTACAAGGTTTCCCGCCTCACCTGTACCCAGCCGCCCCCCACCCCCCTTGCCTTCATAACCTCTTCACTTAACAGTTCACCAAGAAGGTCTCCCATTTCCACAGAGAAGCGGAGGACCACAACACTTGGGCTATTTTAAACCACTGCTGGGAATGCTATGGGTGAGAACCTTAAGAATACTTTTCAGAAGAGAAAATAAAAAAAAATCTGAGATAATGCATCAAAGCAGCCGGCAGCCGCTCTTAAATCACCAATTGTCTCGGAGCTTTGAGCATGGAGAAGGAAAAGGGCATGTTCTCTTTGATCATGGACTTCACTACCTCGCTATTAAGCACATCCGTGTCCTAATTGTATGCACGGTGACACTTAGCAGCTTCCCCGAGAGTAACCAGCGTCCACTTCTCCTCATTGATCATGTCAGAGCCACGACCAAACCGCATCTTTAAGCCCCTGAAATAGTTCTATGCACGATGGATTACAAAGAACTCAGCGAAGGCATCCGCAATCCGGAACACCTCCGAATACCTTGAGTTTAAAAGAGGACGTTCTCATCCTTCACTGGGGATCCACTGAAACTAACGCCAGGGTCCCCCCCCGCGCCAAGCTTCCCTTTACCCGGGATTCGCGTCCCCTCGCCTCTGTACGCAAAAGTGACCTTAATGGGTTGGCGAGATTTGCACTGAGCTACCATGTCGCTAGCATCCACCTCTCTGGAGTCCCTTCTTACACATTTTTGACTACTCTCCTTCCTTTTTTTCCTCCCTAATTTTAAGAGATAAAAGACTCTTGAGCTGATTAAGAGAACACAGTAAAGTGTATGTGTGGGGAGGGCAGTAAGGGATATACGTCAGTGCTTTCATATCCGAATCTCATCTCGCTAAAGGATCGACTGCCCCCCCCCCTTTTCTTTCTTGCTTTCTGTCCCTTTGAAGGTTTCCTTTGACTTAGACAGCAGAACTCATAAAGGAAATGTGTGTGTGTGTATGTGTG
>NW_006399754.1:26886784-26888094 GCF_000299155.1 Elephantulus edwardii
AGTGTGTGTGTGTGTGTGTGTGTGTGTGTGTGTGTGTGTGTGTGGCGGTGGATCGCCAGCAAAGGGTGGAAATACCGGGATCTCTGATCCGGGAAACGGAGCCTTTCCTCTGGCCAACCCTGTCTCGCTCAGCACCAAAGGCTAATCTCAATCACAAGCCAAAAACTAGAGCCAAGAGGTGCCCGCCAGGGGCTCGGGCCTGGCGCCCTGGCCTTCGCCGCCCCGTGCAGACCCCAGGCGGCGTCCGGAGGCACCCCACATCCACGCGCACATGTGCGAGGCTGCCTGCGCCCGGCTCACGTGTGGCCACCCAGACGAGTCGAGGCGAATCGACGCAACTCTTTATAAACCTCCCAAGTAGCCCGACCTCCAGCCGCAGCGCCGACACCTCCCGGCTTCAGAGGCCAAAACACCCCCGAGAAGAGCCAAAGGTTTACCTTGACATTTCCGTCCTCCGCCGGATCGAATCTGCACGTGCATTCAGGGGGGCTCGGCCCCTCCCCCCTCCCGGGGCCTCCCCGCCCCCATCTGACAGCCCAGGGCAAACTGAGTGCTGCCCGGTCCCATCAAACGGCCACAACTTGCGTCCAGCGCCGGCTGGCAAGGGTCTGCGAGCTGCCTCTCACCCCAGTCCCTGACCCTCCTGCTTTCCAGCAAAGGAGACCGAAATGTGGAAGAAATAAAGTTGGAGACGGCTGGGGAAGCCTAACATCCCCAACAGGAAACGCAGCTCGGCTGTAAATTCGCGGGTGCTCTGCACATTCTCAGATTATCACGGATTTCTGACGGGGGGGCAGGAGTGAGGCGCTAGATCTGTTTCCCCCCAAAGAACTGACACCCTGAATCGCTACCTGCACAGCCCGCGGGCGCCCAGAGAACAGGCCGGACCCGGGGCTCCCTGCGCAGCCGCCCGTGCGGCCCAGGCAGTAGCACCCCGAGTCCCGGGGCGTCAGGGCCCCTCCCCCACCGCGCCCCAAAGCCAAGGGAAGAGGAGGCAGGAGGAGAGCTCGGAGGGGGCGCGCGCACACAGACACACGCACACACGAGCCTCTTCTGCAAAGTACACCCCACACTTACCCCGTGCCACATTCCCAGGGCCCACTCATGGCAGCAGCCCCAGAGAAAGCCCTCTTAGGGGTGCGTGCCGGGTTCCTGCCGCCCAGGCAGAGAGACCGCGAGGCGGGCAGTGCGGTCCCCGCGGCTGGGGACGAGGGTACCGGACGCGGCCAGCCCGGGGCCGCCTCGGTGCAGGAGCCGGGGCTCCGGGGCTCCCCGAACGGCGCTCCCCGCGCTGTCGGGCGGGCAGCGGG
>NW_006399754.1:26889299-26900763 GCF_000299155.1 Elephantulus edwardii
GGGAGGACGCACCATCGCCCCGGCAGCGCCAGGCGCGCGGGCGGCTGGGCACAGCCGCTGCCACCGGCCGGGGCTCGCGCCTGCCTGACTCGGGCCTGGGAAATCGCAGAGCCCCAGCCGCCTCCTGCGTCTGCCGGTCAAGGACCCTGCGGGAGGGAGTGGCCCATCCCCACTGCCAGCGAGGGCGCTTTTTTGTGTGTCTTGGTTTTGTTCTTTTTTTTTTTTTTAAAGAATAATGCTTTGTAGGTACGGTTGGCCAATCCAAGGGGACTGTGAACGATTTGCAGAGAGAATGTTTCAGGACACATTTGGTATGTTCTAAAAAGCTGGGGAAACCCCTCCAAACAATTAATACAATATCAATAGAAAGCGAGTTTCTTCAAGAGTCACCTGCTAAACTCCACTAGCGTCATCTCGGCAGTAAGTATCCCTGACTTTTTCCATGAAACCAGATGTCTCCCTCCCCTCGGGGGGGGGGGGCGTCTTTACATTTGTAAGATATGTTTTCAGTGTAATTTAGACCTGCCCAGCATCCCATGTATAGTAGCAAAGTTGATCATGATACGAGGTCTGCTGCAGACTGCCTGAACAGATAAATAGCTGGATTGCCTTATTGAGGAACTGTGTTTTACTCATTTTATTTTGGAGTTAATTGCATTGCTTCTTTTGAGATCCTTTTAAGCATTCCTTGTGTTGCATTTTATTTTACATTATTTCAGACTGAATTATGATTATAATCACCTGATTATATGTACGATTAATAATGGGAGTCTGAGATACCCAGACACAAGCATACATGTTTCCATATACTCAGTATATATGTTAGCCTAGAATCATTTACTGAGAGCTGTTCTGAGTACTGAAGCTTCCTTCTGTTTAGTAATATTCCTTGGAATTCTCTCTGCATTTTTGGTACAAATGTTGGGGAAGTCATCAACACTTAATTTGGTGCCAGTTTTCACTAACTTTAAGACATGAACGGGAGAGAATGATAAAAGAGTCTACAGTGTAGACAATAGAAATACAATTTTATATGAGACTATCCGGTTAATTTTAGAAACAGTTGGTTTATGAATATTAACCATTGGCTATGGAAAATTTATGCAGAAACCCAACTAAAACTTCAGGTCCAAAAGGTTCATTATTGTATTTTTTTTATGTATTCATTTTATTCTAACATGAGAACCTACTTTAGAGAACTTATTTATTAAATAACTTAGATTTTTACAATGAACGTGTTAATCTGTAATTTAGTGGCTACATTAATTACAGGTAGAAACTGTTGGCATATAAACATTGAGTCTTAATCAGAAGTCATTTTCAGGACTGTTGATATATTAAAAACTGTATACATTTTGAAAGGGTGTGCAACGACTTAATCAACTGTTGGGCTTCTCAAAATAGCTCAACTACTGCTTTTTAATGTCATTGATGGATTTCTTTCCTAAACCTTTACAATTGCATTTGATACAAAATGTTTAATTTGAATTTGCATTATTTTATGCTAAATATTTATTTTCCTAATCAAAATAACTGATGTTAGACTTATAAGTAGTAAACATGTTTGTAGATAGTTTACGTTCTAATTTTTTTAACAAAAGCATAAATGATAAAAACTTTAACAATTAACTCCTTGTGTGGCCTACACTGCCACCATGATTTCGGACCACTAGGTGTCTCTACAAGCTGCTCTTCAATAGGAAACTGTCTCTTGAGAAAACACTGTGCCATCCAAGATCAGACAGAAGAACGGGGGAGGGAAAACGTCATGGAAATAAGAAAAAGTCTAATTTATAAATCTGTAGCCTCTGATTTGCTTAGCCTGTTGACTATTATTGAGAAAAAGACATAAATGAACGTTGCAACCTTCATCAAATTTGAGCAGACACTTAAAATATCTCAAAGAATACAGTATTTTATCTGTTTAACTATATAATACTATGTGTGCTCATATGGTATACATACATTCACACAGTAACTCAAAACCACGGATATTTAAACACATGTATTTGCATAAACGCTTCAGAGAAATACACAAGAAAAGAGAGCAAATGTGAATGGCTCTCTAACGAATATTACAAATACTAAATCCACGGCTTTCCTCTGGCACAGTGTAAGCTCTGGCTGCAAGCCACTGTGGGGAAAAAGATGTGGTCTTCTGCTACCTTAGAGAACAGAGTCCTAGAAACCCTGCTGTTATCGAGTCAGAACTCACATGATGCTAACGGATTTGGATTTGGTTTTAATACTAAGCTGGTTTAGTTAGGCATGAGAACCTAAGAATCTTTGTCTAAGTGTTCATGATGGTGCTTGTACACCTTCTAGTTCACTTACACTCTAGTATTGTATGTTCATATCGATGGTCATATCATTTGCAATAATTTGTGCAAATTATGGCTACAGTTTGATACCTGGGTGTTAAGATTTAAATTAAAACTAAAATTAGGATATGTTCTACTTGAAATTTATTTTTGAGAATTCATAGGCACTGTTCCATGTAACTCTTTTTTTTCAATTCTCTAGAGACCTTTTAGATATCTTCTTATATTAAACATATTTTTAAAATACCTCCAAGTGTGGTATTTTCCTTACCAGATGTTATATATAGAACAGCTAGATGCTTTCCCAGGCATGCCAGTACTTCATGAAGCAGTCTAATGGGAGCTCTAAGTAAGGAAATTATTTTAGAATAATAATGAGAGTTCGTGAGTAAGGCTCAATATCACTTGAAACCTAAGGCTAGTACAGCTTGCATTTCTTTTATTTCTTTTTCTTTTCTTTTAGCGGGGAGGGGACCAGGAGAACATCTACAGTCACCTACTGAGTGAGATGAGTGATGGTGGTAGGGGAAAATCACCTCCCTGAGACCTTGATGCCCAGGTGGACACATCGAGGTAAAGGGAAAGTGTGTGCACCTTCCTCATAATCAGATACTAGCTGATGTGGATACTTCTTTTTGTTAAACTTGTGAGCTAAGATTCTAGAATTCGAGTGCTAGACTCAAGATCCCTCCAGAGCCAGCTATAATAGATTAATATCATGATAGTAATTGGGAAGATGTTTTATACACTAAGTTTAACAAATGTTAGATTGCTTAACTAAAATAAAGTTTCTATGTTTTTAATATTTTGAAATTTATATAAGCTTAAAAGGATATAGAACACCTTTGTCTTAGAATGAAAAAGAAAGACTCATCATTTAAGATTGTTTCTTTTTCAGAATTGTTAAGTAAAGAACTTATACAATACAGGCTTGACGATTTTGATGTCTTTGGGATACCAATAATAAAAATATTATGTAATAACATTAGTGAAATCTAAAATGACCACTTAAATGAACAAATTTAACTGAAATGACACACTCACAAATAAACCAAATTAGCCTTTTACTACTTTAGAAATATGCCCTAGAAATAGAGTAGAAAGATGGATATAAATTAGGTAACTTTCTTCCTTAATTCATAGATTTTCCTGTCATTGAACTATCGTCTTTGGAAGACCAAACTGGAGACTCATATGTATAAAAACCCTGTAGATATGTATTTGTTGTTGTTGTTATGTGCTGTCAGGTCACCTGCAACTCATAGTGACCGGATGTTGCTCTGAAGCCTGCCCTGTTCTGAGCCGGTCTCACTGACTCCAACACACCAACCCCCATTGCCCCAGTTACTATATCAATACATCTCATCTGGGGTCTTCCTCTCCTGCTCTGTTCTTCCACCCTTCCAAGCCTGATATCCTTCTCCATAGACTCGTCCCTTCTGGCCACGTGCCCACAGTATGTGAAATGGAGCTTCAAGGAGAAACTTGGTTTTACCCTCTCTAAGACAGAGATATATATTAATTTGCTTCATTAAAAATTATTATGCTTAAATAGCTAGCAAAACATTTTTATCACTAATGATAATTTTTTACAAATCTAGTATTTTGAGACTGACATAGAATTAGATATTTAAAATTGTCAAAAAATATGAATAATCAGAAAATCTGGAATGATATACACAAATCCAATTATATTATCACCTCTTGAAAGGGAAGTGGAAAGTCCTAAGTGAAATGGAGATTCACTTTTTACCATATATGCTATGTTTTAGGATTTGAAAATTTCATTTACTTGCTTTTCTCAATTTTCTAAGACTAGACTTTGTGTACATGTAAAATAAGAATAAGAATAATTGGAAGAAAGAGGTGAAAAGGCATGAAGGCCACATAATCAAATTACTTTATCCCCCCATAGTCCTTAAAACTACTATATTTATAAGACACGTTGATTTCAATGAAGAGAACTAATACAGTTAAAAACATCAAAGTGTAAATTACTTAGTTACATTGGCACAGTAGTTACAAAAATGAGCAGAAACCTAAACACAGCTGGGAAAGTGGTTCAGGACTGGGAATTATTTTGTTCTGTTGTATGCAGGATTGAGTGCTCCTCACAAGAAGTGACTACAGTAATGGACTAGAGGATGTTGGAGATTATGATGTCAAGGTTTTTATCTGCAGTGTTGCCGTTCATAAGTTTACTATGTGTCTAGATGATCAGAGCCATAACACCACAATACAACTCCAGCACAATTAATTTGTTAAAGTGATTCTCTTCATAGCTCTTATATGTGACATTCAGTTTCATTCCATTTAGGCTGCCAACAGTATTAAGCTACATGCCATCATCTTCATTTTTCAGAATGAGGCTATGCACAAGGAACATTAGCTTCATTTGATGCTGTGGTGGGTGAAGGGAAAAATCAGTGGATCTTATGTGGAGGAAGACGGGATCAGTTGCCCCCCAGGCCTTGAGGAAGAGCAGACCCATCAGTGGATCCTGATAAGGCCGTGGGCCTGATCCCAAAAGCCCAGACCCAAGTTAATTAACAGCCCCAAATTCTGAGAAAAGAATACTACCTTCCCTAGTCCTCCCTAAAATTCTAGAAAAGGAAACAGTCCTTGACTGAGCCATTTGACCTTCTCCACGCCTGGTCACATGGCCTCCCTCTCAGACCATGCAATAAAGGCCTGTTCATTTCTTGGGACCAGCTTTTTTCTTTCTCTCTCTTACCCTCAACTCTTTTTCTGTATAACATTATGTACAAAAAACACGTACTTGAAATTGTCAGAAACAACTCTTAGCTGCTGTCTGTGTAAGATGACAGAGTGTGTAAATGTGACATATTAAAAATACACAAACTACCACAAGAAGCTGTTAGAACAAGGACAACTACCATCTGGCTTATATTTGCGTGGAAATAACCACAGTCATTTCTATGTACTAGAAAAGACACCGTTCTAATAAGAGACCTGGATTCATTTTCCTATATACCTTTCTAGAAAATCAATTTGTGTTTTGGGACCTGTTTGTTGTTAGTTCTCATATCTTCTCTAGTCATTCTTTGAAAATAAGGCTAGATAGGCATTACATTAGATTTTCTGTCTCATTTTATGTGTAGGGACCCTTGGTGGTTCAGGGACAACGCACTTAGCTGCTGACAATCCAATGGTTAGATCTCACCAGCTGCTCTGGAGAGGAAAACGCAATCTTGTAAATTGGGGAGCAGTCAGTCCTCTTCTGTTCGACGGGATTGTTGTGAATCAAAGGCAACGCTATGGCAATGGATTACCCATTTATTTTTCGAAGAAAAACAATTGCATAACTCTAAAAAGTAGTTTCGTCTCAAACTTTATAAAGAGGAATCTTCTCTGTTTTCACTGCCATGAATCAATTCATGGCAGTCTTTGCATTTCTGAGGCTGTAAATCTCTGTGGGCAGAGGTGTCTGCTTTTCTGCCAAGGAGTGGAGAGGAGATTTGAACCGCTGACCTGTTAGCAGCCTAGCTTGTAATCTGCTAGGTCAGCAGATCTCTTTTCTCTTCTGTGTGGAACTTTCATAATCTCTCTACACTAAACAAATGAACAAAACCATCCCTTAAAAAAGGGGGGGAAATGCCCAAAACAATAAACCAAAAAAACCCAACAGTTTTTCCACAAATTCAAAACTGCTGTGACTCTTTCATTGTGGAAAAATTTCTTTTCCTTTCTCTGTTGGAGATCTGATAGTTTGGTGGGTAAAGAATTTTGCTGCCAACCTAAAGGCAGATGGTTTGGATCACTGTGTTGCATCTTGGTAGAGAGATGGGCAGTCACCTCCTGTGTGAACATCCGGCCTTGGACCATTGACTGGAGGGTCATTTCTGTGTTGGTTCATACTCCGGAGCAGGAAGGGTTTGTTTTTTGGGAGTCCTCCCCTTACTCTCTTATCTATTGTTCCCTGATGGAGATCTGATGGCCTCATGGGTAAGGAATTGCACTAATAATCCAAAGGCAAATGATTGAAATCCAGAATTCACTGTTTGTCAGAAAGATTGGCCGTTCCCTCCCATACAATTTACAATCTCTGAAAAGCCTCTGGAGAATCAGCTATAAATTAGTTCCAACTCAACAGCACATAACATACACATTGTTCCAGAGGTTTTACCGTAATTCTTTCTTATTGGAGATGGGAGGGTGAGGGATGGCAAATCTCTGTTCTCTCTAACCAACATTCACAATTTGCTAGTCTAAATATTCCCTTAGAATATCTGACCCTTCATACATGTATCTGTATGTAGTAATCTGTACATACTATTTCCTGCTTAAATATAATATTTTCTTCCGAACTAAATTGACATTTCATAGGGAGGATTTTTTTCCCCCACATTTTAATCAATCACAAGGAAATGGTTGTACATTTGTGAATCTGTGCATTCAACAGTAGTTGAATCATTGTCCGTTTTTTTCTGGGTCTGTGTTTTCGACAAACATGTATTGAGTACTGAGTCTGTGTGGTCCTCTAATAACCCAGCAACTAAAGGCTTGGAGAATTGCTTCTATAAGCTTTAGAGCCAAGAAAACCGTCAAACATGGTGCAGCCCTGAGCATCACAAGTATCATCTGATAGAATGCATTACTCGGGTTAGAAATAAGACAAAAATATGCATAGTAGAGCAGTTAGGTGATTCCAAAGATACTGAACTTTCCGAGGAGGAGTCTACATTGTCCTGTGAAAGTATGCAGAATCCAATGTGTAAAAAACAATTGTTTGTTTGCTTGAATACAATTTGACCTAACCTGTGTTGTATGTGGGAAACTCTGGTGGTTTAGTGGGAAGGAGTTACACCCAACGGCTTGCACCTTGAATCCACCAGCTGCTCCACAGGAGAAAGATGGCCAGTCTTCTCTACTGCGTCTGAAAATCTGCTGGAGAGTCAGCTATGGGTTAGTTCTGACTTGACAGTAAACAAGAACATCATGTTGTATGTACCAAGTTTCTACAGAGAGTTCTACCCGAGAGGATTTAGTATGATGTTGGAGAGTCTGTGTCATATGTTGCCAGTATGATAGCCATTAATCACACATGGCTGGCAAACCATGGAAAGTGGAACCTGAGTGTGATGACAGAGGACATTTTAATGTGCTCTTTAAATATTTAGTTTAAATTTTGCTTTATCAATTTGTTGTATCAATAGCAGATCAGTTGTAAGAAGTGGTGAGTTAAATTTGTCCCAAATGCTTGATCATTGTCTAACGTCTTGCTTTTAACATCAACAGCCCCTGCTTCGTTCCGTTCCCTCGCTCCTCTGTGATCCTGGGGTTCAGTGGTCCACTCTCACACACTCAGACCCAGCAGGGAAACGGCTCACATGACTGTAGGTATGCAGGCCAGTTTTTGTTGTTGTTGTTTTTAATAATGTTAATGAACATTTACAGAGAATTTTGATTTACAGGCCAGTTTTGTAGAGACTGGTGAGCAGACTCTCGGTTGCAGTGTAACTGGAGAGGCAGGCGTGCCAGAGAACTAGCCCTGAGGTCCCTGGAGCCTCTAGGAAGGTGGGCCTTGTATTCTACTCCACTCTTCTCTCCTTAACACAATAAAGAAAATAAATGCTTCAGCACAAAAAAGAAAGAGTTAATAGTTGGTTAGGAAATACATTTTGAATGATAAAACTTTGACACCACAGCAATGTATTTAAATGAAAAGACCACAGGTAGCTGAAGGCTATCATATGCAGTGAAAACTTAAACTAGAATTCCCTAGGTGATTGAAACTGTCTTTCTGGTGCACTGTGGATACCTTAAATCCAATCAGAATGAGCAGTGGCTCTCACAAATAATGATGGTGATTATGACACACTCAGTAAACAAGGACAATTATGATTCACTTTGGCAAGGGTCCTGATTTGTAGTCTCTCAAATGTCTCTCTTCATTTCCTTTGAATTTCATTTAGTTGAGGGCCTCTACCATTCTTTTAAAGTCTTCAAGGCATTTGCATGCATATCAAAATTTCTCATCACAGGCTTATATTGAAGAACAGGTAGATTATTTAAAATCAATTGTCTTATATTAGGAAGATAAGTGCCTTTCTATGCCTGGTAAAGTGCTCTCTAAACTGCCTTTTTCTGTGGATCATACAATAGGATGTTAGTAGAAGAGGAAAGTTCTAAATGGCTACTTTGCTTCATGAATTACCTGGAATAGGCTTTTTGTGCAGAAAGGTATGCCAATCAGTTAAAAAAAACAAACCCAACAAAAAACAACAGAACAAAAAACACTTACAAGACAAAAACCTCCAAAACTACACTTGAGCTCTTGCATTTGACCTATTTTAATACAAAAGCTTTCTTTGAAAGTGTAAATAATATTTAAAGTAAAAGACCACAGGGCAATGTGGGCAGAGTTTGACCAGCAAATTGTAATTATTCAAATTATAGAATATGGCCTCTAATTTCCATGAAGAGCTAGATGAACTTCAGATTAAAAATTGTTATCTTTGAGTCAAATTTGTAGTTGCTTGGTATCAAGTCCTAATCACAACTAAAGTCAACCTCATCGCCACAGAATCAGAACAGACTCTTTACGAACCCTGGAGGGCCATGGGGACGCTTCTGAGAGGCTGTAACTCACAAGGCAGGAGGTGCTGGTGGGTTTCAATCACTTGCCTTTGGGTTGGCAGTGCTTCTTCTCACCCACTAGGTCACCATGTTGTTGTTGTTATGTGCCGTCGAATCTCTTGCGACTCATAGCGACCCTAAGTACAACAGCCCTAAACCCTGCTCTGTCCTGTGCCAATCTCACTGCCTCTGACACACCCATCCCGATTACCCCAGTCACTGAATCAATCCACCTCATAGAGGGTCTTCCCCTCCTGCGCTGTCCCTCCACCCTCCCAAGCACGATGTCCCTCTCCAAGGACCAGTCCTCCTTACAACATGTCCAAAGTATGTTAGATGGAGCCTCAGAATCCTTGCCTCCAGGGAGCCACCCGGTTTAACCCTTTCCAGGATCAGTCTGTTTGTTTTCCTAGCAATGCTTGGTACCCTCAATACTCTTCTCCAGCACCACAGCTCAAAGGCATCAATTCTCCTTCTGTCCTCATTAGTCACTGCCCAACTCTCCGATGCATAACAAGTGATAGCAAAGACCATGGCCTGTATCAGGAGCACCTTATTCACCAGAGAGACACCATTGCTCTTCAGTACTTTGGAGAGGTCCCTAACAGAAGACTTTCCCATCACAATGCGCCTTTTAATTTCCTGGCTTCTGGTGCCAAGAGTGTTGACTGTGGAGCCAAGCAAACTAAAGCTGTGAACAATCTCAATCTCTTCACCATCCATCCTGATGCTGCCAATTGGTCCAGTGGTGAGAATCTTTGTCTTCTTGACATTGAGCCTCAGTCTATACTGAAGGCTTCAGTCCTTGACCCTCTGCAGCAAGTGATCAGGTCCTCCTCAGTTTCAGCAAGCAGGATTGTGTCATCTGCATAATGCAGCTTGTTGATACATCTTCAACCAATCCTGAGGCCACCATAGTCATAGATTATTGGAATATTTTCACATTAAATGTTATATTAAAATCATCTGTCTAAAAGATTTGTAATATAGTTGACTTGAATTTCTAATACTGTATCATTTTAATTTTTTAATGGCTTGCATACGATAATTCATTTACATTGCGTTTTATTCATATACACTGTATGTTATACTGTCTTTCATTTGCATGGTGTTTCACACAACCATTGATAGGCATTGTACTTGACAGAATTGTTGATCTATGCCAATTATTACCCCATCTTTTCCAGTCCCCCTTGAATCTTTCCTATTGTATTTCTCATTTGGTTTTTCTCTCTTTCCTTTTAAGAAGGAACAATTATTGCATACTTTCTTTAAGTTCAAAATCATTAGGCTGCCACCCGACCCAGATCAGTAAAGTGGTTCTCAGGTCTCTTCCTCATTCTTAAGTCTGTCTTCCAATGAATCATGCACTTGCTTTTATAAAGAAATTTTTTACTTAGGAAATTTAAGAAACTTAAGTTATAGTACTATAGTTATGGACCACATGGCTACCATTGATAGAGAATCAAATAATACATAATAATATTTAATCTCATTGGAAAAAAGGTAACTATATCAGTATTACTGATAAATTGAACTTGTGTTCATTTTATTCTAAAATTAAAATTTCTTATCATTTAAACAAATACTGACACTGGAATGTCAGGGTTTTGGGTTTTTTATTTTTGTTGTTGTTGTTTTTAATGTGCCTTTGAGTCAATTCCAAGTCATAACAATCATATTTGAAAAAAGAAAACTGATAGGGATTTCCAGGCTTTGATATTTACAGGAGCAGACTGCTAACTCTGCTGTAGAGATTGTCAGTCTTTCATACTTTTAACAGCTTCATGAGGTGCTACTATTCCTTACAGATGTGAAAACAGGTTTTTTAAAAAACAATTTATTATTCATTTCCATGAACATTTACAGAGACTTTGGATTTCTATTCATTCATGTTGCACTTTTCTCTCCTCCCAACCCTCCCCCCCGACTACACATACCACAGCTTCTCCATCCATTCGTTTGTTGATGGGCACTTAGGTTGTTTCCAACTCCTTGCAATTGTGAACAAAGCTGCAATATACATGGGTGTGCATATATCTGCTTGGGTGGCAGTTATTGTCTCTTTGGGGTATATTCCCAGTAGTGCAATTGCTGGGTCAAATGGTATCTCTATTTGCAACTTTTGGAGAAAGCGCCATACCACCTTCTACAGTGGTTGCACAATTTTATACTCCCACCAACAGTGAATAAGGGTTCCAGTTTCTCCACAACCTCACCAGTATTTGTTGCTTGCTTTTCCATTAAATTTTGCTATTCTTACTGGGGTGAGATTATATCTCAGAGTTGTTTTGGTGAAAACAGTTTTGAGGTGCTATTCTATAATTAATTAAGTTAGTTCAGAATCGATCTAGATTATTTATTAGTTAAAATCAAGGTTTGGACTTGGGGGAGGGACTGTAAAACAATGAAAGGATTTTTCTTTTACTTTTCAAAGAGAAGAATGAACCACAGGGGAGGGGGTGGGCATGGAGAAAAGTGCAATAATGAATGAATGGAAATCCAAAATCTCTGTAAATTTTCATTTAAATCATAATAATATA
>NW_006399754.1:26900898-26931395 GCF_000299155.1 Elephantulus edwardii
CACTGGGCCTATTGACAGCATCATGATGGAGGGTGAAAAGATTGAGATTGTTAACAGCTTTAGTCTGCATGGCTCCAAAATCAACAATCTTGGTACCAGTAGCCAGGAAATCAAAAGATGAACTGCATTGGGAAATTAAGCAGTCAGGGACTTCTTCAGAGTACTGAAAAGCAACAGTGTCAGTCAAGATTCTAAGGGGCACCTGATCCAGACCATCGTATTCACAATTACTTGCTATACGTCAAAAAACTGGACAATGACTAGGGATGATAGAGTAGATGCCTTTGAGCTGTGGTGCTGGAGAAGAGCCTTGAACAAACCATGGACTTCCAGGAGAACAAATAGGTTCAACCTAGAGAGGGTGAAACCAGGTTGCTCCTTGGAGGCAAGGATTCTGAAGTTTCTGTCTGACATACGTTGGGCATGTTGCAAGAAGGAACCAGTCCTTGGAAAGGGATGCCATGTTTGGGAAGGTGGAGGGACAGCAGAAGAAAGGAAGACCTTCGATGAGATGGATTGATTCCGTGACTGGAGTAACGAGGATAAGTATGTTAGAGACAATAAGGTTGGCTCAGGATAGAGCAGGTTTCAGGGCTGTTGTATGGAGTAGGGTCGCTATAAGTCATAAGCAAAACGATAGCACATAGTAACAGCCACCAACACCACAACAACAACTCAGTAATTTACTTCAGTGAGCGTACCTTACTCATAATTTCTAGAATATCATTTTGAAAAAGTCAAGAGTGTAAATAAATTTCAATTAATTAATTATATAATGGTATATTTTTGTATTAGAATAATGAAAAGTTTTAAATGATCATAAATTATACTTAAAAACTATCTCCGGTTTCTGGGTGGTACAAATAGTTAACTACCTGACTTCTAATATAAAGGTTTGTGGTTCAGAACTAGTCAGAAAACACTTGAGACCTTGAAATGTGTTTCCAGAAGTTTACGGCTTTGAGAACCACATGAAACCCTGTTCTGTGTATATGGGCTGCCCACAAGTTAGAATCAAGTTAGTGACAACTGTTGTTTTTGTTGTTTGGTTCAGCCGAGTCAAGTAAAACCCATAGTGATCCTATGAATAACAGCTATGAACCCTGTCCTATCCTGTGCCATCCTCAACTCCTGATACACTAGAACCCATTGTGGTAGTCACCATGTCAGTACACCCGGTCAAGGGTTGTCTTCTCCTGTACTGACCCTCTACCTTTCCGAGCATCATGTCCTTCTCCAAGGCACAGCCTCTCCTAGCAACATGCCTGACATATGTGAGGCGAAGCTTCATCATCTTTGCCTCCCAAGAGCACTCTTGGCTAGCACTCTCACTTTGTGAGACATACTTGCTTGTTCTCTTGTCCATCCATGGGATGTTTGGCACTCTTCTCCAACATCAGAGCTCAAATGCATCAAGTCTTCTCTGGTTATCCATTGCCAGCTCTCAGATGCTTAGCAAGGGACAGGAAAGACCATGGCCTGAATCAGTCTTTAAAATGACATTACCACTCGCTGAATAATTTGGAGCAGTCACTAACTACAGCCTTTCCCAGTGCAGTCTGTCTCCTAATTTCCCGACTGCTGGTATCAAAGGTGCTAATTGTGGATCCACAAGGAAGATGAAGCTGTTGACAGTTACAGGGGTTTTTTTCACCATCTATTGCATTGGGAAAGTTTGCTGTCAGAGACCTCTCCAGGGTACTGAGGAGCAAAGATGTCAGTCTGGAGACTAAGGTGCACCTGATGCATGCCATGGTCTTTGACATTACTTACTATGCAATCAGAGAGCTGGACAGTGACTAGGGAGGACAGAAGGAGAGTTGATGCCTTTGAGCTGTGGTACTGGAGAATAGTATTGAATATACCATGGACTGCTAGGAGAACAAACAAGTTCGTCCTGGAAAGGGTAAAAACAGGCTGCTCCTTGGAGGCAAGGATTCTGAAGCTCTATCTGACATAATTTGGACATGTTGCAAGGTAGGATCAGTCCTTGGAGAGGGACATCATGCTTGGGAGGGTGGAGAGACAGGACAGAAGAGGAAGACCCTCAATGAGATAGATTGATTCTGTCACTGGGACAATAGGCTAGGTGTGACAGAGATGATAAAATTGGCAAGGGATAGAGTTTAGGGCTGTTATATGTAGGGTCACTATGAGTTGCAAGTGATTCGACAGCATGTAACAACAACATCATGATGTTGCCTGTTGGTCCAGTGGTAAGCATCTTTGTCTTCTTGACATTGAGATGCAATCCAAGCTGTATTCTTTCATCCTCTGCAACAAGTGAATCAAATCCTCCTCACTTTCAGCAAGTAAGGTTGCATATTGCAGATTTTTGAAGAATCTCCCTCCAGTGCTGATGTCACCTTCCTCTTCATAGAGTCCAGCTTCTCGAATCGTTTGCTCAGCGTACAGTTTGCTCAGCGTACAGATTGTCAAGGATGGAAAGATAATATAATCTTGACATACTCCCTTCCTAATTATAGATCATTTAGTATTCTCTTTCTCTATTCACACAACAGCCTCCTGGTGTAGGTATAGGTTTTGCATGAGCACAATTAAGTGCTCTGAGATCCCCATTCTTCTCAATGTCAGCCATAACTTGTTAAGCTCCACACAATCAAATGCCTTTACATGGTCAATAAAGCATAAATAGACTTTCTTCTGGTATTTTTACTGATTTCAGCTCAGATCCTTCTGACATCAGCAATGATATCTCATAATTGACTACAAAGCATTGTTTTATTTAATCTGTCGTTTGAGATGGGTTTCTCATATTTGTACTTAAAAACTTATTCTAATGCGTCAGTTCTGAATTATAGCAACCTAATAGGAACTGCCCCTCAGGGGCTGCAAGGCTATCAGTCTTTACAGAAGCCAACTGTATTGTCTTTCTCCCAAGAATGGCTGATAGACCTGAATTTACCGTTCAGTTCAAAGCTCAGAGCTTAACCACTGGGCCAGTGACCACTAGCAGCATACCTAGATGAGGAATCCTTGACTGCACACCTTACGAGGCCATATAAAGCCACTCCGAGGACTTCAAACAAAGACCAGGAAGTCTCACAGCGTGGAAAGCCTTCTACAGTTTTCTGTGATGCTTCAAGATCATAATAAGTCACAACTGACTTCATGACGATGGAGAAACAAAACAAAACAAAAATCTCATTTTCCTTAAGAATACTGAAGATCATATTAACTATAAGAAATCATTGTCACAATAACTCAAGTATTTGTTGTGCCATTATGTGGCATCAAGTAGCCTGTGACTCAGTGACCTTTATGTACATTAGCTCTGAAGCCGACCTTCTCCTGAGCCCAACAGGCATAATCCCATTTCTCCAGTCACTGAGTCAATCCGTGTCTTCCTGGGTCTTCCTCTCCTGTGCTGTCCCTTCTCCCTTCTAAGCATGATGTTCTTCTCCCAGGACTGGTCTCTCCTGGCCATCAGTTAATAAAATTACCTTTATTCACATACAGGGAGCTTTGCGGGTATAATACATATGGAGTTGTACTAACTCAAAGGTAAGGCATCTGGTGGTTCAAATCCACCAGCTTCTGGGCTGGAAAGATGGATAATCTACTGCTGTTCCCTTTACAGTCCCAGGAACTCAGCGGAGAACCAGCCATGGGTTGGTTCTGACTCAACCATAATGAAGAGTAGTGATACTTGGTATATAGTGATACATGCTTGGTATTTGTTCCCTAAGTAGAAAATAACTCAAGCAAGATTTTCACTTTTTGAGTATTATTTTTTTTTATGTCCAGAAAACTGGGAGTTAAAGCAATAATTTAAATAGCTCCTAAAAATATTAGAAAATTCTTCCATTGAGAAGGAATTACAGATTCTTTCATGCCTAAGTTTCAAGATACAAACCTAGAGTCTTTTATGGCATTTAAATGTTTATTAGTAATTTACAATTGAATACTGTTGAACATATTTTCTAAAAATAAGGTAACTTTATGTTACTGTTTTGTGCCACTGAGGCCACTTTAACTCATAACCATCCTATAAACAACTGCTCTGAATCTTGTCCTATCCTGAAAATGACTTGAAACAGGATAATTTTATTAATAAATTGCATTTTGTAAACTGAAAATTTTGCTTTCGTTTATGGAAACTTTTTTATTTTTAAGTTGTCATGTACCATCACGTCACAATCCACTCATAGCTGACCTTCTGGCAGGTTTTCAGAGACAATAAACCACACGAGGAGAGATTTCCCAGCTTTCTCCCTTAGAACAGCTGGTGGATTCCAAGATTTTCCTTCAGATTAACATCACAGCCCCTTAACTTTAGGTCATTAGTGCTCCCCAATCATACAGTAGTCATCACAAGGGGCTAAAATCGTGTTTTCCTGGTTTATATGGAATTATGATTTTAATCGTATTCGTCTATATCAAATTAGAGAATTTTTTAGAGAGCTTTTCTCTGTTTAAAATTGGAGCTTCTCCAGTAATACAATTTCACTATAAATAAAGCATGTACATCTTATTAATGCACAAAGAAAATATTTGAGTATTTGGATTTCTTAGTATTTTCTTAATTAAAGTACAAATAGAGATAGAGATAGATACAGAGATTAGATATAGATATAGCTTAGATATAGATATGTAGATATAGATATGTAGATATAGATGTAGATTAGATCTAGACATAGACATAGATATAGATGTAGATTAGAAATAGATATAGATTAGAGATAGAGATAGAGATATATAGATGTATATGTAGATTAGATAGAGATAGAGATATATAGATATATATAGATGATATAGATTAGAGATAATTTAGATATAGGTTTTAGATATATGATATAGATATAAACAATAGTTTGATGTAATTATGAATCTTCAGATTCTGAAAGTTTACAAACTTTTATTGATCTTTGACTATCCACTTAGATGTATGCCAAGATAAATGAATATGTGAGAAACAAATATATGTCGCCCCACCTTAGCGAGCTGTGGCGCTTCTGACCACCTTCCCCTGATGCACTCAGAGAGCCTGCAGCAGTTCTTGAGAATGCTTCTTGGAGTTCTTCCAGAAGCTCCGAGTCAAAGAGCAATGTCTGCGCTCACAAAGAAGCATTCACAGCTGTCAGAAGTTAAATGTCCATGAGACTCGTAGTACAGCTGCAGTCCTTCCAGTACACTGACAATATCTGTGAAAACTAGATTTTGATAACCAGTTCTTCCATGGGGAAAAAAAATCTCTGAAGAATGCTTAATCATTGCCTGACCAATAATAAATAATTACGCATGCACCACACTCGCAAGCATCATTGTCCTAGAACATTACTTTGCCTGCAGTGTTTTTGCAGCTAATTTCCACTGTCACAAAAAGTACTTTTGCTGCAATAAACTGTCAATGAACTTCTTGTAGGCAAACACCTGCAGACACCTGCTGGCAGAGGATGTGTAAGATTTAGGGGAACAGAAATTGCAGCATAAACCAAATTCTGCACAACAGTACCAAGTGTGACTGTGCTTCACCAAGGAAACAGGTCTTTTGTGTTTTCATTTATGCTTAAAAAATGAAGAAACTATTTCCTTTTGAAAGGTACACTGTAATGGGATAGCTGGATCAAATACTATTTCTCTTTTCAAACTTCTCAGGAAGCACCAAACTGGCTTCCATAGTGGTTGTGCTATTTTACAGTCTCAGCAGCAATGTATGAGGGTTCCGAACTCTCTGCATCCTCGCCATCATTTCTTATTTGTTGTCTTGTTAACTTTTGCCCTTGTTGCTGAGCTGAGAAGGTATCTCATTGTTTTTACTTGCATCTCTCTGATAGCTAGCGATCTCAAGCATTCGTGTGGTTGTTGTCCACCTGAATATGCTCTTTGATGAAGTGTCTTCTCCTATCTTCTGCCCATTTGCAGTTGAATTGTTTGTCTTCTTGTTCAAGTGCTGGTGTGTTTTGTAGATTTTGGGGGATATCTCTTTAACCTGATGGTTATTTTGGTGCATGCAAGGATTGACTGTTAGAAGTCCCATTTTCTCCTAATTGTAAATTCTTGATTATGGTTGAAAATCTGTTCATACCTGTGGCTGTAGGACTTTTGAAAATGGCTTATCTAACCGTTGCCTTATCCTGATTTGGGAATGTGGTCTCCAGCTGCCTTAACTGCAGGAACATGGTTCACCCATTGATTGGTGCCTTCTAAATCATCAACAGCTGTGGGGCCAACATAAGAAGGAGAGCTGGTCAGACTCTGGAGAGACGCAGCTTGTCAGAGTCCGGGAAACTGAGTCATCATTGAAGGTTTTGCTTGATGGACAGCTGAAGAAAAAACTGACTTGTGTCTGCTGTGAGAAAAAGCTTGATAGATGGTTGAGGAAACTAGAGAATTCTGGCATCAGTATTGCTCAGCAGAACCTGGACTTTTACTTGATGATTTAGAAACCATCTGAACTAAGTGAGGGATTGTGTTTTGCTGTTAAACTAGCTTGAGACTACTATCCACTCAAATTTGGACTTTCACGGTGTGATATCCTTTGCTTCCTTTTTCAGCAGATCTTTGTTTATTTGGGGACACACACATATTTTAGGTGCACATGCATATTTATTGCAGCATTATTCACAATAGTAAAAAGATAGAAATAGCCTAAATGTCTATCAACAAACAAATGGTTAACTGTGGTACATACACTCAATGGAGTATTGTGTAGCATTGAAAAGCATTGGTGATCTTGAATTATCTTCCCTTTACCTATTCTAATGACAATTTCCTTATCTGTCCATTCTCTTTCTGTTCTCCCTGTCCTTTCTTCCCTATTGTCTCCTGTCCTTCTTTATTTTAAGACAATGATTTTATACCACACTTACTCCTTTGTGACTGAGTTAATTCACTTATCTATACCAACTACAGACATTATGTTTAGTGAATTAACTATTCCATGAAGTATCATACTACAGGTTATGGGATTCTGACAGTGTAAATATTTTAAGCAGTGGCAGTGTTTTTGTTGATTGCCATCAAGTCAAAGATGACTCATAATGACCCGTTGAACAAAAGACTTGAAGTCTTTCTGTAACTATCATTGTTTCTCAGAGTTCATAGAATTTTGATAGGCATGTTGTTTAGGAAGTGGATGTCACTCCTGCTTCCAAACCTGTCTTAAACTGGAAGCTCCACCAAGCACTGTCCACCATGGGTAACTGTTACAACATTCAACACCCCAGTGGTGCAGAGTTCAGCATCACAGCCACTCCAGGCTACCTCAGTACAGCAAATTGACAGACCAGTGCTGCAACACTGAGAAGAATGTTCCTCTAAATTATAATTACCCTAGACCCGAAGGCCTGAGTTTCAAATAGAAAGGTCCTCCAGGAAGTGGTATTGATTCTAAACAAGAAGCTTAAATAAAAATAAATAAATAAACCCAGACAAAAACAACCAAACATTCTACAGGACCATCAACCAAAACAAGAGAGCCCCTTTCAGAGTAGAACTGATTCCCCCAGAGTCTCCCTTTCATCTACAATATATGCTGGTTATTGGACTTTTATCACATCTCCAACTATCCTGTCTCCTTGGTCAGTGCACATTATACTGAATAAGACCATGTCATTAACTTAATAACGAGAATTCAGAAAAGCAGGGTGATAAAATAAGGCCTCATCTTACTTTTGGCAGTATTCCTGATCATTTGTGTAAGATCTTCCGGTATTAAATAGATTATCATAACAAAGATTGGCTTATGGAAAAAATCATATTTTAGTAAATGAGTTATAGGAAAACTGGTTACCTGGTAGTTCAGGAGTCACCCTGCTAAGCAAAGACCATTCCTCCCTAGTGGCTTGTCTCTACCAGGAGATCCACAAGGGACGGGCAGGCGGTCTCCTCCTGTGCAGTGTGAAAGCATCGGAAACCCAATCATGGGTCCACTGTGAGTCTGTTCTAACTCAACAACAAGGGGCTTTTGTTTGGAGGGATTTTGTGTGAGTGTGCTGCTTGGTGTTTTTTAGGTAAGCTGTGAGCTTGTAGTCCTTAAACATGTTCACTGACAAGTAGTAACACTAAGCCATTACAACAACTGCCTTAGGGAAATAAAAATAACTTGTTGATTCAAGGTCTCTAACTCTGGTCCATATCATCAGTTGGTGATCTTAGTACGATCATACTTATTCCCATGAAGCTGGCTCCCACCTTGAGATTAACGGAACATTTCCTAGTTCTGTGTGGACTTCACAGTCATGGATATGCTTAAGTCCATCACTGTGTCTGTTTGTGCATTTCAGGGATGCTTTTCTGTATTTTCATTGACTCTCTGCTGCACCAAGCATTGCACTCTTTCAGTGGCTACTGATCATGGAGCTGAAGTATGTAAGATGAAGTCATCATCTTCTCTCTTAACATGCAGAGGGATTGGGTATCTTTATCAGAGGATTCACATATGACATCAATTCATGCGCTACAAGCTTACCTTGTTTTATTGCCCTCTGTATTTCACTTAAATCTAAGGCTAGTGGAACCCTGTGGTCCAGAAAGTCTATTGACAACAGTGTGTTCACTTTTGTGTCTCTGTCACAATTTGGTAATTATCATGGTATTTCAAACACTTAGTAATAAAACTTCACACTTAAAAGATTATCGAGGAACAAAACCTACGGGCATCGAGTTAAGTGATTCATTAGCAACTCTCTATCAGATTTCTGAAGCTGTAAATCATTTGAAACTGAGTAGGACCTGAAGTGTTTGCTGCAAAACGTTAGGGGATGCAGTCTTCAATATAGACTGAAGCTCAGCATCAAGAAAATAAAGATTCTCACCAATGGGCCAATTGGCAGCATCAGGATAGATGGAGAAGAGATTGAGATTGTTAACAATTTCAGTTTACTTGGTCCCAAAATCAACACTCTTGGTACCAACAGTCAGGAAACAGAATTGCACTAGAAACACCTGCTGTCAGGGACCTCTGTTAAGGAAAAAAAAATTTCATTGGAAAAATGTGCTCCAGGCTGCAGAAAAGTAAGAATGTCAGTCTAGAGACTAAGGTGTGCCTGATCCAGGCCATGGTTCTTGTAATTACTTGCTACACATTGGAAAGTTGGATGGTGAATAAGGATGACAGAAGAATTTATGCCTCTGACATGTAGTGCTGGAGAAGAGTATTGACCATATCATGGACCATCAAAAGAACAATCAGTTCTTTCCTGGAGAGGGTGAAGCCAAGTTGCTCCAAGGAAGCAAGGATTTTGAAACTATCTCACATACTTTTGGCATGTTGCTAGGAGAAACCAGTCTTTGGAGAAAGACCTGCTTGGAAGGATGAAGGGACAGTGCAGGAGAGGAAGACCTTGGATGTCATTGATAAACACAGGAACTGAAATAATAAGAGTAGGTGTGTTGGAGACAGTGAGACTGGCTCAGGTTAGGACATGCTTCAGAGCAGCTGTACATAGAGTTGCCATGAGCTGTAGTTGACTTGATGGCACATAATAACAACAACAACAAATCATTTGATCTGCTGTACTTTTGGTTCTCAGCCCAGTTGTTGGATATCATTGAGTCAAGCACGACTCACAGTGACCTTAAAACAGATTTAAACCCTGTCATATCCTGTGCCATCCTCATCATCTCTGACATACTTGATCCCATTGTTGTAGTAATTGTGTTGGTCCACTCATTTCTTTTGGGGTCTTCCTCTCTTTCACTGATTTTTCATCTCTCCTACCATGGTGTCCTTTTCCAAGGAATAGTTGTACTTGGCAACATGTCCAAAGTGTAAGAGATGTAGCTTCCATATATTTGCCTCCAAATAGTAAATACATGTGGAACTGGAAGGAGAATATTGAATAGTCCATGGACTGTCAGAAGAACAGGTATGTCTTGGAGAAGGTGCACCCAGAGCACTCCTGTGAGGGTCTTTGAAGAGTAAGACAGTAGGGCTTCCTAACAATTTCCATTGTAGTGTACACACTATATGCAGTGAGAAAGTAAAAAAAGATTGTGTGACTCAGTTTATTGCTCAATGGCTTAGGTTTAGTGGTCTGGAAGCAAACGTTCATTACAAAGACAGAGGAGGAAGAAAAGACCGAAATGGATGTCAGAAGAAACTCTGAAAATTGCACTGGAGTGCAGAGAAGCCAAAGCACAAGGAAGAATTCAAGATACTAAAGAGCTGAATAGAAGATTTCAAAAGGCAGCACGGGATGACAAAGCAAAATATTACAATGAAATGTTCAAGGAGCTGGAGTAAGAAAATCAAAAGGGCCGAACTCACTCAGCATTTCTTAAGCTCAGGGAACTGAAGAACAAATTTAGATTTTGAGTGGCTATAATTAAGGATGCTTTAGGCAGAATAGTAAATGATCCAGGAAGTATGAAAAGAAGATGGAAAGGATATATTGAGTCACTGTATCGAAAGGAATTGACAGACACAGGAGATATTTCATGAAATAACATCTAAGCAAAAGCCTGTGGTGATGAAGGAAGAAGTTCAAGCTGCTTTGGAGGAAATAGCAAAAAATAAGGTCCCAGGAATAGATGGTATACCAATTGATGTATTTCAGCTAACAGATGCTGCCCTGGATGTGCTCACCAAGTTGTGCCAAGAAATCTGGAGAACAACCACTTGGACAACTGGCTGGAAGAGATGTATATTTGTTCCCATCCCAAAGAAGGGTGACCCAACAGAGTATGGAAACTATAGAACAATGTCATTGATTTCACATGCAAGCAAGATTCTGCTGAAGATTATCCCAAAATGCCTGGAACAGCACATCAGCAGAGAACTGCCAGAAGTCTAGGCTGGGTTTAGAAGGGGTCATGGTACAAGGGATATTGTAGCTAATGTTAGATGGATTTTAGCCAAAAGCAGGGAATACTTGAGAAATGTCTATCTGTGTTTCATTGATTATGCAAAGGTGTTTGACTGTGTGGATCATAACAAACTGTGGCTGACTCTGAGAAGAATGGGAACCCCAGAACTAATCTGAAACCTGTACTTGAACCAAGAGGCAGTTGTTAGAACAGAACAAGGAAACACTTCATGGTTCAAAATTGGGAATGGCATATGCCAGGGATACGTCCTATCTCCATACCTGTTCATCCTGTACGCAGAACAGATTATCCGGGAGGCTGGGCTCTATGAGGAGCAATGTGGCATCAGGATTGGTGGAAGATTATCAGTGAGGTGGATTGATTCAGTGACTGGAGTAATCGGGATGGGTGTGTCGGAGACAGTATGATTGGAACAGGACAGAGCAGAGTTTAGGGCTGTTGTACATAGGGTCACTATGAGTTGCAAGTGACTTGATGGCACATAACAACAATAACAACATCTCGTTACAAATAAAATTGAATTTTGAATGCTTTTTTCTATGAATTTCTTTACATTTTTAACAGATTGCTTAATTCAAATGGAGAATATTTTGTCTAAATAGCGTCTAGAAAGGATATTGCACATAAGGTAATTGAATAAGATCTCAAATACATGGTCCTATTCTTTCATTAGAATAGTTTCAAGGAAAAAATTTAAAAATTAAGAAATGCGTTTTTATTTCATATTTGATGTTGCATGTTATTATCCATGTAGACTTTTTTGTTGTTGTTTTTGTTAAGTGCCATCAAGTCGTAGGTGACCCATAGCAACCCTATGAACAAAAGTTCTCGACACTTGCGTGCATGACTTTCATCCTTTCTCCCTGTTCATAGGGTTTTCAGATGCAAGTTATTTACAGAAGTGGATGCCACTCCTGCTTCCAAAATACTTATTTAGTATTTGCAAATACAGATAAATCCTTTTTTATTTTTTTGTTGCTGTTTATTACTGTATGTGATATACTGTTGTAAAATTAGCATGGCTATTTTGAGTTATGGGGAAAAAATTGAGAGTCCTAATCTCAGTCTGCCTTAGAGTAACTTTAAAATATTGATAAATTTCTTTACATCAGTGTTCCATTTTCTCATCTGTATTACTTTGATATAGCAATGTCAACATTTATGTGAAGATTAGAAGTGATTGTTCATTTAAAAATGCTTAACATTCTTCCTAGCATGTTGTAAGCATCACTTAACAGTAGTTACTGTTCTTGTTTTGTTATATTATCAGTTGTCACAGACACTTTTCTCTTTGATACAAAGCAAATAGTGGAGAAGGCCACATGGGATTGCAGCAAGGCAATCTTCTGGATAGGTTGCATCTATTATCAGCTGACCCTGATTAGTTCTGGATATATAGCACCCTTTGTCCACCAGAAAATCTAGCAATTGCTGGCTTGCAGATTCCCTGAGCTCTTTTTGGACACTAGAATAAGAATGTGAACGTACTTGCCAGACAGTACTTCCCAGTGATGAATCTAAAGAAACTTATGCATGTACTTTGTTCCAAAAGATTTGGAGGAGAATCTAGAGGTGAAAAGCTTCTTTCATAACTTGGGTATTCAGTGTTATAAATGATAAAAAAATGGAACTAAATTGCATAGGATATAAATTCAAGTTTGAATAAGAAATTTTGGTACACTAAAGAGAAATAGTAAAATCATTCTTGTCTCTCTCTTCATGGCACATTTATCATTTGGATATTTTTGAAATATATCTGCAACAACATAGTCTATATTTAGCCATGAAAGTGAATATTGATTTTTAGAGAAAACATAGGGGACTTAAAAGATAGGAATATTCAACTTCCACTTATTTAACTTACAGTTAAGATCTTAAAAAAAATTTTTTTCTGGTTTGTTAACTATTAATTTAGGACAGTATATTTCCAAATATAACTATATTATTCATGTGCTATGTTGAAATTTATATATGCCTACATTTATTTCCACTTACATATTTTGGATAGTTTCTGTATTCTCTATTTCTTTATTTTAAAATTGTAATCATAAAATTGGCTTATAAAGAAAAGGCTTATTTTCTTGAAGACAATATTTGACAAGGAATATTTTGTCTGAAGGCACCCAGATTAATTTTGGCACATTTGACTTGTAGATACTACTTTGCATGTGGCGAGACATTTTATTATAACTTTGCTCTCACAGTTGTGGAGACGAGTAGCCTAGTTTTTATAAATATACATGTGCATACACAGACACACGTAAGCAGAGGGTGAATGAAGATGAGAACCTTAGATACTAGATGTAGAGTATCCCAATTGCAGTTATCAGAGTCTAATGAAATACACTCAGCATGAGTGTCATTTTAAATATAATGCTTTTTTCTTTTTCATTTTTTGCTGTCAGCTTCAAAATTTACTTAGTACAAGCATTAAAAGAAATTCCATTGTATAATTGTTTAATACTTAATGGTCACACAAATTTGTGAAAGTATTTGTTTCTTTGAATTTAGGCTCTTTAACTGGTGTTCACAGAGAGATGATGCATTATGACCCTGACCATTGTTAAACACAGTCAGTCTACCCTTTCCTGAATTAGCAACATGCTTAAATCCCGAAGATCAAATCATTAGGAGAAAATTGGCCTTACTTGTTAATGGAGAAGGAGCACATCAGATTACAAAACGGAGGCACAAATCAAAATGCCAAGCCTTTGAGAATCGTACTACAGCCAAGCGGACCTTCACAGCCAGAATAGCTTCATCTTGCTTCTCTTTCTTGGTTACTGTTATGTGTAAATGCACCGAACACAGCTTCTTTATAATTGTATGTGTGAAGTGCCAGATAGCTGGTAACAGAGAAGGATGTGCTGTGTTCAAAGGAATTAATATAAACTCTTTAGCTGAAAGAATGTTCAGTGATTCCGATTATACTGAACTTTGGGATTTAGTTGTTTATTTTATATATGTTGTTGTTGTTGTTTAATGCCGTCGAGTCTAAGACGACTCATAGCGACCCTATGAACGAACAGCCTGAGCACTGTTCGTACAGAGTTTCCAGAGGCAAGCCATTTTGGAAGTGGATGCCGCTCCTGCTTCCATATATATAATATATATATTATATATATATATAATATATACGCACTGAATATGCAAACCTAAGTCATATGTTTGGGCAATATCCAGGCGATATTTTCACATACAGTTCCCAAGCTTATTTTTAAGCTATATCTTATTATTTCTTAATTTTTTTAAAAAATTTTATTGGTTTTCATATAATAATTCCTTTACATTATGTCTCATTTATATACATTGTCATTCTGTTTTATACAATCTTTCATTTACATTGTGTTTTATAAAGTCATACGTATACATTTTATTTTACATTACTTTTAAAATTAGTTTACTTAGGAAGTTTGTATACATTGTGTTTCACACTATTCTTCATTCACATTGTATTTCATACAATCATTCTCATGCCTCAGGAGAAAGATTTGTATGCTTGCGTTTTTAAAAATACTCCTCTATCTATGCCTTTTAATTCAGAATACAATACAATACAGACCTTAAAATTTGACCAGATTGGAGAGAAGGACGCTGGGGGCACACTAGCTGTGGTTTTTGAAGCCCAAGCTATGCTCTAGCCGAACAAAGGGTTCTTTGAAGATGAACCCAATCAGAAAAATGTATATCTTGTTGTGTAAATCTTGATTAGTTGACTAGGAAGGTTTAGAACAAACTTTTTTTTTAATTAATTAATTTCTTGGATTAATTAATTGGATCTGACTGGTACAGGAGGCGACTGTTCCTCCTTCTTCAGCAGAGCATCTGGTGGATTTGAACCGTGCACCTCTGGGATTGCAGTGCAGTTTCCTGCCACTAGGCCACCAGAGCTCGCCGAGAACAAACATTTTGAAACTATAAAACTGGAGAAACTTAGAGCAGCGATTAGGACAATTCTTTCAAAGAAACTGATTCTTCCATGGATATATTCAGTCTGATTCCTGTGCATCCATCAGATGAGATCCCTGTCTTTGCCTCTTAAAGAAGGAGCTTTCTGTGGATAAAACATTGCATTTAAGGGAGCTGTGGTGGCTTACTAGCAAGAAGCTGCACTGCAATCCCCGAGATATGTGGTTCAAATCCACCAGATGCTCTGCCGGAGAAGGAGGAGCAATCTCCTCATGTACCAGTCAGATCTGATTTGATGGCACACACACACACACACAAATAAAATTTAAACACACATACACACACACACAAACAACCCCCCCCCATTGCATCTAGTGCTGTCTTTGGCAGCACATATACTAAAATTGGAATGATACAGAGAAGATTAGCATGGCCTCTGCGCAAGGATGACACGCAAATTTGTGAAGCGTTTCATATTAAAAAAAAAAAATTGCATCTAAGGAATTACAGATAATGAAATCTCTAACACCTGGTAATGTTAAAGCATTTGCTATTGGGTTATGTTGTTGCTGTTGATTGCCTTCATGTCGAGCACGACTCATAGCAACCCTATGAACAAGAGGCCTGAAGCCCCTCTACAACTGTCAACATTTATCAAAGTTCATAGAGTTTTTGGAGGCATGTTTTTTAGGAAGTGGATGCCACTTCGGCTATATAGAAAGAAATTTTAGTGGAGATTTTACATTATGCCTTATCGGATTTCGCTGCAAAGCTCATAAACTTATACTTACATATCATAGTTTATGCTTAACATTACCTCACATCTTACATTTGCAATTATGATTAAATTACACAGTGCATTGTCCCTGGGCCCAGTGATACCTATTGAACTGCTCAAAACAGAAAGAGGAAACATTCTCATTGTCCAAATAATAGGTCAAAATAAAGTAAAGAAATCCCATGAAACTCTTTACATTTTCAGAATCATTATGAAAATGACATGTTCTTCAGTAAGTGGTAGAATTTCAAAAGAGGAAGGAAAATAAGGTATTAGCTTTTGATTTATTTTTAATTATAATTGAAAACAATGGATAAATATGATATTAATTCTGATTTGTATTTGTTTCTATTTAGGAGTTATCTATTGTAATTCTTATCTACTCATTTGAATACCATGCCATCATCTTATGTGCTTATTGGAAAGTGAAGAGTACAAATAATACATCATTTGGAAATGGATATGCAGTTATGAGGTTTTTTAATATAGGTAAACAATTCGGATACCTATCTTGAATTACAAATGGTTTTTTCTTGGGAATTGTTCAAATATTTTGACTATCTTTTCTATATACTGCTGTAAATTTAATGCAAAATAAACCGGGAGATCTATTTTAAGTGCTATTTTTAGGAAGTCAATCTGCTGCTTTTAACAGGATTGGAGCCATCTCAGATATAATGCAGAGTGAACGTCAGAGGACCTGTCAGTTGTTGATTATACATACACTTATAAATCACCACTCTGGAGGTGCCATGGGTGCTGGCTTACATTTGAAATGAAATTATGATTTATCCCTTACAGAAACATAATGCTTTGTTGAGGACACACTGAATTCTTCTCTTTAAATAACAAAAATGTAAAAGCAGTACCAAAGTCCATAAGAAAGTATTCAAAGTTATTTGTGAATGACAACTCAAAAGTAAAACAATATGAATAGGGAGTGAAAATGAATAGAAGACCAGCAGAAAAAATGTAAAGATATCTAACAAAAACCTCTCTCTTCTCCCTACCTTTTCTACTGACTCCATCATTTTGTTCTCTCTCTGCTTTTTCTTTTTCTCTCTGTATTTCATCAAATCTATTAGACTTTAATGTTAGCTTCACATTAATACAGGGTGACTATGAATGTTTTCACACAAAGTTAGAATCATTGTCACATGACTGAGAGGGTTTTTAAAACACTAGAAACAATAAAATCCATTCTGTTTTTCTAGATGTAAAGATGTCTTGAAATTGATAAACTATTTCTAGCTATCTTAATGGGATAGAATTAGGAATTAATTTATACCAGGCCTTTTCACACTCTTTTCCTCATTATCCAAGATGTCATCCCTCCATTAATCTATAGCTCTCTTTTGCTTAAATGAAATACCTTTTAAAACTAAAGCTGGGGAAGAGCTCCCTGGGAATATGATTTTATAACTCCTCTGTAAAATTTACATCTGTGGTCACTGCTTTACATCAACCTAGTGTTATTGCGTCATAGCACTTGTTATGCACCATTGAGTCCATGGGGGCTCGTAGCAAACCTGTGCACAATAGCTCTGAACCCTGCCCTATCCTGAGGCCGTTTCCCACACACCTACCCACTTACTGTGTCAGTCCATCTCGTCTGGGTCTTCATCTGCACTCTGCCTCCACTTGTCCAAGCTTGAGGTATTTCTCCAAGGACAGGTCCCTCCTGGCAACATGCCCAGAGTATGTGAGATGTAGCTTCAAAATCCTGGCTTCCAAGGAGCCATTTGGGTTTGACTCTCTCCAGAAGAGACCTGTATTATCTCTTGGCAGTCCCTGGTATATTCCTTACTCTTCTCCAGTACCATAGCTCAAAGGCATTGATTCTTCTTCTGTTATCCTTAGTCCAGCTCTCTGATATGTGGCATATAATTGCCGAGACCATGGCCAGGATCAGGTGCAGCTTAGTCTCTAAACTGATATCATTGCTATTTTAACCCTCTAGAAAGGTCCCTGACAGCAGATTGTCCCAGTGAAGTTTGGTGGGTTTTGTTTTTTTGTTTTTGTTTTTATTTTCTGACCACTGGTTCCAAGAGTTTTGATTGTTGAACTGAGAAAGCTGAATTTGTTAGCAATCTCAATTTCTTCTCCATCAATCATGGTGCTACCAATTGGCCTAGTTTTAGGAATCTTTGCTCATTGATGTTGAGCTGAAATTTATATTGAGGACTGCAGTCCTTGACCTTCTGCACTAAAAGCTGCAGACCCTCCTCAGTTTTAGCAAACAAGGTTTTATCATTTGCCTAACGGAGATGGTTGATGAGTCTTCCTCCAGTCCTGATGCCACATTCCACCTTATATAGTCCAGCCTCCTAAATGATCTGTTCTGCATATGGATTGAAAAGGTATGGAGAAATTATAGATTTCCATTATAGATTTTCGTGTGTGTATCACTGATACACTACTTGCCTGATTTCTGTCTTAAGGGTAGGTTTTGCATGAGCACAATCAAGTGTTCTGGGATTCCTATTCTTCTCCATGTTAGCCAAAATTTGTTGTGATTCACATAGATGCCTTTGTATCATCAATGAAACACAAGTAGACATTCGTCTGGTACCCTCTGCTTTCAACCAAGATCCCATCTGACATTGGCAGTGATGTCCCTACTGCCACAATCATTATGTCAAAGAAATAGCAGTTACACTCAAACATAGTGACTGGTTTGTTTAGTACTTTAATATAAAATCGCTGAACTTTAAAATGTGATGGAAACTGTGTCTACAGAATCAAGGATTACCTATAGGCAGCTTATGATCGAGATGAGCAAATACAGTCATCTGACTAATTTAGTAGGCTAGCAGATATATGAGGTCTGTTAAGTTATTTGTTTACCATTTCACAAAAGAGAAAACTAGAGGCTCCAGAAATAGGACCAGCTGCTTTAAGGTGGTTCTAAGATGGAATCCACTTGCGAACAGTCATTTTGGTTTGAAATGTGGTGCTACAGTTTAAACCTAGTTGTTCTGTATTCTGGTCGGAAAGCTCTCCCTGTTGTCTAAACATAATTATTTCTTAATCATGTTGTGGTTTCCTTCTGATAATTAGATGACGTCAGGTGATCACACATCAGAGATTGAAGTAAGAACAAGACATGACGGAGAAGAAACCATATTGAGAATCAGTGTTTTGGCAGTTAAGGTGTATGTGTATTTGCAGGGTTTTTTCCACAATAGGTTTGGAAATGAGCATGAATATATTATAAAAACATTTATAAATGAATGGAACTTTAGCTCTTGTCTGTTACAGATTTCCCTGTGTATATCTTATTTCAGTTCACATTTTAGGGAAAAGAAGAGTATTTTAGTAACTAACAAGTGCATTTTGAATTTCTCTTAAGCAGTAAACATTAATTATTTTGAAATATTTAAAAAGTCTGGGTAATCTTTGATGTGTCTCCTATAATTTAACTTCGGTTAACTTACATTATCCTTAGCTTAAAAGGAAATTTTATAAATAGGTGAACATCTGTCTTATTCAGTTTTCCTCATCTTCTTTAGTTAAAATTCTTAGTTCATAGTGTATGTCAACAAAATAAAAATCTTATGATTAATATTGTATTCCTAAGAAAGCAGCATTACTTCTTTGAAACTCTTGAGGTTTTCAAATGCATATGAAATGCATGTAAATTAGGAAAGGAAAGTGTGAATCATTTTACTTTCATGGTAGTTTTAATTTAAAGCATAAAGAGCTTTCATCGTAATTATTAAGACAAGCAGGTGCAATCCATGAGGTGGTTGCAACATTAGCTTGGTTTTCCCTGCAGAAATGAATGAGTTTATATGGGTATATAAAGCATTTCCCAATACCATTTATAAAACAGCAATGTGAATATAAAATTACAGAATATTGTGACAAAAAAAGGAAAAAGCTGGATTTACTAATCTTTCACAATATTTGTATCCAGTGAATAAAATTTTTACATATAATTAAGGAAACCATTATTCTTTTAAAATTTAAAAACTTGTTGTATGTTGTTGTTAAGTGCCTTTGAGTGGCAGGCGACTCATAGCGACCCTTTGAAGGAGAGTCCTCCACGCTTGCGTGCCTTTCATCCCCTCTCTAGTTTCATAGGGTTTCCAGAGGCAAGCTATTATGGAAGTGGATGCCACTCCTCCTTCCAATAAGACCCTCTATGAGATGGATTGATTCTGTGACTGGGGTAATCGGGATGGGTGTGTCAGAGGCAGTGAGGTTGGCGCAGGATAGAGCAGGGTTTTAGGGCTGTTGTGCATAGGGTCGCTACGAGTCGCAAATGACTCGATGGCACATAACAACAACAACCATAAAAATTATTTAATCACAAAAACCTAAATAGATTAAATAGCATGGATTTTTATAATATACTGGCTCTCACATTTTTTGTTTTTGTTGTTGCATTTAAAAAAAAAGTGTCAAAGTAAAAATTTATGAAGAAATCCATTTAATCAAAAAATAATTCCGATTTTTTCAGGAGTCTACCTTTATTAATTAATTATATACAATAATTTTCACATTTCCTTGTAAAAAAATTCTAGAAACATTTCAGAACTTAAATAATAGAACACAAAGCAGCAGCAGGACATTTCTTCACTATTAAAAATCTGGGACTTCTCAGGATCCTGTGAATTTTATTGAATGAATGTAAGCACCAATTTGTAATCACAATTTATGTCTTGAAAAGGTAGAAATGAAAGCGAAAGGCTGGAAGCTTATTATATTCTAAGTGTGATTACTGGTCACTTGGCCATTTATAAATGAAGAGTAAATTAAAAATAAAGAGATTAACAAAGTTGAAAACAAAAGGACCTTTTAAAAATCTGGCTTGATCAATAAAAACTAAAACATGATATCTATTTATGTGATTTTTTTTCTTAATTTTTTTTAATTTGCTGGTATTAAAATATATGAACTAGATGAAGTAATTATTAAATTTAATTGAAATTGTATTTAGGGTAAAAATCCCATATATTGCCTATATAAAGAAACAGTTAATTATCAAAATAACATTTAACATTTGTTTTAAGATTGGAAACACTTGATTATAAATACTGGCCATTTCCCCCCATATCTAGTCACACTCTCTTAGTCATATATTATGTTGAGGTAAATATTGAATATTGCTTGATTTTACTCCAAATACTTTCACACCAAACTCTAATGACATGATTCATTCTATTAAACCTAACAAATTGTACTCTTGAAAAACAGTGATAATCATCAAGTCACCAAAGTTCAACTTTTATTATCTCCAAATGTATATGTTATTGATTTTCAAATTAAGATTCAAATAATGCCCACATATCTGGTTTAGTAACCCCTTTTTAATCTATATGTCCCCCTCTCTTTTTCTCATTCCTTGTGAAATGTTTGTGAAAGATTTGTGATTTTTTTCCTCTAGAGTGTAATGATTACTCTCAGTGACATCATTTATCTTCCCCTGACTGCCTGTATAATTTATAGATTGGCAGTGCTAATGAAATGCTGGCATAGAAAGTGTTTGAATCCACCAAAATCATGAAGAAAAAAAGGAGAGTTGTTTTAGATTCAAATACTTATTCATTTGTATATGGGATGCATATGTCAATGACTCTGTTTTGTAGAAGGGTGCTCTGATGGCCTGTTGTTGTTGTTAGGTGCTGTTGAGTCAAGTACTATTCACAGCAACTGAATGGACAATAGACCTGAGTCCTGTCCTACCCTGTGCCGCCCTCACCATCTCTGACACACTTGAGTTCATTGCTTCAGCCACAGTTACAATCCACTTGGTTAAGGATCTATCTGTTTTGTCGTCCCTCCACCTTCCCGAGGATGTTGTCCCTCTCCAAGGAATACCTTCTCATAGCAACATCCCTAAAGTATGTGAGGTGAAACTTTGTCATCTTTGTCTCCAAGAACCAGTGGGAAGGAATTGCACCATCAACCCAAAGGCATGCAGTATGAATCCACCACCCATTCCACGAGAGTACAATAACTCCCAAGGGCGGTTAACTCCCATGTGATTTAGTGCTTCTGAAAACCAGCAAAGAGATCAGCTATGAGTTGGTTGTGACTTGATGGTACACAACAACAACAATAATAAAAACAGCTATAACAACACATTTTATAGATGATGATGCTGAATTTTAAAGCTATGTGAGAAGTTAAGAAGGTGGCCCGTAGTGTAGGAGATTAGAAGCTAGTGATCCTGAAAAGAAGGTGAACTCAACAATTCAACTAAATTGCATCAATTGGTCCATAGACGACCTTCCAGCAGGCTTACGATGATGCCAGTGGTACAGGAAGTTGGAACTGGTTCACAGATGACCATGCATTGGATTTCAGTGGCTGTCAAGTAACTGGAGATCGTCCATCTTTTTCTTTTGAAGTTTCTGGTGGATTTGAAGCTGCCCTTGAGTTAGCAATGCAGCTCTCTAGGGACTAAGCTACCTGAGCCTCCCAAATGTGTTCTCTTCCTCCTTACTATGTATCAGATGCTTTCTGTGAACTGACAATTGCACTGCTATTCCAGAAGTTACATAACACTGCCTCTCTGGCAGTTCACTCCCATCAGCATTTCCATGGGAGAAAGATGGCGCTACAGTTCCTGAAACTCAAAGCATGGTCCACCATGAGACAATTTCAACTCTCCGGCAATGAAAAAAGGTAAATGATGAAGCCTTAAAAGTTGTGTATCCTTCTATGACGTTTAATTCTAATTCAATTAGTATAAGTTCAATTATAATTCCTCAGTGAACACACATTGATAGGTAGAATATCTTTGATAAAATTATAGATGATCAGGGACATTCAGATATTTCCAGAGTTTTGTCAGCTTTGAATTGCCTCTCAATTGCGATCTCAAACCTGAATATCATTTATATGCATGCATAAAAATAAAGCCTTTTATATGTTTCTCTGCACATATGGTACTTTTCTAGATGTTGGTTTCACTATGCATGGTTCAAGTGAGTTCTGTTGGTGTGGTCTGCAGAGCTATGTTGGAGAAGGTGAGCAGTCTCTGCCTTTGCAATTTACAACCTCTGAAAACCTGCTGGAAGGCCAGGTGTATTTGGTTCCAGCTTTCTGACAATGAGGAACAGCATTTACATTATTACAAAGAGGGTAACATGACCTGGAAACTTTGTCTAGTCATGTTAGGCAGTAGAAGAACAAGTTCCTGATTCTCGGACCCTCAAAAGCAGGCACCAGAATGGTTATGGATTTATTTTCCAAGTAGGAAGCTTGCAGCTACAAATGTTTAGTCAAGTAACATTCACTTGCTCACAGAGAAGCAAAATGGTTTTGTCCGACTTCAGGTGCCTAACTGGAACATGAGCAGCGTGATCCACAGCTGTAGGTGCAGATGTTTTCCACATCCAGTGGAGACAGCGGAGCATGCTTCCTGGGCTTTTCTAAGCCCAGAGATTAATCGTTGTAGGTTTTTGCTATAGCAGTTTGCTGTATGGAAATTGCCAGCCTGAGCTCCAGGTACAAGCTTTGTTTCTTTTGTTCCTTTGTTGTTGAATGTTGTTGCTGTGTACTGTCAAGTCAGAACTGACCCAAAGTTAACCCTCCAGTAGGTTTTCGAAAACAATAAATTACATGGGAGGAGATGGCCCAGTCTTTCTCCCTTGGAACAACTGGTAGATTCAAACTGGGTGTTTTTGGGATTGCAGTGCAATTTCTTACCACTGGGCCACCAGAGCTCCTGTGTTGTTAAGCAGGTAATAGAAACACATTTGTCCTCAATCTTGTATCATGCAATTGTTAAAAACTATCATTCGGAATCCCTAGAACTTGTGTGTAAATTTCCCACTGACTTTTTCTTAGCTGATTAACCATCTCTGCAGTTGATGGTCCTGAGACCTAGTCTTTGCTTAATTCTCTATCATAAGATTTGAGTTTCCTTCTGAATCAGGGAGGGAGCAATAATGATAATCTAAGATGAAACAATAACTGTGAGGATATTATGCAAACTGAAAAGAAACCTGTGAACTACTTGTTAAGACACCTCTGCTTTCTCCTTAAGAATATTGTGTTAGCATTGATGAAGACAAGACACATAAAGGTCTTTACTATAAAGATAAATAGAACCATTTTAACATCAAAAGGAATCACTTTCTCAGTATATTTTTCTTCATAATTTAAGATTATGAGGAAAAATAATACACCCACATACTTCATTCTTACAGGTTTTTGCACCAGCAGTTAGCTACAGGAAAATTGCCACGTGCAGCTCCGGGTGCAAGGTCAGTGTCTTTTTTTCTTTGTTATTCAACGTTGTTGTTATGTACCATCAAGTTGGAACCGACTCCAAGGCCAAAAATCTCAGTTAAGATACTGACTGCAGAAACCCCTTGTTAATATCTAATTAGTTGTGTAAAGGTCCCTATCAACCTTTGCATCAAATCCTTTGAGTCAGGTGTCATGTTTACTTTCTATTATAAATTTAACCTTCCGCAATCCAGATGGTTAAAAATGTCATAAGCAACATGAATTCTACCTGCTCACATGAGATGTATTTGGCTAGTAGATAAATGTAAAGTAGACTCAATTGAGTTGTCAAATGTTAGGCAACGATTTATAAAGGCACCGTTAACTGAAAAGAAGAGTATTGTTGTCAAGTCAGAACCCTCTCATTGCTGGCCATCCAGCAGGTTTTTCAAAAGCTGTGAATCATGTACAAGGACTTGCCCCTCTCCATCAGACTCCTTGGTGGATCCAAACCTTTAGAAAGCATTGCCTCGGGGTTAACATACCAATTCCTGACATTATGCCATCAGTGCCCCCTCTAAAAACACAGAAAAGAAGCAGTTTTCACCAAATTTATCTTTAGAACATTTTCTCTAAATTCAGGCTTATTTTTTTAGGATCTCTGTGTTAATCAGAGCTGATTCCATTGGCAGCTTGCTCTGGTTAATTACCTCTGTGTTTTAACTGAATGCCCCACGGTATTGATGTAGTCAAAGACCACTTCAAGCCTCAAAACACTGGAGCTCCAGGAAGAACTCTGGAGACAGTTTACCAATATCTAAAGTATTTATTATTCAGAAAAAGAAAGCCTACACAAAGTCTATAAGCACATGGATAATGATACTATAGTGTGGTTTGTTGTTGTTATGTGCCATCGAGTCGTTTCCGACTCATGGCGACCCTATGCACAACAGCTCTAAACCCTGCTCTATCCTGCGCCAACTGCACCACCTCTGGCACACCCATCCCGATTACCCCAGTCACCGAATCAATCCATCTCATAGAGGGTCTTCCCCTCCTGCGCTGTCCCTCCACCCTCCCAAGCATGATGTCCCTCTCCAAGGACCCGTCCCTCCTGGCAACATGTCCAAAGTATGTCAGACGGAGCCCCAGAATCCTTGCCTCCAAGGAGAAGCTTGGTTTAATCCTCTCCAAGATGAATCTGTTTGTTTTCCTGGCAGTCCATGGTACATTCAGTACCCTTCTCCAGCACCACAGCTCAAAAGCATCCACTCTCCTTCTGTCCTCCCTAGTCATTGTCCAACTCTCTGATGCATAACAAGCGATTGCAAATACCATGACCTGTATCAGGCGCACCTTAGTCTCCAGAGAGACACTGTTGCTCCTGAGTACCTTTGAGAGGTCCCTAACAGCAGACTTTCCCATTGCAATACGCTTTTTTATTTCCTGACTGCTGGTGCCAAGAGTGTTGACTGTGGAGCCGAGCAAACTGAAGCTGTGAACACTCTCAATCTCTTCATCATCCATCCTGACGCTGCCAATTGGTCCAGTGGCGAGAATCTTTGTCTTCTTGACGTTGAGCCTTAGTCCATACTGAAGGCTGCAGTCCTTGACCCTTCGCAGCAAGTGCATGAGGTCCTCCTCAGTTTCAGCAAGCAAGGTTGTGTCATCAGCATAACGGAGATTGTTAATAGATCTTCCACCAATCCTGATGCCACAATTCTCCTCATAGAGCCCAGCCTCTCGAATAATGTGCTCTGCATACATGTTGAAAAGGTATGGAGACAGGATGCACCCCTGGTGTACACCCTTCCCTATTTTGAACCATGCAGTGTTGTTACCCTGCTCTGTTCTGACTACTGCCTCTTGGTCCAAGTATAGGTTTCGTATTAGCACAATTAAATGTTCTGGGATTCCCATTCTTCTCAGAGTCAGCCACAGTTTGTTATGATCCACACAGTCAAATGCCTTTGCATAAGTTGTAATTGAACAACTATTAGCATGAGTTTTGCAAAATAAAGTTCAAGCGCTTATTTTATATTACAATTATTTTAATTGCTAAGGAGAATAAAATTATTATTATTGTTGTGGTGGTGGTGGTGTTATTTTTAAGAGCTACTTGGAAATAGTTGGTAAACAAGTTCCTCATAGTTTAATAGGTATATCCTAGATCTCAACTAAAGGACAGAAAAGCTTGTAGTTTTAGGTCAGCTGTCTTAGAGTTATGTGACCTTGTAAAGATTGTTAGTTCACTTTGAGTTTTCCTTTGTGTCTGAGAAAGCAGTCTCCTTCCTAATCACTGATCCACTTTCATCCCTGTCTGTGCCATATGCCAAATACTAGGCTGTTGCCGTCTTACCTCCGGGCTTCTGCATTTTGCTCTTCTATGGAAAGTTTAGAAGCAAAAGCACGGGACAATCTCTCCAATTAACCTTTTCACTGATTTAAAGTCAGTGCATCCTTTTAGGACAGTGGAGTCATCACTTTATCTCTAAAAATGCTCCTGATTCCCCTTTAGGTCAGATTCCACGATGCTTCTGTCACAAGGTTATATATTAATCTCTCTTTCTAAATAAAGTCTTAGTTTTTATATTTTTCTTAATTGAATTACCTATACTAACCTTTTTCACTCTCACGTATCCTAGTTTGTGAAATAAATTTATAATCATATTACACAACATCTTTTATTTCTGTCTTGGCATTTATGACTTTGTAGTATCACTGCCAAATTCTGTGGCTGTTTTCTTCCTAAGAATGTAATATCATTGGTATCAAGCAGATAAACTGTGTCCTTTGTTTTTTTATCAGCAGAGTTGTTACCCCATTGCGACTCAGTCGATTCCTAGCTCATAGCAAACCCCTGGATGTCAGACTACAACAAAAACAACGCGTTTGCAGTGGCTGATTCTTCTAAAGTGGATCAGCAGGTCTGTCTTCTGAGACATCTTTGAGCTGATTCCCAACTCTGATCTTTCACTGACCCGCTGAACGCATGAGCCATCTAAACCACTGGAGACATCTACTTCAGTTATATAGGACCCTCTACAGAATAAGAAGAGGTACCCTTTACAGTCTCTGAAAACTCACTGGAGTTTTGTGCCCAAACAAGGACTTTGTGAATACTCTGGTGAAATGCCCAATGATCCTAGTCTAGAATCAGAGGTCTTCATTTAGTTAATTTAGCAGTAGGAGATAACGAGGAGATCGGGCTGCTAGTCCGTAGCCACTTGTGCTGCTAACCTAAATGCCGAGCATTTGTCTTGGTTCAAATCCACTAGCTGCTCTATGGAAGGAAAAAAATAGAGCAGTTATGGAGCCAAGTAAATTTGGTTCTAAGTCATCAGCAATGAGTTGTTGAGTTGAAGCACGTTACAACTTGGTGAATCAAATTTCTACACATTTATATAATGCTTAAAATCAGACTTAAGGAGATACTTAAAATTCTGGAAAAAGTTCAGAGCTAGTAGAACACTATTGTTTTGTTTTTGTGTGTTTTTGAGTTAGAACTGACCCATGGTTAAGCCTTCAGTGTGTTTTCAGGGGCAGTACATTACATTGGAGGAGAGAGCCCAGCCATTCACAGAGCAGCTGGTGGATTTGAACCATGTGCCTTTGAGATTCCAGCACAGCCTGTTCACCACTACGTGATTCCAGTTCTTTCCAAAATGCTTACTGCCTGCCTATTGTGTTGAAACACATAAAGGAATATTCTTTAAAGACTTGCAACTATCAAAATTTCTGTTGTTAGTAATTAAACGATTTTGAAGGTCTATACTCTAAAATTCTTTCTGGAGATGGGGGAAGAGCCTTTCTTCCTTGCTGCTTGTCTGCTGTGAGCCCAGGAGTTGTCAGCAAGGCCTAGCGGAAGTTGAAGAGAAAGGCTTCTACCTAAAGGAATAAAAAAAACACATAGTAGACTATACTAGGAATGAAAAATACAGAGAAAGAATGATGGTGTTGCATTTATTGTAAAAAAGATATTTTTAGGTTCTCTCTTGAAGTAAAATATTACTTACTTTATAAGTTATAGGACATTATATATATTCATGCAAGGAATGCCTGTTAATACAACTATTATTTAAATATACACACCAACAAAAGCTAATGCCAAAAAGGAGGGAACTGAAGATTGTCATAAAATGTTGCAGTTCAGTATTGACAAAATCTTACCAAATAATGCAGTCAAGATGTGCTTATGATAACTGGTGACTGGAGTGCAAAAGTTGGAAACAATGAAGAAGGAAACATACTCAGAAAGTAGGGACTCAGTGACAGAAATGAGGCCAGAAATAGAATAATCAAATGTTGTACATTGAATGATTTAGTCATTACAAATACCGCTTTAAAAAACCCCAAACCAGCACTTTTTACTCATACCTCACAGATGAACTGCATAGGAATGAGACTGAGTACATCTGTGCTGGGAATTACTGTAGAAGCTCAATATCAGCAGTTAAAATCAGGCCAGGTGCTCATGGTGCAATGCACCATCAATTACTCTTGTGCATGTTTTAGTTGAGGTTGAAGAAAATTAAAATAAGTTCATGAGAACTAAAATAATATATTGAGTCTACCCCACTTGAATTTTAAAATTATCTTAAGAATAGGTTTGAAGCTTTGAACACCAATTATGAAAGACCAGATGAATTGTGGGATGACATCAAAGATCTAATCCATTTAAAAGAAAAAAAAAAAAAAGATACACAAAAAGAAAAAAAAAGGCAAAAAAAAAAAAAAAGAAAAAAAAAAAAACTAAAACATATGTCAGAAAGAAACCCTGAAAATTGCATTAGAGCTTCACGAAGCCAAAACAAAGGGAAGAAATGCTGATATAAAAGAATGGAAGAGATTTCAAGGGGCAACTTATGAAGAAAAAGCAAAGTATTATAACAGAATATGCAGAGGCCTAGAATTGGAGAAGAAAAAGGGAAGAACTCATTCTGCATTTCTCATGCTGAAATAACTAAAAACCAAATCCTAACCTTATGTTGCAATACTTAGAGATGCTGTGGGAAAAATCTTGAATGATCTAGGTTGAAGATGGAGGCAATACACCGAATCATTGTACTAAAGAACTGGCCAGCACTGGAATATGGCAGGAAATATTATATGATTAACAGTCAGTGTTAAGGAAGGAAGAACTTCAAGCTGTAGTGAAGCCACTGGCAAAAATATAAGGCTCCAAGAATTGATGGAATACAAGTTGACATATTTCAAATCACAGTATGCAGCCCTGGCTTTTACTTCATTGACTCTGCAAAGGTATTTATGTGGATCACAACAAGTTATGACCAACATTGAAAAGAACAGGGATGCCAGAACACTTAATGGTGCTCATGCAAAACCTATAGTTTAAAAATAAGAGAGGAGTGTGTTAGGGTTGTATCCTTTGTCAATACTTGTCCAATCATATGTTAAGCAAATCATGTGAGAAGCTGGACTCTATGGGGAAGAATGTGGCATCAGGATTGGAAGAAGACTCATTAATAACCTGTGTTATGCATATGGTACAGCCTTGCTTGCTAAATGTGAGGTGAACTTGAAACATCACTGCAGAAGATCAAAAACTGAATTCTTCCATATGGATTATATCTCAATGTCAAGAAAACAAATTCTCACAATTGGGCATAAAGTTAGCATCATGATGGATGGAGTAAAGATTGAACTTGTCAACAACTTCATCTTACTTTGATCCACAATTAATGCACTTGGTGCCAGCAGCAAGGAGATCAGGAGACTTATTGCACAAGGAAAGTCTGCAGTCAGGAATCTCTCCAAACCACTGAGAAGCAATGATGTCAGTTTGAGAACTAAGGTGTGTCTGACTGAGACCATAGTCTGTTCAAGCACTTGCTAAGTTGTTGAGATCAGGAAAATTGAAAAAAAAAAAGATGAAAGAAGAGTGTGTGAGGAAGTTGTGCAGTGCAGGAGGAAGCAGTGCAGCATGGGAGGAAGTGACTTCACTCATAGTACTTTGAGGGGATCACTGCTATTTCACTAGACCACACAAGACCCCTTAAGCTCAAGTGGAAGGGAGCAACAGAGATAGAACAATTCCAGTGAGGAGAAGAAGCCAATTCTGGAAAGGAAAAAACAAGGCTTCGTGGTTTCCTATTCAGGTACTTGTTTGGGGGGATCACTGGTGTTTGGCCTGAGGCCCTGTGGGAAGCATAAATATAAGGTCATTTACAAAACATTACCATACTCTTGGTCACTGTTTAGTTTCAGTGACCTAGCATCTACTAAGAAAAGACTCATATAATGTCAAGAAAGCAGCAGTCTGCCACAGTTATCATAAAAATACAAAATTACCCTTCTTCTAAAAAAGCAGACTCAATGAATAACTCAGAACCAGAGAAAATATGTTGATGTGAAGTTATTTCAATAGCTACAGGAGAAGATGCAAATGATTGAAGAAGCAATTAAGAAACAAATACCCCAGAGACAACAACCCAGAAGAAATATATTAATGAGGAGAAACTTGAACAGCTATGAAAGAAAATGCAAAAGATGGAAGAAACAAGTAAGAAAACAAATGTCCCAGCGACAACAGACCCAAAGAGATACACGGATGAGGAACAACTTGAACAGCTACAGAACAAAATGCAAAGGATGGAAAAAAGAATTGATAGTATAGATAGAGAGGTACAAGAACTTAAAAAAAATCATCACAAGACAGAGAAGGTATAGCCAACACTACTAGGAATAACAGAAAAGAATGAAAATACAATCCAGAATATTAAGACCAAAATGAAATATGTTTACGGCATTGAAGTCTATGAGGGAGAGAATAGTCTAAAAGTATTATATTTTAGGGCATTATTTTTAT
>NW_006399754.1:26931655-26933478 GCF_000299155.1 Elephantulus edwardii
AGAGTCAGTTAGTTGGAAGGCAAGAGCCTCACTGAAAACATACTAGAGGAAAAATCAGAGATGAGACATAAAGAAAATGAAGAAAATATTAGAATTGTTTGTGTTGACATCAAATGGAATAACATATGCATGATGGAATTCCAGAAAAGGGGAGTGACATGGAAATCACTGAAATAATTGTGGAGGAATTATTAGAAAAAAACATCCCAGGTATTTTGGAGAATGAGGAAATCCACATTCAAGCAGCACAGTGGACACCAAATAGACTAGACTCAAAAAGAAAAACATCAAGACATATGATAGTCAAATTCTCCAAATTAAAAAAATAAAGATAGAATTCTGAAAGCAGAATAAGAAATACAAAGAGTCACCAACAAAGGGGTAACAATCAGACTAAGTTCTGTTCTAATTTTTTGGCAGTAACCATGTGAGCTAGAAGACAATGGGATGACATATACAGAAAGTTGAAAGAAAACATTTGCCAGCCAAGGATTCTATACCCAGAAAAGCTCTCTATCAAATATGAAGAAGAAATTAGATCCTTTGCAGGAAAGAAGGAACTTAAAGGAATTTGTGACAAGAAATTTTAAGTGAAGTCCTTCACATGGAGATGCCAAAGGAAAGTGCATGGACAATCATAACCAGAAACAACAGAAAAAGAAACATGACAAAATGGCAAAAGCAAAACCTGGCCTGACAGTGATCACACTTAATGTGAATGGATTAAATGCACTAATTAAGAGAAAAAGAGTAGCAGTATGGATAAAAAAAAACACAAAACCCATCTCTATGTTGCCTACAAGAGACACTTCTAAAAAGAACAAGAGAAAAAAAGACTCAAAATCAAAGCCTGGAAAAAAAATGTAGCAAGTAAATGGAAATATCAAACAAGCAGGAGTGGCAATACTAATCTCTGATTAAGTAGATTTCAAAACAAAAACCACCATTAAATATAAGCGAGGGCTTTACATACTGATTAAAGGCACAATAGATCAAGAAGACATAACCTTGGTCAACATTTATGCACCAAATGATAGACCTGAAAAATACATAAAACAACGTTTAACAGAATTGAAGAAAGAAACACCACCACAATAGAAGATTTCAATACACCACTATCACCAAAGGATAGGTCAACCCAAAAGAAACTCAGCAAAGATGCAGAAGACCTAATATATGCAGCCAAGTCAACCTTGTGGATGCATTCAGGATCCTACATTAAACTAAAACTCAATTCTCTTTCTTCTCGAGTGCACATGGTACAGTCTCCAGAATTGGTCACATATTAGGACACAAAGCAAGTCTCAACAAATTCAAAAACATTGAAATATCTTCTTATATCACAATGCCATAAAATTAGAAATTAAGTACAGGAGGGTAAAGCTTACAAAATCATCCATGTGGAAGCTAGAGAACTCTCTGTTGGATATGATTGGGTTAAAAAAATAAATAAAGAATGAAGTGCCTTGAAACAAAGGAAAATGAAAATACAACATACCAAAACCTTTGGGACACAGCTAATGCAGTCCTCAGGGAAACGTTCATAGCAATAGGCCACACATACAAAAGGAAGAAGAAAAATGAATAATCTAACTCAATAGTTCAGCAAATAGAAAAAGAATAACAATATTATTCTACAGCCTCTAAAAGAAAGGAAATTATAAAGACAAAATCTGAAAGTAAGGAGATAGAAAACAAAAAAACAACTGAAACCATCAATAAGATCAGGAGCTAGTTTTTCAAAAGAGTCAATACATTTGATGAAAGACTCAATAAAATTGACAAACCAATGACAAATTTAACAAAAGAGAGGAAAAAAGAGA
>NW_006399754.1:26935073-26951073 GCF_000299155.1 Elephantulus edwardii
ATATCTGCTATGAGTATAGATGCAAACTTCCTTAACAAAATTCTAGCAAATAGAATCCAAAAGCACATAAAAAAAATAATTCAACATGACCAAATGGGATTAATAACAGGTATGCAAGGACAATTCAACATAAGAAAAACAAAGTAATTCACCATATTAACAAATTAAATAATAAAAACTATATGATCTTTGCAATTGATGCAGAAAAGGCATTTGACAAAATCCAAAATCCTTTTCTGATTAAGACATTAAGCAACATTGGAATACAAGATAATTTCCTCAACAGAGAGAAAAATATGTATACAAGACCAAGAACCACTATCATTCTCAATGGAGAAGGACTAAAAGCAAGTTTCTTGCAAAAAGAGACAAGAGGAGGATGCCCACTGTCACCACTTCTATTCAATATTGTATTGGAAGTGCTTGCTAGAGCAGTATGAGAAGAGAAGGAAATAAAAGGCATCCAGATCTGCAAAGAGATAGTTAACTTATCACTACATGCAGATGATATGATAGTGTACACAGAAAACCCCAAAAACTCAACAACAACAACAACAAAAACCCTCTTAGAGTTAAGAGGCCAGTTTAGTAGAGTGTCAGGATATAAGATCAATATAAAAAAATTAGTGGGATTCCTCTACAGTAACAAAGAGAACTCAGAGAAAGAAACCAAGAAAGCACTATCATTTACAATAGCCAACCACAAATTAAGATACTTGGGAGTGAACCTAACAAGAGATACAAAACACTCATATAAAGAAAACTATACATTTCTGCAAGACACAATAAAACTCCTAAAGAAATGGAAAAATGTGCCCTGTTCATAGATAGGAAGACTCAATCTTGTGAAAATGACAATCCTACCAAGAGCAGTCTACATGTTCAACACAATCTCAATCCGGATACCAAATTCATGTTTCAAAGAGATTTAAAAGGAAATGATTCAGCTTATTTGGAAAGGCAAGAGACCCCAAATAAGCAAAACACTTCTGAGAAACAAAAATAAAGGGGGAAGCATAGCACTCCCTGACCGCAAAACCTACTACACGTGGTAGTAACCAAAACAGCAGGGTACTGGTACAATGACAGGCACATAGACCAATGGAACAGAACTGAGAACTCAGAAAGACCTAACTATCTATAGTCAACTGTTATTTGAGCAGTAAATAAAACCTATCAAATGGGGAAATGACAACCTCTTCAACATATGATTGGACAAAACTGGACTGCTACCTGCAGAAAGCTGTAACAGAATCCACATCACACCATACACAAAAATCACCTCAAGTTGGATCAGAGACTTGGGAGTAAAGCCCAAAACCATGAAGTTCATAAAAGACAAACTGGGATTAAGCTTAGAAGACCTAGCCTACTGTATAAAGAGATTGCCAAATATAGTCAGAAATGTACAATCTTTGGATAAAATTTATGAATGGACCTTTAGAAGATTAAATCCCTGTACACATCAAAAACTTTTCCCAAAAGTGTGAAAAGAAAACCTATCTACTGGGAACAACATTTGGCAAAACTATCTCAGGCAAGAGTCTAATAACAAAATTTATGTGCTTCCACAAGAAAAAGACTTATAACTCAATTACAAAATGGGAAAAAAAGACATGGAAAGAATTTTCACAAAGGAAGATATTTGAATAGCCAACAGACACACGAAGAAATGCTCAAGTTTACTAGCAATAAGAGAGAAGCAATTCAAAACCACAATGAGATACCATCTCACCCCAGTAGCAGTTGAAAAGTTTAACAGAACAGCCAAGTAATAAATGTTGGAGAGGGTGTGGCAAGACAGGAATTCTTATACATACATTGTTGGTGAGATTGTAAAATGGTACAATCACTCTAGAAGGCAGTTTGGCACTTCCTCAAAAAGCTGAACATAGAAATTCCATATGACCCAGCTATTCCATTACTTGGAAAATACCCCAAGAAAAAAAGAGAACTGAGGCTCAAAAGACCCATGTTCATAGCAGTATTATTCACCATCACAAGAACATGGAAATAGCCCAGATGTCCAACCAGAAACGAATGGATTGAAAAGTTGTGATCCAGTCATACAATGGAATACTACACAGCATTTAGGAGCAATGATTTTGTAAATTACTACCCAACTTGGAGGGTCTGGAATGCATTATGCTGAGTGAACGAACTCAGTTCCACAAGGACAAATACTGTATAAAACCATTATTATAGAATGAGTATGAGATTCCAAGGCGGAGGTGAGAGAAGAGTGGTGAGGGTGGATGGGGAGTTGAGGGGTGTTAATCATAGGGTTGCACAATTTGATGGGGTGTGTGAAGGAAATGGCAAGGATCTGTGTGAAAAGCAATGTATTAGAACTTTGTAAATAAATCCGTATTTAAAAAAAAAAGATGAAAGAAGAAAAATCAATGTCTTTGTGCTGTGGTGTTGGAGAAGGGTACTGAGTACCCCATGGACTGCCAAAATAACAAAGAGATATGACTTGGAGAAGGCACAGCCAAAGCGCTCCTTGGAGACTGGTAAAGCTTAGTTTCTCATTCTTTGGGCATGTTGCTGGAAGAGGCTTTTCCTTGGAGAAGGACATCATGTTGGAAAGCTAGAGGGATGGGAAAGGAGAGGAAGACCCTCAAGTAGGTGGATTGGCACAGTGACTCTTGCAGTGGGCTTGAATGTGTCAGAGATTGTGAGGTTGGCATAGGTTAGGACAGGGTTCAGATCTGTTCGTAGGATCTCCGTGAGTTGAACTTAGCATTATGGCAGTGAACAACGATAAGAGTATTCTCTAAAAAGGAGGGTTACAATAGCTGTTCATTATACATACAACCAATTAAATGAATGACATTGTTACCCATTTTGTATGTAAATCATAATGTGGTAATATATAATGAACATTTTAAAATGTATACATAAAATAAAATCAAATATATAAACGGATTCATTTTAATAATTCCTATTACTTAAAACCTAAAGCCATTGATTTGATTCTGACTCGTATTACCCCCCATCAAGTTTCCAAAGCTGTGGACTGTTAGGAGGGAGCACTCCCTCTTCCCCCACACCCCAGTGGAACAGTTAGGTGGATTTTACCAATAGAGAAGCTCAGCATTTGAGTTAGGAATGCAACTTGCAGCTGATTAAGCCACAAACGTCACTTCCTATAACTCAGTTAATCGTACTGAAGCCATTCCAGACTGTGTCCATTAAGTATTCCACCAGAGTGTACAAAATTCCCTGCTTGGGTAGAAAAAATGATTCCAGACACATGAATTGCACCAATGATGGTATTTTGTTCCCATTTTGTTACTGTTGTTATCTCTTCCAAGTACGTAGTAAATAAAAGAATACAAGATAAATAGCAAGTCTGTGAGAGTGTTGTACACTGCGGATAAGTGGAATGCTTTGAGAATGAATCCAGAGATTTTTTTTGTCAGTGTTTACAGAACATTAACTTACTCCTAATACTTTTTAATTCAACCCTTGAAAGTAATTTATTTCTTAGTCCCTAGATATAGTATTCTAGCACATGCAAGGAATTTTGTCTAAGTCTCTAAAGTACTTCTGTTCTTATGGAAAGAAAAACATTATTTTTCATGAAATTGTAACTATGTCTATGGCAAAAAGCTTCACTGCGATCCCGAAGGCACTCAGTCCAAATTTACCAAGTTGCCGTACCACGTTCACTTTTGGTTGCTGTGAGGCTGAACGCCGTGATACTGGTGTGTCAAATGCATTAATGGTTGGCTACCCAATGCGGACAGAGAGTGGGGTGGAGCTCCCCGATTAAAACAAGCTTGGAAGAAGGAGTGGCATCCACTTCCATAACAGCCTGCCTCCGGAAACCCTATGAACCTGGAGAGAGGATGAAAGGCACCCAAGCGTCAAGAACTCTCCTTCATAGGGTCACTATGAGTTGCCTGCGACTCGACGGCACTTAACAACAACAACAGCATATTTTACCGTTCTGAAGTAACTGGGATTGCTGCGATGCTGAACAGTGTGCCAGAGGTGTGTCAAACACCATCATGTTTACCCATTGTGGGCAGTGTTGGTGAATATCCCAGATTGATTCAGATTTGGAAGCAGGAGTGGCATCCACTTGCTAAACCAAGTGCCTCTGGAAACTCTAGGAACGTATAGAAACCATGATAGTTACAGGAGAGAGTTCAGATCTTTTATTCATAAGGTTGCTATGAGTCATACTTGACTTGACGGCAATTAACAACAACAACAGAATATTCAGAATTAAAACGAGATAGAAAGAGAATGAACAGGATAGAAGAAATCAGTCAACTTGAAGAAGGTTTTGGATTTATTTTTTTATTTTTAGTAAGTGGAAGATTTGCCATAATGCTTAATCTCATGAAAATACTAAAATGCAGAATTTTTGTATTTCATTGTCTATTGAAATTTATTGGCGTAGATAATGAATGTTTTTATCATTGAATCAGATTGTCTACACATCTTGCTGACATTCCATCAATTCGTGGAGACTTGTTTCTGCAGATTGGAATGCTTCCTTTGGTAGCATCTGATATTGGTGGATGCTGCCTCTTGAAATGATTGCATATTGACCAGTTCTTTTTTGGTACAGGGCCATATTTCTCCCATTGTCTTCTGAGGATTCCTGTGTGTTCAGTAAGGTACTGTGGCGGTGTAGTATATAGTACATTTTGCTGCTAAGGAGAACGGTGCGTGTCTCCAGCAGCTCAAGTCCAGCAGCGGGGCTCCATGGGAGAAAATGGGCCATCTCCTCCTACTGAAATTTCCAGCCTCAGAAAACGCATGGAAGATCACTGAATTTGCATCATCTCGCTGACAGATTAATGAGACTGTTTTTCAATGTTCTGGCCCTAGACTCGGTTATCATTGGGACTCAAGGCTTGAATGTTTTTTCTCAGTTCTTTCAGCATATAAATTGTTAAGCCCATTCTTCCCTTTTGATTTTCTATCTTTCCCATCTGATGGGTTTCAGCTATAGAGTCACCATTTATGTCACTGAAAACAGGTCTTCTCAATGAATAGGTTATTGTTATGACCAAGTTCTGTCATGCAACCTTCAGCATTCTCCTTTCTCTCATCAAGGTCATGTTTTCCAACAACCAGCCTTTCTTTATATCCAACTTGAGCATCCCATTCACTACTGTTTATCTGACCATCCATGTTTTTTATTTGATCAATTGCAGACTGTGGTAACTGTGTTATTGGCTATTTGGCCGACTATGTCTGCCACCAGCCCTGTAAACGACATAGCAGAACCTCTCTCTATCCTGCATTATCCTTTCTTTGTGGAAATACTAAGATTCTTTTTATCTTTGGTACTAGCGGTTGATGTAAAAATTTTAATAGTAACCATACTAATGGGACTTAATCCTATAATTATTATAAATCTTATAATTTTAGGATTAATCCTCAGTTTCTGAATTGTCTGGCCAAAATATGTTGACTGTGCAGAATTTGAAAGAAAAAGGAAAAATAGTTGCCTCCTCAAAGTTAATTTATCTAGAAAGTATGGGTCCTTAAGCAATGTGTCCAAATTAGTTTTCTGAAGAATGCATACAATTATTTGTATATATAATTATATATTATATGCTATATATATCATGCTTTGATGTCTTCATATTTAATAATGCTGTGTGTTTGTGTGTGTGTGTTCTCTACTACCTTAGAGTGACTTGATGTGTGAATAAACCCTTGCATTTTGTGCAAACCTGTTAGGATATTTTACAAGCCTTATGCATATTATGTGATAGAAGTTGGTCTTGACAGCAGCCACAAAGAAAAGAAAGCTCCATATAATAGACATCTACTGTTCTGAGCTCTGAATCCAAAAGAATTTGAGAAAACGTTCTTTCTTAACTTACTTAGCTCTCCACAGAGTCAGGAGTCCAAATGGTGATTAATTTGTTACCTTGCCATTTCACCACTCTGTAATCTTTACTGAGGAAGTGGAAAGTATGAGCCAGCTTGGAAATGACAGAAGGAGAAAACAGAATGATATTATAGTTCTTCAAAATAAATACCCATTAATGGTAAAACTGTTCAGGGAACTCCATTTTTTGTGTCTATGCAAACTTCCTCTACTTAATTAATTAATGAAATCACACTTTGTTCTTACACTTAGGTTATGTTTTGCCTAATGAAATGCTCTTGAAGTGTTTAGAATTATTGCTGATGAAGAATTAATAAGAAAATTAATATTTAAAAAGTATCATGCTTTTCCAGAATATATTAACAGTAGATATATTCTTTCAATATATATGTATTTGCTATGACAAAATAATAATTGTTGTGGTTGTTGTTAGGTGCTGTCAAGTCGTAGACAACTCATAGTGACCCTATGAATGAAAGGCCTGAGCACTGTCCGTACATAGAGTTTCCGGAGGCAAGCCATTTCAGAAGTGGATGCCGCTCCTGCTTCTAGGCTTAAAATAATAATTAGTACTGAGATGATTTTATTATTAATATTTATGATGCACCATATAAATGCATATTTTCTAGTCTCACCTTAAAATGTGTCAGAATTTTATAGTTCAGTAGATAAATTTGAGAATGTCACTTTCTTACTTGATTATTCACAAGATTGATGGACAATCTCCTCACCTGTGATTTAGTCTCTGAAAACCAGATGGGAGGTCACCTATGAGTCATTTCTGACTTGATGACACATAACAACAAACAATAACATCCAGAAGAGATAGATTAGTGTGTTCTCTTACTGCCTTTGCACTCCAGGTGCAAGCTGCTATTCACATCTCCTGACGTCCTCATGCCGAGGGGGATGTAGGGCACATAATACTTCATTCTGAAGTCCCTCAACTTTCCATTATCTCTTCTGTTATGTATATTTCCTTCTAATGTCTTCAAATCTCACATTATTGATTATTAAACTTACTTGTATACACCTAGTACCATTAAGCTCAAATTGTAACAAACTCCACAGTATTCTAGAGCTCTTAATATTTACAAGAAGAGATTGTCTATCTCTCCCTAAAAATTCAACAAGTAGATTTGAACTACTAACTTTGCAGTCCATAAAGTAAGACATACCACTGCTCCTTTACTTGTGAAGATACATATTCAATATGGTAGCTTGCAATTCTTTGTGGAACTCATCATTGCTATGATGTCCTTGAATTTGTATTGTATTGACTATAGTTGTGTGGATCATAATTAATTATAACTAACACTGAGAAAGTGGAAATTCCAGGACAGTTACCTAATTGTGCTCATAAGGAGACTATATATAGACCAAGAAGCTGTTATCTGAACAAAACAAGGGAATTATACGTGGTTTAAAATCAGGAACGATGTGCAGGAGGATTGTATCCTTCCTCCATACCTCTTCATTCTGTATGCTGAGTAAATCATTCAAGAAGATGGACTATATGGAGAAGAATGTGGTATCAGGATTGAGGGAAGACTTATCACAAACTGTATTATGCAGATGACACACTATCACTTGCTGAAAGTGAAGAAGATTTTAAACATTTGCTGCCAAAGATCAGAGTCTGTTGCTTTCAATATAGTTTACAAATCAACAGCAAGATAAAAAAATCTTTGCCATTGTGTCGTTAGGCATCATCACGGTATATGGAGAAAATATTTATGTTATTAAATGATTTTATTTTTCTTGAATTCACAAACAACGCTAATGGTTGAAGCAGTCTGTGGGTGGAGGGATAGGATGAATGAATTAGGAAAGATTCTGAAAAGATGGGATAATAGTGGGAATAGATCAATAGTGATTAATTTTATAAAGCATAATATATGGGAATGGTTGTATGAATGAAATACAATCTATATGAATTTTGTATGAAAGCAAATATAAAATTTATTTTTTAAAAAAAGAAAATAGATCATTTAAATGGATAGAAAAAGAAATCAAAAGATGAGTTGCATTGGAATTCTCCAAATTGCTGAAGAACGATGATGACAGGTTAAAGACTAAGGTGCAGCTGACCCAAACCATGTTACGTTAAATTACTTCCTATATGCTCTGAATGGTGCGCAGTAAATAAGGATGGCAGAGAAGAATCATTGCCTTTGAGTTGTGATGTTGGGAAGTACTCAATATTTTATGGACTGACAAAAGGATAAACAAGTCTGTCTTAGAGGAAGTGTAACCAGAGTGCTTCATAGAATCAAGGATAACGAAGCATCGTTTAACATACTTGTGAATGTTGGATTAAGACTGTCTTTGACAAAAGTCATCATGCTGGATAGGTGGAGGGTCAGAGAAAGAATGAGAGGGAAAATCTCAACAAGATAAATTAACACCATGATTCTAACAGTGTTATCCAGCACAATTGAGATTGTGAGGATTGGAAGGACAGGCAGAGTTCAGAGCTGCTATTCGTAGGTTCGCTGAGACATGATCAACTTGATGGCTTCTTGTTGTTGAGAAACAAAAACTAAATATGTCTCTCTATGCCTCGTGACTAGAGGGTCGTCTTCTTTTATTATGCTGTACATTGTTTTACCTCTTCATTTAGCATTACTCCTTCCTCAATATCTCCCAGATGGTTTTCATTTTCTTTCTTTAGTTCTTGATATACATCTGAAAGATCTGACATGCACTGACTCACCGCTGTCCCTCCGGCTGTACCATGCAGGAGGAGAGAAGGCAGCTTTCTCCCTTGGAAGGGCTGCTGGATTTGAATTGCCAGAGGCGCTACCTTTGGGTTTGCAGGGCGACTCCCTACAAACTCCACCACCACAGCTCCCTTTTTAATGTACCTGAAAATGTCTTGTCATTTGAACTTGGAAAATTTTATCTCCGTGGTCCATGATCTTATTAACCTTGAAAATTACCTTTATCTAATAAATCCATTTTTTTCTTTATCAGTTTACTCAATATTTACAAGTTTCTAAATGAACTGTAAATATTAAAGCTTTTATCTTAAATAAACTTTTTTTGTGAGTTTATGCCTACCACAGTACTGGCTCAAAAACTAAAACCCTGTTACTAAAACAAAAACTATTAACTGCTACATGTTACTCCCAAGGAGCAGATTGTAGATTCCAACCCTTAACATCCAAATTCACAGTCAAAAGCTTTAACCACTGCATAACCACACCACCAGACCTCCTGACAGGCACATCATAGCAATTTAATGAGTGAAAGTTTCTAAATTCATAAAACTTACTGTTCTATTTTTCATTTCACTGTTATGATCCATAGATCATTATGTTATCTTGTCATGCTTAATAAATTCTTCAGCCATTTATTGACCACCTCTGAGTAACCATTTATTGAGTAACCTCCAGACACCAGACATCCTGTTAGACATCCATGCTAAAATGCAAGACGGCATCCTTGACCTCCGGACTCATTTTACTGTATAATCTTGTCTGAATTCTTAAAATCTGACTTGTGTCTCTCCTTTTCTCCTGAGTGCTATTTCTTAGAATTCACCATAAGCTCACCTTTATCCGATTTATTCAGTTAAGATGTGTTGAAAATGCATTATGTTCTAGGTATTGTGGTAGCTGTCATCAATCTCCTTGGCTTAGACCCATTTGAACTTGATCATCACACTTCTATTTTGAAATCATTTTCTTGGAATTTATACTATTGCACATCAACATTCTTTTATTGATGCTTCTTAGGATAATCTTTTATCCTCTGGCTTTCTATACTTTATTCCTTTTATCTCCTTTTGCGTAACTTTGTGCTTGAACTTGGTCCCTACACTGCTCCTTTCATTCTTCTCTCGGCTCTCTCCTAACCACATACGGAGCTTCCCTTAGATTTCTGACTGTCTGATGGATATCTTCATACCTCACCATCTCAACTTCAGTGCATCTTTGAAAGAATTAGGCATCTACCTTTAGCAGAAAGCCTCTTGCAACTTGTGTTTTTTCTCTACTAGTTTATTTACAAAACGCAAATACAAATTCAAGCAAATTCTTTAAATTTCCCCTCACCCTCTCACTCATCAAAATGTACGACCCAATGATAAATCCTCCCTTCCCCTGCACATCCACATCTCTCTGCTTCCAGCCTCTCCCACCCCTCCTGGATCTTCATACTCATTCTACAATAATGGTCTTATACAATATTTGTCCTTGTGGGATTGAGCTAGTTCACTCAGCATAATGCTCTCCAGTCCCTCCCAAGTTTGGCGCTTCCTCAGAAAGCTGAACATAGAAATTCTGTATGGCCCAGCTATTCCACTATTTGGAATATACCCTGAGAATATGAGAACTGAGGCACAAACTGAGATTTGTACACCAGTGTTCATAACAGCGTTATTCACCATTGCGAGAACATGGTAACAGCCCAAATGTCCAACCACTAACAAATGGATTGAGAAAATATGTTACACTCACACAATGGAATACTATGCAGCATGCTCGAGCAATGCTTTTGTAAATAATTACCTCTTGCTGCTTTGACTGCCTTGTGATTAATAGCAGCACGGCCTCACTGTTCTTTTACTTGGGGACTGAGATGTGGTGTTTTGTGATGTGTGTATTGAAAAGCATTAGATGGCACTGAAAGAAAGAGAAACATGGCTGACATCTTTTTTTTTACAACTTTGCTTAAAAACACAGCTTTTATTCTTTTGAACGATATTAAAACAATAATAAGACACTTATTATACAATAGTCTCTTGTGTTTTATGTGGGTAAGAAAATGTCCATGTAATTAATTTAATATTTTATTATTATGTTATTATTAATAAGCATGTTAGTACTCATGTATTTCAGGTGAATTGGGGAAAGATAATGAATTATAGAAAGGCACTGCGGCCAACTGCTGTCCCTCACCCCAACCTCAGCACTCCAGGGTACCATCACGGAGCCATCTAACTCTTCTTTCTCTTCTATTTTCAATTGTACACGAAGCTAAGTCAATTTCTTTTACACAATGCCTCAAATCTATCCCTGCCTTTCTATCACCACTGTCACAAACCAGACTAACAGATCCTATGACCTTTCATCCAGAAAATTACATAAACTTTTCATTTGATTCTTTTCCACCACATTTTTCTCACTCCATCTGTTCAGCATATTACTTCCAAACGAATCCTCTCAAGGCAAGATTTTTATCGTGAAACTTTGGGTGTCCAAACCTCTGGGATTTCTCCATTGTCTAGTTGGCACATTTCAAATCCTTTTCTGAAATTTAGATCTTTATGTTATGTTATCTGACATTAATACTTGGACTTCCTTTCAACTGCAAGTAGTCCCTGAGTTATAAGTATCTGAACTTAGAAACAACTCTTTACTTGCCATTTAATGAAAGGCCTAAAACTAATGTCACGGCCTGCAAAGCAAAAGAGGAAGAAAATGGAAGTTTTACAATTTGGGGAATTTGTCATAGTAACTGATATTTCGAAGCCCTGGGAGAAGAGACGACAGAAGAGGCCAGTGAATGCTTTCAGAAGCCTGCTTGCCTGAGGTTGGATTAGTGACAGGACTGTGGAGATCTTCAGACAAGCAAAGAGGGAGGGAGGGGAAGTCACGCTTTTCATCTTATGTAAATATGCTTGATTGAATCACCCCCAACTCACAACAGATTTTTCATCACAAATAGTTTCACTGGCCGAATGTGCAGTTTTTGAATCATTGAAAAAGGTTTGAAACTTCTTTTGGCTTTGGAGGGGTGAGTTCTTGTACTGAGTGAGGATTGGCACTGGACTGTTTGCTTGGCGCTGAGTGTGGTCCAGAAGCCTCTTGTTGGAAACAATGAGAGCTGGTGTGCAGGCCTGGAGTGTTTTAAAATTCCTTTGGACCCAAGGGCCTGGTTTTAGTTGGGTTTGAAATGAACATTCTCCTAAGTGGTACAACACTGTTCTGTCATTTCACTGTACTGAGGTAACTTGGGATTGCTGTGATACTGAACAGTGTGCCATTGGTGCGTCAAATGCCATGATGGTTACACATGGTTGACAATATTTGGTAGAGCTCACAGACTAGTACAGGGTTGGAAGCAGGAGTGGCATCCACTTCTTAAACATGTGTGTGGAAACTCTGTGAATTTAGAGAAAGGACAACAGTTACAGAACTTTTGTTTGTAGGGTCACTACTCAATGGCACTTAACAACAACAATGACAAATAACGCCAATCCTTGTCTCTGTTTTGAAGTTGGGTGAAGTGGCCGGACTCTATAGGATGGCATTCTTGTTTTGATTGAGGGTCTGAGTGGAATGTTTGTTTAGTTTGGTTTGGGTGGGTTTGGGTGTTTTGGGTTTTTTTCTCCCTTTTTTGGTGGTTTTTGTATGTTTGTTTGTTTGGTTTGGGGTTTTTTGGGGTATTTCTTAAAACAAACCAAAAAAAAAACCAAAAAAGAAAAAAAAAACACCTCTTGTTTAAAGTCAACAAGACCTCCTAGAGGGCATTTACATTTAAGCTCTTGTCTCCATTTTGGAGACTGGGTGAAGCAGCTGGGCTCTATAAAGTGGGGTCGAGAGTCTGTGTGGAATGTGTGGTTGTTTTTATGTAAGCCTCTTATTTAGAGTCAACAAGACCTCCTGGATGGCCCTTGTATTTAAAAGTTGGGCCTGAAGGATTGTATTTTAATCCCTTGTTAATATATTTTCAAGGAACATTCTTCTATGTTCTGTCATTTTGCTGTACTGAGGTAACATGAGTTTGCTTTAATGCTGAACCTTGTGTCATTGGGGTCCCAAATGCCATAATGGTTGCCTATGGTGGACAGCGATTGGTGGAGCTCCCAGTTTAAGACAGGTTTGAAACCACGAGTGGCATCTACTTCCTAAACCTCATGCCTCTGGAAACTCTTTGAAGTTAGAGTAACAATGATAGTTATAGAAAGGCCTCAGGTCTTTTGTTCATAGGGTCCCTATGTGTCATGCTGGACTCAATGACAATCAACAACAACAAATAAAACTGCGTAAGAACCACATGCTCTTGTTTTGATGGACTTGCGGATTGTTAGAGATAGTGAGAAATGAGTCATGTCCATGATCTAGAGGTTGTTTGCTTTCTTTTATGAATGAACTTTTCAAACTAGTGAAGTAAGTGCTGTTTAAGGGTAATTTGCAGTTTCCAGTTCCACATTTTGACTCATGACAATTTACCCTCCTGAGTCTCCTATCATCTAACTTTACCTTGGAAATAAAGGTAAAAATTCACTTTCTTTTATTTATGTTTTTGTTTTCAGCCTGGAAATATGGTGACTTCATGAACTAGCAAGGAGGACTTCTATTGTGAGATATTCTTTGCCTCCTCCACTCTCTTCCCTAATAAACTCCATTGTAGGTACCATAACTGTGCATCTAAGTCAGCAATGAGTATAAATGTTGCTGCTGTGGCTCCCAGGCACTGCTTTCTGCGCTGGGACAGTGAGGAGCTGTGCTACACTTAGTTCCTCTGGCCCTTTCAGAGAGATGCTTGTGGACCTGGGATCTTTAGACACATTGACAATATCAGTCTTTTCTCCATCTCATGTGATGTTGCCCGTTGTTCCAAAGTGAGAATTTTTTGGTTCTTTGTTTTGTTTTGTTTTTTTAATGCTAAGAGGTAACTGGCTGTAGTCTTTGATATTCTGCAATAAATGATTCAAGTATTCTTCACTTTCTGCAAGCAAGGTTGTGTCGTTTGCATAGCTTCTTTTGAAATTGTTTGTTGAATATACAGATTGACTAGGTAGGGATTAAGAATACAACCCTGACACAAACTTTTCTGTTTTTAATCCAAGCGGTATTTCCTTGTTCTGCTCGGCCAACTGCTTCCTGTCTATGTATGGTTGTTTCATGAACACAACTAAGTGTTCTGAGATTCCCATTCTTCTCAATGTTCTCAATATTTGTATGATCTATACAGTCAAAGAGTTCTGCATAAGCAATAAAACACATGTAAACCTCTTTCTGGTATTCTCTGCTTTTAGCCAAAAGCCATCTAACATCAGCAATGATATTCCTCATGCCATGGCTTTTTATAAATCCAGCTTGAATTTCTGGACATTCTCTGTTGTTGTACGGTTCCACTCATTTTTAAGTAATCATCAACCAGATTTTACTTGCATGTAGTATCAACTATATTGCTTGATAATCTCCATATTTTGTTGGATCACTTTTTTTTGGGGTGGGGGTGGGGGGAAAGAATCTCTTCTAAACAATTGACCAAATGATTTTCTTCCGTATTTGTTGGCAGAGACTGGTGAACACATCCAGCATTGCATCTTGTTTACTGAAGCACCTCAATGAGTGTTCCATCAATTCTTGAAGCCTAATTTTTTGCCCGTGCTTTTAGTGCAACCTAGAATTCTTCCTTCAATGCTATTGGTTCTTGATTATAGTCTACTTCCTGAAATGGTTCAGGGTCAACCAGTTATTTTGGTACAGTGACTCTGGTACAGTTCCACGTGGGCTTCTTCCTTCTTCTTTTTGATGCTTCCTATACAATTTAAAAATTTACCCATTAAGACCCTTCAATGTTTCTGCTTAAGGCTTGAGTTTGCTATTCATTTCTTTCAGCTTGAGAAAAAGTCTAGCGTATTGTTCCCTTTTGATTTTCTAACTCCAATTCCTAGCACATGTCATTCTAATATGCTTTGTGTGCTGATGCTGCCCTTTAAAATCTTCTGTTCAGTTCCCTTACTTCAGCACATTTCCCCCTTGTTTGTCCTTTCATTCCAGTGCCAATTTCAGAGTCTTTTATTACTTCCATTTTGGTTTATTTTCTTCCAGGTTTTTGCAGTGGCCTCCTTCTCTTTTCATGGTTGGTGCATATTATTTTTATTAAATTATATTTATTGAGTTAACATACTAGAAAATATTGACTATTTTACATCAAAGAACACCATTACACCATGCCTTCATTTTAAAATTTCTAAATGGGAAATTCTATTTTTCTAAATCATTTGATAATCTTAGAAATGTTACTATAATTGACATTATACAATATTGTTTTGTCTTCCCAGAATTTTTATTGTTAGATTTATGTTCTATTTTGCTAACTTTATGTGTCATAAAAAAGTCTTTTTAATCTATATATAAAGTCACTGTTAATTAGGTTACTTTTTAAAATTTTTTAAAAAAATTGTATTATTTTTTACGTGTACTGTCAAATCAGATCTGACGTACAGGAGGAGATTGCTCCCTCCTTCTGCAGCAGAGCATCTAGTGGATTTGAACCATGTACCTCTGGGATAGCAGTGCAGCTTCTTGCCACTAGGCCACCAGAGTTCCCTAATTAGGTTATTTTTAGCAAATAATTTTAATTTTTGTTATAATGATGAAAGTATATAAGTTAAAATTCTTCCTATGATCAAAAATGACTTAAGATCTCAAAGTCACCATTGCGGATATGGAATACCTGCAAAGAGTACCTTTAACTATGAAAGAAAGAGCACAAGATATGAGGAATATACAAATAAAATGAAAATAAAAATAAACCAAGATAACATTATTTCACTTAAAATATATTTTAATGAAAGATAAATAGGCAAATTCCAAGTTCTCTTATACTTTTATAATCATTGACTTAATATTTGCTTTTTTTTCTTTATTGAGAGATATTAATGAAAGTTTATGGATTTCCATTCATTCATTGTTGCGCATTTTCCTTCCTGCTCCTCCTCACCCCAGTTCACTTTTCTCTTTGGAAAAAAAAATATTCCCTTGCTATGCAGTGCCCCCATCCCAGTCCACTTTACTATGCAGCTGTTATTCCGGCTTCTTGTCATGCCAATAATACCTAATCATGTATTCCTTTTATACAGTTCTCTTCCTCATCTGTTTCAATGCCATGCACATTATTTATCCCCTCTTTTCTTAGTTTTCCCCAAACTCCCATGCCAGTTCTGTTTTATAAGAGTGACATTATGCAATATTTGTGCTTTTATGATTGAGATATTTCACTTGGCATAATGTCCTCTATGGTCACTCATCTTGTATACGATCTCATGAGTTTCTTGTTTTTCAGTGCTGCATAATATTCCATTGTGTGGATATACCACAGAGGTCCCAAGTGATCCAATCAAACAGCAGTGACCCTTCACAAAGTACCTCACTCAAATTGCAGTGCTGCTTC
>NW_006399754.1:26953643-26955815 GCF_000299155.1 Elephantulus edwardii
TGGCCCCAAGGTGCATACTGCCTCATTATCTTCTGCACAGAAGTAGGTGTGTTCAAACAGCTCCTTTGTGTCAGCCTCCTAACCCTATCTATGTACCACATCAACTTAAAAAATGCAGTGAAAGTGTAATGAAAACAAAATCCATATTCCTACTTTCAATTTCTACTCAACCCAAAAAAGGAGATGTATATGTGAAGAATATTAACCTTTAATTGTTTTAGTAAACACTTTTACAATTCTGTTACAGTGAATACAGTTACAAAATTCTGTTACAGCCTTGTTGAACTGTAAATAAACTGTAAATTCTGTTACAATTCTATTGAGATACAGTACCCGATGAGACAGCTATCCTGTCTTTCCAGGCATCACAAGTTTCCTACCTTTTTCAGAGAATATTTTTACCACTTCTCTATCACTTACTTTATTGAAAAGTATTTCACTTTCTTGTCTTGACAGGTTTAATCCTTAAACACCTTCTAGGTTTTGAAAGTTTTGCTATAATATAGACACTGGGCTGAGAGATGAAATATAGTGTTCTTTCAGAGAGTTCAGATTTTCATAGAGATGAAAATTAGTTTAAAATAAATTACCAATTTAAAATACTGTGGAACATTATTTAAGACTGTTACAAAGCCATGTTGCCAAGACTGGACTTCAGAATTATAGCACTGTTGCAGCAACATCTGAAACCAGAGAACACAAGTTCAGAGAATAGTACAGTAATTTGGCCTCATATATTGTATTTGGAAGTGTTGTAGATTGTACTGATTAGGAAACTAATAAAAAGTTAGATATATGCAATTGATGACATGTTTGAGTACGAAATTTTACAAAAGAGAGAAAAGTCAAAAGAACTCCCACATTTATAGCTATAATTATGAGCAGTCCTCTCGTGACAGACATATAAGAAAAAAAAATCAGCTTTGCCAGTCTCCAGACAGAATCAATGAAGAGTTGTTTTCATTTCTTTTGACTATAGAATTTTAAGCTCTGTGGCTTGGTGGTAAGGAGTTGTGCTGCCAATCCAGAAACCTGCATTTCAAATCCATAAGCTGCTCCCTGGGGAAAGTTGGCTAGTTTCCTGCCATGCAATCCACTGTCTCTGACAAGCCACTGGATGGTCAGCTACAAGCCAGTTCTGACCCAACAATAAATAACAACAATAGCAACATAGGCTATACAGGTCAGATTTTTGGAAAAAAAATAAATAACACAGTAAGGATGTTAAGAAAATATTTTAGATCTTTCAAAATAAATTTAAATTTTAACTCATATTTTTGAATTTTTGTCTTGGTTAAGAACTAGCACTTAGTCTCACTATGCTGCAGATTTCATTATTTCTTTTCTAGCAACCTCATAGACAAAGCATTTTAAATGTGTTCATGTAATCAGCATGATTAGCCAGTTGATTCCAAACATTCCCAAGCACTCTATCAAGTGAGGCCTCTGTCAGGGAATGCATATGCTCAATGAATGTTAGCTGACATGTTAAAAAAAAAGTGATGTCTTTATTTACATATTATCTGCAATGGAATTTTACTTTAACAAGATTCTTCTGGGACCAGATGGTCTTGAAGGAATATGTAGCAGCTTGTGAGGAGGAGAAAGAAACATTATCGAAAGTTTAGGTGCCTTGCAAGACGGCCAAGTCCTAGGACCAAGTGAGGGAGGAAAGAACACAGCAGTCAAGGATAAATGTCCACAGCGTGTTCTGAGGTGTAGCAAGAGGTCCAAGAGCCAAAAATAGCATTTATTTGAACTTTAGCTTATCATCTTCAAAAAAATTAGACAATTCTGTCCTGGAAGGAGTGCAAACTCAGTGCTCCCAAGAAAGGATCGGCGGACCTTCTTCCAGTTCTGCTGGGCAGGCCAGGGGCCAGTCCTTCATGTCTGGTAAAGCAGAGGAACAGGAAAGGGACTGGCACAGGGATGGCAACCATGGTGCTCCTGTCAGCAGGACTACGTAGTGGTTTGCTTTGTTTACTGGAGGGGAGGGGTCACCTTGAGTCAGAATGAACTCCATGGGCCCTAACAATATCTTATCATTTTAAGGAAAAAGAAAGTTATTTAGTAATACCAAAGGCATTTGACTGCGTGGATCATAACAAACTGTGGCTGACTCTGAGAAGAATGGGAATCCCAGAACATTTAATCGTGCTAATGCGAAACCTA
>NW_006399754.1:26956765-26959138 GCF_000299155.1 Elephantulus edwardii
AACAACAACAACAACTGGAAGGTTTATGGAACTTAAATAATATCCATACACAGCAAAACTGCTGTATTGTAATTTTTCTCTGGTGACCTAGTAGTAAAACGATGGGCTGCCATCCCAAAGGGAGGTGTGCAGTTTGAATTCACCAGGTTCTCCAGGGGAGAAGGATGGACTATCTCCTCCTTTGCAATTAACTCTCTGAAAACCTGGTGGAGAGTCAGCTATGGGTGGGCTCCCACTAAATGGTGCACAACAGTAACAACCTCACAGTGCTTAGGGAGCTCTGTGGCAAGGCGTTGTGTGGCACAACTCAAACAACGGGATGAGTTTCTAATCCACCGGGTGTTCCTCGGGAGAAAGGTTACCAGTATTCCCTGTGATTAATACCTCTGGAAATCTGCTGCTGGTAGGTCAGATAAGGGTCTGACTTGACTATACACCAAAGTAACAATGTTACTCTGTTTACCACACTTTGTTGCAGTTATTAATTTTAATTGATTGATGCTTTACTATTATGTAATATGTAAACATCTTTATGGTATTTTCTGCTTTCAGTCAGGATCCATCTGATATAAGCAATTATATCCTAGTGTGAATCATAAAACACTGACAAGAGGCTGTGTTGCAGTCCTGAAGGCACACAGTTCAAGGCCACCAGCTGCTCCACGGAAGGATGAGCAATCTCCTATGCGATTAACTTCCTCTGAAAACCCGCTGAAGAGACAGCTACTCAATGGTACACAACAACAACATGTAGGAGATATGAATCCTAGAACACTTACTTGTACCTATGAGAAAACTATACACAAATTAAGAGGCAGTTGTCTGAAGAGAACAAAGGAACACTGCATAGCTTAAAATTATGAAATTGGTGCCTCAGGCTTGCCTTTCTCCAGACCTCTTCACTCTTTATACTGAGCAATTCATTCGAGAAGCTGAACTCTGTGAAGAAGAATATGGCATCAGCATTGGAAGAAGACTGTACTGTGCAGATGACACGTCCTTGCTTTCAGAAAATGAAGACTGGAAGCTCTTACTGCAGTAGATAAAACACTAGAGTCATCAGTATGAGTTAGGCTTCAACATCAAGTAAACAGAAATGCTCATTACTGGGCCAATAGGCAACATCATGATAGTATAGGAAATAGTTGTCAACTATTTAATTTTACTTTAATCCACAATCAATACTCATAGAGGCAGCAGTCAAGAAATCAGAAGATGTGTTTCATCAGGAACATCTGTCAGAACCTCTCCAAATTTCTAAAGAGCACGTCACTTTAAAGACTAAGGTATACCTGATCCAAGGCATGGTATTTTTATTGCTTTCTATGCTTCTGGAAGTTGAACAAGAAAGAAGAATGACCAAAGAACAATTAATCCTTTTGCACTATGGTGTTGGCAAAGAGTATTGACCATGAACTCTCAAAAGAACAAACAAATTTGTCTTGATGGAATGGAGCGCAACCAGAGTACCTCGTAGAGGCAAGAATGGCGAACTTCTCACTTACTTTGAGTATATTCTCAAGGAGAACCAATCCTTGGATAAAGACATCATGCTGGGAAAGGTAGAAGAACGGAGAAAGAGAAGAAGCCCTTCAATAAGATGTACTGACACAGTGACTACCCCGGTTGGCCTTGGCATATCTGCTATGCATAAGGTTTCAATGAGCTATAATCTACTCACCAGCATCTAACAACACGTGAGTGTGAACCACCTGGCTTAGGAAAGAGTTCATATTTCTTTCTGCATATTCAAAAACTTCCTCAATTATTTCTTGCCACACTGTAGGAATTCAAAACTATTTCAAAGATGCTTGACAAAAATGAATAAAGCTAAATAATTAGTAACACTGTAATCAATATATCAATGCGTTTGAATCTCTAGGGTTGCTTTTAGAATACGATTTATTGAGTAACATTGTGATTGTTTTGTGTCATCAAGTTGATTCTGACTCTGTTATCCTACAGACCATAGTAGACCTTCCCTGCACGGTTTCCAAGTTAGAAATCTTTGTGGAAGCAGATTGCCAGGCATTTTTTTTCTTTACAGAAAAGCTGCTGAGTTCATAGCTAAAAATCTCAGTGTGCAAACAATTGCTTTGCCACTTTGAAGTACAATGATCACATGACGGAATTCATACTTTGTTTTTTAAGGTAAATGGTGTTATGTGTTATTGAGTTGCCTGCAACTCATAGTGACCCTCTGTATGACAGCGCTGAAGGCTGCCCTATCCAAAGCCAGTCTGACTCACCCCAATATACCTATCTCCATCACCCCAGTTACTGTCTCAATCCATCTCATCCAGGGCCTTCCTCTCCTGTGCTGTCACTCCATCCATCTGAGCATGATGTCCTCGAAGGACTGGTCCCTCCTGG
>NW_006399754.1:26960698-26974897 GCF_000299155.1 Elephantulus edwardii
AGGAGGAAGTTCAAGCTGCTCTGAAAAAATTGGTAAAAACAAGTCCCCAGGAATTGAAAATATGCCAACTGACATATTTCTACAATTAGATGATGCCCTGGATGTGCTTACCAGGTTGTGACAAAAAATCTGGAGGACAACTTCCTGGCCAATGACTGGAAGAGATCCATATGTATTTTCATTCCCCAAAAAAGGTGACCTGACAGAGTGTGGAAATTAGAGAACAATATTACTAATATCACACTCAAGCAAACTTCTGCTGAAGATTATTCAAAGCTGACTGGAGCTACCAAAAAATACATGCTGGGTTTAGAAGAGGCCATGCCACTGGAAACTTTATTCCAAATGTCAGTGGATCTTGGCTGAAAGCAAAGGGTACCAGAAAAATGTCTACCTGTGTTTCATTTACTATACAAAGGCATTTGACTCTGTGGAACACAATAAATTATAGCTAACCTTGAGGAGAATGGGAATCCCAGAACACTTGATTACGCTCATGCAAAACCTATACATGGACCAGGAAGCAGTTCTCAGAGCAGAGTAAGGAAACACTGCATGGGTCAGAATCATAAAAGGAATGCATCAGAGCTGTGTCCTGTCTGCATGTGTTTTCAGTCTGAATCAGAACAGATCATTAGGGAGGCTGGGCTTTATAAGGAGGAATCATCTGGAGGAAGACTCATCAATAACCTCCGTTAAGCAGATGACACAACCTTGAATGCTGAAACAGAGGAGGACCCGAAGTGCTTGTTGCATAAAGTTGAGGACTGTTGTCTTCAATATTTATTGAAGCTCAACATCAATGAGACAAAGATTCGCACCGTGGGGCCAATTGGCAGCACCATGATAGATGGAGATGATATTGAGTTTGTTAGCAATTTCAGCTTGCTTGATTCCACAACCACCACTTTTGACATCAACGGTCAGGAAACCAAAAGACAAGTTGCACTGGGAAAATCTTGTGTCAGGGACTTCTTAGAGTATTATGGAGCAATGATATCAGTCTAGAGACTTATGTGCATCTGATTCAGGCCATCGTCTTTGCAGTTACTTGTTATGAATCAGAGGGCTGGACAATGACTAAGGATAACAGAAGAATTGATGCCTTTGGGGTCCTGGAGAAAAATATTGAACATTCTTTTGACTGCCAAGAGAATAAGCAGCTCTGTCCTGGAGAGGGTGAAACCAAGTTTTTCCTTGGGGGCAAGGATTCTGAAGGCTCTGTCTCACATACTTTGGGCACGTGGCCAGCAGAGAGGATTCCTTAGAGAATAACATCATGCTTGGAAGGGTGAAGGGACAGAGCAAGAGAAGAAGACCCCTGATGAGATGGATTGACACGGTACCTGGAATAATGGGATTAGGTAAGTTGGAGTCAGTGAGACTGGCTGAGGATAAGGCTGACTTAAGAGTATTGAATATAGGGCCACTATGATTCACAGGAAATTTGATGGCATATAACATTTTGTGAAAAAAAATAGATTTCTATTTCATAAAACCATCCACTTGTGGTATTTCAGTTCTATCAGCATTAGATAACTAATATAACTTATTACTATTATTAATTTAAATGTTATTTATCTTGTGTGATAAATGTTAATGTTAAATTAGACTAAAAAAATGAGGAGATGAACTTCCCTAGTGATTGTCAGAGTGTCACGTTCTCTGCAACTTCATCAGGACCCCATATTTTAATGTCCCTTAGTACTCTGCTTTGGTTTTAATTGGATATACAGTGATGGCTAATTATGGCTTTAATTCACCAGCTGTGGCTTTGGAGAAAATAAGTAATCTGCTCTCATGTGATTTATAGCATCTGAAAGCCCACTGGAGAGTCAGTCATAAGTTGGTTCCACTAGACAATAGTTATATCAGCTAATGGTGGTGTACATTTTTTATTTGCTAATTGTCCCTCAACAAACAGATTCATCCTGGAGAGGGTTAAGCTGGGAGGCTTCTTGGAGGCAAGGATTCTGAGGCTCTGTCTGACATACTTTGGACGTGTTGTAAGGAGGGACCGGTCCTTGGAGAGGGACATCATGCTTGGGAGGGTGGAGGGACAGCACAGGAGGGCAAGACCCTCTATGAGATGGATTGATTCAGTGACTGGGGTAATCGGGATGGGTGTGTCAGAGAAAGTGCGATTGGCACAGGACAGAGCAGAGTTTAAGGCTGTTGTACATAGGGTCGCTATGAGTCGCAAGCGACTTGATGGCACATAACAACAACAACAACAACAATAATTGCCCATATCCACTTGTATTCTGAGTAGCCAAGAAGCTAGAGTATGAAGATTATGACATCAGGATTAGAGGAAGATTCATCAACTAACCACATCATCACTGCATTATGCAGTGACCCAAATTTGCTTGCAGAAAATGAAGATGAGTTTATGCACTTAAAAGATGAAATACTACAGCCTTCTATATAGATTATAACTCAACATCAAGATAATAAAGTCCTCGTCACTGGACCAATGAACAGCATAAAGATAAACGGAGAAAAGATCAAGACTGTCAGAGGCTTCGTTTTACTTGGATTCACAATTAACACCCACCGTAGCAACACACAAAAATACAAAAGACATGTCACATTGGGAAAATCCGTTGTCAAGAACCTGTCTAAAGTTCTGAAGAGCAATGATGTCAGTTTAAAGACTAAGGTGCACCTAATCTAAGCCATGGCCTTTTCAGTTGCTTCTTATGCAGCTGGAAGTTGTACAATGAATAAAAATTACAGAGGAAAAAAAATAATGCCTTTAAATTGTGAAATCTTAGAGAAATTGCAACCATGGTTCTTCTTAGAGGCTTGAAGAGTGAAACTTCATCTTACATACTTGAGGCATGTTGTTGAAAGACATCATGCTTGGAAAGGTGGAGAATCAAAGAACGAGAGAGGGGAAGAAATTCAATGACAGGTATTGACACAGTGGCAACCTCGATGGGCACGTGGGGGATCCGGAGGATGGCTGAGCTTAGGGCACTACTCATGCCTGTTGTTCTTAGGGTAGCTATGAGTTACAGTTACCTCAATGGCAACCCACAACAACCTAACTAGACACTCTCTTCTTTCCATTGGCATATATATGAATCTTACATCAGTATCACCCTGCTATAGATTGAATTGTGTCCCCCATAATATGTGTTGCAAACCCTAACCCCTGTGCCTGTGGTGAGGAATCTCTACAAGCTTCCCTGAGCCCTAGTGAGTAAGGAGCTGAACTGCCCCCAAAGGTAGGCATTTCAGATTCACTAACTGGTTCTCAGGAGAAAAGCGGAGACTTTCTTCCTATGCAATTTACAGCCTCTGCAGACCTGCTGGAGGGTCGTTTATGAGTTGGTTTGTTTTTTTTTTATGGCAAATAGCAAAATTTTATTTTTTAGCCAAAGCCTATGCACATTTAGGAGCACATCTGCTATAACAAACACAATATCTCATTCAGTCCCAAAATGTTAACCATCTGGTCAAACATTAACTCTCCCAGACTCAGCACAATACAAAGATGTTTTCCAGAATACCTTATTGTGTGCTTTAAGGAACAAATGGTTTCAGTTGATAAGGACACTACATTCTTTAAGGTTTAAGACATTTGGTCATTCTTATTTTTTAACATCCTATTTCCTTGAGTTGTTTCTTGCCAACCAGATAGATACTCTAGCCAAGATGGAGTACGTCTTGCAGGTCTTATAGTACAGGGCTAATTTTGCTTTGCCAGTTAGCCAGTCCCTGACACTGCATGGTTCAAAATTGGGAAGGGATGTATCCTATCTCCATACCTTTTCAATCTTTATGCAGAATAGATTATCTGGGAGGCTGGGCTCTGTGAGGAGAAATGGGGCTCATATACCACATTTCTCCTCCTATGAGTTTGTTTTTAAAGCGCAGTAATGAGTTGGTTTGAGTTGAGTGGCACAGTATTTTTACATGGTGTTCTGGGTCAATTCTTCCCATAAAGGCTTGCAGACTTGGAAACCTAGCTGGGATTAGGCAGCACACGGTATGTCAGAAACAACTCAGTGGCTCTAAAATCTCTCCTTGGTGCCCTTGTTCTTCCCTTGGATTTATTCTCTATATTTGCAGCCCACTAGTTTTCTCCGCCTTCCCCTGACCTTAGGCGTTCAGGAGTCCAGATTGTCCTTGTACACTTGCATCTTGCGCACGCTAAGTCCTTTCTGAACCCATTGGGTGACAGGAGCACTTTAAATCCTATAGATTTTATTCCATTAGACAAATGCCTATCTTACTGAGATACTTGGGATTTTTCTGAGGATACCCACTTTATATCTCATGTATTTCCATTCAGAAGTGACTGGATCTGGGACATCACAGGTGTTTCTGCAGGCTGGCCAAGTCTTTCATGTTGCAGTCTTAAGGCCTCCTCAATGTTATCTTTCCACACAGAGCTAAAGTTTCTTTGGGCTTTGCATCAACATGATGATTGCCAATAATATCATAAGAAAGCACCCCAAGCAAACCAAGCAGAATTGAATGCTGTGCTCTTGGAAGACACACAGAATCATTTTTGTCATAAACACAAACTCTGTTGTTGTTGTTGTTGTTATGTGCCATCAAAGTATGTTAGACGGAGCTGCAGAATCCTTGCCTCCAAGGAGCCACCCGGTTTAACCCTTTCCAGGACAAATCTCTTTGTTTTCCTAGCAGTCCATGGTATTCTCAATAGGATTGTAAACAAAAAAACAAACCCAAAACAGCATGCAATATGAAAACTCAAATAGGCCCACATGTCTTGATAGGATAATTGTCAAAATCATTTCAAAATAATAAATAGAATAAGAGATAGTTATTTTTCAAAAATGCAATTTGATATTATGTACAGTTAGCGAAGCTATGTTTGAGATAACGAAGATCATACCAGGATAGGGACAAAGCCCATAGAGAAACTGTGAGCCCTAATTGACTCGGTGACACTTGCACATAAAACTAACATTGTGTCTACAAAGAAATCAAAAGTTAAGAGTGCACTTTGTCTTACATAAGTCTAAAGATAGGAGAACCCAGCCTGATGCCAAGGCTCTAGGTTTATCAAAAGCAAGCTTTTGACTCTGGGATACCATACAAGACAGAAAGCCAAGGCTACAGAAATGTATGTAATGTTCCTTCCGAGTTCTCCTTTTCCATTGGACAGTACTCAGTCATATTGTACATTTAACTGCGAGAGAGGATACAACCCACACTATTTAGCTGAGCATCTAAGCATGCAGTTTAATCTTGGTGATTCCGTTATTAAAGAAGAGCAGACATTACTGGAAAGCATCATGTTCCCCGAGTACCCTCGTCCAAACGGTGTTTCCATTTGTAAGTGTGATGCTGTTTGAGAGAACAGAACGTAAAGCAGTCGATAAGAAGCCAAGCAAAGTTTCTGATTGGAGGTGATTTCAACCCTCAAAGAAATATTTGACGGTGGCTTGGAAAACTCAGAAGCTGTAGAACCTGCACTTGGCTTTGTGATAATCGGAAATGTGTGTGTGTGTGTGTGTGTGTGTGTGTGTGTGCGCGCGCGCGCGCGCGCTTGAAGCAGGAGTAGCATCTCCTTCCTAAACTACATGCCTCTGGAAACTTTATGAACTTTTGATAAATGTCGATAGTTGTAGAGGGGCTTCAGGCCTTTGGTTCATAGGATCGCTATGAGTTGTGCTCGACTTGAAGGCAATCAACAAATATATAATGTATTTTATACATATTTATACATATATAATATGTATTTTTACATACATATACACATAGTTATGTGACATTGAGTCAAGTAAAATGATCTGTATGAACAATAGATAGAAACCCCTCCATATCCTGTGCCTTTCTCATGCTCTTCACCATGTTTACGTTGGGACAGTCACTGTATTACTCCATCTCATGAGGCTCTTTCTCTTATTCTCCGACCTTCCACCTTCCCCAGTGTGTCTTTTCCGAGGAATGACCCCTGCTGAAAACATGCTCTAGGTATGTAGGATGAAGTCTGACGCTTCTTACCTATAAGAAACACCTTGCTTGAATTTCCTCCAAGACAGTGTACCTTTACATGTGTGCACAGTAAAAAGAGAAAAAAGATGTTTCCATGAAATTAAAATGTAAAGTTTGCTTTCTTATGTGCTAATATTGTGATGCTTACTTGATGTTGTTATTGTAATTATTATCTGACGTCCAATCACCTGCGACTCATAGCGAACCTATGTACAAAGCCCTAAACAGTGCTATATTCTGTGCCAACCTCACCGTCTCAAACACACTCATTCCCACGGCTCCATTCACAGAATCGATCCATCTCATCGAGGGTCTTCCTCTCCTGCACCGTCCCTCCACTCTCCCAAATATGATGTCCCTCTCCGAGGACCAGTCCCTCCTTGCAACATGCCCAAAGTATGTCAGATGAAGCTTCAGAATCCTTGACTCCAGGGAACATTCTGGCTTCACCCTCGCCAGGACAAACCTGTTGTTCTCCTAGCAGTCCATGGTATATTCAACACTCTTCTCCAGCACCACGGCTCAAAGGATGGCTAAGTGAAAATGGTAAGTTGAAAGTTGGCTAAATCAATGACAACATTTGGGAGAGTTTTAAAGTTGAGGCCATTCGTATGTAAACGCATCACTTGCAATATGAAAACTCTGGACTTGCAAACATCAAAATATTAAAAAAATGGCAGAAGCAGAATATGATGCAGAGAAGTGAAGAACAGTAAAATGGATATCGATTAAAAACCTCTAGAGGGCAGAAATTACAAAAGAATGGGAAAGAAAAAGGGGACACATGCTGCGAGACTTTTTACTGAAAGTTTGTTGTGTTCACTAAGGTACCAGCTCCAGGGCGATTGTAGAGATGGGACAAGAATGTCCTTGGTTGTTGTTTTTTTTTCTCTTTGCTGGTCCTTCTATGTCTTCCTTTCTTCCCCTCAAGTCCCCTCTTAAATATTTCTTCTGCAGAGACATATGGGTTACCTAAATGTAAAAACTGTCACATTGTTATTCTCTCCCAATAGCATTAACGTGTTTATTTTATAGTATTTACCACAATTGGTTATTGTTGTGTATGCCCTCGAGCAGAAACTGACCCCTCAGTGGGTTTCCAGAGCCAGTAAATCATGGGAGAGGAGATTGTCTATTTCTTCTTCTGCAGAGAAGCTGGTGGATTTGAACCATGTGTCTCTGAGTTTTCAGCACAGCTTCTTACCACCATGACACCAGAACTCCCTCCATAATTAGTAATTGCATCTTAATTTGAATGGTGTGGAGGAGTGTGCGTGCGTTTGTGTGTACGTGTAAATGCATAGTTTTCATAGAACAGCACTTTTTACAGGTGCAGCATTTCTGTATGTTGACGTTGGATCTCTTGAATACGTGGTTAATGACCACAGGCTGTGTTTTTTAGCGTTCTCTATGAGTCAGATTTCCTCAGGGAAGAGACTCTGCACTAAGAAGGTGGAAAGGGCCAGCTGAGGCTCTGGTCCTTAAGGAAACATTGGTTTTCCCCCGCTGTTCTTGGTGGTCTTTTCTTCTCAGATTCAGCTTTTTTTTTTTTGGCTTTTCACCTTTAGAATCATAGTGTTTGAAGAACTATGATTAGGGCAAAGGACCATGGAAAAGAGGCCAAGAAATCCATTAGTCTTGCTTTTAGTATTATTCTTAAGCCTTGCCAGTGATCTAGGCAAAAGGGATTCTGAAAGCTTAGTATAAACAAATCCAACTTAGAGACGTGAAGGCTTAGAGATGAGGCCATTGATAGTGACAAAAATGTATATTCCTTGTCTGAATCTTCTATCTTCTTTTAAATCATATTGTGCTTTAAAAAGAATATGTTGGAGAATCAAGTATTTTGAAATGAAATATGTAAGAGTTCCAGAAAGCCTAAAAGTGAGATTATTCACATCATCTAGGTATCTGAATAGAGACAATATTTAGTAACTCATATACAGCCACCAAGTTAATAAGTGGAACGCCAGGAATTGTGATTCTGTTAGGACACAAAATATGTGGCCTGTATATAACAATAATTTATTTACCGAAGAAAGCAATGGTAGTTATGGGGAAGATAGCCTTTTATAGGCTGCATTTTTCACTATTTTATTGGATTTCAAAGGAAGAAGCAAGCCTTGAAGAATCATTTGTAAGACAGAACTTTTTGTAACAGATGGGATTTTGAACTTAAGAAAAAAAAAAGGCTTTTGAAGGCAGTGGAAGAATATAGGGTCAAGTTAGGGCCTAAAGTCCCGAGTGAGAGTGAGTTCTTCCTTACTTGCCCCTTCAGCAAAGTTATAAGTTGAGGCTGCCTTGAAGTACAGTAAACACATACACTGAATTGCTTTAAGTGTCATTTCCTTTCTTTCATCTTTTAATAATGTTATAGAAAAATATGAATTTTAATAGCTAATAAACAACAGGAGCTCAAAGTGTTTCGTAATCTGGCTTGGCAGAAGACTGACAGGATTGTTACAACCTAAATGTTTCTTTTGGTGAGTAATAGCTTATAGTAAATGTTCTTTTGAAGTCTTATTTTAGAAGATTCTTAAATTAAATCCTCGGGAATCAGAAAAATACACATGCAGACTGTTACAAAAAGAAGATGACTGAATTTTGGTAGAATTTATTTATTTTTTTTTTACATCTGTTTCCTTTTCATACTTCATCAAGATTTCTGAGAATTTCGCTCCTGACGCGAATTGTATTCCTTTCTTTACAAATCAAATGTGTAAGGAAAGGATCTCACTGAACCTTGCTTAAAGTGTAATAAAATCGACCGAAAGAAAGTCAAAAGTTCACTTGTGCAAAATATGAATAATGTTACAAAAGAGAATAATATTCATCCTAGCTCTTCTTACAAATGCTCCTGAAAGAATTTATGACTCAAGTGAAGGAGTACTCTGGTGGGATGCAGTTCTGTAAGCTAAGATGTAACGGACTCTAAGAACATTCATTACTGCTTGACTGAAATGGAACCTTTTTCAAACTATCACCCTACAAATGAGAAATATGTTGGCAGGAAGAAAAAAAAAATAGTTACCATTAAATTTGTAGGATGAAATGAAATAAGGTCAAGCTATTTGGATTATCATTTATGTTCTATCTGATCTACTGCATATTTTCTGATAATTTATCAGTGCAGTCTGGCTACATACATATCAACAACGACATTAAATTAAGACCTGTATTCATTTGATGGTGCAGTTTTAGTTCTCTTTTAGAAATGCTATTTAATGACTACCCTGCAGAATGTTCTTTTCCAACGCTGCCAATATTTTTAAGCATCGTCCTACATCAAATATGGACTAGCTTGATATTTATTTACTGGTTGGTACTTCATAAAAAGGGAGGACACCTGTATGATTTAAGTTTTTTAATCAGCATAAGGGATAGGAATCTAAATCTATTAACTAAGGAAAAATACTTTCATAGCTAAATTAATATATATGTCACCCAAAAGTATTGTCTCAGCTTTACCCTAGGTTGTTGTTCATTATAGGATTCAGATATATGGTCTATTTGTGTAGGGGGCCCAGAGGAAGCTACAAGATCTAAGAACCGAGGATATTATTGAGGGAGGAGCTGAAAGGATGTCAATGATCCTTATACTGCATGGAAAGAATGCAAAACCAATTCTATTACTAGTTCCCTTGTGTTCATAGGGGACCAACTCTGTTTATTATTAGAAACCACGGTTTGATTTTGCTTTTGATCCTGAATCTTTCTTTATCCCTAAGTCTTAGAGGATTTTCTGCAATTAAAAAAAATTTAAAAAAAAGAAAATTAAGACTCCCTCCTCCCTCACTTATCTCAACATACTAAAACTTTAGGACACAAGTCATTATTGCTTTAACAGCCTAAGGGTGGGGGATAGCATTAGAATAAAGAATAAATTTGTCACTTCTACACAAAATATAGTTTGACTGGAATAGTGAGAGTTTTAAAGACATACTGTAACTCTGTCACCTGGAATGCTGTGGTATATAACTTTTGGAATGTCAAAAAAATAAATCCAGATACTTTATTTAAAAGGATCAAGGGCAGGAAAGACACTCTTCTGGGAGGGAGAAATTCTGACCATAAGTGCTGCAAGCCTCTGAAGTGCTAGACAAAATGAAGGTTGTTCACTTTTATAGAGTGGAGTGAATAAAAAGAGTCTGGTGTGAGGAATTGAATTGAAAGTGTGACCATCTGTGACTCTTATTTAAACTGGTTACTGTTGCATCTATTTGGACTCACAGTAAATTTATGTGTGTCCCCCAGATGACAACTATTTTCCATAAAGTTTTGATGTCTATTAAAAAAAATCATCAGACCTTTCTGTGTTTCTGGATACACTAAAATTTACAACAATTTGATTAGTCAAGCAGGTTAATTCTACTGCACAGAGATACTAAGTCTTGTCTAAGCATAAGAGTATATATGAAAGTTTGGTTTTTCTTACTTAGTTAAGATTTACAACACAAGGGTGGAGAAGTTTCATAATCTCCAATGTTTTCCAATAGCAAAAGGTTAAGAAAATAGTCATCATTGCCTAGGACGGCTTTGGGGATGAGAAGAGTCTTTACAAGCAGCACAGTGCATAACTGATTACACTGCTCATCAAAAGACCACAGATCTCCATTGCTCTGAGCTCATTCTTCATGATGGGAGCGTCTTCCACTTAATTTAAATCGTCTTGGAAACCCAATGGAGTGTCACGCTGAGTTACAATATACTTGATGGCATTAAATTGTTGCTGTTTTCAAGATCTCCTAAATACAAGTGGTTTCTATATCTAGAAGAATCCATGACATTTGTTCAAACTAAAATCATATTGACCAAGTAATTGAAATAAATTGAAATTTGTTGAGTACATGATTTTTTTGCAGATCAGGATAACATTTCATTTTTGTTGTGGTGGTAGTGTTGATTGCTGTCGACTTGAGAACAACTCATGGCAATCCTATGAACAAAAGGCCTGAAGCCTTTCTATAATTATCATCATTTATCAAAGTTCATAGAGTTTCCACAGGCATGTTGTTTAGGAAGTAGATGCCACCCCTGCTTCTAACATTTCATCTAGAGTATCAAAAATATTCTGAAGATGAACTTCAAAACTTATCAAGATTGTTATGCAAAAAGTAAAAATGGAAATGATAAATTTGTAGTGAGAAAAGATTATCATACAAGATTTTCTACATCTTCTTCAGTTAAAATTGTTGATTTATCCTAAACATACTTCCCAGTCCAACCTTTTGAAACTATTTCTCAAAACTTATAAAAAACTTCAAAACCATGTTGGCCAAAGAATGTTAGTTTTCCTGGTTCATCTAAACTACTGTTCAACTAATAAAATAGCCTTTAAAGACCAACTTGTCAAGGATTAAGATAAAAAAAAAAGACAATTGTGAGAAGTGGTCTCTGTTAGCTACCCAGAATTGCATACATGCCAGAACTCTGCATTCCAAGAGGGTGAAAATGCCTTCCTCATATTTCCAACAATGACACTTTTGCCTTGAAAATATAGTTATTTCCGAAGAAGCACTAGAAGGGTCCGGCAGATACAGTGCTTAACAGATGCTGACGTGTATACTGAACATATGATGCCTGAGATGGTGGTTCTGAGACCTAATTGGTAAGTACTTTGTGGATGGAAGGTTCTTATTGGAAAACAATAAAGGAGAAAAAGGAGATTTGTAAGAGTATGGAGTTCCGATGAGGAACAATAAAATACCAAAATAAATAGGGAAAAATCACCCCGCCTGTTCATGAATAGGAAGACTCATTATAGTGAAAATGGCAATCACATCAAAAGCCATCAACATGTTTAACAAAATCCCAATACAGATAGAAAATTCACTTTTCGAGGAGCTTGAAAAAACATTTTTCAAGTTCATCTGGAGGGGAAAGAGACAGCAGATGAACAAAGCACTTCGGGGAGGGGGGGACAAACAAACAAACAAACAATTAAGTGGGAGGCATCACACTCTCTGATCTCAAAACCTACATGGAAAAGAATCAAGGAACCAGAAATTAACTCAGCTGTCTATAGTCATTCCAATCTGGACTCTACCACTACGACTATAACTACTTGCATTCCTCTACTGTTCATTGGGTTTCCAGAGGCTTGTTATTTAAGAAGTGGATGGACAACTGCCTCCTAGTCTGTCTGAATCTGGTTCAGATCTTCTGTTCATAGGGTCACTGTGAGTTGTGTTCAACTCGATGGGCTATAACAACAACTTGCAGAAAGCTGAAGCAAAATCCACATCTCACACCATACACAAAAATCAATTCAACATGGAACAGAAATCTAGGGATAAAACTCATACAATAAAGATCATAAGAATCAAAATGTAACCAGCTTTGGAAGGTCTAACCTATGGTATGAGTCTAACAATTCAGCCAGAACAGAAATCTAGGGATAAAGATCATAAGAAACAAAATGGGACCAGCTTTAGAAGGCCTAGCCTGTGGTGTGAGTCTGACAAAACAGCCAGAAATGCACAACCAGGACAGGATGACACCAATGAATGGGACCTTCCAAAGATTAAGTCTCTGTGCACAAAGAAACTATCTCCAATAGAGTGAAAAGAAAATCTACTGCGTGGGGAAAAAAAAAAAAAGCCCAAAAACCAAACATTTGACACTGCCATCTTAGACAGGCGTCTCATAACAAAAGTTCATAGAATACTATAGGGCCTCCACAAGAAAAAGACTGTTAACTCGATTACAAAATGGGCAAACAACATAAAAAGAATTTTCACAGAGGAAGACATTCAGATGGCCAATAGATAGATGAAGAAATGCTCAAATCCAGAGATAATAAAAGAGATGTAAATAAAAATTACAATGAAGATACCATCTCACCCCAGTAGCAGTGACAAAGTTTAATCGGAAAATAAGCATTATTGCTTATTCCTTGTTGGAGAGAATGTGGAGGGACTGGAACTCTCATATACGGATGGTGGGATTGTAAAATGGTACAACTCAATGGCACCTAACAACAATAACACTGCATTTGGACTTTGAAGTTCCTTAGCAATAAGATAAGAAGATATTTTGTTTGTTAAAGCCATCAACTAATGATATCTCTGTTACTACATCACTAGGTATCTAAAACAGAATAATTGTCGAGTAACTAGCCATTTGTCATACTCATAATAAAATCCATAGATGTTGGTATGACAAGCTGTGTAGCTCTCTTTATGTATATTTTATCCTCAATCAGTTCTGCAGTGAATATTTTTAAAATAAGGGGAGGGAAATATGATTTATGTAAACAAAAACACTTGCGGTATCTGAAAGAGTAAATTTGTCTTTGTTAATTGTGTAAGTATCTATGTAAAAGATAACATAATATTTCTCTTTTTTGGCTTAAATACAAATTCTGTAATGGATAATCAACCTTAGAATTGTAGGGACACACCAGCATGAAGGAAAATATGAGTACTGAATAAATTAGGCCCAATTCAGAACTAGTAAGACTATAATTGTAAGGATTGAGATTGAACTCAAATTCCCTTTAGTATTTTTACAGTAGTTTGGAAATTTGCTGCCTTCTTCAACGATTAAGTCTATTTTTCTCAAGTACCAACCTACAATGAACATTAACCTTTATAAATTTTCAAATAAAAATTACTCTTGAGCTTTGCTTTAATTATTTTTTCTGCAATGGTTAGAGAAACAACTATAAAGGTTGTTTATTGTTGTTGTTATGTGCTATCAAGTCATTTGCGACTCCTAGCTACCCTCTGTGCAACAGCCCTAAACCCTGCTCTAGCCTGTGCCAATCTCACTGCCTCTGACACACCATCCCAATTACCCCAGTCACTGAATCAATCCATCTCATAGAGGGTCTTCCCCTCTTGCGCCGTCCCTCCTCCCTCCCAAGCATGATGTCCTTCTCCAAGGACCTGGCCCTCCTTGCAACATGCCCAAAGTATGTCAGACGAAGCCCCGTCAAGGAGTTTCTTGGCTTAATCCTCTCCAGGTTGAATCTGTTTGTTTTCTTGGCAGTCCATGGTACATTCAATACTCTTCTCCAGCACCACAGCTAAAAGGCATCAATTATCCTTCTGTCCTCCCTAGTCATTTTCCAACTCTCTGATGCATAACAAGTGATTGCAAAGACCATGGCCTTTATCAGGCACACCTTAGTCTCCAGAGAGACACCATTGCTCTTGAATACTTTAGAGAGGTCCTTAACAGTAGACTTTCCCATCGCAATAAGTTTGTTTGTTGTTT
>NW_006399754.1:26976002-26982115 GCF_000299155.1 Elephantulus edwardii
TAAACAAAGCCGCGATAAACATGGGTATACATATATCTACTTGGATGTCATTTATGGTCTCTTTAGGATATATTCCCAGTAGTGGAATTGCTGGGTCAAATGGTATCTTTATTTGCAACTATAAGTTGTTTTTTTTGTTGTTGTTGTTGTTGCAGTGCAGCTTCTTGCCACTAGGCCACCAGAGCTCCCGTGTTACCTAAGTTTTAAGGCAAAATTTTTGTATTCTCTTCAGGAAAACCTTTATTCTTACTTCTCTTTAGTCACTTGTAAATGTACTTTTTAATTATTGCCAAGGAGTAAAATGTTTTCTGTTAAAATTAAAGAAGTATATTGAAAGAATAGAATGATTTGAACTAAGGGAGTAAAACATTTCAAACTGAAACTAATGTAATGAATAAATAATATTGAAACATAATATCCTGTAGGCAGGATATGTAAATAACATATTGATATTATTAAGTCTCCAAACATCAAAATAGTAGTAAAATTCCACAGGTAAACTATGGAAGCTGTTAGCCAAAGGCCACAGTTGGAAACCATTGGCAGCTCCGTAGAAGAGGCAGGAGAGGTCTCTTCCTGTGATGATTTTATCCTGAGAAGACTAATGGCAGGTTATTCTGAGCCAAAATGAACTCAATGGCACTGAATTTTTGTTTTGATTTTGATATATTGTATGACTCCATTATAACAAAAATCTTGCCTTTGAAAACTCACCAGAGGATCAGCTATGGGTCATGTCCGACATGACAATACACACCACCACCACCACCACTACCGCCAAACACATATTAAGATCAGTGAAGAGATGGGCAATACATGAGGGAGTGGTCAGCACAGTATCACTAAAAAAGACCCAGAGAGGCACCCACAAACACAATCAAAGGTTAAAAGATTACACACACAATCCTGCAATATAAGCACTAATAAACACTAGTCTAAAAGTGGTTATATAGATAGTCAAGATGAACAGATATGAATGGATGAAAGAGTCTGCATACATGATCATCTGTAGGTTTGGCATACAGTATTTCTACAGTCATATTTGTAAATATTGTAAACAACATTCAGGTATATAATAAAACCAGTAGGGATAAAATTTTTGAAATAAAAATGAAGAAAATAAGTTTTGATGTTGATGCTAGGATAAAAATAAAATTATGATCAAGTTAGTAAATTAAAAAAAACAATAGAATTAAGATTATTGTATAAGTTTGTTGTCTACTGTCAAACAAAAGAGGAAATCATAACATAATTTTCAAGTTTTTTACTGGTTTCGCATATAATCATTCCTCTGCATCATGTTTTGTACATGTGCATTGTGTTTGCCATTTTTTCCCTTCCCCTTATGCACTCCTCTTCCCCCTTTGTACAGTTATACACATCTAAGTAGTTATCCTTCTATTTTTACAATAATTGTCATATGTAGGCTTTGTCTTTATGAGATTCAGTTCACTCATTATAATGCTCTCCAGCCTTTCCAGTGTTATATAGTATTCTTCAAAATCATTGTTCCCGAGGGCTGCATTAGTTTTCCATCATATGAATGTACCAACATTTCTCAGTACATTGGTTTGCTGATGGACATTTGAGTTGTTTTCATTTTCTTGCTGTTGTGAATAACACTGCTATTTATAGAAATCTGTTTGTGTTTCAGTTCTATCTCTCTTGGGGTATATCCCTAGCCGTGAAATAGTTGAGTCATATGGGATTTCTGTGTTCACCTTTTTGAGGAAATGCCAAACAGCTTTCTAGAGTGCTTGTACCATTTTACAATCTCACCAACAGGGCATGAGAGTTCCAGCCTTTCCACATTCCTCTCCAATATCTATTGCTTACTGTCCTGTCACACTTTGCCCCTGCTACTGGGATGGATCTTTGATCCACCTTGAATTGATTTTCTGTATGGTGTAAATTGTGGATCCTGCTGCAGCTTTCTGCAGGTAGAAGTCCAGTTTGTCACCACCTTTTATTGAAAAGGTTGCCATTTCCCCATTTATTATATTTTGTTTCCTTGTCGAACTCCAGCTGACTGAAGGTAGATGGGTTAATTTCTTGGTTCTAGATACTATTCTATTGGTCTATGTGTTACAGAATGTTTTATATAATCATTCATAAGTGTTGTGTTTCATTAATGTACCTTTTTTACACATTCATTATATTATGCATTATATCTTATGTGAATAATTGTCATTGCTCTAGCATAGTTCAATCCACCAGTAGCTCCATGGGAGAAGAATGGAGTCTCCTCACATACAATTTATTCTTAACCTAGTTTCCCCTCATTTCCCTTTTGAACATTTTTACATATCTTGCTCATTTATCCTCTTATTATCACAATAAGGCCTTATGTAATATTTGCCTTTATGTGACTGAGATATTGCACACAGTAAAATATTCTCTAGTCTCTGTCAATCTATAGACTATTTTATGAAGTCATTGTTCCTTAGCTCTACATAGTGTTGCATTGTATTAATGTACCACATTTCTCAATCCATTCATTTGTTGATGGACATTTGGGCTGTTTCCGTATTCTTGCTTTTGTGAATAACAACGCTATGAGCTTGCCTCCATTCAGATCTTATTTTCTTGAGATCTATTTCTAGCAGTGGAGTAACTAGGTCATACGGGGTTTCTACATTCCAGATTTTTGAGGAAAGGTCAAATTGCTGTCCGTAGGAGTTGTGGCATTTTCGAGTCCAGCCAGCAGTGCCTAAGAGTCCCAGTCTCTACATCTTCTGCAATAGCTATTATTTGCTTTGTTGTTAAACTTTGATAGCGCCACTGATGTGAGATAGTATTTCATTGTTGTTTTGAATCACACCTCTGATTGCTAGTGCTTTTGAACCTTTTCTTATGTATCTGTTGACTGTTTTAATGACCTGCTTTGTGAAAAGTCTTTTTATGTCCTTTGCCCATTTTATGATTGGGTTATCAGTGTTTTTTCTTATGGAGGCCCTGTAATATGCTGTAATTAAAAGGGCTGAACTCATTTGGCATTTCTTAAGCTGAAAGAACTGAAAAACGAATTCAAGCTTTTAGTGCAATACTTAAGGATGCTTTGGGTAGGATATGAAATGATACAGGAGGCATTAAAGAAAGGTAGAATATACAGAGTCACTGTAACAAAAGGAGTTGGCTGACACAGAAGAATTTCATCAAACAACATATGAGCAAGAGCCTGTGTGATGAAGGAAGAAGTTCAAGCTGCTCGGAAAGAATTGGAAAAAAACCAAAACAAAACCAAAAAACCAAGGCCCCAGGAATTGACAGCATACCAATTGACATATTTCAACAAATGGATGCTGTACTGGGTGTGCTCACCAAGAAGTCAGAAGGACAGTCACCTGACCAACTGCCTGGAAGAAGTCCCTACTTTTTCTCATTCTAAAGAAAGGTGACCTAACAGAGTATAGAAATTATCAAATAAAATATCAAATAATTATCAAAAATATCAGATAATATTATCACATACAAGCAAGAATTTGCTGAAAACTATCCAAAAATGACTGGGATATCAAATTAACAGAGAACTGCCAGATGTGTAGTCTGGATTTAGAAGAGGTTGTGGAACTAGAGATCTTATAGTTAGTGTTACAGGGATCTTGGCAGAGAGCAGAGTACCAGAGGAATGCCTGTGTTGTTTTGATTATGCAAAAGCATTTGACTATGTGAATCAAAACAAACTGGTTAACTCTGAGGGAAATGGGAATTCTAGAGCATTTGATTGTGCTTATTCAAAACCTATACATGGATCAGGAGGCAGTCATCAAACAGAACAAGGAAACACTGTATGGTTCAAAACCAGGAAGTATGTATGCCAGGGCTGTGTCCTATCTCCATACCTTTTCAATCTATATGTGAAACAGATCATCCAAGATGCTGGAGCTATCAGCAGCATCATGAGAGACAGTGAAGATATTTAGATTGTTAACAGCTTTAGTTTGCTTGGCCCCACAATCAACCCTCTTGGTACCAGCAGCCAGGAAATCAAAAGACAAGTTGCATTGGGAAAGTCTGCTGTCAGGGACCTCTCCTGAGTACTGAAGAATAAGGATTTCAGTCTGGAGACTAGGTGCACCTGACCCAGGCCATGTTTTTTACTATTACTTGCTCTGCATCAGAAAACTGGGAAATGACTAGGGTTGATAGAAGGAGAAACGATACCTTTGAGCTATGATGCCAGAGAGGAGTATTGACTATATCTTGGACTGTTCGGGGAACCAACAGGTTTGTCAAGAAAGGGTGAAACGAGGCTGCTCCTTGGAGTCAAGAATTTTGAAGCTCTGTCTGACATACTTTGGACATGTTGCAAGGAGGGACTAGTCCTTGGAAAGGGACAGCATACTTGGGAGGATGGAGGCACAGCAAAAGAGAGGAAGACCCTCGATGAGATGGAGTGATTCAGAAACTGGCATAATGGGTGTAGGTGTGTCAGAGACAGTGAGGTTGGCTGGCTCAGAATAGAGCAGGGTTCAGAGCTGTTGTACGGTAACTTGAGACCCAAGTACCTTGATGACCTCTACAACATTAACAACAGCAAAACTTGACTTATGAGACCCTTGTCTTAAAGAGTGTTGAGAAATGTTTGTTGATTTTTACGCCCCAAATCTGTAGGCTTTCACCCTTTGGGGAAAGTTTTTCATGTACACAGGGATTTTATTTTAAGAACGGACCATTCCTCGATTTTTTTCTTCTCCAGATTGGGCATTTTTGGCTGTCTTTTCAAATCTATTTATGCTGTAAGACAGGGCTTCTAATTCTGATCTGTTTTTGTCTCATGACCTCTATGACTTTGGGTTTTACCTGTGGGTCTCTGATATACTTTGGACTGGTGTTTTTGTGTGGTGCGAGATGTGGTTCCTGTTTTCGTTTTCTGCAGGTAGACGTTCAGTTTTGCCAACACCATTGTTAAAATGACAGGGTAATGATGGGCAAGGTCCAATTGCGATTGATTTTATAAACCATAATACATGAGAATGATTGTATGAAACACAATGTGAATGAAGAATAGTGTGAAACATAATGTAGATAAAATTTGTAAGCAAAGCAATTTTTTAAAAAAGTAATGTAAAAACAAAACAGGCTGTGGTTTCCCTGTTTAATGGGCTTTATTGCCTTGACAAATATCAGTTGTCCTTAGGTCCATGGGTTGGATTCAGAATTCTTGATTTTATGCCATTGATCTGTATGTCTTCTGTCCTCATATCATTAGCTTGCTATTTTGATTACTACAGATATACTAAGGCTTTGAGATAAGGATGTGAGATGAGGTAAACTTCCTCTTTTTGTTTTTCAGAAGAGCTTGGTTTCTTCTGGGTCTCTTTTCTTTTCAAGTGAAACTGGAAATTGCCTTTTCTATCTCCTTGAGGAATGACTTTGTTCTCTGTATTGGGAGTGCATGGAACCTATAGATTGCCTTTGGTGGCATTGTCATGCTCTCTATGTTCAATCCTCTTATCTGAACAGGGGACATTTTTTCCATTTACTTAGCTATGATATTGTTTCTTGCAGTTTCCTTTATAAAGATATATTGTGTGTAGGTTAGCTTGTTGTTGTTTTTATTGTGTACATAGATAGCTGACCCTCTGGCAGGTTTTCTGAAGCAGTTAGTCACATGCCTATCTTTCTTCCTCAGAGCATCTGGTGGATTTGAACCAAGTATCTTCAGGATTGCAGCACACGCTTCTTATCACTAAATTATCAGAGTTCCCTAGTTAAATTTAGTCCCAAGTATTTTATATCATCACTGGCTATTACAAATGGTATTGTTTTTCTAGGTACCTTTTATATGCTTTCTTTTTTCTGATAGATAAATTCAGCTGAATTTTGTATGTTTATCTTATATCCTGTTGTTGTTGTTGTTGTGTGCCGTCAAGTCATTTCCGACTCATAGCGACCCTATGCACAACAGCCCTAAACCCTGCTCTATCCAGCGCCAACTGCACCACCTCTGATACACCCATCCCGATTACCCCAGTCACCGAATCAATCCATCTCATAGGAGGTCTTCCCATCCTGCGCTGTCCCTCCACCCTCCCAAGCATGATGTCCCTCTCCAAGGACCCGTCCCTCCTGGCAACATGTCCAAAGTATGTCAGACGAAGCCCCAGAAT
>NW_006399754.1:26984610-27000639 GCF_000299155.1 Elephantulus edwardii
TGTTCAGATTTAGAGGAGTATCTGACAGACAGCAATTTGTGGAGCAGTTAAAGATAAATCCCTTATTGTGGGGGTAAGCGTTAGTTAAAGTGTTGACCCCCCTCTTAGCCCAGTGCCTTGACCCACTTACTTCCAAGCTCCACCCTCCACCCGGATAACCCTTCTCATCTATCAAGTCCCTTCAGAAAATATCTTCCATTGTCCAACCCATAATCTGACAGTTTGTATCTTAAGCTTTCTGGGACAATCTAATATAGTAGTGTTCTCCATCTAGATTTGTTGTTACTGTTACTTTTTGAGTCTCTGGGGTTTTCTGTGTGCGTTATCATGTCATCAGCCTATGGTGACTGTTTCACTGCCACCAATTTGGATGCCTCTCATTTTCTTCTCTTGCCTTATTGACACAGCTAAACTTCCAATACAACAAAACAACAAACTTCCAATACAATATTGAACAAAAATGGTGGCAGTGTGCAGCTTTGCCTGTCCCTATTTGAAAAAAGGAAAGTCTTTAATCTTTCTCCACCGAGAATGATACTGTCTTCATTTTACATATATACTTCTCACTATGTTGAGGAGATTCCCCTCTACACTTCTTTTGCCAAATGTTTTAATCAGAAAGGGGTGTTGGATTTTTTTTTAATAGCTTTTCCTGCACCAATTGGTAGACTCATATGCTTCTTGTTCTTTGCTTTATTAATGTAATGAATTACATTATATCTTTTTCTTATGTTGAATCATCTCTGCATATAATTTTGAAATCTTGGCTAGGATTTTGTCAAGGAACTTTACATTGATGCTCATGAGAGACACTGGTTTATAGTTCTCTTTTTTGTTGATATTCTTGCCTGCTTTTGGTATTGGGGCTAATGCTTGTTTCATATAATGACTCTGGGAGTGTTCCTTCTTTTTGTATTTTTTTAAAATAACTTAAATAGAATTGGGGGGCTTTTTATGACCTCCTCAATTTCTTCTTTTGTGACACATCTGTTAAAGTATTATAAATCTTTCTGTGTCAACCTTTTTCAAAAAGTAGGATTCTAGGCCCATTTCCTCTAGGTTTTCAAGTTTATCAGAGTATAACATTTTATAATATTTAGTTCTTATTGATTTAAAATCAGATGATTCTGTTGTGTTATTATATCTTTAATTTTTTATTCAAATTACTTGTATCTTCTCTTTTTGTTCTTTTGTTAAATTTTTCAGTGGTTTTATTTTATGAACCCTTGTGAAGAACTAGCTCCTAATTTTGTCAGTGTTTTCAGTCTTTTTTGTGTGTGTTTTCTATCCCTTTGATTTCAGTCTTTATCCTTATATTTCCTTTCTTCTAGGGGCTATCGGTTTATTCTGATTTTGGGGGGATATTTGTTTCCACTTTCTGGAGGTGTTAAGTAGCTTATTTTGCTCCTTTATTGGTTTTTTTTTATGTGTTTGCTTATTGCTGTAAATTGACTTCTGAGGATTGCCTTGGCTATGACCTAGAGGTTTTAATGATGTATTTTCATTCATTTTAAATTCTTGTTTCTTCTATAACCGAGTCAAGCTCAACCAAAGTGTTATTTAGCTTCCATGCTAGTGCGTTTATTATTGTTTTTTTATGTTTTTAAAAATCCTCTTGTTGATTTCTATATTTATGACATTATGGTCTGAGAAGACACTTTGTACTATTTCAATGCTTTTGGTTTTATTTTTTTAATTTTTTTGTGTCTTAGTATGTGTCCAATTTTGGAAAATGTATCATACACTTGAGAAGTAAATAAATAGAGTTTTTGTTGAGAGAAGTTCCCTGAATAAGTCTATGATGTTGAATTGGCTGATTTTATAATTTAGCTGACATGTTGGTTTTTTTTGGTTCTTTTGAGTTATTCTGTATTTTGGTTAGAATGATACATAGAAGTCTCCTACTACACTTGCCCTGCCAATTTCTATCCTCAATTCTGTTAACTATGGAATAATACACTTTTAACTTAAAGTCAATGCCTCTGGAAACTCTATGAACTTTGAGAAATGATAGTTACAGAAAGGTTTCAGGTCTTTTTTGTTCATAGGGTCACTATGAGTTGTGCTTGACACGATGACAGTCCACAACAACAAAGAAAATCAGGATCTTTTCTTGATTTGACAATGTGTTTAATGTAACTTAAAACACATCAAAGTAACCTTTTTAGTACTTTTTTCTTTATAAAACAGAAATAAACATTTGCAGTTTTTCATGAAGTTCTAAAGTTGCAAGGCTTTTACCATTGGTCTACTATAAAGAATGCTTAGGTTATTTAACCAAAGATCCTTAAGGTAAAACTTCGCTTTTTCAAAGCTACTTGGTTGTTTTTTAACTCATTAATTTATTCTAATGAGATATCAGACCCCTTGCCTTTGATGCAGATTATATAAAAAATCAATTTCTCTTTGACTCAGTAATTAAAGGAAATTTTGTAATCTTAACAGTAAGAACTCAACTCTGCTCTTTGGCCTTAAAGCTTTTAAAAATTCTCATAAATTAACTCATGAAACTTTTATCCAGATAGATAAAAACTTTGACCATATCAAATGCATTCCCTTTTTAATAAACTTTTAAATACTTTTCTTTTGATGCAACTCTCTTATATCACAACTATGTAAGTTGCAATAATGCACATATAATCAGTTCTAGCAGAGAAAAATCGACCGATTTTTTTTCCCCTTAAAGATTTATAGGTTCAGTATCATGATAGAGGGCAGCTATAAGTAGGGACCTATTTTATAACAATGATTTGATTTTAGATTTTGTGTAAAAAGTTTATGAATCAGAATACTAGCTCAGTACCAAATACATTACCAAAGAGTTTGGAAATAGTTTTAAACCAATAAATTGTAAAATAGAATTACTATTGAAATAAATTTTGTATACTTAGTGTATGATTTCATTCAAACATTTTCTGTTTTATTGCAGGTGTGTCTTATTGTGATTTCAATGTTTTTGCTTCTTAGACTTACTCTAGGGATCTCTGGTGATTTAGTCTAGAGGAAGTTGCATCACTAACCAAAGAGCCTGGCTTCTCTGGTGGTTCAAATTCATCAGCCCTATCTTGGGAGAAAGACTATCTCCTCCTGTACAATTTACAATTTTGGAAATTTATTTGAGGGTCAGCTATGGCAAGGAAAGAACTCTGCAATAGAGAAAATGTGTTTGCAGTTCTTTTGTAATGGAGATCTACCCCATTTCTAACAATTGAAAGACAAAAGGAGCTCTGGTGGCCTAGGATACTGAGAATTGCAGTAGGAACCCACCCTCTATGCTTCTCTGGTGTTCAAATCCTCCAGCTACTCCACGAGTAAAAGATGAGTGCTCTCTGCTCTTGTGATTAAAAGCTTGAGAAACCCGATGGTGGGTCAGCTGTGAATCAATTCTGATTTTATGACAATGGGTTTGTATTTTATCGTAACAACAAAGGAGCGCTGTTTAAAATCACTAACTTTGTAGAGAGAGAAGGTAGTCTCCTCCTCTAAAGATTTACAGCCTTGCGAACCCTATACAGGGTCACTATGAATCAAAGTCTACCCAACAACAGTGAGTTCTTTGCTTTACAATAATATGGATTTTTTTTTCACCCTTCTTTTATTTAGTCTTAACATGCCTTCACCTAACTAGTTGGTGTCCTTCCAGGGATAGATCTCATGCCTCGAGGATGTTCTTAAGAGAGAGAAGTGTGGTCGAAATTGAGTATTACTGGAAGAAAAGGAATACAAAAAAGGATATAAAGGAACTGCTACGAGAGGATCAGAGGGAGCAGCAACAAAACTGAAACTCATTACTGTTGAGTCAGACCATCTCAGAGCTGCACTTCCAACAGGCTTCTGAAGCTGTAGATCACAGTAGGGTTTGTGCCCGTCTTTCTCCCATAGCAGGTGGACTCAATGTACCACGGAGGGTCATCCTTTGAGTTGGCCTTGCAGCTCCCTATGACTGTGCCATCGAGGCTCAACTGCCCAGTGCTGATATTTTAGTTACTAGGTTTGTTTTCTGTGTGTTTGTTTTGTTAATTTTTCACAGTTAGTTTAGACTGTATCCTGCACAGAGCAATCTTAATTATGACTTATCTTCAGGAATTCTCAAGATACCAGATTAAGAAAGGGTTCTATTTTTTTTTTCTGCTCAGTTTGAGAGTCTCTCTGTTCTAGTATAATGTACAGAAAGCTTAATTCTGATTGTTTAAAATAACTTCAGTATAGTCTAATATGTATGTTCCAGTCTATGGCAAGGCTACGCGAAGTCTGAGTTAAGCATGCGTAAGCAAAATTTAAAATTCTTCTCAGCCTACATCCTGGCAAGTCCTTCTTTATAGCAATCAAACTAGATTATAGGAGATTCCTCCACATTAAAAAAATTGAAATAGTTCCAAACAAAATTTAACATGAAATTTTTCTCTGTATTACCAAATAAATGTTTTTCAAATATGCTTTTACAAATATATATGCATATATGAGTATGCTTTTATGAGAGCCTCAATTTTGAGACTTTTACTTTTCATTGTATGTTTAATATTTTTTAATTCTTTAACAGTGGCTTAATAATAAACAAAGGAAACCTAGTTGGTTGGTACACCATCAATTGGACCACTAACAAGAAGACAGAATCACAAATCCACCAACTGTCCTGAAGGAAAAAGATCACTGTCTCTTTCTATAAAAATTTACAGCCTTGGAACCTGATGGAGTATCATCATGATTGTAGAGTTAACCTGACAGCAGTGGGTTTCATTTTGGGTTATATAAAAATACTATAATTCATATTATCATCTTAAATGAAATACAAACCTATTGTATCAGTGGCTTGTTTACATTTATGAACTCACTGATTCTAAGCAATATTAATTTTTTAATTATGAACACTTTTTAAAACTCTGTCTCATACACTTTGGGAATGTGGCCGGGAGGGAGGGACTAGTCCCTGGAAAAGGACATCATACTTAAAAGGATGGAAGGACAGCACAGGAGAGGAAGATCCCAGATGACAAGGGTTGACACAGTAACTGGGGTAATGGGGGTAGGTGTGTCAAATTCAGTGAGATTGGCTCAGGATAGAAAGGGCAGAGTTCAGAGCTATTGTACACAGGGTCACTATGAGTCGCAGGTGACTGGATGGCACATAATAACAAAACGATAAGAAATGACCAGGAAATAAAAAAGAGTACCAAGAATAAAAAGTGCTATTTTTCCTAAGTAAAATCCATATTCTGTGCCCAAGGTATGTAAGAAACATAGGATTCATATGGAATTAATGGTTTGTTTTTCAGAATGGCTGTCCTAGCCATTGGCTTTGCCTTTGTCGTGTGAATGGGAAAGATTATGTGGATAGGGCATGTTAGTCCATCCACAAGGGGCTTAGCTAGTCCCACCGTCAAATTGAGCAGATTCAGCAACAGGACTTGAGAATCTCACCACCAGCAAAGAAGCAGCAGAACATGCAGAGGGCATGCCTTTTAAGGTCAATGACTCTTGCTCTTCTCAGTTTGGGCCTTAAAGGAACAGCGGCAGCCGTAGACAAAGCGGAGAACCAAAGACCTGCCCTGAGATGGAGCTGACCTGGGGCTGTTATTCCATGAAACCAAAGCTAAGAGCATGTGCACAAGCTTGTTAGAAGACTGGAGGGAAGGGTCATAATTGCCAGTACTCAGAGCTTTGTTACACTGATGAAAAGGGGCAAGACTGAGGCTGAGCTGCCTGCAAGCACATTTCGGAAGTTGTCCTGACTGATGTTTTTCTCTCTCAACCTGAAGGATGTCATGCTCAGAAGGGTGGAGGGACAGCACAGGAGAGGAAGCCCCCGGATGATACGGATTGATACAGTAACTGGGGCAATGGGGGTTGGTGTGTTGGAATCAGTGAGACTGGCTCAGGACAGGGCAGGCTTCAGAGCTGCTGTATATGGTTGCTGTGAGTCACAGATTATTCAACAGCACGTAAGAACAGCAACCTGAAATACAGCCTTTTGACTTCTCTAATAGGGTTCTGAGGTCTGTGAGCGGTCACAATGGATTTTGGACCCCGTGGAGCAGTAAAAATGGTGTTAGGATGAGCAGAAATAGGTGCAGACTTTGAAAGACATGTCTGACCTTTTAGAAATTAATTTTGTCTGTGAATGCTGTTGATGGGGAGAGCTCCCCCTAGAGGAGTTGGTGGAGGTCAAGTATAGCTGTCTTCACATAGTCCTTGCTCTTTTTACAATTGATAACACCTTAAAAATGAGTAAATGCATAAAGAAATAAAGTCATTGCATTATTCTAGTTTGACCAACCATATGATACTCAACGGAAACATTACTTTGGAAATAATATTATACTCAAATTGAGGTTAATAACTTTCTGTGATTAACACAACATAACCTATCAGCTCAAATTTATGTTGTTAGTTTTCATTTTATTGATTTGGTAATTATGCTGGTACTTAATTTGTAAATTCCCTTTGGTTTTATATTTAAAAATCCCAAGAAGGTCTTCCAGTTTATACCTAGATTTATGATTTTAAGTACATAATTAATGCTCTACAGCTATTTAAATTGGTCTTATGCTCAGCTATGTTTTATTCACAGTCTTGTAGAGGAACCCATATACTACCCAGACTTGAGAAACTGTGCACTGAAGCAAATACCTACTTTTCCTTCCATATTATTAGGTGTGTTGTTGTTAAGTGCTTTTGAGTCAACTATGACTCATAGCCATGCTCTGAACAACAGATATGAAACCTGTACTATCTTGTGCTATCCTCAACAATCTCTGACATACTCAAGATCATTGCTGCAGTCATTGTGTCAACCCATCAGCTTAAAGGTCTTACTCTCTTTCACAGACCTTCCATCTGCTAACGTGTCAGCTGAACAATGAATGAGGGTGACAGAAGAAAAACTGATTCCTTTGAGCTGTGGTGCTGGTGAGGCATACTGAATATCCCATGGCCTGCCAAAATAACAAACAGATGTCTTGGGAAGAGGACAGTGAGAGTATTCCTTGGAGGCAAAGATGGTGACGCTTCCTCTCTCATACGAAGGACATGTAGCTAAGTGAGCCTATTCCTAGGAAAGGCACATCATGCTTGGTCAGCTTCTTGGTCTATTTCTAGGTTTTGCATGAGCACAATTAATTGTTCTGGAATTCCCATTCTTCACAGCGTGAGCCATAATTTGAAATAATCCATCCATGCAGTCAAATGCCTCTGCATAATGAAACACAAATATTCTTCTGGTATTCTTTCTTTTCAGCCAGGATTCATCTGACATCAGCAATGATATCCCTAGTGCCATGGCCTCTTCCAAATCCAGCTTGAACTTACTGTTTCTGGTATTCTTATTATTATTAGGTGCAGTCGAGTACAACTCATGGTACCCTATAAACAGTAACTCTGAATCATGTCCTGCCCTGTGTCAGTGTCACAATATCTGACACACTTGAACCCATTGCTGCAGTCACTGTCAAACCATCTCATTGAGGGTCTTCCTCTCTTTCATTATCTCTCCACCTTTCTAAGTATGACGTCCTTCTCTAAGGAATAGCCTCTCCTAGCAACATGCCCAAAGTATGTGAGATGAAACCTCAGCATCCTTGCTTCCAAGGAACAATCTGGCTTCCCCCTCTCCAATATATATCCATTAATTCTTTTGGCAGTCCATGTGATATTGAGTACTCTCTTCAGATACCACACCTGAAAGGCACTAATTCTTCTGTCATCATTATTTTGTGCAGCTCTCAGATGCATAGTTTATGATTGAAAATACCATAATCTGAATCATGCAAACCTTATTCCTTAAACTAACAGCATTACTCCTCAGTAATTTGGAGAGATCCTTGAATGCAAACTTTCCCAGAACAATACATCTCCTGATCTCTTGACTGCTTGTGCCAATTGTATTTATTGTAGATCGAAGTAAGATGATGTTATTGACAACTTCATTCTTTTCTCATCTGTCATGATGTCACTTATTGGTCCAGTGGTGAAAATTTTTGGTTTCTTGATGTTGAGATGCAATCCATATTGAAGGCTGCAGTGTTTGATCTCCTGCAAAAAGTATTTCAACTCTTCCTCACTTTCAGCAAGCAAGGTGGGTCATCTGCACAACAAAGGTTACTGATGAGCCTTCCCCCAAGCCTAATGATGCATTACTTTTCATAGATTCTTGCTCCTTAAATAATTTGCTCAAAATAGAGATTGAATAGGTATGGGGAAATGATACAACCCTGATGCACACCTTTCCCAATTTTAAACCATGATATTCTCTGCCTCTATTCACACAACGGCTTCTTTGTCTAAGTATAGGTTTCACATGAGTGGGATTAAGTGTTCTGGATTTACTGTTCTTCTTAATGTTAGCCATAATTTATTATGATCCTGTGGTATTAGCCTAAAAGTGGGATTTAAAAAAAACAAATTATGTTAAGCTCCAACCGATCTCCAGCCACCTTAACTTCAGGCACATGGTCTTGCAAATCATCAACAGCTGTGGAACTAGGATAAGCTAAAGAGTGCTTCTTCATAAAAGTGTAGCTTCTTGAATGATCTGTTCACCATGCAGTTTGGAATGGTATGGAGAACGAATACATTCTTGATGCTCTCTTTTCTTGATTTGGAACCATGCAGTGTTCCTGTGCTCTGTTAGAACAACAGCTTTGCAGTCCAGGTATATATAAGTTTCACATAAGCACATTGTCCTGGTGCTCTGTGATTTCAGTTAAGATCCATCTGATATCAGCAATGATGTTCCTAGTAGCCTTTTCTGTAGCCAGCTTGTGTTTCTGGCTGTTCTCTATGTACTATTTCTGTCTATGTACCATTTTAGTCGTTTCAGTAAGCTTTTGCTTGCATTTTTTTATGAATGATGCCGTTCAATAATTTCCACATTCTGTTGGATCACCTTTTTGGAAAAGAGGATAAACGGGAATTTCTTCTAGTCAGTTGACCAGGTAGCTACCTCCAGATTTCTTGACATAGTCTTGTGAGCATATCTAGTGTTACATCTGTTTGTTTAAATGTGCCCAGTGTGCACCAGTAAAATAACACCATATTTAGGTGTCTTTTTAAAACTCAGAATTTATGGCCTCATATTTCTGGAGGCAACAAGTTAAAAAATTTAGGATAATAGTTTTTTAAGAAGGTCCTTCTGTAGCTCCTTCAACCTCTTTTAGCTGCCAAAAAATCCTTCACTTTCTCAACCTTGAAACAGTGTGCCTAGAACTACGTACAGCCTTTTATCCTTTAATATGCCCTTTTGTGTTGGGAATCCTCACTTAAAGACAGTGTTCAGTTATAAATAGGTTGTTATGTGAAAATTGGCATTATTTGAAAATGGAGGATAACCACAGGTCACAAAACAGAGGAAGACTATGTCTTGCCTAACTGTCAATTTACATAATTGCCAATCTACTGAGAATTATGGTCCAGGCAAGCTGACACTAACATTCACCATCACAACAGACATCACAATTGGCTTAGTATTTTGGCTGCCTCTGAGAAGAATGGGAATCGCAGAATATTTTATTGTGCTTGTGCAAAACCTATACTTAACCCGGAGGCAGTCATCAGAACAGAACAAGGAGACACTGCATGGTTGACAATCGGGAAGGGTGTATACCAGGGTTGTATCCTGTCTCCTTTTCAATCTATATGCAGAACAGATGATATGGGAGCCTGGGATATATGAGGAGGAATGAGGCATAAAGATTGGAGGAAAAGTCACCAACTACCTGCATTATTCAGATGACAAACCCTGTTTGCTGAAATTGAGGAGGACCTGTAGAGCTTGCAGCAAAAGATCAAGGACTGCAGCCTTCAATGTGGATTGAAGCCCAATATGAAGAACACAAAGGTTCTCATCACTGGGCCAATTGGCAGCATCATGATGGATGGTGTAGAGATTGAAATGGCTAACAGCTGTAGTTTGCTTGGCTCCATAGTCAACACTCTTGGTATCAGCAGCCAGAAAATCAAGAGACAAATTGCATTGGGAAAGTCGGCTGTCAGGGACCTCTCCAGAGTACTGAAGAGGAACAACAGTAGTCTGGAGACTAAGGTGTGCCTGATACAGACCATAGTCTTCACAATTACTTGCTACGCATCAGAGAGCTGGACAATGACTAGGGATAATAGAAAAAGAATTGATGCCTTTGACCTGTGGTGCTGAAGTACAGTATTGGACATACCATGGACTGCTAGGAGAACAAATGTTTATCTTGGAGAGGGTGAAACCAAAATGCTCCTTGGAGGCAAGGATTCTGAAGCTCTGCCTGATATACTTTGGACATGTTTCAAGGAGGGACTGGTCCTTTGGAGATGGACATCATGGTTGGAAGGGTGGAGGGACAAAGAAAGAGAGGAAGACCATTGATGAGATAGATTGATACAGTGACTGGGGTAATAAGGGTAGGTGTGTCAGATTCAATAAAGTTGGCACATTATAGAGAAGGTTTAAGGGCTGTTGTACATAGGGTAACTGTGAGTTGCAAGTGACTTGATGGCACATAACAACAACTATTGGGATGAAAAATAATGGGATAATTGGTTTTTTGCTCTTAAATATTATCAGAAATGAAATAGTAAGTGAAGAATGAATACCATTCCTTTTGTAAAGTACTAATCATAAGGGATTAGGTTTAGAACACGGTATATTTGGTAAAGACCCATTAAAATAACAAATCAAACCCAGCTTCCCACAAGATCACATTCACAAGAACAAAATTAGGATTTCAGTATGTACTTATGAGGGTTAATGGGAGAGGGACATAATTAAGTCCAAAACACAGTAAAAACTACTTGTTTTATCTTCCATTCCTATATTTATGTTACTGATACTAATCTGTTTTATTAAGTAGCATATGGACCAGAATGATTGGTACTGATGGTAGAAGTCCAAGTTTCACCGAAAACATTGCGGGGGGTGGAGGGGTTGAAAGGTGACAGAAATGAATCGAATGCCAATGGCGGTATCTCAGCTAAGAGAAGTAGCCGTAGGTATGCTCACTAATGTTTGCCAAAAAGCTGGGAAGACAGCTAACAGGCCAATTGACCTGGAAGATATCCCTATTCTCTCCCATTAAAAATGAAACAAGTAGTGCTCGCTTCGGCAGCACATATACTAAAATTGGAACGATACAGAGAAGATTAGCATGGCCCCTGCGCAAGGATGACACGCAAATTCGTGAAGCGTTCCATATTTTTTTGAAAAACCACACGGAAAGAGAGTACCCATCTTTTTTCCTCAGTGCTGCTAGTGTATTAGAACCACCTACCCTCAAGTTGGTAAAACAGCTCCTTACTCATTTGACTACAAGTGCTCTGTGGGAGAGTTTCTAATTGGATCCTGCCAGTGTAGCATTTCAAATGGATTCCAAAGCTTGTATTTTCTGAAAAACATAATATTCAAATTTTGAAAGAAAATAATTCAACAAAGGATTTTCAGAGAAATAAAAAAAATATATTATCTTTGCCTCACTAAAAAAAAAAAGAAACAAGTAAAATGAGGTCCAACAAAGTAAGGAGATTATTGAGTAATGTCATTAATATCTGTTGCAGGTAAATTCTTGCTGTAGATTATTAAAAAGCATAGATGAACACAGCATCAACCGATGATGTCCAGAAATTGAAGTACTAAATTCAGAAGAGGCCATAGAAGAAGGGGTATCATTGCTGATGGCAGATGAATCTTGCTTGGAATACTATAAAGGTGGTTATTTACCATTTATAGATCATGCAAAGATATTTGAAAATATGATTCATAATAAATTATTAATAACATTGAGAGGAATAAGAACTCCAGAACACTTAGCTGTGCTCACATAAAACCTATCCATATTCCAAGAAGCAGTTGTTCAAGCAGAGCAAGGGGATAGATACCACATTGTTTAAAGTCAGAAAAAGATTTGCCTTAAGGTTTTATATATATATATTTATCCATTGTGTATGTTGAAAAATAATTTGCGAAGCTGTTCCACAAGAAAGAATGGGGCGTCAGGATTAGAGGAAGATGCATTGTCAATCTACCTGATAGAGATGATACAACTTTACCAACAGAAATTGAAGGCTTGAATCAATTCCTAAAAACAGCAAAAAACTACAGCCTTCAATACGAATTAAATCTCAACACTAAGAAAACAGAAGACCTGACCACTAGATCAATAGGCAACATTGTAATTAATGAAGAAAAGATCATAGTTGTCAGTGATTTCATTTGACTTGGATCCACTATCAACATCAATGATAGCATAGATGGAATTAAAGAACTATACAGAACTGGGTACCTCGGAGTTGAGGATAACCTCTAGATCTTAATTTGTAAAGATAAAGACCTTTGTAACACTTGTCTAAGCAGACTAGTATCTAAAAATCGCCAAAAAGACAAAGAGCATGCGAGGCCAAAAACCTGGAGTTTGAGGGTCAGGAAGAAGCTTGCTGCTGAAAATGGTCAAGAAATTATTATAACTGAATAACTGTATCTGTAGTTGTTCCTGAGCCTAAATTATAAACTGTCACTCCTGTAATAATAATTTTAATTATGTGTATGTTCTGTCTATTATATCTGGCTATTACAATGAATTACTGAACCCGCAGGAGAATTAATGGTTTAAGAGGAACAGATAGTGCCAGAGTTGTTAGGAATATTGGAGATAATTAGTCAGAACAGGGCAAGGAAACACTGTAAGCTTCAAAATCAGGAAAGGTATATGCCAGAGATGCATCCTATCTCCATACCTTTTCAATGTACATTCAGGAGGCTGGGCTCTATGAGGATAAATGTGGAATCAGGATTGGAGGTAGACCCATCAACACCTGCATTATGAAGACAACACAACCCTGCTTGCCAAAACTGAGGAGCAGCTGAATTTGTTGCAGAAGATCAAGGACTGTAGGCTTCAATATGGATTGAGGTTCAACATCAAGAAAACAAAGATTCTCACCACCAAACCAATTGGCACCATCATGATAGATGGTGAAGACTGTTAATAGCTTCTCTTTGGCCCCACAATCAACACTCTGGTAACCAGCACTCAGGAAATCAAAAGCTGAATTGCATTGGAAAAGTCTGTTGTCAAGGACCTCTCCAGAGTACTGAAAAAACAGTAGCAGCCTGGAAAACAAAGTACTCCTTATCTAGGCCATGTTGTTGTTGATTGCTTTTGAGTCAAGCACGACTCACAGTGACCTTATGAACAAAAGACCCGAAGCCTTTTTATAACTATCGTAATTTAGCAAAGATCATAGAGTTTCCAGAGGCAAGTTGGTTAGGAAGTGGATGCCACTCTTGCTTCCACACTTGTCTTAAACTGGGAGGTGCATCAAACACTGTCCACCACGTTATGGCACCTGACACCTCGATGGCACAAGGTTCAGCATCACAGCAAACCCACGTTACGTCAGTACAGCATATTGGCAGAAGAATTTTGCACCACTTAGAAGAAAGTTCCTCCAAAACACAATAACAACCAACTTCAAAGACAAAGGCCCTCCTTGAGGTCTTGTTGACTCTAAACAAGGGGCTTAAATAAAAAATAAAAAAACCCAATATGGTATGTTGTTATTTTGTATCGTTGAGTCACCTGAAATGTATAGTGATGCACAGTGATCCTAGGCCATGGTCTTCACAATTACTTGCTGTTCATCAGAGAACTGGACGCTGACTCAGGATAATAGAAGGAGAACTGATGCCTTTGAGCTGTGGTGCTGGAGAAGGTATTGAATATACCATGGGTTGCTAAGAAAATGAGCAAGTTCATCCCGGAGAGGGTTAAACCAAGATTCTCCTGTGAGGCAAGGATTGTGAAGCTCCATCTGACATACTGTGGGCATGTTTCAAGGAGAGACCAGGCTTTGGAGAGGGACATCATGCTTATAAGGGTGCAGGAAGAAGAGAGGAAGAACCTGGATGAGATGGATTGATTCAGTGACTGGGGTAATGGGCATAGGTGAGTCAGAAACAATAAGGCTGGCACGGTATAGAGCAGGGTTCAGAGCTGTTGTACATAGAGTCACTATGAGTTGCAAACAACTTGACAGCATGTAACAACTTCCTAAGTGTCAGCCTTGGTTTTATATTAATGGCTCTCTTTTTTTTGTCTTGTGAATTTGGGAAAGTTTGATTCTGCTGCTACACCATTTTGTGTCATTTTTTTCACACAATATGTATTTGTTTACATAAATTAGGTTGCCATAACACCATAGAAATATGTGCTGGACAAAGTGCATCTAGGGTGCTACTTAGAGCCTGGAATGGTGAAAACTCATCTCATACACTTTGGGCACACAGTTGCCAGTAGTTGGAAAAATATATCATACATGAGGAAGTCAAGTCTCAGCCAAAGAGAGGAAGGTCCTCAAAGAGGTGGCCTGACAGTGAGTTCATCACAGAATCTGGCAAGAGAAGATCAAATTTATAAACTAGGAAAATATTGCAATTTAACAAATATAACCTAAGACACTTTATTTATGTGATATTTAAAATTTAATTTAAATGCCTTTTTAATTGTATGCTGTTATTGTTGTCATGTGCTGTTGAGTCACTTGTGATCCATAGTGACCCACAGTGTGCAACAGCTCTGAATTCTGCTCTATCTTGAGCCAATTTCACGGTCTCTGACACGCCTACACCTATTACCCTGGTCACAGAGTCAATCCATTTCCTCCAGGGTCTTTCTCTCTTGCCCTTTTCCTCCACCCTTCCAAGCATGTTGTCTCTTTCTTTATAAAGACTGGTCCCTCCTGGAAAAAATGCCCAATATATGTCAGATGAAGCTTCAGAATCCTTGCCTCAAAGGAGTAGCCTGATTTTACCTACTCCAGGAAAGGCTTGTTAGTTCTCTTAGCAGCCCACTGTATATTTAATAATCTTTTCCAGCACCACAATTCAAAGGCAATGGCTCTCTGTCTATCATCCTTAGTCATTGTCCAGTTCTCTTATGCATAGTAAGTAATTGCAAAGACCATGGCTTAGATCAGGCACATCTTAGTCTCTAGAATGAAACTGTTGCTCTTCAATATTCTGGAGTACTATTATATAGTACAGCATATTTTATTTCACTTGTTGTTGTTGTTGTTATGTGCCGTGGAGTCGTTTACGACTCATAGCGACCCTATGTACAACAGCCCTAAACCCTGCTCTATCCTGTGCCAATCGCATTGCCTCTGACACACCCATCCCGATTACCCCAGTCACTGAATCAATCCACCTCATAAAGGGTCTTCCCCTCCTGCGCTGTCCCTCCACCCCACCCAGCATGATGTCCCTCTCCAAAGACCTGTCTCTCCTTGCAACATGTCCAAAGTATGTCAGACGAAGCCCCAGAATCCTTGCCTCCAAGGAGTAGCCTGGTTTAACCCTCTCTAGGATGAATCTGTTTGTTTCCTTGGCAGCCCATAAATATTGACATACTAGGCATTGGAGAAATGAGATGGACTGGCATGGGTCATTTTGAGCCAGATGATTATATGATATATTATTCTGGAGACAAAAAGGTGAGGAAAAATGAAGTTGCTTTCATAGTTAAAAAAGAAATTTCTAGATCCATCTTGAAGTACAACATTGTGAATGATAGGATTATTTTACTTACTATTTTATTTATTTAATTTTAGCATATTTTATTTTATTTACTATTATATAATGCAGCATATTTTCCCATTGGAATTTGTCTTTTGATTTTCTTGCTCTGGTACCAAGAGTGTTGATTGTGGAGTCAAGTAAACTGAAGCTGTTAACAATCTCAATCTCCTTTCCATCTATCAAGATGTTGGCCCAGTGATGAGAGTCTTTGTTCTCTTGATGTTGAGCTTCAATCCATATTGAAGACCGTATTGTAAAAATTGTAACACTTAACATTACATGAAATTTCTTTTATCCCCCATGAGTTTTGTTTTTCAGAGCAGAAACTATTATAACCAACATTGTTTTCCAAGTTAACTGTGTTATTCATTAATAAAAATATTAATTTGTGTTTATGGAAAGTGCATTATATTTTTATAATTGTGATCATCTGGAGAGTTAAATATGTAAATTAAATAAGCAAATTCTATTAAAAA
>NW_006399754.1:27001140-27008234 GCF_000299155.1 Elephantulus edwardii
GGGCCAAAAAAAATTGCAATCCTATTATTGCATTGCAAAAATTTTCTTGGAGTGAAAACAAACAAAAATATCAAACAGCAAAAAGAATTGCACCTACTTCTTACCACTATATGATGTTAGTTGTGGTTTAGTAAAGTTCCTCAGTTTCATATTCTTTATTTAAATCTTTGGAAGATTTCACATCCTCACACTGGAAAATGATTCTACTTTGTTATAATAACGTAAATTCTTTTTACTCACATTCCTGTTTGTTTCAGTGGTCAATCCTAGGGTAGAATATTATGAGTCAATTAAAAAGAACAAGATTTTTCTGTTTTATAGTTGAAATTTGTCTTAAAAATTTGGATTTTTAAATGTTGAGTCTTAAAACTGTGGTTTAAAGAAATGACAGTTTACGTTTTAATAAAATGGACAGTTATTGCAAGTATACAGTTGAATGGGATGGCTTTGACCAGCACAGAAGCTGGAAACATCTTTTTCTGCTCTTAAACTCACAAACATTTATCTTGCTCATGTTCTTTCTGTATATGAATACTTATCCTAGCATTTGGCCCATTTAAATATTCCTAAATAAAGATCCTGGAATCATAAAGAGAAGATATATTCTTACATATCAATCATGTGTGGAGATAGTGGGCTCAGCATTGGGTTGTTTCCATCCAAAATATTCTAGAGAATATGCAAACCAGTTCTGTAGATAAGTTTTCTTTTCTCTTTTAAAAACATTTCTTAGTTTTTGCTCGTGATGTATTTATGTTTGGTAGGGATGAATGCTCTTTCATACGGTATATAAGACTCTCTTTCAAGAACAAATATGAAGAAATGTGAATTTCTAGGTTTAGGTCTCCAAATACTGAATCCTTCAAAAGATTCATACCTTTAGGTAAAATGATGGCAATTCCATACTGATTTGTTAAAAATGTCATCCCAAGTTTTTATAGGAGTTTGCCTCAATGGTGATTGGCTTTGATCTTTTTCTTTCTTTATTTTTAGTTCCTTGGGACTTTTTTATTTGTTGTTGTTTTTATACTGGTTTATTTACAAAGCTCCTACACATTGTTTTTCACACCAGATGTTTTCCATTGCCTTCCGCACTCCTCCCTCCACCATCAAACTGGGGGACCCTATGATTATCGCCTGCCCCACCCCCACCCATACTTAGCCCTGGGCTTCCATCCCACCTTGGATCCTCATACTCCTACAATAATGGTCTTCTACATTAATATCACTCTATGGTCAGCTGATATTCGTCAAGGAGATAATACCTATCAAATGGGGAAATGACAACCTCTTCAACAAATAGTGCTGGCAAAACTGGACTGTTACCTGCAGAAAACTGAAACAGGATCCACATCTCACACCATACACAAAAATCCACTCGAGGTGGTTCAGAGACCTGGGAGTAAAGCCCCAAACCATAAAGTGCCTCAATGGTTTTTATATGAATTGTCATGAGACTTCTGGGAGTTTTGATCAAAAGAAAAATATTTTTAAAGCTAGAGTAACAAACTATCATAATGGCCAAACAGAAGTTTGAGTTGGTTGCCTTCAAAAATAGTATCGCTATTCCACATAGACAGGATTATTGGTTTCAAAATGAGATGAATGAGCTTATGTTTGAAAAATCTAAGGGTAACTACGTAGTTATATAATGAAAAAATTCAGAATATATTTACTTATGAAATGTCTCAATTTTAATAAAGAATTTTAAAATTGCAGATTTTAATGTACTGTATAATATAGACATCAATTATGTAAGTTTTCTGATAACTTCTTAACAGCCTTATACCTGTATTTATAGATAATCCAGAAGTTATAAGAATTTGAAGTTTCTCAGAGTTCAATTCACAAAAAGCCTGAATTTTTCCTTATTACTCAGTGTACACAGTATCTAAGAGTGAATTCAGAGGAAGACTCTAAAAAAAAGTATTTCTAAAAGGCACATTGTTGTTATTCTTGTTTATTTCCATCAAGTCAAGCATGACTCACAGTGACCCTATTAACAAAAGGCCTGAAGTCTTTCAATAGTTATAATCATTTCTCCAAGTTCATAGGTTTCAGAGGCATGTGGTTTAGGAAGTGAATGCCACTCCTGCTTCCAATAGGTACATTAGTCCTGTATAAAATTCCTTAGGAATTTATACATTATCCTAAAATAGAGATAATGCAAATAAATTTTATTTAATATGCAGCCTCTTCTAAATCTAGCTTGGACTTCTTCCAGTCCTCTGCCTATGGTTAAAACCAGTCTGGAATGATCTTCCGAATTATTTGGCTCACATGTGATGCTACTATTGTTTGATAAACTCCTCATTTTTTGGGGTCACATTTCTTGGGAATGGGAAGAGTCATTGATCTCTTCCAGTCAGTAAGTCAGGCAGCTGTCCTGTAAATTTCCTAGCGTAGACTGGTGAGCATGTCCAGGGTCACGTTTGTTAATTGAAATGTGTCAGTTGGTATAATATCAATTCCTAGGTCCTTCCTTTTTTCCAAAGTCTTCAGTGAAGCATGAATTTCTTCCTTCTTTACCCTTGGATCTTGTTAATATATTTCCTGAAATTTTTCAGTATCGATCAATTCTTTTTGGTACAGTAATTCAGTGTATTCACTTCCATCTTTTAATGATTCATGGATTACTCAAGATTTTGCTCATAGCATCTTTCAGTATTGCAACTCACACTTAAATTTGCTTTTTACTTATTTCAGCTTGAGAAATGTCTGGTGAGTTTCCCCCTTTATATTCTTTAATTCTAGCTCTCTGCAAATTTCATTAGAGTGCTTTGTTTTCTCGAGCTGCCATGCATTATGTCAACATTTCTTTCCTTTCTATTGGCTTCTTGATACAATTTTCAGAATTTTACTGTCATCCATTTTGGGCTTTTCTTTCTGTTTTGTCATTGTAGTGACCTTTTGCTCTCTACATCAATAATATCCTTGATGTCATCTCACAATTCATTTGGTCTTCAAGCACTGATGTTCAATGTTTCAAACATTCAAACACATTTCTAAAATTATTTTTAAATTCATGTGGAATAGACTCAAGTTCATATTTTGGTTCTCATGGGCTTGTTTTAATTTTCTTCAGATGTAATTGGAATGTGCACAGGAGTAATTGATAATCTGGTTCACAGTCAGCACCTCACCTGGTTTTGACTACTGATATCAAGCTTCTCCAATGATTCTTCTACAGATGCAGTTGATCAGCTGAGGTCCATGTGTCAAGTTGCCATTCGTGCTTTTAAAAAAAGAAGACATGGTTTAAAATAAAGTGAGCAGCAAGGTTTTATCCTCTCTCCATCCAGTGTTTATCATGATTAAAGTATTTGAAAAGCAAGACCCTGAAGACGAACGTGGCATCCCATTCTGAGGAAGACTCTTCAATAATTTATATTATGTAGAAGACATAATCTTGACCTTGCTTACAGAAAGTGAGGACTTGAATCATTTGTTGCAGAAGATCAAACTATAGTCTTCAATATGGATTGCATCTCAATATAAAGGAAAAAAATGACCACTTTGAGCAATAAGCAATATCATGATGTAAAAAAGTCAGAAACTGTCAACAGTTTCATCTTGGACACAAAATCAACACACTTGGTATCAGCAGTCAGGAGATTAGGAGATGTATTGCACTGGGGAAGTCTGCAATCAGGTGGCTCTCCAAATTATTGCAAATCAATGGTATCAGTTTGAGGACTAAGGTTCACCTGGCTCAGACCATGGTGTTTTCAGTCACTTGCTATGCTTCTGAGAGCTCAACAATGAATAAGGAAGACAGATGAAAAACTGATGACTTTGATATGTGGTGTTGGCAAAGAGTACTGAATATCCCATCGTCAGCTGAAAGAACAAACAGATATGTCTTGGAGAACGTGTAGCTGGAGTTTTCTTGGAGGCAAAGATGGTAAAGCTTCACCTCACAAACCAGTCGTTGGAAAGATCTATTGCTCTGGGAAATGTACAAGACCAGTGAAAGAGAGGGAGACGCTCAAAAGGATGGATTGACATAGTGACTGCCACAGTGGGCTTGGGCGGCCCAGAGATCATGAGGATAGCACGGGACAGGTCAGTGTTCATATCTGTTGTTCTTAGTGTTGCTATGAGTCATAGTTGATTTGATGGCATCTAACAACAAACAACAACAACATGACATGTGAATTAGAGATATTTACCTTTGAAGAAAGCCATGAGGTCAGTGGGGTAGAGTATTTAGGTAGGAAGAATAGTCAGTTTAAAGTTGAATTTCACTTTGTGTATTGGAGGTAGAGCAATATGGAGGGACTAGAGTGAATAAAAAGGGTAAAACGTGGTAGAGAAGTGGCTAGCTTTACCCCTATTTACCTCAACTTCTAAGACTGAGCTTTGATTTGAAACCACAGAAAACCCCAAAAAGAAAAACCTACCTCAAAGGCATCACCACTGAGTCAGAATCGACATGTTTCTGACCCCCTTGTGGGTTCCGAAGGCTATAAATTCAATGTCAAATTCTCCTGCTGAGCTGCTGGTGGCTTCCACCTATCAGAAAAAGTACATTATTTGCGTGAACAGAGCAAATACACGTAGATTATTGCCCTAGTTCTTCCCTACTCCTTTATTAAAACCATCCTGCATATTAATTAATCCTATAGCTAAACTAACATTAATAAAGTGTCTTATTACATGAAAATTGTGAAGCACTCTTTTTTTTTAAAAAGATCCTGATATACATTTTTAAAATACATTTTTATTTTATACTATTTTCTTACAAAATTCGTGTACATTGATTTCCACTCTCTCTTCATTCACATTGTGTTTCATACAATATTCCCATTCATTGTTTTATGACACATTTTCACCTTGGGCCACTAACTGCAGGTAATATGCTCACTATTGCCCTGTCTTCCTAGATCCCCCCTGTGTCTTTCCCATTTCCTTTTTCCTCCCTCCACCCATCAAGTTGTGTGACTTTATGATTTCCCGCCTGCCCATCCTTTAGAAAAAAGACTTTTGAAGAAGATATTCTTAACCTCTTCATGAAACACTTTCTTTTTTTTTCAGTTTTGTGTTTTATTTAAGATGTTCAGACCTAATGTGCAGAAACACTATTTTTTTTAACATTCATTTTAAAGGCTGAGATCCATTTAACTAGTTAGTGCTGAAATGTATTTCCAGCCTCTATAATTTATAATTTCTCTCTCACACACACACATATATACACATACCACCCACAGTACCATTTATTCACTCTTTGGCACTGGAGACGCCCCTTATGTTCTTCTCCCCTTCCTCTCAAATATGTATTGACCTGGGAAGTGGTTTGGGCTCGATGTACAGCAATTCTAAGAATTTTTAGATGACGATCACTGCAGTATCCACGCTAGGGTGAAGCCTACAGCGTAAGTCTGTAATGCAACAGACAAGGAAGCAACTGAAAACAAAAACATCAACCCCAAACGCCACTGATAATTATTTACTAACACCTCAAGATGGAGAAATGCCTTTTGGGGGCTAGGGGGACAGTTTTGAGAATAGCCTCCTTTTCCAGGTTCAATCCTTCATCTGTTTTAGACTGCTTCCTCCCTGCACTCCAGTAGAATATCACTCCCTCCTATGAACATAGTAATAGGACCTGTTGACCTTGTATCAAGGGTGACATTTACAAGGAATGAAAAGAGACATTTTGACTGTTTTCAGCTTGAGCCGTGTTATTGCTAGTTTTGTTCTTAATGAGACTTTCCAATTCCCCTGTCAATTTTCCCTTTTTACATGATATAATGAATTAATGTATCTTCTCTTGAGATGGTTTGGATCAGAAAAGCCAGAATTCGGCCATTGCAGGCATTGATAACCCCTAAATGAGTAGACTGAGGATGTTCAGCTGTTCTATCTGGACAATCTTAAACTCTGCTGAAGGGTTTTCAAGTGCTATCTAAGTGACTTCTCTATGAGCTAGAGAATAATCATCTTGAAAGAATAGGTTTTATGATGACCAAGAGTCTTACCTGGAGATGATCATCTTTAGATCCATGTGAATTTAATGTGCATCTTGCTGAATCATGCATTCTGGCAACCACGTAGGTCACCTGGGCATGCTCTCCACTCAGACCTGGGAAGTACTGCTGGCACTAGCCGTCTTGAAGACACACTTACACTTACTCATCTGCTTAATTATCCAGAGTGCTCCCACCTGGGTCAAACCATATGACTTCTCTCCTTTGTTAATTCATAAATAGGACCATCTTTTCCTTTTAACAGGTTTACCTTAAATCCCCCACCCTTTTATGAATAATCGTTATATCCTCTCTCCACTTCCAGAGCCTATCCCACTTTGACCAATGAAGCATGGGCTAGAAGGTCCTTGTACATCCAAGTCTCTCTTTGCAAAGTACTTTTTTCTTGTAAATCTCTTTCTTTACTTGCAAAAAAAAAAAAAGCAGGGACTCTTGTCATACTAGTCTGACCTAAGAGTAGGAAGAGCCCAAATAAAAGGGATTCATTGAAGCTATTTCCTTGGCCAACATTTAGGCCTTACGTTGGGTGCAGTACCGCCAAGCACCCAGTGCTCTAGGAAGATGTAGAAGCAACAATAGAGGAACCTGCAGAAGCACTCAACAAGGACAGCCTGAAGTTCTGCTTGGAAAAGACCTGAGGAGCGATTGATGCCAACATTTCACTTAAATGACTACAATGAAGTCATTGAGGACCAGTACTAATGTATCTGGTTTTATCAACTTCATGTCCACTGTCAGGCATGACCATTTGGCAATCTCTTTGTCATCTTTTTGTAACACAATTGAAGAATAAAAAGGTTGTCTTTATCGCATCAGAAACAGTAAAACTAGGCTGTTTTCAGCTCATTCTGTCTCATCCTGATTCAAGAGATCAACTTAAAAAAAAAACAAAACAACAAAAAAAAACAGAAAAAGCCCCTCAATTGGTATCTCAATGTTCTAAATGTTAACCTTGATTGCCCGGTAAATTTGCCCAGGTGAATGTCTTAGATACTTAATTCTATGGAAACAGAAATACCCGCCCCCAATCCCTATTCTCCTACCTAGTGACTTTTAGAAAGAAGAAACAAAATGAAACAACAAAACCTTTTCCTCACATTTCAG
>NW_006399754.1:27011687-27064835 GCF_000299155.1 Elephantulus edwardii
CAAGAGGCCCTATGCAAAATACAGTAGATTTTATAAGTGAAAGAGACAAGCAAGGGTATCGAAACCTGAGAGAGTTTTGAATATATCACTTTATGCTGCTGGCTTTGAAGATGGAATAAGAAGTTACAAGCCAACAAATATTAGCAGCCTGTCAAAGCTACAAAAGGAAAGAAAACATTTCTCTAAATTCTCCAGAAGAAACAAACCTTGTCGACACTTTAAACCAATAAGACTTATCATGGACTTTTAAATGTGAGAATTTGGAAAGAAAAAGGGATTTTTTTTTTTTAGCTACTGACTTCATGATAAACTGTTAAAACAGTAGTAGAGAACTACCACATCCTAGATAAAGAACATTGCGTTAGGCAAAAGTTAAAATAATGGAAAGAATTGACTTTCCTACCTAGTTTCAGAAATAACTGTATTATCCCAATAACTTCAACAAAGATGTTATATCTATATCATATCACATCTAATCCATCTAATTATCTATCTATCTATCTATCTATCTATCTATCTATCTATCTATCATCAGAAGCAACAGTGACATCCACTTCCTAAACAGCATGCCTCTGGAAACTCTATGAACTTTAATAAATGTCAATAGTTATAGAAAGGCTTTGGGCCTTTATATCATGGGGTCACTATGAGTTGTGCTCTGCTCGAGGGCAACCAACAACACCACCTCTCTCTCTCTCTCTCTCTCTCTCTCTATATATATATATATATATATATATAGTTATATATAATTATTTATATTGTTATATACATAGTTATATCTATCTTTATATGTGTATCTGTCTATATCTATATCTTTACCTATTTACATAGGTATACACGCATATACATACACGTACACGTACACGTACGCATACGCATACGCATACGCATACACATACACATACACATACACATATACATATACATATACATAGTTGCTGTTGACCATCGGGTCAGAACCCATGCAGAGCTGACCCTCCAGCGGGTTTTCAGAGGCAGTTAATTGCACTGGAGGAGATTGCTCTTCTCTCCCGTGGAGCTTCTGGTGGCGTTGAACTGCATACCTTCGGGATTGCAGCACAGCTTCTTGCCACTAGGCCACCAGATATAAATGTATATATGTGTTTGTATGTGTGTATACACACACACACACACACACACACACACACACACACACAGATAAGCGAGTTTTGCTTTCAATTGAATAGATGGCAGTTCAAGTCCAACAGCTGCTCCGGGAGAGAGCTAGGTACTCTCCTCCCATGTGATTTACAGCCTCTAAAAACTCCCCAGAGAGTCGGGTATCAGTTGGTTTTGACTTGACAGCAATGAATTAGAGTGTTAGTAGTAAGAAACCATTCTGTGTTCTCAAATGCAAGTGGTGTGAATCCGTCAGCTGTTCTGCCGGAGAAAGATGGGCGATCTCTTCGTGGAGATTGCTTCGGGAGGGTCAGTTATGGGTGGAGTTTCCACTGTACAGCACACACAAAAACATTTACATACATGTGTGAGCACTGACAGAATTATGCATATATAAAAACACATATGTGTTGTAAAGAAATGCATTTTTTTAAGCTACAACTAAGGAGTCATTCAACGTCTTCCAAAATTGTTTTTGTCAACATAGGACAAGAATTTTTTGGGGGCAACTCAGTCAACTGACATAATATAGCTTGCAAAGTTTGTGTTCTAGTGAAGTAACTTTTTTAAAGCTCCCAAGCAGTCATCTAAGATCAAACTATTGTATCCAATCATTAGAAGCAAAGGAATACAAACAATAGCAAAGCTGTACATTTGAAGAACTGAGACAATGATAGTGAGAGCCTGCCCAAGTCCAAGCCTCCTTTACTCTGAGATCAGAAGATCCCAGATGTTGCCACCCACCACCACTGATTGTTCTGACCAAGGTCACAATCAAGTTCTTAAAGACCAGACTCTTTGGATCAGATGAAACTCTCAGGACTTCAGAAGATTTTTTTTTTCTTTCTCAGAGACACTGTTTAAACCAAAACTATCCCTTGAGATACTTCTTTTGGTGAAGTAATATTATGTAAAGAAAATAAATAATATTATCCAATGAAAGAGAGGGAGACCCTTAATGAGAAGACTTGATACAATGACTACCATAAAAGTCTTTTAATATTACAGGCCTTTTAAATCTAATGGTCCTCCTTCATTTGGTCCTCAATTGAACATGAAGCTTTCTGCTTAAGGGGAAAAATCTGGTACATTCTGACTGAAGGAGAGATATTATGTAAGTTTTTAAATTAATGTTTCCTTGAGATTTTTCAAGAAAAATACTGATGTTACTTATTATTGAACTTGGGTACTGTTGGAACCCAGTCTTTGCATAATATGCAGACAGTGCTGTGCAAGTAATGATGTAACACACTTTCCTAGTGTGTACTATGCGTGTTTGGACACAGGGAAATTCTATGGGACCTCTTCTAGAAATAGATCTGCTGTGCCTTAAGTATTTGCAAATTTTTAATTCAAAGTATAATGCAGCAAGGCTAGAAGGGTTTATGCTCTCTCAAGTACCTTATGAGAATAACTCTTTTACTTTTTAAAATTGTCAACATTTTTACTGGTTTTCATATAGTAATTCCTTTACATTTTATTTCATTTATACACACACACACACACACACACACACACACAGTGTTATACTTTCATTTACATTGTTTCATACAATTTTACTCCATTTTTATTTTTTAAACTATTGTCACTATGATCCTCACTGTTCTAATTTCCATTCCTTTAATACTGAGACCTAAGACTAGTTTCATCTCTCTCTTTTAATTTTTTTAAAAGACAATCTGTATCATGCCTGTTTTAAATTGTCTGGTGAAGCTTTTAATTTCTTTTATTTTATCCTTTCACGTATATGTGTGTGTGTGTACCGTCAGATCGGATCTGACTGGTACAGGAGGACATTGCTACTCCATCTCCAGCAGAGCACCTGGTGGATTTGAACCATGTACCTCTGGGATTGCAGCGCAGCTTCTTGTCACTAGGCCACCAGAGCTCCCTTTGGGTTGTGGAGGTTTTAAGTTGCTCTTTGAGTGGAGTGCGTATTCTAAGGAGGAGACAAAGGGGCCATCTCCTCCTTCCGTTCCCAACCTCTGAAAGTCCATGGGAGGGAGGAGTGGATGCTATGAATTGCATGTTAGGTGAAGACATAAAACAACCACAACAACTTTAACTAAACGAAACCCTAAAATAATTTCTGCAAGTCCGTATCGATGTATATTTGTACTCATTTTTTGGTATGTTTTTTTTTTACAAAGAAGTTTTATTTTGTCTGCGTAGCTAGATTCAACATGAATTATTCTTTGTTCTTTTTTCATTTGTTTGCCTGCTTGCTTGTTTTTCTATGTGAGTTCCCATGTTGTTGTTATCATTGTTAATTGTCATCGAGTTGCCTGCGACTCATAGCGATTTTGTTGTTGTTGTTAAGTGTCCTCAAGTCGTAAATGACTCATAGTGACCCTATGAACAAAAGGCCTGAACACTTGTATAACTTGCATCGTTTCTCCAAGTTCATAGGGTTTCCGGAGGCAAGCTATTTCAGAATGAATGCCACTCCTGCTTCCAAGCTTGTTTTACCTGGGGAGCACCACCAAACACTGTCCACCATGGGTGACCATTATCACATTGGGCACATTAGTGTCACAGTGTTCATTTAGCTTCATAGCAACCACAAGTTTCTTCTGCACAGCAAGTGGACTCCTCCTATTGAAATTTAAGCTTCATTCAGAATATGATATATATATATAAAGAGAGATGCCATTATTGATGTCAGATGAATTTTTACTGAAAGCAGTGAATGCTAGGAAGATGTTTATCAGCATCTTATTAAATACCCAAAGGTATTTCACTGTGTAGAGCATGGACAATTATGGATAACATATCAAATACTAAGAATTCCTGGACACTTAATTGTCTTCTGGAGCTCTGGTGATAAACTACATAACGTAACCACAAAGTTGGTAGTTGGAATCCACTAGAGCCACAGAGGGGAAAGATGAGTGTCCTCCTTCTGTAACAATGTGTGATTTCTAAAATCCAGGAGAAGGTCACTTCGAGTCTGAGCTGATTCCTGGGAGTGGGTCATAGTGACAAGTGTAATTGTTCTCATGTGGAAGCTGTACCCACTGGGAACTGCTAGAACAGAGGCTACCTTGAGGTTTAAAATCAAGACAGGATGTATCCTTTCACTGTGTTTCTTTGATCTGCATGTCATGGAGATATTCCAAGAAGCCCGGAAAGATGAAGAAGATGATAGCACAAGGGCTGGTGAAGGAATCAATAACAATTGTGACAAGTGCAGGACACAAACTTACTTGCTTAAAGTGAAGAGGACTTAAAGTACTTCAACTACAACTATGAGACAGTGACTTTCAGTATACATTACAGTTCAACATTAAGAGAGCAAAGACACCTCACAACTGTACTGAAAAACAGTATTATAATATGGTGAAGATTGAAGTGGCCAAGAAATTTATTTTACTTGTTTTTACAATCAACCTCCACGTGACCAACAGTCAGGAGCTCAAATGCCATGTTACATTGCTTTGTTGTTGTTATGTGCCGTCAAGTCGCTTGCGACTCATAGCGACCCTATGTACAAGAGCCCTAAACCCTGCTCTGTCCTGTGCCACTCTCACCCTCTCCCTCCCGACACACCCATCCCGATTACCACAGTCACTGAATCCATCCACCTCATAGAGGTTCTTTCCCTCTTGCACGGTCCCTCCTCCCTCCCAAGTATGATGTCCCAATCCAAGGACTTGTCCCTCCTTACAACATGTCCAAAGTATGTCAGACAAAGCCCCAGAATCCTTGCCTCCAAGGAGCAGCCCTGTTTAACCCTCTCCAGGATGAATCTGTTTGTTTTCTTGGCAGTCCATGGTACCCTCAATACTCTTCTCCAGCACCACAGCTCAAAGGCATCAATTCTTCATCTATCCTCCCTGGTCTTTGTCCAACTCTCAGATGCATAACAAGTGATTGCAAAGACCATGGCCTGTATCAGATGTGCCTTAGTCTCCAGAGAGACACCATTGCTCTTCAGAACTTGGAAAGGTCCCTAACAGCAGACTTTCCCATGGCAATGTGCCTTTTAATTTCCTGGCTGCTGGTGCCAAGACTGTTGACTGTGGAGCCAAGCAAACTAAAGCTATGATCAATCTCAGTCTCTTCACCATCCATACTGATGCTGCCAATTGGTCCAGTGGTGAGAATCTTTGTCTTCTTGGCATTGAGCCTCATTGGGTACATTTGGAAAAGCTTTCTTTAAAGTGTTAATTAGCGAAGATGCAACTTTGAGGACTAAGGTACATCTTACCCAACCTTAGTATTTTCATTTGTCCATATGGATGTGAAAAGCTGGAAAATATAGAAGATTGAAGAAATCATTGAATTTTGGTTTGGGAGAAGAATATTAAATATATCACAGACTGTCAGAAAAACAAATGTGTCTTGTTAATAATACAGTCAGAATAAATACTCTGTAGAGAATGGCAAGACTTCCTAGTATGTAGTTATGCGTATTATAATGAGGGCAAAGGAGTTCTGTCGGCTTAATGGTAAAGAGTCTCATTTCCGATGCAAGGCCCTCATTTCAAATCCAACAGTTGCTCTATGGGATAAAGATGGGTAATCTCCTCCCTTGTGCTTTTCTACCTCTGGATACCTATGGGAGAGTCAGCTATGGGTATGTTCTGGCTTGGTAGTACACGATTTCTAAATTTACGCATTATACATATTTATTGAGCATCATGCATTAGAGATAACACATTTACAACCACCACCACTGTTATGAGGAACCAGGCATCATACTTGGTAAAGCAGAAGAAGAATAGAAAAGAACACTCACTTTAACATCAATTGACACAGTTAAAAACCTGGGAGTTTTGAGGATGGCACAGAAACAGGCATTTCCATTCTGTTATACTTTATTTATAAATAAGGTCATTATGAATCAGAACCAACTTCATAGCATCTAACAACACCAATACTACTTTCATAAGTACGTTTTTGGGATAGAGAGCAATTATCCTTCATGGTTCCCATTTTTAAGAATCATTTTCATTTTAAAATTAAGCTTCTATTTGCATCTTCCAAATGATGGCTAGTAATTTTGTGACAATACTTTTTATTTTTAATTTGTGATATCTATAATTCATACTGTGAAAAAAATCTATTGAATTGTTTTAGATGAGTTGAGTTCTGAAACATCTAAAATCACCTTATATATTCTTTTGCTTCCCTTGCATTACAGATGTCACAAACTGGAATTAATAAATGCTAATGGAAGAAAGAAAAGGTTGTTAGCTGGGCTCTATGAGCAGAAATGTGGCATCAGGATTGGTGGAAGATCTATCAACAATCTGCTTATGCAGATGACACAACCCTGCTCGCTGAAACTGAGGAGGACCTCACGCATTTGCTGCAGAGGGTCAAGGACTGCAGCCTTCAGTATGGATTGAGGCTCAATGTCAAGAAGACAAAGATTCTCACCACTGGAACAATTGGCAGCATCAGGATGGATGGTAAAGAGATTGAGATTGTTCACAACTTTAGTTTGCTTGGACCCACAGTCAACAGTCTTGGCACCAGCAGCGAGGAAATGAAAAGACTTATTGCACTGAGAAAGTCTGCTGTTAGGGACCTCTCTAAAGTACTGAAGAGCAATGGTCTCACTCTGGAGACTAAGGTACGTCTGATACAGGCCTTGGTCTTTGCAATCATTTGTTATGTGTCTGAGCGTTGGGCAATGATTAGGGAGAATAGAAGGATAATTGATGCCTTTGAGCTGTGGTGCTGGAGAAGAGTATTGAGGGTACCATGGACTGCTAAGAAAAAAAACAGATTCAGCCTAGAGAGGGTTAAACCGGGTTGCTCTTTGGAGGCAAGGATTCTGAGGCTCCGTCTAATATACTTTGGACATATTGTAAGGAGGGTCCGTTCCTTGGAGAGGGACATCATGTTTGGTAGGGTGGAGGGACAGCGCAGGAGGGGAAGGCCCTCTATGAGGTGGATTGATTCAGTGACTGGGGTAATCGGGATGAGTGTATTGGAGACAGTTTAATTGGCACAGGACAGAGCAGAGTTAGGGCTGTTGTACACAGGGTTGCTATGAGTCGCAAGCGACTGATGACTGAAAGCACATAACAACAACAACAATGGAAGAACTGTTGCTTGGTAACTTTGAGTTGATATCACTCTTAGTGAACCAGGTGACAGGCTAAAAAGATCCCAAACGTTTTCTAATCTACAATCCTTGTAACGGTATCTCTCCTGTGTGGCCACTGGTCAAGTCTTTCTCCTTAGCAATCACTAGATGGCTTTGAACAACCAGTTTTCTGGTTATTATACGTATACTTAATCATTTGGCCACAGGACCCCTCAAGATGCAAAATAAGAATTACTAAAATACACCATTCATATGTAGATATGTACATAAGATTATTAAGAATGAAAATCATACTATGATGTATATAATTATTCTTTTACTGTGGATCACAGCATTTATCCTCCAAAATATTCATTCTGTGGGGTTTTTTCCCTTCCATTTTGTAACTTTGTGCTGTTGTACTTCCTAAATTTAGTTAAAAATTAAATATGAAAATAAAAAAATGAAGAATGAAGATCCCTGTTTGACTTTCTTCATTATGTAATGATGATTTCATATGGAAAATAGTTTCCACATGGAAACTTATTCTTATTTCCTACATGTACTGTCCAGTGCTCATAGGAATAATATGAGCTGTCTCCTACCACTAAGGTTTAAATGTCTGGGAACTTGAGGGGAGCAAGGCTGCTGAGTCAGAACTGACTTTAAAACAGTATAGTTACGTTTGACATATCCTTCCTACGGATTACATCCCAATGTCAAGAAAACAAACATTTTCATCACTGGACCAGTAGGCAGTAGCATGGTGGTGGTGGTGGTGTTATTTGTTGTCGAGTTGCCTGCGACTCATAGCGACCCTGTGTACTACAGCCCTAAAACCTGCTCTATTCTGTGTCAGTCTCACTGTCTCCAATGCACCTACCCCTGTTACCCCTGTCACTGAATAAATCCACCTCATAGGGGGTCTTCCTCTTCTGCGCTGTCCCTCCACCTTCCCAAGCATGACATCCCTCTCCAAGGACTGGTCTCTCCTTGAAACATGTCCAACTTATATCAGAAGAAGCTTCCGAATCCTTGCCTCCAAGGAGCATCCTGGTTTAAACCCCTCTAGGACAAACTTGTTCATTTTCTTAGTAGTCCATAATATAGTCAATACTCTATCATCACTAGTCATTGTCTAGCTCTGTGATGCATTCTAAGTGATTGCAAAGACCATGGCCATGATAGATGGACAAAAAATTGAAGTTGTCAACAATTTCATCTAAATGTGGATCCATGATCAACACCCACGGTGTTGTAACAGTAGCCATGAAATGAAAAGACATGTTGCATTGGGAAAATCTACTATAAAGGACCACTCCAAAGCTAAAGAAGGATAAAGTCAGTTTAAAAACTAAGGTGTGCCTGATCCCAGCCGTGGTCTTTTTAATCACTTAATATACATGTAAAAGGTGGGCAAGGAGAAAGGATGACAGAAGAACCCATACCCTTCGGATGTGATGTTGGAGAGGAGAACAGACTATCCGCTGGACCGTCAAAAGACCAAAGTCTGTGTGGAAGGAAGTGCCCCCACGGCCCTCCTCAGAAACAAGGATGCTGATACTTGATCTCATAGACTTTGGTCATGTTGTCAAGAGTGACTAATCTTTTGAAATGTCTTTTGGTGTTGAAGACAGTGAGATTGGCACAGCCTGGTGCTCTGGACCAGAGCATCATTTTCTACATATTAATGGAAATAAATAAATATGGACAGCATTAAGGCACACAACTGAAATGCCTTTTATTAAATATATAAAATCTAGCAAGCAAGACAAGAGTGTTCCTTGGAGGCAAGGGCGGCAAAGCTTTGTCTAACATATTTTGGGTATGTAGTTAGGAGAAACTATTCCTTTGAGAAAGAAATCATGCATGAAAAGATGGACGACAAAGGAGAGGAAGGCTCTCTGCTGGGTGGATCAACAGAGTGATTACAGCAGTGGGTGTGAGTGTGTTAGAGACAGTGAGGATGGCTAGAACAGGCGGGGTTCAGAGTCATTGCTGATAGGGTCACTGTGAGTGGTACTCAGCTCAATGTCACCGAACAAAAACAATAACAACCAAGCACAACTGGAAAGTACAATCTCTTCATGCAAATTCATAAAATCATGGCCTTTACTCCCCAGCAGGTGGATTTTTAAATGCCCCATGTAGATAGCAGTATCAGCTGATAGCTTTCCTACCTGCATCCTGGTTTTATTGCAAGATTCTGCTAGTTGTTAAAGACTGCCTAACTACGTGCACCTGACATACTTTCATTACTTGGCCTCTCACCAAGTCCCTCACCTTCCTTGGTTCACGTGCCATGTTTTTTCATAAGGTTTGCATTCAGACATACTGTCATGGCTGGTTTGGACAGGCCCACCTGTTCTGTTTTCCTGAATAATTCTTACTTAGTTATACATGTTAAAACCAAATGATGCTTCTTCCTTGAACCTTCAGTCTTGCTTCTGTCTGAATTTCTTGTATATCACTGTCAAGGGCATTAAGGAATCCTGGTTGTGTAATGCATATGTACGTGTTTTCTAACTAAGAAGTTGTGGTGCAAATCCACCTTGCAGTGCTGTTGGACAAAGTGCAGGCAGCCTGCTATCATAAAGTCTAAAGCCCCCAAACCTTGTGAAGTATATATACTCTGTAAGATCATATTACTTTGAGTAGAAAACAAAACCTTTGCAATGCCATAAAATAATAGCACTCATTGTCATTATGACGTTATTTTCTGTATATTATTTTCCCCTTGCTGGACTAAAACTCTGTAAGGTTGGATTGTTTCCAACAAGTTCATAATTAGCAGTCTACCTGAAAGAAATGAAAATATATCTGTGCATAAACTTATGCTGTAATGTTTTTAAAATTATCATTTACAATAGTCAAATTTGGGAAAAAATCTGAAAGTTTATCAACTAGTGAATGACTCAGCAAAAGATGATATACATACGCAACAATTTTTCTTTCATATAGAGAGAGACTAGGTCAGGTGCTGATTGTGAATCAGACCATCAACTACTTGTATGCAAGTTCAAACTGAACCTAAAGAAAATAAAATCAGATCATATCCACAAGAGCCAAAGTTCAACCTCGGGTTTATCCTTCCTGAATTTAAAGCTTATCTCAGGAACAGGTTTGTGGCATTGAATACTAATGAGCAATGACCAGATAGTTGTGGGGAGATATCAAGAATATAAAGAGTACAAAAGATCATTACAAAGACGGAGGAAGAATAAGAGACCTAAATGGATGTCAGAAGAGTCTCTCACTGCTGCACTACAGCCCCAAGTAGCCAAAGCAAAGGGAAGAAAACAAGATGTTAAGGAAACTGAACAGAAGATTTTAAAGGGCAGCACGGGAAGACAAAGCATTCTTATAAAAGGTGCAGAGCTGGAGTTGGAATATCAAAATGGACAAACTCACTCAGCATTTCTAAAAACTGAAGGAACTGAGGAACAAATTTAAACCTTGAGTTGCAATATTTAAGCGTGCATTGGACAGAATAATAAATGACCCAGGAAGCATCAAAAGAAGATGGAAGGAGTACAAAGAGTGACTATACAAAAAAGAATTAGAAGACACAGGAGTTTCATGAAACAACATATGATCAAGAGCCTGTGGTGATGAAGGAGGTAGTTCAAGCTGCCCTGAAGGAACTTGCAGAAAACTCCAGGAATTGATGGCATACCACTTGACATATTTCAACAGACAGACGCTGCCTTGGATGACCTCACTAGGTTGTGCCAAGAAATCTGGAGGACAACCACCTTACAGACTGACTTAAAGAGGTTCATATTTGTTCCCATTCCAAAAAAGAGTGACCCAACAGAGTGTGGAAATTATCAAACAATATCATTAATACCACATGCAAGCAAGATCCTGCTAAAAATTATCCAGAAAGGACTGGAAAGGCACACCAACCTGGCCCTGCAAAATTGCTTGAAGCTGTAAGCTCTAGAATGCATTAAAGGCTTTCAATTTTCTATGCTTCAAGATTATTAATTTTAATTATTTTTTCATAATTGAAATTGAGAAGTTTTATTTTCATGTTGGAAGATGGTGGGTGTTTGGTTTTAATAAGACATTCATGACTTCAGAAGTGACATACCATAGAAACGACAATTTTTAAACAACTCTTATTTGAGCATTTTGTACTTTTCCATGGAAAATTAGTCATTTGAACCAATTCCTGAAACAAAAAAGTACTTTAGATATTTTTGAAGAATTTTATTGTATCAGCCAATTGTAAAAGTTTGCAACTCTCATTGCTGTTGAATCAGAACTGACTCTTAGCCGACTCTCCGGTAGGTTTTTGGAGTCTGTAAACAGCAGGGGAGGACATTGTCCACTTTTCTCCTGTAGAGTTGCTGGTTTATTTGAAACATCAGGTAGTGGTCACTTCTAGGAGCACAACTCACTGTTGACTCTGTTATAAAATAGTGTTTCAAATAATGAGTTAGGAAATGTTTTTAATTTCTGACTTGATTGTATGTTGCTATATGGAGGGGGAAAATCCCCTGAAATATTGAGGCTTGCAATAATGTGCATATATTTCTCATTCACAGATCTAAAGTTCGTCTTGGTTTCAATCTAGTCGCTCCATACATCAGCTTTCCTGGTGCCCAGGTGACAGTTCATTGACAGAAGATGAGAGGCCTCACTAACCACACAGGTGCTCATAAATCCACTGCTGTATATGTTACATTCATGAGTGAGAGTTGCAAATCAATAGAAATGTAGAAATGGAAAACAGACTCTATTTAAAGTCAGGCAAGAGAGAAAGTGGAAGAAAGCCTATGTACTTGGTAAGTAGAGTTTTTTAACTTTTAAAAAGGACACCTTGCCTTTTTTTTTATAGTAAATGTAGACTTCCATATTTATGGACCATTTTTGGGAAACAATGATATTATGACATGGGATTCTATTTTTCTGCCTTGGCTACAATGTTAGAATTTTATAGATTAGGTTAGATTAGATAAAATAGATAGATAGATAGGTAGATAGATAGATAGATAGATAGATAAAGATATAGATGCACAAGACTGATTAAAAGATTAAAATAGACCAACTATGGATAAGACCCATTCACTTGTATTTTAAAGTGTACCTGTGTGTGTGTGAGTGTGTAAGACTTAGGCCTTCTGCTGAAGAATGGGGGGAAATGGAGAATGTTTTTCTTGTTAGATGTCTAAAGATTTCTCATAAGAATTCAACTTTAATATTGAATTTCGAACCCAAGTCCCATTTTACTTTGAGATACCTAAATTTCAGCTAAAATTCTAGAAAATGGAGCTCTGGTAGCATGGCCTTTAGTAAACGGTTTGGTTAACCCAAAGGCCAGGCTTTTATGATGGCTTGATGGATTGACTCCACTGGAGAAAGATGTGCAATTTCCTCTCATTGCAATTTAGAATCTCAGAAACCTCATAGAGGGTTGCTATAATTTGGCACTGACACAATGGCAGAATTTGAGTTTGAATTGTAGAAGAAGTTCTTGTGGCATAGTGCATTTCCTACTGGACCTATAACCAAAAGTCTTTAAGTTCAAATCTACCAGCCTCTTTTAGGGGGAAAGATGGAAAAAATGACTCCTGTGAAAATTTGTACACTCAAAACTCAGCTTACATGGGTTGGAATTTAACTGACAGCAGGGGTTTTTGTTAGTTAAAGGAGTCTACGATATACCTACCTTGCAGTTATTTGTGCTGCGGTAATTTGTATGTTTTATCATGCTAGATGCTGTCATTGGTATTTCAATAGCCAGCAGGATCATTCATGGTAGATAGGTTTTTAAACTTCTTCTAGACTAAGGCAGACCAAGAAGAAAAATTTGGAAACTTATTTCTGAGAATTACCAATAAAAGTCCTATGACTCACAGCCCGTTATGTAATGTATGAAGATGGGAAAGCATCCAGGATGAGCAGTGGGCTGGGCGTGCTAGCAATCATGACTATGACGCAAGACCTGGTCAGTTGTACAAGAATTCCTGATGAGTTGGAGAAGACTCTGGGAGCCATAGTAACAAAGCTTAGGAATAATTATTGAAAGGTATAATTTTGACGGCTGACATTTAGAGCATTTTGTTATCAGTAAACCTTTATCAGTATCCTACAATCCATTTTCTGTGAGACATGCCTATAGAGAAGTACAGATTAAAAAGTCTCTTTGAGTCCTTGAAACTTGAACTTCTGTTAGTTCTCTGTCAATATGCTGGATAATCCTCAGCAATAATTTTCTTGCATGTGATATTAAATATTTTTTTGTAATTTCCACATTTTATTGGCTCATCTCTATTGGAAATCTCTTCCAATGAGTCAGCCAAGCAACTGCTTGTTGCTATTGTAGAGGGTAAAGTGTTTATAATTATTAATAATGAGACAGATAGCCAGGATTGAGCTAGAACAGAGAGAGACAGAAGAGCCCCATTCCAGCTTCCCTGTGTCTTCATTAAAAGTGATCAGGAAGTAAATCACAAAGAGAATTCAGTGCAAAGGAAGCCAAGCGCTTTCTATTGAAAACCTTCCCCTTGACTCAGGAGGGCGGAGTCAGCAAATGCAAGAATCTGGTAAACCCTTAAGGACTGCCTTGGTGCCTCTGGGTGAATTCCATCCTGAAATAGCATTTTGTTTATTACAAATATTCAGTGTTGGCTTCTCATAAACTGTCATCCAAAATTCCTGCTACAGATTGGTAACACATTCAAGGCTCCATATGTTATTTGAAACATGCCAGTTGGTATCTGACAGATTCCTGGAGCCTTATTTTTTGCCAGAGTCTTCACTGCAGCTTGAACTTTTCCCTTCATTACCACTGACTCTTGGTCAGATGGTTGTTGTTGTTGCTATGTGCCATTGAGTCGTTTGCGACTCATAGCGACCCTATGTACAACAGCCCTAAACCCTGCTCTATCCTGTGTCAATCTCATTGCCTCTGACACACCCATCCCGAGTGCCCCAGTCACTGAATCAATCCACCTCATAGAGGGTCTTCCCCTCCTGCGCTGTCCCTCTACTCTACCCAGCATAATGTCCCTCTCCAAAGACCTGTCTCTCCTTGCAAAATGTCCAAAGTATGTCAGACAAAGCCCCAGAATCCTTGCCTCCAAGGAGCAGCCTAGTTTAATTCTCTCTACGAAGAATCTGTTTGTTTTCTTGGCAGTCCATGGTACATTCAATACTCCTATCCAGGTCAGATGGTACTTCCTGAAATATTTCAGTATCAACCAGTTGTTTTTGGTAAAATGACTTTGTGTATCCCTTCCATCGTCTTCTGATGCTTCCTATAACATTTAAGAATTTACCCATAGCATCTTTCAGTCTTGCATGCAACTCAAGGGTTGAATTTATTTTTTAGTTCTTTCAGACTTCTTCTCTTTTTAGTCTCTAATTTCAGCTCTTTGAACATTCAATTTTAATACTTTCCTTTGTCTTCTCAAACTGCCTGTGGAATCTTAAATTAATTTCTTTTACTTTAACATTTTGTTCCTTTGTTTTGGCTTTTCAGCACTCTAGTAAAAGTTTTAATAAAATAATTAGCAACATACAAATCATTCCCTAATATAATGAATTGACAGATATGTGCTGTTCTTCTTTTTATTATTATTATTAATTTTAAAGAAAATTTACAGAGATTTTGGATTTCCATTCATTGATTGTTTCACTTTTCTCCCTGCCCACCTCTTCCCTCCAGTTCGTTCTTCTCTTTAAAAAGTAAAAGAAAAATTCTTTCATTGTTGTACAATCCCTCCTGCCAAGTCCACTCCACTATGCAGCCTTCATTCTGGACTCCTGTCATGACAATAATATCTAATCACATATCCCTTTTAAACAGTTTTCCCCCCTCATCTGTTTCAATTGCAGTATACATTATTTATCCCATATTTCTCAGTCTCCCCCCCAAACCCGATGTCAGTCCCATTTTATAACAGTGCCACTATGCAGTATTTGTCCTTTTGTGAACTGAGATATTTCACTCAGCATAATGTCCTTCAGGGTCATCCCTTTTGAATAATATTTCAGGTGTTCCTTCTAAAAGTAAACTGTAAAGACAATCAGGCATTAAATATCATGGCATAGACACACTTTTTCTGGATTTTAAATATGAATGTAGAAAAATTGGAAGTTGTAAAAACCACAATATACATGAATGAAACACAATGTAAATGCATTATTATATGAAAACCAATGAAAATATGAAATAAATGAAAAAAAATCTCTTTGTCTAAGTAGAGTGCTCTTTTCTCTTTGGACTTATTTACAAGAGGAAATACATTCTGACTTATAGTTAGTTCTCTGTGAGGAAGAGAATATATTATATAGTCTCAATCCTCTAAATTTGCATAATTTTAAAAATATATAGCAAATGAATTACAACATTGTTTCAGAAATGCTGTAATATAAAATATTTCTGTCTCAGACATACTGATTTCTCTATATGAGACAACTGTTTTTACTATACAGTAAACATGTGTTAGTTCAAATTATATTTGTTACTTTAAAAATAGTTCCCAAATATGTTGGGAATAAAAAAATACTTAAGGGAGCTCTGGTGGCCTAGTGGCAAGAAGCTGCACTGCAGTCCCAAAGGTGCATGGTTCAAATCCACCAGATGCTCTGCTGGAGAAGGAGAAGCAATCTCCTCCTGTTCCAGTCAGATCCAATTTGATGATACACACAGACAAAAAAAAATTTAAAAAAACTTAATAATTTATACGTAATTTGGAAAATTAGCATTTATATTGTCATTTAATTTATTAATACTTATGATTTGAAATACTAGAGTATTGAAATGCAATATGGCAATTCAGAACATGTAATAACACAGAATGGAGAAAGTGTAAATCACATCAAAGTGTATTAGCAATAAAAAAAAAGAATTAATAGAAAAAGGAAAACACAGTGCATAAAGCAGGATCAAGTAATCAATATAAAGAGATTACGGTATACAATTGCAGATGATCATATGAAAATCTACTTGAATGATGCAGTGAATTTAAAGAGATACAAAAATATGCATAAGTCCTGTTATATTTCAGATTTAGAGGGCTAATCCTTCTTCCTAGTCTGTCTTAATTTGGATACTTAACTTTGGAACAATACACATATTGTATTTTATTGAAAGGAACAAATGAAAGACATTTCCCCTTATAAAGATAATCGTACATGAAGTGCCCTTCCCTGATTGTGGGTCTTCTCCCTTCTCTTTGGTTATTAGTATTATTTGCACGCCCTCAGCCTCATCCATCACCCCCATCCCCCAAGCAACTCTTTGATATGATGGCTTAGAACACAAGTTCCTTATGTGATGTCTTGCACCTCACAATATTGCTTGTCTCTCATGCTGATTTCTATCTCAGTTTTACAAGAAGTTAATCCCAATTCCCATGTGTCAGTTTCAGGGGGGCTTTTTGGTTCAGGCAGCACTGGAGAAAATTTCTTGTCCTTGCGAACTTACTTCAGGACTGTTATCTTGTGGAATAGTGCCTCTGCTCTACCTTATGCATCACATGGCTGTCAAAATGAGATAATTTCCAAAATGAAGACTGTGTCTCCTTTAGATCTGGCATATGAGAGTTTATTTGGCCTGAACAACATAGGCCTTTGGGCCCAAAACAGGTCTGTGCCTGAATGTCCCATCTGGCCTACACTGGCTGGTTGAAGAAGAGGCAAGATGGCAGTTAGCCATGGGAAGATATCAAGAGTATCATCTATGAAGAATGCAAAAGGTCATTACAAAGACAGAAGAAGAAAGGACCAAAATGGATGTCAGAAGAGACTCTGAATATTGAATTAGAGCACCATGAAGCCAAAGCAAAGGGAAGAAATCCTGAAATTAAGAAGTTGAATAGAACATTTCAAAGGGCAGCACAGGAAGACAAAGTATTTTAATGAAAAGTGCAAAGAACTAGAGTCTGAAAATTAAAAGACCCATACTTCCTCAGCATTTCTCAATCTGAAGGAACTAAAGAACAAATTTAACCCTTGAGTTGCAATGGGTATTAAGGATGCTATGGGTGGAGTATTGGATAATCCAGGAAGTATTAAAAGAAGATTAAAGGAATATGCAGAGTCACTATATCAAACAGAATTGGCTGGCACAGAAAAATGTCAAGAAACAATATATTATCAAAAGTCAATGGTGATGAAGGAGCAAGTTCAGACTGCTATGAAGGACTTAGAAAAAAAACACCCAGGAATTGATGGAATACAAATTGACATATTTCAACAAATAGATGCCGCCTTGGACATGCTTAATAGGTTGTGCCAAGAAATCTGGAGGACAACTACCTAGTCAACTGACTGGAAGAGAGCCATATGTATTCCCATTCCAAAAAAAGATGACCCCACAGAGTGTGGAAATTATCATATAATATCGCTCATATCACAGACAATCAATATCCTCACTGGCTACAGATGGGTGATTTTGTGTTTTTGTGTTTTTTTTTTCTTCTTAGCCTTAGTCCGAGTTTGGCCAGAGCTGGAATGATCTCATTTCACGTGTTATGCATGTGACCTTGGTTTTCTTACAATATGGTCCCCCAGTTTTAAAAACAAACACCCCAAGAAGACCAAGAAGAAATTATATTGTTTTATGAACTAGTTTTGAAAACCATATGTTATCATGTCAACCACTGTCAAAAGACTTCTAAGATTTAAGGAGAGAATGTGTAGAACCATCACCTCAAAGGCACACATTTCCACTTGACATTGTAAATGCCAGCAGGATGGAACGCCTTCTTGATACCATCTTGAAAGCAAAACTTTAATAAGATCTCATTTTTTAAAATATATATTTTCTCTTGTTGTGAACAGAAAATAATACGTAATCCGGAAGCAGATCATGGAAACATCATACTTTAACTCCATACAAATATTTTAATTTTGCATTTAAAGTTTTAGATGGTCATGAAATGGATAAATGAAAGATTCTCACAAAAGCCTAATTAACAGTGATACATGACAACAAAGACTAAGGCTGCACTGTAATGATGAGAAAGAATGAGATGTGAGTTGGGCTACATAAAATGAGTCCAAAATATATCCCATTCTCTCGCTCGCTCTCGCTGCCTGTGCTCTCTCTCTAGCTCTCGCACTTTCTTTTGTTCTCATTCATTACAGTGAAGCCTTAGTCTTTCATTGTTGTTATTGTTGCGTTGATTGAGTAAAAATTTGACTCATAGCTAACCCTCCAGTGGGTGTTAAGAGTCTATAAATTGAACATGAGGACATTGCCATCTTTCTTGCACAGAGCTGTGAGTGGTTTTGAACCCCCTGCTTTTAGGCTCTCAGTGCAACTCCTTACCACAAAGCCAACGGAACTCCTTTGGTTGTTGTTAAGTGTCATCAAGTTGAGTATGACTCATAATGACCTTATGAACAATATATCTGAACACTGTCCTATCCTGTACCTTTCTTATCATGTCTGATATACTTGAGCCAGTGACTTCATCACAATGTCAATCCATCTCATTGAGGGTCATTCTCTCTTTTACTACCTTCTGCTTTTCCAAGCATGATTTCCCTTTTCAAGGAGTATCTCCTCTTAACAACATGCCCAAAATATATGAGCTTGTAGCTTCACCATGCTCACCTGTAAAGACTACTCTGCATATACTTTTTCCAAGAAATATCTGTTCTTGTGTCTGTCCTTGGAATACTCAGTATTCTCCTCCAATGGTACAACTCAGAGCTGTAATTTGAGTCTTCCTCCAGTCTTGATGCCACACTGTTCTTCATAATGTTCACCTTCCCTAATTATATGTTCAGCACACAGATTGAAGAGTTATACAGAATGCATCTTGATGCACTTCTTTCTTGATTTTGAATCATGCAATGTTCCCTTGTGCTGGCTGGATGACAATTTCTTGGTCTAGGTATAGGTTTCTTCTCATGAGGGTGACTAAGTGTTCTGGGATTCCCATTCCTCTCAGTGTTAGGCACAGTTTGTTAGATCCACACATTCATAGTCAGTGAAACACAAATAGACATTCTTTCAGAATTCTCTGCTTTTAGGTAAGATCTATCTGAAATCAACAATGATATCCCTGGTGTCTTTTCTAAACCTAGCTTGAACTTTTAGCAGTTCTCTTTCAATTTATTGCTCTAGTCATTTTTGGATCATCTTCAGCAATATTTCACTTGCATATAATATTAATGATATTGTTTGATGATTTCCATCTTTTGCTGATCTCTTTTCTCAAATTAACATCTCACTTAGATATTTTACTTATTTAGCTTTTTGCCTTATTTCAGCTGTAAGCATACCGTTATAATCAGGTCTATATAGATCATGGTCTTTACAGTAGTTTCACTCTTTTCCCACAGGCATTTTTTTCATCCTATCACCTGATTTTTTTCCATTGCACCTATATAGCTTTCCTGTCCCTCACCCTGAAACACACACTCATGCTTTTCATTAAATGGAAATCTCTGTGAAGGGAGCTTATTATGCCTATGCCAGAAGTGTGCTTGGCACAGAGAAAGTTTCAGCAGATGGTCAAAAGGTGAATAAATAATCAATGGATTACGAAGTAGATTTATACATGAATGCTTTGGAAAACTTTAATTCTGGGTGTGTGTTTTTTTGTTTTGTTTTGTTTTGTTTTAAATAAGTCATATCACTCACAATTTCCATATATACATTTCTATTCTGTTATTCTGAGTTTCAACTGGAAAAAAGTAAAGAATACTTTCATATGGTAGACTATATAAATTTGAAAACACCTATCACCTCCTTTGTTTCTTACTTTAAAGGTTGTATATGCTTTCAAAAAATTCCAATATGACAGAATTCCAATCCCTTTGTTATCTCTGACAATTTTTTCTGAAAATTTTCAAATGATCCTTGAAAGTGTGTACCCCCAGTGGAACATAAGACTACAAGTCATGTCTTATCTGCTGCATATGTAACAGGACATCACCTCCCTTGCTGAGGACTCAGAATTTATTTTCTTGATGGAGCAGAAATCATTTTTCCTATTCTAATGGAACACAATTCATAAAATATCAAACATGTATTTCTGAGTTTTTCATTGTATAATTATTGCCAAAGCTAAAATCAGAAATCCTCATTTTCTCAAGTGTCAAGAATTCCAGGGTTTTAAAACCAACTTTAAAGAAATAAGAAAAATTTAAAAAGCTATTCTAAACAGGATGATTCCAAAATAAACTTAGAGAATTGACACAAAATGAGATCATGCTGTTTTCACATCCGAGATCAAGAAGCTTCCAAATAATTCATGAGACTTCTGATTAAATACCATCTGGCTGGCGCTTCTGAAATAATCAACTCTAAATTTCTACCTGAAAACCTATAAAGACCTTTAAAAACAAAGATGAAAACAAAATATAAGATTGGTTAATAACTAATCATTCAGTGAGGCAAATTTGTGACAATTCTGTGATTTATATAGTAAATTGTAATTCTTTTCTCTTGTGCCCTGTCCATATTTTGAATTTAATTCTGTGATCTCTAGAATTTCACTGAGTGTATCAGAATTACAACCTATTGATTTGGTGGCAATTATATAGCGTCTTCATGCCTTAATTTCCCTTCTGGAAAATAATGATTTTAATAGAGTCAAATTAAATATCCATATGAATTACTTAAAACAGAGTACATAGCACTCAGTAGGCAAAAAGGCAAATGTTCAATTAAATTGGGAAAATAATAGTAATCTTATTGCTATACAATAGAACATTCAGTCAGCTTAAAAAATATTGTGAAGTATTGTTTTTCTACCAATCTCTTTTTTATTGACTAAGAAACCTGTGTTATTGACACCAGGATATTGGATTTATGATACTGCATGGACAGGATTTTACATTTGATTTTTTTTACATTTCTTCACCACTATTACTAATATCCCATCTCAAACATTTTGGTTTAGAAGAAAAAGTAATGACATTCTAGGAAAAGAGATGTAGCCTTACCTATTATTCATATATGAGTCAAGGAACAGCATATGGGGAGAATCAGCTGGGTCCATAGCATAAAGTTCTCACGTAACGTCCTGAAGTGCTTGTATATAAAGGGAGAGATTAGTGGTAGATATAAAGAGGACTTTGAAAAATTTTTAGGAACTAATAGCAAAATAAGGGTTGTTTTGGTTTTGTTTTATGTACCATTACGACTATTACTAATAGGGCCCTCTGGTGGCCTTGTGAGAAGGATCTGCACTGCCATCTCAGAGGTAAGCGGTTTGAATCCACCAGCTGCACTAAGGGAGAAAAATGGGCAATCAACTTCCATGCAGTTTACTACCTCTGAAAACCACTGGAGAGTCAACTATCAAGTCGGTCCCGACCTGATGATAGAGAACAACAATCTAACCATTACTAAACATTAACAATATCAACAACGACCACTTTAATGTCTAATTGTGTGATAAGTCATGTGTTGTTATTGTTATGTGCCATTGAGTCTCCTGGAACTCATAGCAACCCGATGTACAAAAGCTCTGAGCCTGCCCTGTCTCACAGAATGATACACTTACCGCCATCACCCCAATTACTGTATCAATCCATCTCATCTGGGGTCTTCCTTTCCTACACTCTCCCATCACCCTTTCAAGCATGATGTCCTCTCCAATGACCAGTGTTTCCTGGACACATGCCCAAAGTATGTGTGAGGAAGCTTCAAAATCCTAGCCTCCAAGGAGAAACTTGGTTGGTTTCACCCTCTTCAGGACAGACCTGTTTTTTTTTTTGGTGCGCGATGGAATGTTCAAGGCTTTTTTCTCCAGCATCACAACTCAAAGACATTGATTCTTCTTCTGTCATCCTTAGTCATTATTCAGCTCTCTGATGCATAGCAAGTAATTTCAAATGTCATGGCCTAGCTCAGGCATACCTTAGTCTATAGACTGACATTGTTGCTTCTCACTATTCTGGAGAGGTCCCTGACAGCAGATTTTCCCAGTGCAATTTTTCTTTTGGTTTCTCAACTGCTGCTGATAACTCATATGTTTGTTGTTGTTGTTATGTTCTGTCGAGTCGCTTGAGACTCATAGCGACCCTATGTACAACAGCCCTAAACTCTGCTCTGTCCTGTGCCAATCACACTGCCTCTGACACTCCCATCCCGATTACCCCAGTCACTGAATCAATCCATCTCATAGAGGGTCTTCTCCTCCTGCACTGTCCCTCCACCCTACCAAGCATAATGTCCTTCTCCAAGGACCAGTCTCTCCTTATGACCGGTCTCTCCTGTCCAAAGTATGTTAGACGGAGCCTCAGAATCCTTGCCTCCAGGGAGCCGCCCAGTTTAACCCTTTCTAGGATGAATCTGTTTGTTTTCCTAGCAGTCCATGGTACTCTCAATACTCTTCTCCAGCACCACAGCTCAAAGGCATCAATTCTCCTTCTATCCTCCCTAGTCATTGTCCAACTCTCTGATGCATAACAAGTGATAGCAAAGACCATGGCCCGTATCAGTTGCGCCTTAGTCTCCAGAGAGACACCATTGCTCTTCAGTACTTTGGAGAGGTCCCTAACAGCAAACTTTCGCATGGCAATACGTCTTTTAATTTCCTGGCTACTGGTGCCAAGAGTGTGGACAGTGGAGCCAAGCAAACTAAAGCTGTGAACAATCTCAATCTCTTCACCATCCATCCTGATGCTGCCAATTGGTCCAGTGGTGAGAATCTTTGTCTTCTTGACATTGAGCCTCAATCATTGGAGGCTGCAATCCTTGACCGTCTGCAGCAAGTGCTTCAGGTCTTCCTCAGTTTCAGGAAGCAGGGTTGTGTCATCTGCATAGCGCAGATTGTTGATAGATCTTCCACCAATCCTGATTCCACATTTCTCCTCATAGAGCCCAGCCTCCCGGATAATCTGTTCTGCATACAGATTGAAAAGGTATGGTGATAGGACGCATCCCTGGCATACGCCCTTCCCAATTTTGAACCATTACCAATGGGTAGGTTTTAATTAACCAATTGTACACAACAACAACAAGGCACTACAGTGATTATGTCAGAAGTGAGAAAGTATGAGGCTAGAAAGGTTAATTCACAAGTTTTTTTTCAGGAAAATAAAATCTTACATGAAAGTATTATATACATTTAAAATCAAAACCAATCACAAAACAGGCCTTACCATAGTTAGAACATTGGCTAGGGATATTGCTTGAACCTTTTCCTTGTGACATGTAAGGATGAAAGACTAGATTTGCTGGATTTGGCTAACAATGAGCTGTCGGCTAGAAGCCTCTTGTTTAGAGCCAGTCTGGGTCTGGTGCACTGGCCTGGGTATTTAAAAGTTGGTTGGGCCCACAGCCTGGTGTTAATTTGTTTGGAATGAAGATTCATCTAAGTAATACAGCACTGGTCTGTCAATTCACTGTACTGAGATAACTTGCGGTTGCTCTGATACTGAACGCTGTGCTACTGGTGTGTCAAATGCCATAATGGTTACCCTTGTAGACAGTGTTTGGTGGAGCTCCCAGATTAAGACAAGTTTGGAAGCAGAAGTGACATCCACTTCCTAAACAACATGCCTCTAGAAACCCTATAAACTTAGAGAAACAACAGTAGTTATAGAAGAGGATTTATATCTTTTGTTCATAGGGTAGCTTTGAGTCATCCTCAACTTGATGGCACTTAACAACACATGTGTGAGAGACGGTGGTCTGGAAATGAACTTCTTTTTTGGTTCAATTTTGCCCTGTTTTCACTGTAAACTATCTTCAGCTTTCAGACATAGGACAAAGTAGACAAAGTTTAGCAAAATATAATAAATAGTGTCAAGTTATCCTAGCAGGAGAAGAGAGAGATAAGAACTTTGTCAACGCGTAGACTACATAAAAGGAAAAAAGAATCTGGTCCAGGCTTACTTAACTCTTTGATCCTCAAAATAAAAATAGTAAATATTAGCACTATAAATCTTAGTTAATCCTTAACATAACTCTTGTTGAGGTAACCTTTATAGAACCTGGTCTATTTGTCTTTCATACCTGTTTCCTAGTGTTGAGACTAGGATCTCAATTCATACTCCTCCAAGGAGTTTAACAAAATCATCTGAAACTCTGACTCATTTTATACCATTGTTATTAATTTCTTTATCTTTCTTAGTATACTTTTATATTTGAGAAATATATCTTCCAGAAATTTCTTGAGATTTGTTTATTCTGGAGATAATGTACTCTCTTAAATGTTTAAATATATTATTCTACATTTTTATAACTTAATGACAGTTCTTCTGGGTATGAGTTTCATTTTTAAATGACTTATTTTTAAATAACTTTCCATGAGAATATTTATTATAGATTTTACTCCATTGTGTTTTTCTTTTTGGAGCTGATATTGACAGGCTCATTATGGTACCTGGTATTTGTATATGACTTTTCATATTTCTCTAGATATACTTCATTTAATCCTGCCATGCTCTTAGTTGGATACACTTCGTTATTGTGGTGATTATCAAATGATATGTTTCAGTATAAAAATAACATTTTCTATTTTATACTTAGAAATTTGTTCACTATTTTTTATGTTCTACCTTTCTTAAAGTTGAATTTCATTGGGAAAGTCCCCTTTTAGAGACCTCTCCAGGGTACTGAGGAGCAACAATGTAAGTCTGGAGGCAAAGGTGCACCTGATACAGGCCATGGTCTTTGCAATTACTTGCTATGCATCGGAGAGCTGGACTGGAATGATAGAAGGAGAGTTTGAGAGTTTGAGCTGTGATGTTGGAGAAGAGTATTGAATATACCATGGACTGCTAGAAGAACAAACAGGTTCATCCTGGAGAGGGTGAAGCCAGGCTGCTCCTTGGAGGCAAAGGTTCTGAAACTCCGACTGACATACTTTGGACATGCTGCAAAATATGTTGTGGTTTCAATCCTTGGAGAGGGATGTCATGCTTGGGAGGGTGGAGGGACAGCACAAGGGAGGTAGAACCTCGATGAGATGGATTGATTCTGTTACTGGGGTAATGGGGATAGGTGTGTCAGGGTCAATACAATTGGCAAGAGATAGAACAGTGTCTAGGGCTGTTGTACATAGGGTCATTGTGAGTAGCAAGTGACTCAACAAAACATAACAACAACAACAACCTTTTTGGAGAAGGGTAGGTGGTGAGAGGAAAAACCTGAATACTTTATACCAGATTTATGTAATTCTCTAATTCCTATCATATTGTCAAACTTCTTTTGCCCAGTTTTGCTGAATGTTTTTATTATTAATATTGCTAATGCTTTTTCAATATGAATTGAAGCTCAACATTAAGAAACCAAAGATTCTCATCACTGGGCCAATTTGCAGCATCATGATAGAGAAGAGATTGAGATTATTAACACCTTCAGTTTGTTTGGCTTCATGAGCAACAGTTTTGGTATCAAAGCAGGAAATTAAAAAGATGAATTGCCTTGGCAAAGTGCTTTCAGGGACCTCTCCAGAGTACTGAAGAGCAGCAGTGTCAGTCTGAAGAAACACGTGTGCCTGTGTCCGATGCAGGCCGTGGTCTTTACAATTATGTGCTATAAATCCAAAAGCTGGACAATGACTAGGGATGAGAATAGAATTGATGCCTTTGAGATGGGGTGCTGGAGGAGAGTGTTGACTGTAACATGGACTGCTAGGAGAAAAAACAACAATAGCAAACAAACCACCAGATCTGTCCTGCAGAGGGTGAAACCAGGCTGTTCCTTGGAGGCAAGGATTTTGAAGCTCTGTCTGACATCCTTTGTGCATGTTGCAAGGAGGGGCCAGTCCTTGGAGAGGGACTTCATGCTTAGGAGGGTGGAGAGACAGTGCAGGAGAGGAAGACCCTGCATGATATGGACTGACTCAGTGACAACCGTAATGGGGTTAGGTGTATCAGAGACAATTCAGAGCCGTTGCACATAGCGTCACTATGTGTTACAGGTGACTCAAAGACACATAACAACAACAATGCTTCCCCCCCCCCATTTACATGATTTATATATTCCAAGAATTCTTGTTGATTGCAAAAATATTCATTGTATTGATTAGAAAAAAGTTCTTGTTTTATATTTATTGTCACCGTCAATTTAATTCATCCTTAAAAGGATGAGAGTTAGAGTTCCAGGGATGCCCCATGCACTGGCATGAAATAACAATGCTTTCTCCTCAGTTGCTCCACTGCCCTGTTTTGGTACAGCCATTAAAACCCATGTGATAGTAAGAATTACTCATCTAGCAATGCCAGTCGTAGTAAAGGAATAGAGTACCATACAAATCTTGGTACAGGCTTGAATTTGAGATCCTTGTGTCACCGTGGAAGCTTTATACTCTACAGGGCTAGATGCATTGCAGGCTACTTGGTTTTCAAGCAAGAATCCAAGGAATAAAATTAATGATACCATCATGTAGCAGACTGCATAAAATAGAATAGGTCTTTCAGGATAGTGGAATATTGTAACATCAATCAAAAAAGTTTAAAAAGTAAACAGTGTGGCAGAGAGGCAAGTGATTGAATTAAATCTTATGAAATATTGAGCAAGTGAAAGTTCTTCTTGCCTAAAGTATATATTTGGACAAGGAGGTGAAAAATGACACGCACGTAAAAGAGAATAGCCAAGATCGGGATCAATTTTCAACTCTTAGGGATACCAGCAACCATAGTCCCTTGGCACTGCCACCGGGGCTCCTCCTGTGGGCTCTGCAGCCAAATTCAGGTCCACAAATTGAGGATATGGTTCATCACAATCATGAAATCTCCATTGCTACTACTGTCTGTTGGTCATAACGATTCAGACGATTGGGCTTGAAGGGAAGATTATAAGGCAAATCTTGGCACATTCTCAATGTGATAGGTCCACAAGAGAACAAACTATACCTCACTGTGTGCTTCATAAATATAGTAAAAAAAAAAACAAAGAGAAAAGACAATGCAAGTCATAGCCATTCTTCCAGGAGCTGAATGAGAGCCAAATGATGATGCTTATTCAGTATTTTTAGATCTTTATAGATCTGCTGGTCGCAGCTTGAAAGTATTTCATATATAGCTTACTGTTGAGTTCGTCAAACAGTTAAATACTTTTTACAGCATCAGAGCTTTGTTAGCTTGGTCTCACAAAGGGCATTTGGTTTTGGTTTCACAATGAGGGAAAATGACATCATATTCCCTCTTCTTTTCATTTTCTTACATAGGGCACATTTGGCCGGCATGTCAAGATGATTAGCCACATTCCCAAACAGAGTCCATCTTAGGTCAAGAGCTATTTCTTCCTTTGATTAAAATACTTCACACCTCGGAAGCTGGCTTCATTGGTGGGTGCAACGCCAGCTGGGGGTGACCAGCTGCCCCCTTTCCTTATATTCTTGAGTAATTTCTGTTACCATCATTTCCCCTTTTTTTTTGTTTGTCCTTTTTCTCTAATAACACACACACACACACACACACACACACACACACACACACACATATATTCCCTCTAATTATAAAATAAAGTGTAGTGTGATGAATTTGATATTCATAGCAAGCTTATTTGAGTGAAGTGTTTGCACAGTAATTGCTCACCATATTTTGATCTTTCTTCTTGATTCATCAAATTTTCCATAAAAGAGTGCGTCAAACGGCTACACAGAATTTAGACCTTGGCTTTGAAAGGTCCAGAAGATAATAGAATTTAAAGCCATCAGCCACTCCCTATGTGAAAAGACCTGATTATCTGCTCCTATAATGAAAATAGCCTAGGAAACCATATGGTTGTTATGTGCTGTCATGTTACCTGCGGCCCATAGCAACCCTGTGTACAGGAACTCTGAAACCTGCTCTGTACTTAGCCATTCTCACTAATTCTGACACACCAAGCCCCATATCTCATAGCCCCAGCCACTGTATCAATCAATTTCATCTGGGGTCTTCCACTTAGGTGCTGTCCCTCCACCTTTCTAAGTATGATGTCCTTCTCCAATGGTCAGTATCTCCTGGCCACATGTCCAAAGTATATGAGATGGAGCTCCAAAACTCCTGGCCTCCAAGGAGAAACTTAGTTTCACCCTCTCCAAAACAGATTTTTGTTTTCTTTTCTTTGCAGTCCATGTATGTTTAAGACTCTTTTCAAGTACCACAATTTGAAGGAATTGATTCTTCTGTCATTGTCCAGCTCTCTGATGCATAGCAAGTGATTACAAAGACCATAGCCTGGATTAGGCACACCATTGTCTCTAGACTGACACCATTGCTTTTCAGTAATCTGGAATGGTCCCTGACAGTAGATTTTCCCCAATGCAATTATTTTGATTTCCTGGCTGCTACTGCTGCCAAGAGTGTTGATTGTGGAGCCAAGGAACCTCAGTCTATCATGGTGCTGCCAGTTGGCCCAGTGGTGAGACTCTCTGACTTCTTGATGTTGAGCTTCAATCCATGTTAAAGACTATAGTCCTTGACCTTCTACAGCAAATGCTTCAGATCTTCCTCAGTTTCAGTGAGCAAGGTTGTGTCATCTGCGTAACATAAGTTGTTGAGGAGGAAGATGGCATCAGGATTGGAGGAAACCATATAGGGCAGTTCTAATCTGTCACTGAATCAAAATGTACTCACCAAAAAAACCCAAAACATCTTCTATTGTGCTAAGAATCTTCCAAACTCAAAATAGCTCTTTGCTCTGCTCAACCACGTGGATTGAAAGAATGACTGCTATTGTAATTCTATGTGACATTTAGTTGAGTACAACTCAGAGTGACCTTATGAACTATAGAACTGAATCCTATCCTATCCTCATAATCTATGACACATTTGAGCCAATTGATACAGTCACTGTGTCAATCCATCTGGCCGAGGGTCTTTCTCTCTTTCACTGACCTTCTTTAACCTTCATCTTTTCAAATATGTTGTCTTTCTCCAAGAAATAGCCTTACCTTGTAACACGACCAAAGTATATGAGACAAAACTGTCATTTGTGCCTCTGAGGAGCATTTTCCAGTCTTCTGTCACTAGTGTTTTGTATGTCAGATTTTTTTTTTTTAATTTGTTTTGTCAGATCTGTTTTAAGACAGCTTACACATTCGGGTACAATGAACTCAAGATTCTGTTTTGACTTTCTTGGACTTGCTTAAAATGTCTTCAGATTCAAAATGACAAAATTCCAGTTGAGTAAATGGTTATTACTCCATAATCAAGCCCTGATTTTGTCTTGACCCCAAATACAAACTTCTCCATAACTTATCCACAGATGTTCTCAGCTTGATTCTTGTGTAAACCATCGAGCAAGGTTCATATATATCTTTTGTGTTGTTAGAAAAGTATTGCTGATAAATAAGCCTTTGGTTTTACAGATATCTATCATGTTGTCTCTAGCATAATTGTATTATCAAGATGATATTATTTAAATACTACAACTATTTAAGTACTTACAACCACACCAGATTGTACCAAAAAATCTAGAAGATAACTACATGGCCAACTTACTGGTAGAGATCCATACATATGCCCATTACAAAAAAAAAAAAAAAAAAGTGACCCGAGAGTGTTCAATTTATAGTACAATATCATTCATATCACATGTAAGCAAAATCTTGCTAAGTATTGTCCAGAAACAACTGGAACAGGACATTGAAAGTACCAGAAATACAAGTAAGGTTTAGAAGAGAACATGACACTAGAGACATTATTAAGAATGTCAGATGGCTCTTGGCTGAATATAAAGAGTATCAGAGGAATATTTATCTGTTTCCTTGACTATGCAAAGGCATTTGACGATGTTGATCACCACAAATTGTGGCTAACTTTGAGGAAAATGGGAATCTCAGAACATTTGATTGTGCTTATTGATTGAAGACTCAAAAATAACCTATGTTATGCTGATGACATGACCTTGCTTCTGACACTGAGGCAGACCAGAAGCACTTGCTGCAGAAAATCAAGGACTGTAGTCTTCAATATGGATTGAAGCTCAACATCAAGAAGACGAAGATTCTCACCACTGGGCCAATTGACAACACCATGACAAGATGGAGAAGAGATTGAGGTTGTTAACAGTTACAGCTTGTTCAGCTCCATAATCAACACTCTTGGCACCAGCATTCAGGAAATCAAAAGATTAATTGCATTAGGTACATCTGCTGTCAGGGACCTCTCCAGAGTACTGAGAAGCCAAGTGTCAGTCTAGAGACGAAGGTGTTTCTGATCTTGTCCATGGTCTTTTCAATTTTCTGCTATATATCAGAAAGGTGGATAATGACTAAGGATGATAGAATTGATGCCTTTGAGTTGTGGTGTTGGAGAAAATTCTTGAACATACCATAGACCACCAAGGAAACAAATAGTTCTGCCTTGGAGAGAGTGAAACCAAATTTCTCCCTGGAGGCTAGGATTTTGAAGCCTCATCTCACATACTTTGGGCATGTGGCCAGAAGGGACTGATCCTTGGAGAAGGACATCATGCTTGGAAGGGTGGATGGAGAGTGCAGGAGAGGAAGTCCCGGATGAAATTGATTGATACTGTTACTGGGGCAATGGGTGTAGTTGTGTCAGAGTCAGTGAGTGTGACTTAGGACAGGGGAGGCTTCGGAGCTATTGTACAAAGGGTCACTATGTGTTGCAGGTGACTTGATGGCACATAACAACAACAAACTTGCTTTTTTCTTTCCAGCTTTCACATTCCAACTTTTAGCAATTACAACATATTTTGATTGTACATTTGCTCAGTTTCAAACTACAGCAGTCTGTAAAAATATTTAACAATGGTGTTCATGGTTTATGCATACATTTGAATAATATTCTTACAAATTGGTGTTCTTTGTAAATGTGTAGATATCAACTTAATGCTGACAGTATTACAGATTAGCATAGCGATATTTTAATTTTGTTTTATTTTTGTTTTTTATTATGAATGCAGTAGCATTCAATTTTTCATTCCCAGCATAATAAACCATAGGATTATTGAATTCATAATGAACAAACCATTTCTAAACTGATTCACATCCAGGATATTGATCTTTAAGCATTTTGTTTCATCTTTGACATCTTCAATTTATTAAAATATTTGCACTTTGTACATTCTATGTTCCAATTATGAAGGAGCGTTTAAAGTAATTGTTTCTAATTTTCAGCCATGTCACATTAGCAAATAAAGATTAGAAATCTTTATTTAATCCTGGTCATTAAATTTGACTCTATCTGAGGAGGAGCACTTCCTCAGATCTATTTTTGTTGTTGTTGTTAATGTTTTTCTTTAATAGTTTTTTAAAATTTTATACTGATTTATTTACAAAGATTGAATATATTATTTTTTAAAAGATCCCTCACGTTTATTTCACTCCCCCACCCAGTGAATTGTGCAATCCTGTAATTAACACCCTTCCTTGGCCATCCTCACCCCTGCTTCCACAGCCCCACCCCCACCACCTTGGATCCTTAGACTCATCCTACAATAATGGTTTTTATACAGTATTTGTCCTTGTGGGACTGAGTTAGTTCACTCACCATAATGCTCTCCGGTCCTTCCCAAGTTAGGTAGTAATTTACAAAATCATTGTCCCTGTGTGCTTTGTTATATTCCATTGTGTGAATTTACCACAACTTCGCAATCTGTTTGTTTGTGGTTGTACATCTGGGCTGTTTCCATATTCTTGCAATGGTGAATAATGCTGCTATGAACATTTGAGAACACGTTTTCATTTCAGCCTCAGTTCTCATTTTCTTGGGGTGTATTCCAAGAAATGGGATAGCTGGGTCATATGGAATTTCTATGTCCAGGTTTTTGAGAAAGTGCTAAACTGCCTTCCAGAGTGGTTGTACCACTTTGCATTCCCACAACAATGTAAAAGAGTTTCCACCTTGCCACAGCCTCTCCAACATTTATTACTTGCTGTCCTGTTAAACTTTGCCACTGCTACTGGAGTGAGATGGCATCTCATTTTGGTTTTGATTTGCATTTTTCTTGTTGTCAGTGATTTGGAACATTTCTTCATATTTCTACTGGTCTTTTGAGTATCTTTCTCTCCCCAGACCTATTTTCACTGTTATCCAACCTAATGGCTCCTCTGCATGCTCTGTTGTTGTTTGTTGTTGTGTATAATAGAGTCAGAACCAACGGATAGTTGACCCTCCTGCAGGTTTTCAGAGGCAGTTAATCTCAAGAAAGGAGATTGCCCATCCTTCTCCTGCAGAGCAACTGGTGGCCTCCAACTGTGTGCCGTCAGGATTGCAGTGTAGCTTCTTACCTCTGGGCCACTTTGGTTTTGTCCATAAGGTTTTAAGTGAGTGACTTTATGAAAATAGATCAGACATTTTTCCTCTTCTGTCTTAGTCAGAAAGCGCCTCTGAAATATGTCCTTTATAGATTACTCCACTGATATTTGAAACATGAATGACATAGCTTATAGCATTATAGTCACTATGGTGCAGTAGGTCGATTGTTCAAAACAGCTATAAAGAGGTCTTTGGAAGCATATTTGCAACGTCCAGTGTGCCCTTTGGGTTTTTGCTTGGTTCTTACATGGATATTGGTTCTAGATACAGGTGAAATTAAATCTTTGATAACTTCAAACTTTTCTCCATTTCTCATGTTGTTGCTTTTTGATACAGATATGAATATTTTTGTTTTCTTGATATTGAGTTACAAGCCACACTGAAAGCTATTGTCTTTGATTTTCTCCACTAAGTGCTTTAAATCCTCTTCACTTTCAGCAAGCAAAGTTGTATCATCAGTAAAATGCAAGTTGTTGATGAGTCTTTTCTTACCCTGATACTACATGCTTCTTCATGTTCTCCAGCTTCCTGAATTATTTTATGACCATTTAGTCTGAATATGTTTTGTGAATCACATACACATCTTTCTATGCAGTGTCCCCTTGTTCTCGTTATACTATCACGTCTTGTTCTACGTGCAGGTTTCAATGAGCACAATTTGTTATTGTTGTTGTTAGGTGTTATTGAGTTGACTACAGCTCATAGCAACCCTTTGACCAACAGGTCTGAACCATACCCTATCCAAGCCATGCCCACTATCTCCAACACACTTGATACTGTTGTTACAGTCATTGTGCCATTCAATCTTTTTGGGAGTCTTTCGTTCTTTGATTCTCTATTATTTGCCAGCATAATGTTCTTTTCCAAGCTCTGTCCTGACAACATGCTCAAAGTATGTGAGATAAAATTGTATCATCCTTGCCTCAGAAGAGTATCCTGTTTGAATTTAACCCAAGACAAACTTGTTTGTTTTTTTCTGGACAGACCATATGATGTTCAGTACTCTTCTATAACACCACACTTACAAGGGATCAATTGTTCTGTCATCTTTATTCACTGCAGTATCCCAGAATGGGTTAGTATTGAGCAATATTTTTAGTATAATATCTCTGTATATTCCTTCCATATTCCTCTGATGCTTTTTGTGTCATTGAATATTTTGGCAATAAAACCCTTCAACATTGCAAGTGGATAAATTACTTTTTTTCTTTTGTTTCTTCAGCTGAGAAATTCCAAGCATGTTCTTTGTCCTTTTGGTCTTCTAACTCTTGGTCTTTGTACATTTTATTGTATTCTGCTCTGTGGTCTAGGACTGCCTGTTAAATTTTTTTTGTTTGTTTCTCTTGCTTCATCACTCCTCTTATCTCACCACCTCTTTGTCTTACTGTGGTATCTTGTTTATTACTTGTGGTGATGCTGGAAGCTCTGTCATCAATATTTTGAGTATCTGGAGGTTCTCCATCATAGAGTTCAACAGAGCTTCTACCCCAAGGAAGATCAGGAATCAAGACTGACAGTCAACTTCTGAAATAATGTATTCTTAAAAACCATTGAATAATTTAGGTATTGATAATGTAAGCTGATCCTGCATTTACTACGATTTACTACACCAGTATGTGCAACTGTATGCAAGTCACCTGCTTTTTATTTACAGTACAGTTCTTCGTGTGTTGCACTGCTAGGCAAAGCCTGAGGGTCCAGTGAGTCAGATCCTCTGGTGGATACTTCTCAAAAAGATAGACAGTTCTCCTCTTGTGTGTAAATGTCTAGTAGTAGAAGGGGAGGGAAGGAGTGGGCAGGAAAAGGGGAAGGGAAGAAATCACTAGATTAGCAGAATTTAGTGGGTGGATTGGTGAGAAGGGGTGAAGGAACAGCAAAGATTCAATGGGGACTCACGAACGGGGGTATTAATAGGCATGGATCAATAGTAATTAATGATATAAAATACAATGTATTTGAATGATTCTATGGAACACAATTAAAATGATTGTGTGAAAATAAATACAAAAGTACATGTATATCTATATATATAATAAGTTCATATATTTTAATATAATTGACTACATTATTCAACACAAGAGAATCTGAAGAATTGTGTGTGATGTTAAAAAGAAATCGAATATATTCTTTACTAAAAAGTTTTTTGTTTAGATTTTGGCTATTGTATATATCTAAGACACATATATAACACACTAGATAGATTAGCTAGTTATATAATAGATAGATAATAGATAGATGGATGATAGATAGATAGATAGATAGATAGATAGATAGATAGATAATTAGTATGAGTTGGAATTGACACCATGGCAATGTATTTGGTTTTGGTTTGGTGATGTATGGGTTACATGTAAGACTGCTCACCGTAATGGCAACAGTTCAATTCTACTAGCCATTCCATGGGCATAAGAAGAAGTCGTCTGCTTTCATGGTCATTTATAACCTCTGAAACCTGAAAGATGGCTGCTATAAGGTTGAAGCAACTCTACAGTTCTAGGTTTGCTTTCAGTTTTTTTAATCATTTATTTATATAATTGTATTTCCCTCATTATTCTCTACATTAGAAAAATAAATGTTTTAAACAGAATTTTTTAAGTGACCAAATTGATGTTCAGACAGTTAAATGCATTATTCAGTACAAAAGATCTTGAAGAATTGCATGTATAAATGACAGTGATAATATATCTAATATATCCTCTACTATAACTTTAGTTAGTATATGTTTTGAACAAAATTATGTACCAGTGAATATTTTCTTTGTAATCACTTCTTTTTGAACCTCATAGATTCTGTCTTCTGTGTAAAAATTACTCTTTTGAAGAACCATTCTATTGGTCTTCTCTTTTTCGTTATGTAATTTAGAACATTTAATTAACAAGAGTTTTGGTATTTTGTTTTGGTGCTTTTTTTCTACACACACACTCTCTTTCTTTGCCTCTTGTCTTAGTTTGACTCTTAGTTGACTCATCACTTGTGTTCACCCACTTTTCTTTATTTTCTCATTGTTTTACAAAACCTTTCTAACATTGAGTATTCCAAGAAGATGAATTTTAACTTTTTGCTATTTTAAAATGCTATGGTTATATAACTTCAGCTTTAATATCTATAAATGCAACTTTTAGTTGAGTTTTTTAGATACGATTCCTTTTGGATATGTGTATTTTAACTAATCCTTATGGATTTTCATATTAATTTCATAGAGGTTCTCAAAATTCTCTATTCTTCCATTGTGTGGCATTTGACTTTGATGTTACTCATCTCCTGCTATAAAATGTTGACATTATCTTTGACTCTAATAGACAGTTGTTTCTGTCCGATTGGTCTCTTCTACCAAGCTCTTCTCAAAGCCATGTCTTCTGTTAGTTCTATTTTCTTAAACCTAATATTTTTGCTCATGTTCTCACAATGCATTTACTTTTACAATCTCACTTAAAATCTTCTGATACAGGAAATTTTGCATATAGCATTTTTCCTGCATTCTGAAAACCTACGATGGATTATTTTTCTCTGTAGAGAACTCCTTTCAGGAGTTCTGGTTTACAATTTTGTACATAATTTGATATCAGCTTACTTCAGGAAATTTTCATTAAGCAACACATGCTGGTGAGACTGAGGAGAAATCAGAACTCAGGAACACTGTGGTAATGAGGACTGTAAATTGGTGCAACCACTACGAAAGCAGTTTGGCAGTTTCTTAGAAAGTTGGGAATAAAAGTACTATTTTATCCAGTAATCCTACAACTAGGAATATACTCCAAAGAAATAAAAGCTGTAACACAAATGGACATATTCACACCCATGTATACTACTTATAAGAGCAAAGAACTGAAAATAACCCAAGTGTCTATCAGCAGAGCAATGGCTAAAGGAACTGTGGTACACAGTTTTATACAGCACTTAAAATTTTTCAAGAATTTACAAAATACCTTGTAATGTGCATGAAACCAGAACAAAGCAGTCTGAATGGCACGAATCAGTACAAAAGGACAATTATGGTGCCGGGTCATTAACACATAAAGCGAAGGAAAGGCTCACACACAGAAACAGTCTTGGAGGATCGATAAAGATGAGAATCTAGAGAGAGGGGAGAAAAAGAAATGTCTGGGGGAGCTCTGGTGGCCTAGTGGCAAGAAACTGCACTGCAATCCCAGAGGAACAAGGTTCGAATCCACCAGACGCTCTGCCGGAGAAGGAGGCGCAATATCCTCCCATACCAGTCAGATCTGATTTGACGGTACACGTACACAAAATTTAAAAAAAAGAAAAAGAAAAAGAAATGCCTGTTGTCACGCTCCAGAGTTTTCCCAGTTTGTTCAAATGAGGAGAAGTGTACCTGTAGGAGACATGGGAGGAGTTATAATGCAAAGATTTTAAAGAAACTGATAACATATTGAAGTCACTTTGCAGAGAAATTTAGAAGTCAATACAGTTAATCTGAAAAATGAAATCAAATGGCTAATGCCAGCAGGATAATTTCATTTGTTCTACTTCTAGCAACAAGGAAGGATCATTTGGAGACAAGTGTATGCAAAACAGGCACCATTTCTTCTGCTTGACCTTTGGGTCTTTAAAATTAGGCCTGGAAATAAATCCACAAGTTTATGACCTCAGTCTGAGCCTGAGTCAGAAGTGAGGTAACTTCACAAGAGAATGGTTGATCATTTCTAAAATAGGGGCTTTTAATGAAATTTAGGGCACTTGTCCAATGTTGAATATAAAAGAAAATACATTTTACTGAATCAGCGTATTATACTCAATGAAGATTACAATCTAGATCTTTAGATTTGCTAAATTCAAAAAAGGACCAAGAAACCAACACACCTGCAGGAGACATGTGGTTGTAGACTTCAGGACCCTTTCAGTCGGTAGAGAGTCGTGCTACCTGTTCCAAGCCTGTTCATCTCAGGAAGTGTGAATCCACTTCAGGGGAAGATAAGCAGACTCTCAGTGGGATTTAAAGCCTCTGGAAACTGATGCCACGTGTCTCTAAGTCTCACCCGACATGAGCTGGTTTTACTCAACATTTGGCATAGGCAATTTGATATTTCCCATTGAATGCATTTTCTAATAAACTTTGTAACAGATGTACATGCTCTGTGTATGTTTTGAAAGAAAGACACATAGAAAGGAAGGGGAATGAGAACAATTTTAAAAAGTCACAAAAATGTTTTGTAGAGATTTCAAGACAGAGCAAAGGTGTGGATCATCCATCAGGGCCCCCCAGGCTCTGTGGGTAGAGATGTGACAGTCGGCGTCCGTAAAGAAGGCAGCCTAGGAAGCCGGTGGAGAACTCTCACTCTGTTCTCCAGGCTTGTTACGAGTTGGGATCATCTCAAAGGGAGCAGATGTGGTTTGGACTGGTGTTATGTAATTTCCATATCAGCTATGTTAGAAAACATGGGAGTAGACGGAATAATTGACTTTAAAAAATGTGTTCACCTTCTTAAAGGTCCTGTAACACTTCCTGTTTACTATGCCCATGATTCATGGAGTCAAGGATGGTCATCCTCTATACTTTGAGCATTTCCTCAGTAGAAACCAACCCTTGGAAAAGGACGTCATGGTTGGAAAGATGAAGGACCACAGAAAAAGAAAGACTCCCAACAAGATGGATTGATGCAGTGAATTTGACATATCAAAGTGTGAAGATGGCTCAGGACAGACAAGGTTCCTATCTGCTGTTCATAGAATTGCTGTGAGTTGTAGTGGATCCAATGGCACCTAACAACAACTACATGGTGTGTCATAAAATGCAGTGAAATACCTTCATTATATTTTTTTTTCTTGGAAAGTCTATATACATGTTAAGAATAGAGGGTATATTTATTTACAGCTGTAGCCCTTCAAAATATTCTAAGAATATCCTAAATGTCAGTCACAAACTGGTATATTATAAAAATGTATTTTACAAATATTCATGTTAGAATGGGGGCTCCAGGGACATAGTCTGTGTAGACTTGGTCCGCTAACCAGCGGTGGTACCTCTTTGCTGGGTAGACCCCACAACGATTCCTCTGGAGAAAGATGCCCAGTTGCTTTTTGTGCAGTTTACAGCCTCAGAGGGGCAGCTATGAGTCAGTTCTTACTTACTGGGAGAAATTATATTTCCATGTTTGAATTAATGATTGAAGTTTCCATGTGTTTTGTTTTGCCTGTTAGACCCATTGGATCAATCGGCATCTGTTGGTGAACTCTTTTCTCTTTGCTGACTCCTGATTGGTGCCCTTTTCTAGTATACACAATCTGACTAGTTGCTGGTTTACTTTTTCATGTGGAAAATATATAGGGAACAAAATTCTTTCCCTTTCCATAATTTTTACATGTACAGTTTAATGACATCAATTATATTTATTTTGTTCTTCAAACTTTGCCATTGATCACTTAGACAGGTTTGTTATGGTAGACTCAGTACACCAATTAACCAGACTCTCTTTTATGACGTTACTCTTCATAGAAATTCTTTAGGTAGTCAAAGGAATGTGGACATTGTTTATAGAATAGAATTTCATTCTGTGAATCTTTTAATAAAAGTCCAAAAGGACGACTGTGCAAACCATTCCATGGATTTTCATTTTAATCCATAAATTACAGGCCTGCTTTTGAAGAACCAATTAAAAATGGAAAGCATATAAACTCATTTATTGTTTTCTTATTTCTGAAACATTTGTTTTGCTTCAGGGGGATATGAATTTCCCCATTATTACTGAGCATCCCATTTGCATGTCTGCATGTTATTTCTGCATATAATAACTTTGTTAGGCAGATTCTAGACTCATTTTGATAATTCACACTGTAATGTTACTTTTCCAAACAGACTCATTGTCAATGTAGGAAGAAGAATACATTTATATAAGAAAAGTTGATATTTAAGACAGTTTAGGGAACTCAAAATTCACGATCAAATTTTTAAATGCATGCTTTAGAGAGATATTTAGAGAATTCTAGAACATGGATTTTCTTGGAGAGGGGAAAGTAAAATTATAAATGATAATATACAAGTATTCATAGTCTCTTATAGGATATGTCTCTGAACTGGCAATAACAAGAAGTTGAACAGACAGATGCTCTGAAATTGACTGCAAATCATTTTAAATAATGTATCACATTTAAGCATATATTTAAACATACTATTCTGAATTTCAAGTTTCAAAACCTGTTTTAAATGTCATTTTTCTCATAATAATAATGTACTCTGCTTCCAGTACTGACAATGAATATGTTGCATAACTAAGTTGCATAGTGAATTATTAGGATAAATCTGGAATCTGCTTAATGACGCTCTTACATCCAGAAATAACACATAGTTATACAAGTACAGTCCCCAATGTTTAACAAGTATTACATTGCATTATTAGGGAGCTTTGATTGCCTAGTGGGTATGGAGTTGCACTGCCAATACAAAGGCAAGTGGTTCAAATTGACAGACTGCTCCTTGGAAGAAAGATGCGAAACCTTTTCGTGTGTGACTTATTGTCCAGCCTCTGAAAATACATTGCAGAGTTAGCTATGATATGGTCTGACTCAATGGCATTATAAGAGTGATTATAAGACTGGGATTTCTTTAATTATATCATTTATTCTCTGGTTTTTGTAAAGAAAACAAACTTTGAGAATATTGACCCTAAAATGCTATCCTCATTGCTTTTATAAAATGTATCTTACTAGCAAACTATTAGTAAAATCAAATAGTCATGTCCCCTTTCAGGCAATGCCCAAGTGGCGCTACACTCATGGTTTTAAATTCCCAAACAATCGATTATCTTGAAAGCTCAGTTCATATGTTGTTGTTATTGCTTGGTACCATCAAGTCGGGTTGACTCATAACAAGAACAAAAGATCTGAACTCTGTTCTATCCTGTGCCATCCTCACACTTCTTGACACACAAGAGCCCATTGCTGCAGTCATTGCATCAGTCCACCTGGTCGAGGATCTTCCTCGCCCATTGCTGCAGTCACTGCATCAGTCCACCTGGTTGAGGATCTTCCTCCCCCTTGCCGCTCCTCCACTCTTCCCAGAATCTTGACTTTTCCAAGGAATAGCCTCTCCCAACAACATGGCTAAAGTATGTGAGGTGAAGCCTCATCACTCTTGACTCTAAAGAGCACTACGGCTGCACCCTCTCCAAGACATATTTCTTCGTTCTTAGAGTCATCCATAGGATGGTCAGAGCTCTTCTCCAACAGCTCAGCTCAAAGGCATCAATTCTTCTCTCAATCTTATTCCTGTCCAGCTCTCAGGTGCCTCGCAAGTGATCAGAAAGACTATGTACATAAATGTTTTATAATAACATAAGACTTTGCAATGTGTGAGAACTTTATTATGTCTGGAAGAGGCTCACTCTTCATTGTTTTTATGCGTAGAAGGATGCACTTTTGTTAGGCGTCATCAAATAAACTCTGAGTCATAGGGACCCTATATGCAGGTGACTGAAACCATGTCCCATCCAGAGCCATCCTCACAATCTCCTATGTGACTAAATGCATTGCTGCAGACCATTAACTATCAATAGATGGAAAGAACTAGACTAAATTGTTCCACGATTCAAATACAGGATTAGCAATTCACTGGCATTTATTCGTAATCTGGGAGTGCACAACACCATGCTGTTTGCACAACATCCAAATCACATAATATTTTATTCCATAAAATACGTTGCAGACATTAAGTGACCATAAATGTAGTTGGTTTTCTCATAGATAATTTATATGAAAATGTTATTAGAATTTCTTTTTACTATCAGTAATATAAAAGAATACAGAATAATAAAGAATTACTAGTATGTAGAATAATGGGAAATACATATAGTAAGTGGCATCAACTTCCTAAATAACATGCTTTTGGAAACCCTATAAACTTTGATAAGTGTCGATGGTTGTAGAGGGGCTTCTGGTCTTTTGTTAAAGGGGTAACTAGGAGTTGTGCTAGACTTGAAGGCGATCAAAAACAACAACTACATGTTTCTGATATGAAATACCAGAATATAAACGATTGTGTTTTGATTTCAACTTAAGCATATTTGTAGAATTATATATTAAGAACTTAAAAATAGAGGCCAATTAAATACATGAAATCAGTAAATACTGAGCAGTGTCTTTCAAATATATCACTTAGGTTAAGTTTACCTCTTAATGATTATTCTAAAAAAGAAATACCTGGTGAATTGTAAAGTAAATAAAATACGTTTTAACATTTCCCTAAGAGGATTTTGATTAGGAAGAACAAAGAATATTATTTGTAATGCTTACTGCCTAAAAGTTGTTATAAATGGTTATGCAGTGTTCATTTAAACAGAGACTAAAAAAAAAAAACAAGTGTTGACTTCGTGGGAAGTTGAGCATTTTGTAAGAATTGTTTAGTTTGCAATTTATCAGACTAAGTACAATAGGTTTAAAATTTCCCCCAAAGTAAAAAAAGAATTCATAGACACTGTTCAGTAACATCTTTATTAATGATCAGCTGAAACAGATAAAAAGCACTTGAAATCTGAGAACGTTACCATCTGTGGAGGAGGAAATGTGGACAACTATATTAGTAAAATGACAGATACAAGAAGCAAAGGATAAGATTACATTTTATGCAGAATAGAAAGAAAAAAAATCATGTCTGCTCATTTGTTAGTTTCAAGTCAATATGAAAACAAATACTTTGAATTTCATTGATAAAAAGGATCCTTAATAAAGTAGAATTTAAAAAAACCCAAACAAAAATAAGATAGAATAAACAAATAATGTGGATGTTGATTTTTTTTAGGTTTTTTTTTTCCTTTATAAGATAAATTGCTTTTGTCAGTTTGAAGAATATTTCCTTTTCCTGCCTTTCTTTTAATTTCAAATATACATATATTCCTGGTTCCAATGTCAGTTTTCCTTTAGAAATGAAATTATTTTTTTTTGTATTTTAAATAATTTCTCCTCCTGTGTGATTTATTGCCTAAAAAGAATTCCTCCTCCTGTGTGATTTACTGCCTCTGAACCCTGCTGGAGGGTCAGCTGTGGCTCGGTTCCAACTCTATGGTACACAACAAGAAGAACATATAAAATATATACAATGCAACACAGGAGAGCCCTGCTGGTGTGGTTACTGAGACCACAGAGTGGGAACCAATCCATGGTTGATTTGACTCCTCTCCCCCCCGCCCCCCCCCGCCTCCTTGCTCCTGGCGGGTTTTCAGAGGCAGATAGTCACACAGAAGGAGATTGCCCATCCTTCTCCAGCCTCTGCTAGTGAAGTCTAGAAATTTAAGTTACAGAACTAAAGTTTGAATTCACCCAAGTATTCTGTGGGATAAAGATGAGTGTCTCTTTCAGTCTGATTTACAGTCATATAAACCAATTGGAGGGTCAGATATGAGTCATTTACGCCTCAGTAGCTTTGAGTGAGTGATGGTCTAATATAGTATTTTATCTATCTATACATTAGGGAGTTCCGGTGGTCTAGAGGGAGCTCTCATGGCCTTGTAGTAAGAAGCTGTGTTGTAATCTCAAAGGAACACAGTTCAAATCCTCCAGCAGCTCCGTGGTAGAAGGTTGGGCAGTCTTCTCCCCTGTGATTAACTGACTTTGAAAGCTTGCTGGAGGGTCAGATATGACAGGGTCTGACTCAATGGCACACAGTAAGAGCAACGCATCTGTATACTGCATTGTTTAATATTATATGGATCTGTTTTTATTGCAGAGGAGCTCTGGTGGCTTAGTTGTAAGGACTTGTGCTTCCAACCCAAAGGCAGGCAATAAAATCAACCAACTTTTGCATGGAAGGACTTTATGGGAGATGGCCAATCTCCTCCCATGTGACTTCTGCCTCTGAAATCCACTGGTGAATCCTAAACCTATGTGTTGGTTCCAACTTGACTGTACATAACAGGAGCATGTCTATGGTTTTGATGACTTAGCAGTAAAGAGTGGCACTGTGAACTCAAAGGTAAGCAGTTCAAATCTACTAGCTGCTCATATGAGGGTGAAAGATGGGCAATCTCTTCCCATGCAGTTTACAGCTTCTCAAAACCCATTGGAAGGTTAGCTATGAGTTGGTTCCAACTCAACTGCACACAACAACAACAACATGTATATATTATATTCATTTCATTTTTGTTCCATTAGTTAGAATTAACCAATTTAGTTCCTTCCCCTTAACTTCCCTGGATAAGTTTACATCTCTTTCAAGAATTCAAATTATGCAATGATATTATTAAAGACTTAAAAAAATTAATTCCATTATCCTGTGGTGAAAGTCGGGCAGGTTCTAGACGAGTACGTGCCGTGTTACGTGGTTAGGTGCCATCAAGTCAGCTACAGTCCATAGTGATCCTGCGGACAACAGAACTGAGACTCCGAGCAAATGATCTGCACCTCGCCCTATGCTGCCTCTACCTCAGCATCTCAGACAGGCTCCAGGACGATCACGGTCAATCATCTCATTGAAGGCACTCTTCTCTTTTGCTAACCCTCCATCTTTCCTAGAACGATCTCTGTCTCAAGGACTGGACCCTCATGATATGCTGAGAGTGTGTGAGATGAAGATTCGCCATTCTTGCCTCTAAGGATTATTCTTGTTTTCCTTCCTCCAAGACAGATTTGTTTGCTGTTCACAAATCCATTCGATAGTCAATGCTGCTCACCAACACTGCTGTTGAAAGGCATTTAAGAAGAATGTATGCCATGTGACAGATGTTCATGAAATTAAGATTATAGACTGTTTCAAACTGGCACATGAAGCTAGAACTTGAGCATTTGAAACTACATGTATGTACATGTCATGAAGTTCTAAAACCCCGCAGAGAAATGTCAGACAAGTCTGTGACCTGCTTGCCAAGCAGCCTTGAGAAGCTTATGGGGCAGTGAGTTGTATTTTATATTATGTTCTTTTAGGCCACTGAGTGGATCCAACTCATATCTGACCCTCTAGTAGGGTTTTAGAAACTGGCAGTCACAAGGGAGGATACTGCCCATTTCTCCCCTTCAAATAATCTAGAAGGTTTAAACTGCCTACCATTGGGCTGCCGTCTCACTAGGAGAATAAATATAAGTTCTCATTTTGAAAACTGTCCAGATTTTGATGAATCTGGTAAGAAAATTTTCAATAGAAGAAGGCCTAGAAATTGTTAAGTGCCATGGAGTCTACTATGACTCTTGGAGACCCTATGAACTATATTTCTGGACTGTGCCCTATAGTCTTCAACACACCTGCCCCATTACCACAGTCACTATAGCAGTCTATTTCATCCAGGAACTTCTCCTGTGATGACCCTTTTATGCATGTAGTCCTTCTCCAAGGGCTGATCCCTCCTGGCAACAAACATGCCAAAAGTATATGAGATGGAGTTTCGAAATCCTTGCCTCCAAGAAGCAAACTAATTTCACGTGCTCCAGGATAGACCTGTTTGTTCTCTTGGCAGTGTATGGTATATTCAATATTCTTCTATAGAACAACAACTTAAACGCATCACTGTTTCTTCTGTCATCCTTATTCATTGTCCATTTCTCTGATGCATAGTTAGTAATTGCATACACCATGACCTGGATCAGGCATAACTTAGTCTCTAGAATGACATCATTGCTCGTTAGCATTCTACATAAGTCCCTGACAGCATATTTTCCCAATGTAGTTAATCTTTTGTTTTCTTGACTGCTAGTGCCAAGGGTGATGATTGTGTATCCAAGCAAGATGAAATTGTTAACAATCTCTTAGGTCTTTTCTATCTTTCATGGTGCTCTTAATTGGCCTAGTGATGAGAGTCTTCATCTTCTTGATGTTGAGTTACAATCCATATTGAAAACTGCAGTCCTTAAACTTCTGCATCAAATGTTTCTGGTCCTTCTCAGCTTCGGCAAGCAAGGTTGTGTCATCTGCATTATGCAGGTTGTTGATAAGTATTTCTCTGTTCTTGATGTCACATTCTTCCTCATAAAGACCAGCCTCCTGAATGATCTACTCTGCATATAGAATGAAAAGATTTCGAGACAGGGTGCATCCTTGGCACACTCCCTTTCTGATTTTGAACCCTGGAGTGTTTTCGTCCTTTGTTTGGATGACTACTTTCTGGTGTGAATTTAGATTTCTCATGAACATAATCAAGTGTCTTGGGATTCTCATTCTTCTTAATATTAGCCACAATTTGTTGTAATCTTCACAGTCAAAAGCTTTTGCTTACTCAATAAAACATAATCCATCTTCTTCTGGTATACTTATTTTTGATTTCTCCAATATTTATTATATTAAAATAAAAAGCAAATAGTAAGAAATGTTATTTCCTGAGAAAACAGTAATAGGAAATACACAGTATTCTAGTCAAGCAGGAAATGTTATTGTTGTTGTTGTTAGATCCATCAAGTCAAGTACCCCATGAACCCATGGTGACCTTATGGACAATGGACTTGAACCTGTCCTACCCTGTACCACACTCACAATCTCTGATACACTTGAGTCCATTGTGTCAATCCACCTGGTTAAGGGTCTCTCCTTCACCATCCCTCTATGCTTCCAAGTGTGATGTCTCTCTTCAAGGAATAACTCCTAGAAACAGGCCAAGAAAGCAAGACAAAGCTTTAGCATCTTTGCCTCCATTGAGCACACTGTAGTGTTGAAATTGATTTTGCATTCTAAAGAACATTTGAGTTTCTAGTTCCAAACAAAAAGCAACTGAGGTGATGGTGATATTCTGTAGAAAATGAGAAAATTAAATAAGTAACCTCAATCATGGGGTTTGGGCAAAGTCCTCGCTATAACAATCCTGGCAATGAAAGAGATAACCTAGCACTGTCTTGTCAAAAACTAGTTTACTCTGATGTGGACACGCAGGTATCATAAATATGGAGTCTTTTTAATTGTTTAAAAAAAATTAACATACCAGTTTTCAGCCAAACAAAAATCCGCAATATTCAAGAAAATGTTCAATATTTAAGCATTGGTGATAGAATTGTACAGAACACATCAGACTGTGAACCATGAAGTTTGTGGTTCAAATTCACTGGTTGCTTCTTGGAAGAAAGTTGAGCAATCTCTATCCTTAAAGATTCACAACGTCAGAAATCTAATAGAGTCACAATGAGTCAGAATTGACTAGACAGAGTGGATTATTTGTAGAGTCTTACCTTTAAAGGTGTTGGTGTGCATATAGCAATAGAGTCATTGTGGAAGTTCATCTCTTCTGGAACATTTCAAAGGGAAGACTCCACAAAGGTTTGTTAATGTTCTGATTGCCATAGTAAAAAGTCAGCAACATGTGTAAATTCTAAAATCTCTTCATCATTGGGTAATTGCTGTTTCTGGAATATTCTTCATACTTGTAACTTATACTTTCCTGGTTTTTCAATGTGAAAAGAAAAACGTAGTTTGCCTATAAGTGTGGGGGACATTTTAAGTTGACTTCTTTGTGCCTATTATTAGAATTTTCTTCTCTGATCTTAAGTTAGGTAGCAATTAAATGTAAATAAATTTTTTTCTTACTTTTTTTTTTTTTTAAGATCTCTGTGACCATGGGAGGGGAGTTTCTCAGGAAGAAAACTTTTTTTTTTTTAAATGTACTGGTTTTCCATTTATTTGTTTTTCCTTTGCCTTGGGTAAAGTTAGAGTCCTGGGACCAATCCTTCATCTCTCTTTGACGATGATCAGTTTTTGGCTGCGTTTGGCCTACGTTGGGATGTTGCTGACCAAGGTATGAGGAGAAGCAGTTGGCATTGTACTTTTCCTTGCAACTGGACATTTGAACGTTTTTGAATCACAAAAATTAAAAGGGTCTCAGCTTTCATCCAGGCATTGTTTCCAGTGCTGTTCACGTTTGTCCATGGTGATTTGGCATGCTGTCCACTGGGCAGTCAATCTGTTTTTTTTTCTTAACAGTAGGAGGGCATTAGTGGCTGTGTGCTTTCCTGCAGTCAGCTGGGATTAGAGAATCTGCTAATAATTGGTTCTTATTGGATGGTATATAACAAATACAACATTTCTGGTTTTCCCGACCTGAAGAAAACTATCTCACTATTCTGTTTAAAGTGAGAATAAATTACCTAAGTGCCAATTATGTAGATCAAAATAGTTTTATAAGTATTCATTTATTTATTAAAACTTGGTTAGGATAAAAGCATTGACTTTGAGCCAGAAAGTGAAACTCAAGTTCTGACTCAATCCTTTTCCAAGTATGACTTGGGAAAACTTTTATTTCTTTACCTGAAAATATAAAACTAGTAGTATATGTGTCCTAAATTTGGTGTAGAGATTAAATGAGTTAATTAATTTACTGTAGTATAAGATTTATTGGCATCTATTAAACACTGTACAAATGCTATCTGCTATTATTATTATTATTTATTATTATTACAAACATTTGAAAATTACTCACATATGACTCAATACTTGCAGAATTTCAAGAATTATCTAGTTTTGTGATTTAATTAATGATGAAATAATTTATTTCCTTAATCTTAAGAATATAAGTTTAAGGTTATTGTTGTTGTTTTGTGCCATTAAGTCACCTGTAACTCTTAGCAACCCTATGTACAAAAGCCCTAAACTCTGCTCTACCCCGTGCCAATCTTTTGACCCTCATTACCCCCATGACTAAATCAATCCACCTCATCGAGGGTCTTCCTCTCCTGCATTGTCCCTCCACCATGTCCCTCTGTAAGGACTGGTCCCTCCTTACAGCATGTCCAAAGTGTGCCAGACGAAGCTTCAGAATCCTTGCCTCCAAGGAGCAGTGTATGTTTAAGATTTGATTATGTTAAATTTCTACAGCTAACTCTTCAGTTCAAATATCAGTAATTTGTTAAACATTTTCATGTTAGAGGAGTTACAATAAAGGAAAATTGTATCCTAGACTTTAAAGACTCTATAATATGTTCATTGCCATAAAAGACTAAGGGAAGTAAGTTATTGCAAAATAGGGGTAGCAAGGAGAGGACCATGGACAGGAGAGGATGAAGGTGAGGCCAACACAGGGTAGGGCATGGCCAAGGGCCAGACCCCAACAAGAGAGGTAATGTGTGAGCGTACGTGAAAGCATCACATGTCGTTAGCTAAAGACTATGGTTCTGATGACTAACTATATTTAATTAAATATGTGTACTTGTTTATTTATTTACTAGTTTCATCAATATGATATGCATTTAAATGACATTAATTAAATTCCAGGTATAATTACAAAACACTCAAGATGCTATTAATCATAAGAGTAAAATAAAAGCACTCTCTGTGTCTTTTACTATTGTTCTTTTGTTTGTTTCCCTAGCCTAACATTATAGCAGCAATAGATTCTATGGGTCCTGAAACATTAAAATAATGTGTGTTTTTCCAAATAATTATTTCCCTTAAAATAATATCTATAGAGAAAGTAAATTATTTATATATTACTTAAATATAGAGTTGTATTTACTTTGTATAAAATTTACTCAGCAGAGAAAACAAAATAAAAAATAAACAAGAACAGACAATAAATATAATCAATGCATAGCTCCATATGTAGAAATAAATTCCAGTGTTTAACAATGCTTATGAGTTTTGTAATTAAATATTTAACAAGATACACAAATACCACAGAAATGTTGTATTAGGGAAATCTGTCAGGGGCCGCTTCAAAGTGCTAAAGAGCAATGATATCAGTCCAGAGACTAAGATGCATCTTATCTAGGCCATGATCTCAATTATTTGCTATGCTTTGAGCTGGACGATGAATAAGGATGACAGGTCTATCAATATAGACCTTCTTCTATTGATTTTGGATCTTGAATTTGAGTGTATCACCATGTTAATACATAATACAAGACTTGAAAGGGTTTCTCTGTATGCCAGATTATTTTTTACTTAGTATGAAAAGATGGTTTCTTATTAGATTAAAACTCAACTCATTGGTGTTGAATTGGAATAATCTTATAACATTCCCTCCAGTGGGTTTTTTTTATTTTTATTTTTCCAGTGGGTTTTAAGAGGCAGTCCAGCAAGAGATTGTCTCTCTTTCCACCTTGGAGTAGCTTAGTGGATTCGAACCACTTGTTTTTGGGTTGGTAACACAACCTCTTATCTTCCAGACATATAGTACCTCATATTCTGGCTTTGACTACAAAATACAGCTATGTATGTTGTGTTGTCTACTATCAAGGCAGAATTGACCCATCGCTAACTCTGCAGTAAGTTTTCAGAGTCAGTTAATCTCATGGGAGATTATCCATCCTTCTCCCAACAGAGCAGCTGGTGGATACAAAGCACATTTCTTGAGGTTAACAGCATAACTCGGTACCACTCGGCCTCCAATACTCCCTACAATACATGGTGTTAGACAACGAAAAAATAAAACAAATACTCCAAAGCATTTCTGCCACACAGGAACGGACAAACCACTGACTTTGCAGTGGGTTTCCGAGGCTGTAAATGGCATGGGAGTAAGTGGGAGGAGACGTGTCCTCACTCGAAGCTGCCAGTCAGGGGAGCAGTGGCTTTGGGGTTAGCTGTGGAGCAACTTTGGGTGAGGTGATGAGAGTTCCCTACCAAGTTTAAGAAGACCAGTTGTAATGATTGAAAGATCATCAGCATTTCCAGAGAACACATTTTCATTTTCAGTCTTGTAAATCAGGACACATTTTGAATTCTGTTCTTTAGATGAAATGTAAACAATTATGTATGCAAGTGACAGACATTTCAAAATTCCACTGATTATTGTTGAATTACAGACACTTCAACTCCAGAACAAGACCAGAGAACTACGTAAAATCACTACTTGTTAAATTTCTAAATACTTCTAAAATATTGAAAATACAATGCATTTAATTTTTGAATATTTACCAGTAGTTATTTAGAGGAGGTGGAGGAAAAAGAGAACAAGATTTTCTCAAGTGGGAGAAAATGAAGGTTTGATGTAGATTACATGTTGTTTTTAAACGTAAAGGAGGAAAACGGCTTTCTCAATATGTGAACAATTACATAATCACAGTCATCATGTCACCATCATTATAATCAGCACCCGTCACAGCACCATCCCTGGATCTGAAACCAGGAGGGAAAACAAGCTCAAAGCTCTGACAGTAGCTTGGAACATCTTGCAAATTACGGAATCATTTTCTCTGTTGTTCTTTATGACAGATCAACTTAAGCTCATTCTACCTAGTTTGCTTCTGTCTGTCAACATTCTTTGAAATACTAAAAAGAGCCACAACAAAAACCCAACCCTCAACCTTCAAAACCAAAAATCATACCAGCAGTCTTTTAAAGATCATCAAACACAGGCATGTGTACTGTAGGGTTTTTTCCCAACTTTACCACAGTAGGAAATGTAGCCGTCCACTGTTTCAACTGTAAGGCAGTTTCTACTGGTTTCCGTCTGTCCCTCTTCCCAGGAACCTCTCCTCCTCCATCTTTATCCAACGCCTAAATATAGGAAGTCTCAGGTCTTGATCTTGGTCTCTTTTCTCTCTTCCTGTGCTTTCTTCTACGTTCTTTATAATTAAAAAAGTATTTTCCCACACTTTCCTTCATTGACATGATGTTTCAAATACAAACATTCCCATATGTTGTGTTTTATAAGATTAATCACCATTGGACTATGCTCACCATTACCCTACCTTTTTAGGTCCCAGCCAGATTGTTCCCATTTCCTTTACCCCCTCCATCCACCCACCAAATTGTACAGCCTTGTGAATTTCCCCTCACCCATCCTCAACCCTCTGCTCCTACCCCTTCCTCCCTTGGATCCCCATACACGGTTTACTAGTTAATCTTCTATTTTTACACAAACGGTCTTATGCAGTATTTGTCCTTATGATATTGAGTTAGTTCACTGAGCAGAATGCTCTCCAGTCTTGAAAATGAAAGGAAAAATAACTCAAAATGTCCATGTGGCTTTAAATTCTGCCAAAGCTATAAATCCATTCCAGACTTTTTTGTAATTTTTACTGTATGCCTCAAAAGCAAGTGTCTGCCTGACAAGCTAGGAGCCCTGGTAGCACAGTGATAAGGAGTGAAGTCATGGGGGTGTCAACCTTTGAACCCACAAAGTGCTGTTGTGGGCTAGATACTGCAGTCTGCTTTGGTAGGTGTACATCTGGGCAGTCTTAGAGGACGCCGTCCCCCACATCGCTGCTCTGAGTTAAATCACCTGGGGAGCAGTGGATTTCAGGTTTAGAACATTACAGACAGGAGTCCAAAGCACTTCAGTGTACAGTCTCTACTTGCTCACACAGAGGTTCACCCTGAGGCATCATAAAAAATAAATATCATCCCATATACAGCTTTGAAACTCTATGGAGCACTGTTGTACTACTGTGACAGGCATGAATAGCCAAGTTCAAGTCCATGGGAAAGCAACTGGATACATCAAAGCTATCTTATACTTATCAAAAGCAAACCAAATCCACTGCTGTTCAGTTGATTACAGCTTATCGTGCCCCTCCACTGGGTTTCCAAGGCTGGAAATTTTTGTGAAATCACTCTAGATCACATTTCTTCCCTAACTTGTTTTCTTGTATCTTCTGTATTTACAATACAGTTTTTGCAAACTGTACAATCCCATTATGAATTAGTATATAATATGCCTATGTGCTTAATATGTATGGTACCTTGGTCTTGTTAATTGCCTTAGAGTTTAGCACAGCTCATAGTGACCCTATGAACAAAAAGGCCTGAAGCCCCTCTACAACTGTCGGCATTTATCAAAGTTCGTCGTTTCTGGAGGCATGTTATTTCGGAAGTGGATGCCACTTCTACTTCCAATGCTATATATGTGAACAATAAAGTGTCACCATATGCCACTCCTCGTTTTATAATTTCTCTATGGATTTCCAGTTTGGGGCTTTGTTTGCTTGTTTGTTTTTTAGTAAGATTAAAACTCCTTCCAATTGGCTTTTCTTATTTGCTATGCATTTAATTGTGTCCACCAAAATATGTGTTGTAAATTGTAACCTCTTTGTTCCTGACTTTAATTACATTGGGAATGGTTTGCTTTTACTATATTGATGAACTAGAATTAGTGGATGATGTGTTTTGAGCCAATCATTTACAAACCGCAAAGGAAGCACGTAAAGGTAGCTGAGATATGGAAGGGTCAATGCCCAGCCACCTGGAGACCTCTAGGAAACCAGAAACTAGAGACTGAAGAGACCAATGACTTCCCTTGGAACCAACAGAGAAAGATATCCACAAGAATCAGAAGCTTAAATTCGGACTTCTGGCTTCTAACACTGTGGTAAATGTCTGTTTGTAAAAGCAGTTCACTCGTGATATTTCTGTTACTCTGCTGGAGAATTAAGGCACTGTTATAGTTCCCACCTGTTTTCAAAGCTGTCAATTTCACTGGCCTTGCCTTGAACATTGAGCTCCACCTCTACTGACAACCTTTCATTTTGTAAAATGTAGGCACTGCCTCCCTGTCTAAGACCTGGACATGTGCACTTGTTTCTGATTGGAAATTGAATTTCCCAAACCTTTCCATTATTGTTTTCTATCTTTAAAACACAGTTTCAAAACTCATCTTTCCAAAAATACTTTATTTCCACTCTTAGTCTTCAATTGTTTCTTTCCAAATTTTCTTCACTTTTACTTTACTAATTCTGCTAATATTTGGTATTACTGTTTTAATAGCATACTAAGTTTTGTTTTCTTTATTTTATTCTTACCACTGTATACAAGATATAGTCAAGATGGTTTTTCCTTCTATTTTCTTGCCCACAAAAAGAAAATCTTTTCACACACAATCTTACTATCCCTATGGGATAGAAACCTAACATAGAAATTACCAAATTTTATTACTTAAAGCACTAATTTTATTTTCTATTATACTAGCTTATTTACAAACTTTGAATACATTGTTTCTCACACCAGTTCCTTCCTATTTCTGTAA